>NC_091485.1:16230328-16874342 GCF_947461875.1 Haliaeetus albicilla
AGTCATCCTCAATCCTTGCTTTTATGTAAATTTTTATGTGAAGTGTAAGAAACTGAATCTCATCCTAATTATATTTTCTATGTTATTTTTCCAAAGCATGGTTATATCTCTGAAGACTAGTCTTGTCTGCCACTGGGTCTACATGGATTTACTGTCATCTGCAGATTTAATTTGCATACTACTAAATCATCAAAAACTTTCATGACATTTTGATTGGTATCAGATTTAGAATACCAGAATTCCACCTTCTGTATCTTCCCAGTTTGTCAGAAAAAAACCCGATACCTATTTTGAACTTATTTTTCAAATTTATATCTAGTCAGTAGTAGCTTCAAATAGTCCACATCCCTCTAATATACTTATGCAATCATGTGAGACATACATAGTTTCAAAAGCATTACTGTGGAGACTCTATGTATGACTAGATATATCATTATATGTGATAGCATTGTACTGTCCTATCCACAAAGCCTTTCATTCTCTTATAAAAAATAAAGTTCCTTTGAAATGATTTGTCCTTCACATATCTCTTTGTTGCCTCCTAGAAGTCTCTAAATTATTTCTTTCAGTACTGAGAAAATTAAATTTAAGGTTAAAGATTTACAGCTTTCCACTTTTTAAGGTTAAACACCATATCGGTGCTGTTCCAGAGGCTTGATTCTTCAGCTTGCCTCATCATTTTCTCAAAGATAACAGTACATGGCTTTAAGCTTAACCCAGCCACTTCATCTCCCTAAGTACTCTAAGTAAATTTCACAGAGCCCACCAGATATCAAAAATTGTATTTGGACAGTTTCTAACCTTTTGCTTTAGCCTAGTCTAATTTCCTCTATGCTAATTTAGGACATTAATTATGTTTGCCCACATTACCATCACTTTTTTATATAATGGAGACTAAAGCAAAATGGAATTTAATGTTTCAGCCTTTTTGGCTCAGCAATCTAAGAGTTGTGTACATATCCCTGTTGGCACAATGCTATTATTTAGTGTTTATTTTATCTATGTTATATTTGGGGGAAAAAATATGTTGCCAGCTGGTACAGTTTTATTTGTTCACAATGTTTTTAAAACAAATTGGAAACAAAAGATTTAATTTGATATCAGAATTTGGAACTTGGAAGACATGCCACTAGCTGTCTAATATTACTATTTAGGAGCTTGATTCTTTCATACATAAACTAGCCTACTACAGCAGTTGAGTGAGCTTTAAAGGGGTTTGAAACACAGTTGCATCCGGGTATTCTCTCTTGAGGAGTAATTTTAGTCTTCTGTCCATCAAATCTATTTCAATTTCCCTTCATTTAAACCAGTAAAATTTTTCTGTACAGAGACACCCAATGAGTCTACTTAGCTGCTTCTTAACCTCTGCCTGGATGCAGCAAAGTGATTCAGAGAGCATGAAATATTGTGTCTATAGTGGGTTAGCTACATTCCTTGAAAGGCTGGTCCACAGAATCCATCCATATTATCAAGACATTTCCTATTTACAGCATTCTGCACATAGAGTACTGTATGCACATAAAGAGTTCCCATCCTCTTGGGATTCAGAGACTAGGCTCACTCCTGAAGTGAGACACATAACTGTGAAAAACTTTGAAAATAAGCAGGCAGTATTGATGTTATGATAGTTTACGACAAGAAAAAAAAAAAAAAAGCCAAAAAAAGCACACTCTTAAGAGATTTAGGAGCCTGTGTCCTGTGTCCTCCTCAAGTGAAGACATTCAAAACCATATCTAATTTTCTCAGAAAATTTTTGAAGAGCTATGGTATAGATTAGTTTTAGTGAGGCACCTCTCCTGTGAAGTTAAGTCTATTTAAGATTCATAGGACTAAATCAATAGCAGTATTTTGTAGCCCTGTGGCTAGTTCTGTATGAAAAAATACTTGGATTCCTGTCTATGCTCTGTGTATCTACTTCTGAGTTTTTTATAGTGAGTGACTCCAGTTAATGTGCCAGGATTAATCTAGAATACTACAGGATAATCTGGGACTAAACCCAGATTCCTTGCTGAAGCATGCTCTAAATTCTAACTAGAAGCAGCAAAATTTGAATAAAAATTTGATTAAAACTAATGATTGAATTCATAAAGAGAAGTTCTGACAGTATTAAAGATTAGTAAGTATTTAATTTGAAGAAAAGTGAAAGTAAAACAATGGGGGCATTAAAAAGATAGAGAAGATGGTGACAGATGAGGAAAGTTGGGAGGAAAAAGGAGACATGGTCTATTATGGACAAATATTGGCAGAATGTGACTATGGCCACCAAATCATTTGGCAACTCAGTGCCAGGAAATGATACAATTAAGCAGTAATCAATTAATTAGGGGTGTCTAAATCAAGCAATTAATTGTATAAACACACAATTAATTGAGAAAATCATGTAGGTGCAGAGTCAATTAGGTTGTAAAACTCATTATAAGTAAAACACACAGGCAATGGAGTGGAAATAAACAGGTGAAGTTTAAGGATTAAAAATTAGCTGAGCAAATAAAATCAATAAGTGGACAATCAGTAGAAGTAGTGAATCAGTTAAGTAGGATGAAAGGTAATTGCATTATTAAAGAAGTCATCAATGGATCAATAAATTAATTCTCCGGAGAGTGATGTGATCAGTAAAGTAAGGACAAGCAGTCCAGTCATTATCAGTAGGCAGTCAACAAGGCATGAGAACAGCTGCCTGGAGAAAGTTTAGTGGGTGTTCTGGGTATCAGCAGCAGCTACAGTAAAGTAGACTCCAGAAATATACCTTTCTTACTGTATTTGCCACTACAGTGTGTCATTGTGCTCTGTGTAAGGAGTTGCATTTTATCTATAGAAAAAGAAAAAGCCTTTTTAGGGGAAAAGCTATAGTAAAGCCCTAGTAACAGCAATAGCTCTTTGCAAATCTGAAGACATATAACCTACAACATCTCTTAATTTGCAATAAATATAGTTACTCGATAGTGAAATTATAATATGACAATTCTACTTAGTTGATGAAAAACAATAATAAAGCTCAAGATTGTCTCAGGAATACTTGCTTTAGGTTTTCAATCCTTTGTATTAAAAATTCAGTTTTGCTATTTCCACTAAGTAGTCACCTGAATGTCTTCTGTAGTTATGTTTATAGACAGAAAAATTATAGTAAAATGTTTTACATAAGCTACTAAGACCATGGCTGCTTCAACTTCAGCTTCCTTGCCCATGAGGTAACCCAGCGGATCATGGTTCTAGAACAATCTGTAGGAAAGTGGAGTCTTAGAAATTAGAGTTAGAACCTAGTGAATCATGAGCTTTGATATATCACATAATTTTCCATTTACACAATTACAAATCAAATAGGCCAATGACAAATGTTATCTAATCCTTTTGCTGATATCAAGCTGCTAATACTTTTTCTAGTATCAAGCCAAGTATATTAAAAAAACCTGTCTTGTGATCTCCTAAATGGAATGTCCTGGTTTGAGACCTCAAACAATATCTGTGTGCTACATTTAAAATTTATATTTTTCTAAACTTTTCAGAAATGTTTGTTTCATCATAATTATAATTTAGTACTGTGCTTTAAATAGCAATAAGTATCTCCAAAGATAGGACTGAGTAGAAAACTGTCCTATATATAAACCTATGGAAAAATATGTACATGCATACTGATGGAAAACCTTTGGGTTATAACAGTCTTTCAAAAGAGCTAACAAACTTATGTAAATACTTGCTGCAAAAGTTCAAATAACAATAGCTCAAAGTTTCACTATAAGCCACAAGGAATGGACCTAATTTTTTTAATATTTTAGGTCTCCATGGGCAATTTTAATGATAGAATCAGCTTTAGTGATTTGTAGAACTTCTCAGAGGATTACAGTTGCATCAGTTGGAGTTTGGGATATTGAATTCTAATTTTGGTTCCACAGTATTATTAAGTATGAATAACAAACAGCTTGAAAATTACTTGCAATATGTTTCAGTATACAGTTACTCCAAATGAGGATTGAGACATCAATAAAGAACAAAAAATTAAGTAGAAAACACAAGAATCCCCCTAGGGTTCCCGCATCACTGTCCTCTGCTGGCAGAACATCCCGTGCATTACGTGCTACAGGAGTAATTCCTACATTTTAGGCTAACTGTAATATGCTATTATCTTTAGCATTTACTAATTCCAAACAAAAAGTTATAGGGCAGAAAACATACAAACAAACAAAAAACTCAGCATCATGCTTTTCCTTGGCACATATAATTCAGCATATATATTACTTTACTTCTAAGAAAGAATGTTTTAAAAATAATTGGAGTTAATAACTTCAGATGTATTCATTCTGTCAGTTCCCAGCTCTTGGGATCTTCCTCCAGTCAATCAGGAGGCTTAATGAGCACTTTGGTCCATCATGGAGCTATACTCTGCTGTATCCTGAATCATTTAGACAATGTAAAAAGTCAGCAAAAGTAAAAATTGTTCTGTACTGACAATAGTATTTATATATGCACTTAATGTTACCTATATAGGAGAACAAAGTAAAAATGATACATTGAGAGATACCACATGAATTAAAGATTTTGAAAGAGAAGGTTGGCTTCTATGGATTCACTCATCTCTAGCACATAGATGTATATACATCAAATTATGAGTGTAGGGAGGTATTTAGAAATTGACAATTTCCCCTCTCAAGTAAAGATACTATGCCACCAAACAGGAATTTTAACACCAAAGCCAAGATTCTCAGCTGTTATAAGCTATCCTAACTCTCTTAACAGACTTCCTACTGATGTAAGCCAGTGCTTTGAGCAGGACACTTAGACATTATATATGGAGTTTCTGCATCCGTATTTTATTTTATGAATGAAGATACAGTGACCGTTGTATGTTACATTACATACACTTACATTTATCAATTTGTAATTGCAATACATAGTTGATTGACCTATAAAAGATAAAAAATATTTTAAAATAATCTGACACAAGTCTGTATGTAATTTTAAAAAATTAATAAAGAACTTATAACCATATTAACTTTTTTCCCTTATATTAATGCAATAGAAAGAGTACACTAATTAGCTTAATTATTTAGGTTTTGCTTTGTTCCATTTGCATTCTGATATCAAGGTAATTAAAAATGACTAATTATGTTGTATGGGATGTTATACTTTGCATTAATGGAAACTCCACAAGTTAGAGAGGTTAAATTGGTTTGACTAATGTTTTCTGATGTATTAATTATTTTATGTTTTCAGACTGGATTCTGTCAGAGTATTCAGACACTACTCCAGTACCATATATCAGCATGTGAATGGTAAAAGTCACTGTGGACCAGCACTAAGACAGACAACTTTTCTCATACATTTAAAATATGATTGGCATGCTGAAGTCTAAAAATAGGATTTATTTATGTAATGCAGCTTACTAGTATATTGTAAAGAAATCTTTCCTCTTAAGAATATATTTGAGAAAACCTTAACAGCATCTTCAAAAAGGGCATAAAAGAAGATCCAGTCAACTAGAGGTGATCTGCTAAATCTCAGGCTCCAGAAAAATAATGGAATAAATCCTCTTAAATTCTAGGTATAGGTACATGAAGGAAGAGAAAGTGATTAGGAACAGCCAGCATGGACTTCCTAAAGGCAGTTTGTGTCTAACCAACCTGATAACCTTCTACAAAGAGATGACTGCCCCTGTAGATGAGGGAAGAGTGGTAGATATTGTTTGCCTTGACTTGATCTCCCATATTATCATTACAGCCAATGAGAAACAGTTTGGGAAGGTTGGCTTCCAAATGCATTAAAAATGGGCTTAACTCTTTGTCATGGTTTCAGCCCAACTGGTAACAAAGGACCATGCAGCCGCTCGCTCACTCCTCCCACCCCCCTCTGGTGGGATAGGGAGGAGAATCAAAGGAGAGAAAAGGAGAAGAAAAAAAAAAAACGGAACCTCGAGGGTTGAGACAAGGGCAGTTTACTGGGACAACAACAAAAAAGAGAAGTTACAACAATAACAACCGTACTAATAAAAGAGTGTACAAAAGGAGTGATGCACAGTGCAACTGCTCACCACGCGGAACCCGACACTCCGCCACTTCCCCCACCAAAAGTCGAGAGAGCTCCCCCCAGCCCGCTCCCCATTTATATACTGAACATGATGTCACATGGTATGGAATAGCTCCTTGGCTAGTTCAGGTCAGCTGCCCCAGCTATGCCCCCCCACCTCCCAGGTTCCTGTAAAAATTAACTCTATCCCAGCTGAACCCAGGACACTATTGGGCTCAAAGGCTTGAGGTCAATGATATAAAGTCCAGCTTGTGGCCAGTTATTAGTGGTGTTGCTCACAGGTCAGTACTGAGGCCAATACTTTTTAATGTCTTTAATAAAGACCCAGATGGTAAAAGAGTGCACCCGCAACAAGTTTTGGGGATGATACCGAACTGCGTATGGAGTGTGGTGCAGGAGGAAGAGTGACTGACTGTAGGGCAGAGCTGCTGCAGAGCACCCTTGACCCTAGAAAAATGGGCTGATAGAGACCTCCTGAAGTTTAACAAAGGCAGACGGAAACCTCTGCATCTGGTTTGAAATAAACACATGTATCAGTGTAGGCTGGGCCCTGGCTATAGACAGAGCAGCTCTACAAGACTTACAAAGACCTTTGCAGGACTTGAAGGTCATGGTAAACAACAAGCTGAATGTCAGCAGCATCCAGAGTAACAAGAAAGTCACTGTCAAACCGAAATGAGTCCAGTGGAGGACCACTGTGACAACTGGGCCTGGAACACGTTGCACAAGGAGAGGCAGAGATAACTGGGCTTTGTTCACGAGGTTGGTGAAACCTGTGCGTGGGGCAGGGACTCAGATAGCTGGTGTCTACCTTGACTTCAGCAAGGCCTTTGACACTGTCTCTCAAGGCATACTCCTTGAGAAGCTGGTGTCTCATGGCTTAGACAAGTGTACTCTTCACTGGGTGAAAAACTGTCTGGCTGAACAAGCCCAAAAGGTTGTGGTGAATGGAGTTAAATCCAGTTGGCAGCGGGTCACAAGTGGTGTTCCCCAGGACTCAGTATTGGGGCCAGTTCTGTTTAATGTCTTTATCAATGATCTGGATGAGGGGATCGAGCGCACCCTCAGCAAGCTTGGGGATGACACCTAGTTGGGAGGGAGGGTTGATCTGCTCAAGGGTAGGAAGGCTCTACAGAGGCATCTGGACAGGCTGGATCAATGGGCTGAGGCCAATTGTATGAAGTTCAACAAGGCCAAGTGCCGGGTCCTGCACTTTGGTCACAGCAACCCCATGCAGCGCTATGGGCTTGGGGAAGAGGGGCTGGAAAGCTGCCCAGCAGAGAAAGACCTGAGGGTGCTGGTTGACAGCTGGCTGAATATGAGCCAGCAGTGTGCGCAGGTGGCCAAGAAGGCCAACAGCATCCTGGCCTGCATCAGAAATAGTGTGGCCAACAGGAGCAGAGAGGTGATTGTTCCCCTGTACTCGGCACTGGTGAGGCCGCACCTCGAGTCCTGTGTTCAGTTTTGGGCCCCTCACTACAGGAAAGACATTGAGGTGCTGAAGCACGTCTGAAGAAGGGCAACCAAGTTGGTGAGGGGCCTGGAGCACAAGTCTTATGAGGAGCGGCTGAGGAAACTGGGGCTGTTTAGCCTGGAGAAGAGGAGGCTGAGAGGAGACCTTATCGCTCTCTACAACTACCTGAAAGGAGGTTGTAGTGAGGTGGGTGCTGGTCTCTTCTGTCAGGTGGCTGGAGATAGGAAATGGCTTCAAGTTGTGGCAGGGGAGGTTTAGGTTGGATATTAGGAAAAATTTCTTTACTGAGAGGGTTGTCAGACATTGGAACAGGCTGCCCAGGGAAGTGGTTGAGTCACCATCCCTGGAGGTATTCAAAAAGCGCATAGACAAGGCACTTTAGACCATGGTTTAGTGGGCATGGTTGATGGTTGGACTTGATGATCTTGAAGGTCTTTTCCAACCTAACTGATTCTATGATTCTATGAAACCTCCATCTTTGGAGACATTTAAAAGAACCTGAAAGGCTCCTGAACAACTTGATCTATTTGGCCCTGTTTCTCTGAGGTGGCTAAACCTTCAAGGTCCCTTCTAAGTTAATTCAGTCTATGATTCTATGTTGTCCAGGTTTTTTTTTTAAAACTTGGCTTCTACACAGAGCACAGACCCTGAAATATTATTTTACAGACCTGGACAAATGAAAAAACAAATGGGCTGTCGCTGAATAAACAGTTCCTGCTAAAAATGTACCTGTATTATTTGTTATCAATTTTCTTGAGTTCCTTTGCAAAAGTTTACTTGAAAGTTAATAATCTGTGCAGCGTTTTCTGTCATTAGGCAGGTATTATTTTCGCGTTTAAAATAGTTGTTAATGAAACACAAAGTGTAAAAAAGAGCATGTGACTACTCACACAACCTTTACAGTTTTTGAGTGTGACTCTAAAAATATTCAAATTCTTGAGTGATAAGTTATTTGCAAGAATCTGCATAGTTGTGATTTGCCAGCCCATTGAGTTTTCTTTCTCTTTTTCCTTTTCCCCATCCCCAAATACTTATGGAATACCATTTTAATAGTTCTGAAAGAACTGTTAGCAGTATATTCTTCACAAACACAGTTATATCATGATCGTGCAAAAAATTAAACAAAAAATTATTGTGCAAAATACACTTGGTGAGGGAAATCCTTAAGTGCACTGAGGCTCAACATCCACACAAATATGTAGAAGGCACTATAAGATTCAATGTAAATGATGATACTCACCCTTCACATATCTTCTAAAAATTATATTCCCATGTTTTCAGCTTCAGTGGGCATATGTTGATGAGAAAAGAGTTTGTCTGCCTTTTCCACACCTTTTTTGCTAAACCCATGCATGATCAATCACTGTTTTCTTCCACCTTGTTTACTTGGAAGCCATTTAAACATGCTGAAAAGCGTGTTTCAGCTTCTTCTTTCACTGCACAGTTAGGCTGTGACCTACATCTATACTATGAAGAGCTCTGAGGGAGACTGCTTGCTAATCAATTTCACTTCCACCTGCTTCCTATTAATGAGGATCCACTGGTGAATTCTCAGATACCCTTACAAGGTGATCACTTAATTTGGAATTGAGGAACTTACTCTACACTTATTCAATTTCCTGTGCTGAATGACAATTCTCAATTTCTTTTTTTTTTTTTAATCCATATTGCACAATGTTATTTAACCATGTCCATTTTTTTCCCTCTTGAGCATAGTTTTGTAATAAGACTGAAGTGTAGTTATGGGCTTATCTCAATTATGAGAAAAATACCTTTCACGGTGTAATTATTTCACATTTAAAGTCCAACCATTTGGATTCTGTCCCAAAGTGCTCAAGTCCTATTTCTTGTTTAAAGTGTGCAACTAGACTGTAGAATGTATTAACTCTGGATCATCTGTTATTGATTTGTGGGAGGCAATAACTGAGCAAATCATTGCATTCCATTACACAAAATACAGGAAATTAGTCATAATATTTGGATATGCAAAGAGCAATGCCAAACATCAAAATATATCTTATAGTCCTGTAGTAGTCTCTGTCCAAAGTCATCTTTTCATGACTGTTTCCAAAGAAACTAATACAGTGTAATGAACATCAAACATTAAAAGCTGGAGCTAAAATTTTAGGTTGGGCAATGTAACTGAGAATAAGCCAAACTGTATAATAGAAGGAGAACATGGATGGACATTCTTCCTCTGCATGACATTGGCTATTATGGGATGATGTGACAAGCTGCAAACTGGGGTTCCACAGCACGGTCAATACATCAATTTTAAAAGAAATATTTCTGCTGAAACAGAGGTCAAAGCATCTATGTACTGTCTTGTATGCACCTGTTTGGTTAAAAGTTTCTGTCATTGCAAATGTATCAGAAATACACACATAACTCACATATTTACAGTGATCCAACTATACATACACTCTTCAGTAACTGCCCATGACTTCTACAGACTTCAATGTTATTGGTGAGATAGAGAAAACTATTTAAACTCAATCTGGATGACTGGAGAAGAAATTTACTGAAACACAGAGGAGTGGGTGTGTGAAGAAGGGGAAAAGGGGGAAAAAGGATACGTGACTCTACTAAACAAATCTTAGTTGTTTTGAAGCAGTGAACTTTATCAACTTCTATTTTCTTTGAAACCAAGAGAACTCATGTTAAGGCAAACCCTAACGCCTTTGAAAACATAAGTACATTGGTCTTAATTGGAGATAATGAAAAAGAATGAGACATTGAGAAAACTGAAGTGTAAGAAGCTTGTATCACTGTTGTTGTTACTGAATTGCAAGTGTCCAGAGAACCATCTCGTTAAAGAAAAATGCTTGAAGAATTGTCTGAAAATGGTGTTAAAGTGAGGCTTAAGATAATTTTCCTATTGAAAAATATCACTACTAACTGAGGGCTCTTCCTACTCACTTATACTTCTTTGTTGAAAACTACGAAAGGTCTAAGGAAGAACAAGCATTAACTAATTTGTTGACATTTATTGTCAATTCAAGCAACCCATTTTAGATGGAGAAGAATAAAGCATAATTAAGGCATGATGAACAGCATAAAAGGTGCTATTGTCTTCTCTTCTGGGCATTTATCCACTGTTATAACAGACAATAATGAGTACTTTTGCATTAAAGCAGAAATTCGGCTTTTTTGTCCACTTAATAATAGTTGATTTCAAAACTGTGAACAATCTTTAAACCTTATTTCCTCATTTTGCCAGATAGGAATAGATCATGTACACCAGCTCTGAAAATTTCAGATAATAACCATGCCAACTAGATTTGATGACACTACTCTTGACATGTCACATAATGGTTTCATTAAGCTGAAATTGGGAGTAATGAAATAAACATTCATTTTAGGCATTTGAAACAAAAAAAATTGTATTACCTACCTCTTGAAAGTTGTCACTGTTGATCTTGCAGGGTTTTGTCTATGAAGGTGTTTGATTTGTTTACTGTCAGAAATCAATGTTCTTCGATCAATTTATTTGCTTACATTTGCTAATAATAATAAGATGCTGTTTTCTTGTAAAATATTTAACCACATAGATGATATTGCTAGAAAGTGTTCAATCTTAATGGGCTAGTTATCTAGATACAGCTGTCTAATATTTATAAATTCCTAAACCACTTAATGTTCTTTTCACTTTGATGTTTTAAAGTTATGTTTCTCATTATAAACTATGTCTCCAAACAATATTTTTATGCTCAGTTAAAGTTACTCTGACTACAGAAAATACATTGCTTATAAGTGTTTGGGAAGATGAAAACTAGTTTTAGTAATGAGAAAGGTTAAACAAATACAGGTTGTGGTGGGTTAACATTAGCTGGCTGCCAGGTGCCCACCACACTGCTCTCTCATTCCCCTCCTCAGCAGGCAAGGGAGACAATAGGATGGAGAGCTGTCAGTTGAGATAAGGACAGGAGATCACTCACCGATTACTGTCATAGTCAAAAAAGACTTGGGGAAAATTAATTTCATTTATCACCAATTAAAAATAGAGTAGGATAGTGAGAAACAAAAAAAAAGAAATCAAAACCACTGTCAATCTGCCCCCACCTTTTTTCTTCCCAGGTTCAACTTCACTCCTTTGTTCTCAACTGTTCTACCTCCTCCCCACCCTGGCTGAGTGGCACAGTGGGATGGGGAATGGGGGTTGTGGTCTGTTTGTAACACTTTGCTGCTCCTTTCTCTTCACACTGCTCACTTACAGTTGAGCACCACTACAGCATTGGGTCCCTCCAATGGAATACAGTCCTTCATGAACTGGTCTGGTATGTGTCCTCTCCATGGGCTGCAGTCCTTCAAGAAGTGCTCCAGCATGGGTCCTTTCCATGGGGTACAGCCCTTCAGGAGTGGACTGGTCCAGCGTGGGTCCCACATGGGCTGCAGCTCCTGCTAGGAGCCTGCTCCTCCATGGACTCACCACGGGCTGCAGCTTCCTTCAGGGTATGTCCATCTGCTCCACAGTGGGGTCTTTCCTGGGCTGCAGGGGGACAGCCTGCTTCACCATGGTCTTCTCCAAAGGGCTGCAGGGGAATCTCTGCTCTGGCACCTGGACCACCTCCTCCCCTTCTTCTTCATTGACCTGGGGGTCTGCAGGGCTGTTTCTCTAGCATTTTTTCCTCACTCCTCTCACTGCTGCATGGCATTTTTTACCCTATCTGACATACACTTTCTCAGAGGCCACCATCTTGTCTAAGGGGCTCAGCCGTGCCCTGCGGTGGGTTGGCTGGAACCGGCTGGAACCGGCTGTGTCTGGCACGGGCCAGCCCCGGCCTCTCCTCACAGAGGCCGCCCTGCAGAACCCGCTGCCTGCGCCTGGGCACCTGCACCACAGTACACAGGGACTATCAATATTTTCAGTGTTATTGTTAACACATTTCAGTGTTTCATTAAATATTTATAAACATTGGACCAATATTTACATTTTGTTCCCTGAGGCAAGTTTTCTAGCAAAAAAAAATATCAACCCTGTATAAAATATGATCTATGAGGAAATGCTGATGTGAGAAGATGGGGTATATTACATATGTGTGTATTTTTGTGTGATAGAGAAGGGGAAACCACATCAGAGCAGTCCTCAGTTACAAGAAAGCTGTTGCAAAGAAGGGAGTATCTCTTCTCATTCACATTGGATAGAAGTAATGTTCTCAAATTGTAAGCAGGGAGATTAAAGAGATGGGAAAAACATGTCTTTATAAAGCATTGTAAACCACTGTTCCTTCCATTTGAAATAGCTGTTGGAGAAGATGGGAGATCACTTGAAAACTTCAAGAACATGTTGCATGAATGTGCCAGGATTGATAACTGTATAGCTGTACGGCTGATAGGAAGGGCAACTGAATGGACAATGAGGGTATATAAATGAGGGTTCATAAAACCCTTCCAGATCTATTTATCTGCACTTCTGGATGCTGTCTATGTACCTATACATTTTGCCTTTTTACAGCTACAGAAAAAAAACCCCATATTTTGTAGTATATGTGTACATGGGCCAGATACAATGTGTAAATTCAGTTGAAATACAGTCTAACAGTTTTATTCTCTGAATAAAATAATCTATGCTAAAGCATAACATTATCTTGAGAGAAATCATCCTTTGAAAGTAATCAGTAATACAGGAGCCACAAAAACACTCTCACAGTCTAAGACCATTTGTTCAGACTATTGAAATATCAGCAAGTCCCCAGATAAAGCATATGACAATAAACTGAAAGCCATTAGGTTAACTTAATCAAATTCTTGCTATTAGTCATCCAGGGAAATATACATTTGGCTTTTATGATAGCTCAAAGACAAAAAAGGTACTCATGCCTTCCCAACCACAAATGAAAAACCTTAATGATCCTGTAAACGGCTGGCTCTGCAATAGAGGACACACCCCTATCTGCAATTAAAAATAATGTGGGTGTAAAGAGCTGGAATACCCTTGGCATGTTAAGGAGCTGAAAAAGAGACAGTGTGCATGACAGTGCTTTGTTTGTGATGGGATATTGTTTTTCCTCCCCCCCACCAGCTATCCTTCTTATCCTAGACAGCTCTGTGCATTAACAACAGACTAAACTGTATAGTCTGAGTCTGAAGGACTTGCTCTCACTTTTTGAGAGAAAATGAAAGATGCCTGTCCAACTTAGCAAAGTCCAGAAAAAATCTGATCGTCCCAGTCAGTTTCCTCTGCATAATTTTCTTCCTGTTAATAATCATCATAGGTTTTAAATTATCATCCAAGATTTTGGAGAAGACAAATTCCAATCTCAGAAGTAAACCTCCTGGAGGGATAGCATTTCTAACCAGTGTTTGCTATTTCAGCACCTGTAGTCAGAACCATTATTAGGAGAGAATATATGGAAGGAGAGGCATATGGAATAATGTCAGGAAAGATATCAAGTCCTTCAAATTTAGTAATTTTTCTGCATTACAATAAAAATAATTCTGTTTCTTTCATCTTCCCTTATTCTTTTCTCCTCTTTCATTTTCTTCCTACCAGGAAAGAAAAAGGAAATGTTCCTGAAATGTATTATGTGTATGTGGTAGAATTTTTTACTCCCTTAAGTCTTAGATGCAGAAAAAGTTCTCTACTATTGTGAATTCCTATGAGCAAATTACAAGAGGGAAGCTTTCACAACATCTCACCTAACATCTTTTCACAGTCACATTACTGAATTTATTCAAGTTCAAATGGTTTTTAAAAACTTTAAAGGATAGAAACTTCCCATTTTATTCACTGTTTTCCAATTATTAGTTTCATTCTCTCTCATAAACAGTTATGAAATGAGAGGAAGAAAATTTTGCTCTGAGGCTTTTAAACCAATTTTAAACCCTCAATCTCTCTCTTTCTTGGTAACTACTAAATTTTGTACCTAAACTTGTCTTTCTGCTTTCTTTTATCCCCATACACTTCTAACAACTAATTTTACCACTTAAGTAAGACATTTAAAATTTTATTTCTATCCTGAAGTGTTTAAGAATACTACAGTCACACCTAATGGCATGATTCACTTAACTTGCACTCTGTCCTCTGTCACAGTTAGGTGTTTTAGTTAAAATTATAGATGTGTTTCCTGGGAAAAAAAAGATCATAGCCACTTCTCAGGCTTCTGAGATTTATCTAAGCTTTTAATATATCCAGCTATATAGGCATATGTTAGGCACAGACAGATTCAAAGTCTAACAAGAAATATTACATACCGACAAAGGAAAGAAAAATATTAATTCTGAACCGATACTGTCATTTTTTTTTTTTTTCTGTCTGAGATTTCTTATTTGTTTATTAGATGGCCAAAGATTTTTTCTTGTATTGGTTGAACCTATGACAATTGTTAATATTTTCTACTCTTTTATTTATATACTTGCAATTATTGTTAAAAATCAGGAAAAAAAACCACCCAAGAATGTAGTTCTAACAGCTAGGGCACCCATTTCCAATATAAGAGACCCAGAATAAAGTGCCCGGTAAAAATCAGGCAGAACAATGATTATTCACAGAGATTTAAGAGGATATTCATAGAATAAACATATCCTTGCCGTGCCATTCTTTTCTGACTCTTTGCCAAATCTGCTTTTTGGATTCCAAATCCTATTACGCTTCCTACATTTGAAAAAAATTGAACCTCTTTATCTGAAGGGGTGTCCCTTCCCCAAGTCAGAGTAATTTCAGAATACAAGCTCTGAGCATGCCTGAACATGCTCAGACATGATGTCTCTCACTGACAGTTCAGTTACTGACTTCCTTAACTCTTTAATGCAGAATAGGTCTGGGATGATACCAAAGATACCTAGCAAGATCCAAGACAAGGATGGTGTTGCTGAACTGACTTATTCACTGCCCAGCCAAGAAGGATTAAGATGCTAATACAAGCAGCTAGGGAGAACAGTCTATGTTCTGTGCATAAGACTGTGGTATCACATACAAAAGCATCACCAGAGAACAGAGACATCAGACTGAGAAACCGTTACAATAAACCTTTTGAGTACCAGTGGTTGAAAGGCAGTAGAAGAACAGACTAGTTCATAAAAGTGCATCAGAGTCCTTGATTTTTTCATTGACTGGATCTGCATCCAGATCTGCATAGGTGTAAAAATTTTATTTTGGTTATGTCACACCTCATATTTAAAAAAAAAAAAAAGGAAGACGAGTTGGTCTGCTTAAGCTGTTAGAAAGAAAGAACAAAATTTACTTTCAGTTTTTCTTGAACTGAATATATTTATATCAAGGTGACATCAGAACCTTTTGTTACTAATGAACTACGAAAAAGAAAATGTCAAATAGCTTTCTTTTGAAAAACTGATATATAGCAAACGTTAATATATGTAGGACATAAAATAATACTGGTTATTTATAGTATGTATATATTTTATATATTATATTTAATTTCAATACATTGGACACAAAGTCAGGAGGTTATATACAGGAATGTTCTCTCTATACTATTCTCTACAGTATTTTCTTTCACCCAGTGATGAAAATAATTTTGCTCAAGATTCCGCTAATGACTACATAGTTTGCAGCATGGTCTAAAAGAGTGTACAGAGGTTGATACTGCAGACTGATAGTTTCTGTAATATCTCATATTTGCGGGTTAGATGGACTCATAAGTAAGAGATAAGCAGACACACAAAAGTTAATTGTTTTTTTTAATGTCACTGTGGCACAAACCCTTGACCTCAGAGCAAGGAATGAGTATTTCCCTTTGGTTTTTAACAGAATTACTGGGGGGGGGGGGAACACGACACAGGGCAGGGAGGGAGAGGTATAAAATTCTGGCATAAAAACATCTCAAAGGACTTTGAACTAATAGAGAGCTAATAGTCTGACTTCTGACCCTACAAGATGAAATTGGTTCTTTACTATGGTTTTAGTTTCTTTCTATAGTGAGAACTTGAAAAAAAATGTGCTTCATTTTACACTAAATGTTACTCTTTTCCTAGTATTTCTGACTTTGAAGATTTTGACAAATGTTTTCAGGTTCTTCAGTTTTGCTTTTACATTCCAAATAAGATTGTGTGGTAAAGCATATTCTAATAGTTACAGGGCACTAGATTACCATACTATTATTTATTTTGATTCTACAGCAGTTGCTGCACTCCAATTCTGATATTTGCTGTATAATGTTCCTGTTCTCTCTCACTGTTTCTATTTGTCCAAGATTTAAAGCAGAAAATAAAGGCACAAGATGAAATAAATGGAGGCCTGGGATCCAGATTCAAATTCACAAATGAGCCCAAATTCCCTTATCATTTGCAGTGTCTATATGCTGGTTCTCAGTTTGTGTTGTGTGGAATGAGCCAAATATTTGTCTGATGCAGAAAAACTATTTTGGGTTCATGTTTGAATTCTACTTGTTTCAGCAATATAGAAACAGTTTGCCTGAGACTCTTGTACAAGTTTGTAAAATCAAGCCCATACTCAAGCACAGGAACCAAAAGATGATTTGGCACAGCCCAAAGTTCAAAAAGCAGTGGTCAAGTTTAGACCTAGTTTGACTGGCTTGGAGCAAAGGGACAGATCAAAGATGACATTGTTCTTTGAAGGCTGATTAAATCCTAGGTGTTGGTGTGCATAAAGACAAGGAGAAAGAGAATAGTAAGGTTTTTGTGAGAGATGCAAGGGTATTTCAGATTTCTAAAGCATATTTAGCTGAATGACAATCTGTTCTAAGGATTTTTTTCAGCTATTTTTACTTCTCTTTTCTTTCTCTTTCTTTCTTTCTTCCTTCCTTCCTTCTTTCCTTCCTTCTTTTTCCTTTCTTTCTTTTTAATTTTTTCTTTATTTCTTTCTTTCTTTCTTCCTTCCTTCCTTTCTTCCTTTCTTTCTTTTCCTCAACTAAGATTTTTGATAACACTTATTCTCTGTTTTGGAACATTCCTGGTATATAAGTATAATATAAGCATTTTTTTTCCTTAGTAATTTAACCCTACTAATTTCTTCCGTCTTCTATTAAATCCAACAACAATATAAAGAAATGAGCATTCTTTTTAGTAGTGCCAGCAAACCTGCAAATGGAAAATTCAGAAACTCATCTCCATAAGAGATCTCATAAATTTAAACAACATAGGATAATGGTTCAATCAACTACTTTCATCAGCATGTAACTGATTTAGAACAAATTCTACTGTAGTATTACTCAGAGAACAGCTAGGAAGTTAACCTGGTTTTTATCAATGTGCTTCTGGTAATTTTTGTGTGTCCTCCCATAGATAACTTGTTTCTTCAATTTTTTATGTGGAAGATACAAAGGTAAAAAAAAATATCTCTGTGAAAGATACAAAGGAAAGTGTGATTAATGTCTCCCTACACTCAGTTTGGAAAGTTTTGGCTTTTTAAATCATATTAAGAACCTTACTTGAGAAGTCATCTGTTTAATTATTCAGTCATCTTCCTAGACCAAATATGATTTCTCTTCTCTCAAGAAAGAGTAATGATGCTGAAAAATTGCTTTGATTCCCTTTCTCAATCAACACTACCAATAATCACTTATTAATCTGAAACCTGGTCATGGCATTGTTACTTCCTTTGTGCTTGTTCCTTTTCTGCTTCTTTATTCTTTATACGGAATGTGATCGATAATATTTTAACAACTAGCTGTTGCTACTGAGCTATTTTGATCTCTTCCCAAGCCAACTTTTTGTAAGGCTATGAATGTCCCTCCCCAATATACAGTTTCCAATTTTGAATACATTCATTTTTTGTATCATTGAAGAAAAGAATATAAAAAAAAAATAATAAACATTGTCTCATGAGTAAGGCTTGGTGAGGAAGTCTTAATTTTAAAAGGTTTTTACTTTCAACATTACATTTTTTAAAGCAACACATTGTTGTTCTGTTTATCGGTGCTAGTCTATTATACAGTTCCCTTTAAAACTGCACAATGCTCTCACAAAGTTTATAATTTATGATAAAAATACACAGTTATAATGGTAATGAATATTTATCAAATTAAGTTATGTCATATGAGTCTAGTTCTATTATCAACTTCTTACTTTGTAGATATTTTGTAGCTTATTATTTCTTTGCAGGATTTTTTCCAATACCTTTTATTCTAGTATTTGCACCATTTGTTACACTGACCTCAAGTTTCCGATTGTTTTAACATTATTTTCTGTATTTCTTTAAAGATTAAAATATTATTATTCCTTACTGCAGATGTTCAAACTAATGCATGTAATGATGGACAGGGATGAGGAGGGATTTACTAAAGTCATGCAGTATGTGTAGGGTCTCAGGTCCAAGGATAAACAGATGAACATTGTGAACTTAACTTCTGATATACATCTTTGAAAATTAATTTTGGTAATACCAAAACCAGTAAGTAAATGTTTTCTGTCACATTGTCTTTCCATTTTTACAGTTAACTTGAATCTGGAGTATTAACTTTTTCACTTCCATAATGTAAGTTGTCCTCTTATTTGAGAAGGTCGTCAATCCATTACTATTTATTTTTTAAAATTCAAAATCTTTATTAAATATTGCAAGTAGCAATAGCAGAAAAACTGTATACAAATCTTCACAACAACTGTGAGAAGAATTCCAAGCATTCTGCCCATGGGAAAGTTGTGGCAGAAAGGATTATTAGCTTCTATATTACAATTTGCAGTATGTTCTGTATTCTTCTTCTAGGTTCTCCCTTTTACCTTCAATAAAGGATTTCTAATTTTCCCTGTATTTCCTCTAGCTTTAATTAATCTGTATTTTCCACTTATATAGCTACTAAGATGACTACAGTTATACCAATACTTTACATTCTTGGATAGATTTCCCTTGAGTAAAGGCCCAGCAAAAGAAAAATGAAGAATAGTTATAAAGCAAAAAATCTGTTTGCAACATAGACACTTACACTCTGAGAAGTCTGAGACCTGATTTTTTTAATTGTATTTATAATTTTAGTGTTTTATTTATTTGCACTGAGAAAATGAGCTATATAACATTATTTTTTACATTCAAGAACTCCTTTAGATTTCTAATTGTTTTCCTTTCTGTTTGTTTGTTTGTTACTGTTTTACCAACGTGGGCAGTCAGCATGGCCATGTTTAAGACATTATCTATTAGATGGGGGACTGGCCTCAGAGAAAGTTTATATCCATGGCTGATAACTTAAAAGAAATTTTTAATGATGAATTTCAGTGGAATCATATGAGATAAGTCATCAAGCATGTGATAAATAGTATGTTTTTCCCCTTCCCCTGGTCCTGGGCAACAGTCTGGTCAACACTCTATCTCAAGGCAATATTCTCCCAGACCTGCATGAATGTAAATTTGATGGACCAACTGTTTTGTTTTTTTGTATTTTACCTGTTACCTGCCAGGCCCAGGCTAGGTTTTTTTGTAGGTCTTTGTAGGACTCATGCTGGGGACAAATCATGGTCATCTCAGCAGGAAAGAGGTGCAAATCACGTAATGTTTTCCCTCTTTTGTTCCTAGACAGTCTTCCTTCATGAGTGCCATACTACCTTTCCGATAGGAATTTTTTGTATCTGATGTTCTATTTAATAAGTTATATCCTGAGATCGAAGCCCTGCAATTACTGTGCTTTTTTAATTGACTGTCCTTTCCTACAGGACAGCTGTATGCTGTATGCTGCTATTTGCAGTCATTAGGCCATAGTAGTAGGTTTTGCTCCTGTTCTAAGTGTATCACCACTTTATCCCAATGTGTATGTGAATCTTGGGAATGTATGCTTATTGGAGGATATTTTTCCTTTGTGTTTTGCTATTGCAGTTATCAAAAGGATAAGGATGTATCCCTCAAGTTAAATTTGGCTTTTGTGTTATGATTTAAACCTGAAGTGATTTTAATGTGAATACTAATGTCTAACATTTGTGCCTTTGTTATCAGTTATTCCCATGGCACTTGACATTGCTGATAGGCAAAGTATTTCTTCATTGCTTTTATGGCATTGAATTATTTCAGACCTTTAATTTCACTTATATTTTGGTGTAGGTATAAATTTCCACTATTTTTGTCTTGGAAAAGAAGCGTATTATTTTTTTACTATATTCTACATATCATTAATGATTCTGTTCATCAGCACTACAGTTAATCACTCCTCCCTCTAATAATAGTGACACCGATGGGAATGGTATTCTCCAAAGCCAATATTTTTATTGAAACAGAGAATGGGAGAAAAGTCAGGTGTTATTTACGACACTACTTACTACAGTGGTCAACATCATTAATGGTCTCTGACTGCCAAAGCGATTCAAGAAGCAGAAGTATTTCGGCCTTCTTACTTCTGTCCATGCAGACTGATATTTATTCACACCATGCTTATGAATTTCTCAGTTGAATTTTTGTAAGGAAGCTCTATTAAAAGCATTTCTTATAGTAACATCTCATAACTTCTCATCCTTATCTTCTAGAAAAAACATTCACAGCTGAGCTATTTCTTTCATTGGCAGGTAATGGATATCTGGATCCCTGGAAAATATATCCCATTCATTTTGTACAGTATAGAAAGCTAAATGGTCCTTGGACTTTTCCTCTTTAGGGGAATAAGTTAAATGTGACAATAAATAACAATAATGTACTGTACATTTAAATGTAAAAGTGCCCCTGTTGGTTGTTCTTGTTGAAATAGGTTGGAAAAAGTCCCAGTATACATATTGAGGAAATCTTCCATGAAGTCTATTCTGTAAAAAGAAAAGTGCTGATGTTAAACACCAGTATCATGTACTATTATACAGTGGTTTGCCTACTGATCCTACTGCTAATTTGAGAGCCCCAAATTTTCCTCAGCCTGGCTGAGCCAGAAGTAATCTTCAGTCATATTTCTAACTATTAGGACAGAGACAGAGGTTATCAGAAAACAAAGGCATTGATTAATCTTTAAAGCAGTGTCACCTGCTCATCACACTGCACTGAAGCCCAATTCTGCTCTACCGACTGAGAGGACTTTGCACCATCCCTCCTGCCCAGAAAGACTGGTATGACAGATGGAGCCCAGAGTCAGAAACTAAATGAACTCAACAAACATTTTATGAACATAACCCACAAGCTAAAGGAATGATATCTCTGTGTGTGTATACATATATACATATATATATATATATATATAAAATTGTTCATATGTCTCAAAGGGATGGAAGAGGTGATGATGATTGACCAGGATGTAACTAAAGGTATGGGAACTGAGCATGATGTCAATGGTATAGAATAAGGGGTGGATACTGTCCTGGTTTCAGCTGGGATAGAGTTAACTGTCTTCCTAGTAGCTGGTAGGGTGCTATGTTTTGAGTTCAGTGTGCGAAGAATGTTGGTAACACTGATGTTTTCAGTTGTTGCTAAGGAGTGTTTAGACTACAGTCAAGGATTTTTCAGCTTCTCATGCCCAGCCAGCGAGAAGGCTGGAGGGACACAAGAAGTTGGCACAGGACACAGCCAGGGCACCTGACCCAAAGTGGCTAAAGGGATATTCCATACCATGGGACGTCACATCTAGTATAGGAACTGGGAAGGGGGCGGAGAATCGCCACTCGGGGACTAGCTGGGTGTTGATTGGCGGGTGGTAGGCAACTGCCCTGCGCATCATTTGTACATTCCAATCCTTTTATTATTGCTGTTGTCATTTTTTTAGTGTTATCATTATCATTATTAGTTTCTTCTCTTCTGTTCTATTAAACTGTTCTTATCTCAACCCATGAGTTTTACTTCTTTTCCTGATTTTCTCCCCCATCCCACTGGGTGGGGGGGAGTGAGTGAGCGGCTGCATGGTGCTTAGTTGCTGGCTGGGGTTAAACCATGACAAGCAGGGAAATTTAAAATGCACTGGGAATTCCAAATGTATTCTGTGATTGCTTACTTAACCTCTGCTGCCCAGAGAATGCAGTGGCTAGAGCCATCTGCCTATACAAATTTCTACGTATGTACATATACACTAGTGACAGTGTGTTTACAGTTTACAAAGTGACTTTTGATCAAGACCAGAGAGAAAAAGGATGTGGAAATAGGAATGCTTGTCTATTGCTTGAGCACTCCGGAATGAAGCATTAGATATCTTAGTAATAAGAAATAAAGGGCACATTATATGCAGCACAACGACTAACTTGTCTCTCTCTTTTTTTATGTCTTTATCTTAGATCTATCTATTTATAATTTAAGTTGTTACTTCTGTTTGTTTATTCTATGCAAGGGGCTTCAGTCAGTTTTTCTCAAGCATTAGCTTTGTTTATAATTTATACACCATTTCGAATCATTCACAACACAGACATTTTAACTTTCACTGAAATACAAGTCAGTTTGTGACTGCAAAGCCCCAAAATGTTTTTGGGTCTCTTTATAATATTTGGTATACATTGATTTGGTTGGATATTTTAAAATTTCTTTCTTAACTCTTAAACTTCAGCAAAACATACTGTTATCTGAAAGGTTCCACAACTAGGAACACTGTAGGATAAATGGCAAATAATGGGAAGCAATTTACCTTACCTACACTAGTATATTTGAGAGAAATAGCAAATAATTACAGTGAGAAAGTGGTGTGAAAGGTAATGAGTTTGTTACTTACAGCTGCTTGTACCTATTTCACAGCAGTTATCAGTTGGTGAACCAATTATTTATTCCCCAAGAGACTTTTGCCTGCCTTGGTACTTATTGTCTCTGACCACAGAGACTTGGCATGCATGGCATGGACACATGATACAAAGTTGACATGCCAGGACACAAATTTATATATAAATATTTGCTACGTAAAGGCATGCACACTTAATGTACTCTGTTCAGTATATAGCAACTAAACAGAAGACTAGGTATCTTCAGGTCTGTCTGTCTTTCTCTGCAACCTTTGGTCAAATCTTTCTGCTGCATTTGCCCTTTAGCCATGGTTTCTAGTCCCTCAGTGTCTTCTCATAACCTTTTCTCTCCAGGCTAGTTTTGTACACAAGTGTCCCCCTGAAAGTGTCATGTTGGCTGAGTTTGCAACAAACCTAGTGGCACATTTCTCCAAGAATGCATACTGTCCTTGCAAAATTTTTCATACTATGAAAAAGTAACAAACCAAACAGGAATTGGACACCTTTGTTGAAGCTGTAACGTTTTCTTCTTGACTATGGCGGACATGTCTACAGCATAAACTCTTTCTGTTCACTTTGTCTATTTACAGACAGGCAGGCAGGTACCCGCTTTGTGTGTCTTTGGGGGTAAAATCCCAGATGCTTAGGTGATCTACAGTGACTCACCTAGTGATAGATTCCACCTAACTTAGCTCCTTTCAGTCTTCCTCTGTTTAGGCGAGCCCAAACTTGTCTTCATCAGCAGATAGTTCCAGTTTCACAGTTAGATATCCAGTCAATAAATTTTTTATGTGCAATATAAAATACATTTCTGTGTGCCTTCTGCTATGGATGTTGCATAATCTCCATAAAATCCTGGGGTGGATTTGCACTAGTTCATTTTTTTCACCGTTGTAAATTAACATCTGATTTTTCTAAGTGCAACTTCTAGGCCAGTACGGCCAATAATATAGTAGACACAGTTAATCTCTGAGGCTGTCAGGCTGTTTACCATTGTTGCGGTGTGATACCATGGTACTTACCATCACAGCAGGCACTCATACTCTTGAGCAGAGGAAGTGGGGGGCTAGATACTGGTGGCGATTTGGCAGGATGCTTTCACTGAGGTCATTAACTCTGGAATTTATTTCACGGTAACCCCTTTTTAACTTGACGTTGACAAGATTACCAAAAGCTTTCTCTTTGTTTTTGGTGGGGTTTGGGTTTTGGTTTGGGTTTTGGTTTGGGTTTTTTTGTTGTTGTTTTTTAGCAGAATTTTTTGTGCAGTTACAGAACGCTTCAGACTGAAAGAGTGACTACTTCGGACTTGACTGATGGTGTGAGAAGACCTTTATACACCAATGTAACAGAATTTCTTTTTTTTTTTTTTTTAGTATAAACTGCATATATTTTAAAAAATAAAAATAGGTGCATGTGTTGGTTTTGGCTGAGATGATAGAGTTAATTTTCTTCACAGTAGCTAGTATGGGGCTGTGTTTTGGATTTGTGCTGAGAGCAGTGCTGATAACACAGGGCTGTTTTTGTTACTGCTGAGCAGTGCTTACCCAGAGCCAAGGGCTGTTCTGCTTCTCAGCCCACCCCACCAGCGAGGAGGCTGGGGGGGCACAAGGAGTTGGGAGGGGACACAGCCGGGACAGCTGACCCCCACTGACCCAAGCGATATGCCAGACGATATGATGTCATGCTCAGCATATAAAGCTCGGGGAAGAAGAAGGAGACCAGGGGGGATGTTTGGAGTGATGGCATTTGTCTTCCCAAGTCACCGTTAGGTGTGATGGAGCCCTGCTTTCCTGGAGATGGCTGAACACCTGCCTGCCCATGGGAAGTGGGGAATGAATTGTTTGCTTTGCTTTGCTTTGCATGCTTGCATGGCTTTTGCTTTACCTGTTAAACTGTCTTTATCTGAGCCCAGGAGTTTTCTCACTTTTACTTTTCTGATTCTCTCCCCCATCCCACTGGGAGTGAGGGGAGTGAGCGGCTGCATGGGGCTTAGTTGCTGGCTGGGGTTAAACCACAACAGTGCACTTTAACAATGCTATGAAGAGACACGTCAAACATAGGTCAGCTGAAATACAAAACACTTTCCCTGGGATATTAATGTACAGATTTTCACTAACGTGATAAACACCTGCCTACTGCCATGACTATAAAATATGAGATATATTTTAACTTAAACTGACAGTACCATGTTAAGTTTTTTTGTTCTGAATCCTGTTATTTCTGCTGCTCCAAGATAGGGAAAAGATGGAAAGAAAAAAAACCTAAATATTTTTCTAAATGTGTCCATATTTTGCAAGCTTCATCTATTAAAACTGAACTGGAAAGCCACAACTGTGTGTGAATTCTTCTCCCAGGAGGGTATTGAATGAAAAAAATTATAAGATTTCATAATGTTTTCAAGAATGATGACGAAATATGGCTTTGACTCAAAGTTTTTTGGTTGTTTTTTTGTTGTTGTTTTCTTGCTCAATCCAGTCTACAAAGGGTATTATTGGAAACATATTTTATTTTAAATGACTGTTTTAAGTTGATGAAAATAGTTAAAATAAAACCAAATTTTTAACACTCTGTAATGTTTGTTGGAAACTATTAACAAGTTGGGAGTCTTGTAAGGATTTTAAAATGCTTCAAGAATAGCCTAATACATGGCAGACATCAACACAATCTCAGCCAGTCAACATAATCTCAGACTAGAATATTCCTATCCACGTGCCACAGAATATTTCAGAGGCAACAAAGACAATCATAAAAAAAAAATCCACTTTGAGCTAGAGATAAAATAACTTTTTCATATAAAAAGAGCATAAAATCCAGTGAACTGAACACCTTAAATGCCACTAGCACAATGCATTCAAATACTTCATGTGGTAGTTTAAAATCTGTCTTCAAACAGCATGGTTGTTGCATGTCTAATAAAAGTAAAATATATTTCAATGAAGAGATTATCTTTGAACTGACAGAAATATCCTCCAGACCTGAAATGATAGAATGAGCTCTAGGAAATCCTAAGGAATAAAGGAAACTAAAAAACTTAGCACTGATCTCATTCCAAGCTCTCCATGATTCAGTTCAGGGAAAGAATTGCAGCACCCCATCTGCTTCAGTGCCTTAACTGATTTGAGTGTGCCTAACTCCTTAGCTATTGCCTTTTTCTCTCATTTCAGCTTTCTTTGAAATGAGAAAAAGCCAGAGCAATAATAGGGAATTGGGGAAGAGAGACCTGGGAGCTGTTCCTCAGTGAGTACAGATAGAAGTTTGGCAGGAAAAGCGAACATCATAGTGGAAATTACAAGGTAATCATGTGTCCTTGCTAACCTGAAGCAGCTGAGTTAGTCCATTGGTATGAGACTTTACATTTAACCTTAGAACATGAGATTTGACAATAGATGGTTATTTCTTGCAAAATGTTAATTGTCTATTACGTATATACATTGTTATTTTGTGTTGAGACTAATTGGAGCTGCAGTGATGGCAATTTGCACACTACTCTTGAACTTTTTACTAAATATAACCTTTTTAAAAAATTATTTATAGGCATGAGTTCTGAAGTCATATGATCTAAACCCAGGCTAACTCTCCTAGGAGTCCATCATTGGTACCTCCAAGCAGGCATACAGTATCTAGAAACAAGGGCGAAAAGCGGAGAGCAAATATCTGTCTTCCCATATACTTCCATATACTTAGATAGCTGACTCTGCACAGTCTTACAGACGTTAAAACTGTATTAGACAAATATATGGACTTTACATACTGTGGTAACTATCAACTACAACAGTCTGAATTCAGCTGCAAGCTCAGGGAATTACTGGCTATTGCTGGAGTAAGGAAGGCTATACTAAGAAAAGAATTACCCTCCATGTTCCCCATTTATAATATTCTTTTCCTAAGCATTTGCTTCTACTTACTGCTATCAGAGACACTGCTGTGGGATGGATGGGGCTCTGTCTGGCTCATTTGCCAAGTACTGCAGTCAGGACAAAGCTGTTATTCTGTTCTAAACACACTATAAACAGCCTGCCATCTCTCTGTGACTGAAACCTTACCTCTGTCTTTTAAGAGGGTAAAAAAAAAACCCCAAACCACAACAGGAGAATATAGAATAAAGTTGTCAAAAGCCACCTAATAAACCCACTGGGCTGCAAAGAGTTCTGGTACTTTATATAATACTTCTGATGCTTTATACTTCCCAAGGGAAGAAAATAGAATTAGTCTAGGCAAAGGCAGCATTAATTAAATAAAAACTCATTAAAACCAGTGTCCTGGGTTCAGCTGGGATAGAGTTAATTTTTTTTACAGGAACCTGGGAGGTGGGGGGCATAGCCGGGGCAGCTGACCTGAACTGGCCAAGGAGCTATTCCATACCATGTGACATCATGCTCAGTATATAAATGGGGAGCGGGCCGGGGGGTGGGCGCTTCTTTTCGGTGGGGGAAGTGGCAGAGCGTCGGGTCCCGGGTGGTGAGCAGTTGCACTGTGCATCACTCTTTTTGTATACTTTTTCATTAGTACCGTTGTTGTTGTTGCAATTTCTTTGTGTTGTTCCAGTAAACTGCCTTTATCTCAACCCTCGAGGTTCCAGGTTTGTTTTTTTTTCTCTCCTCCGTCTTCCCCCCTATCCCACCGGAGGGGGGCGGGAGGAGTGAGCGAGCGGCCGCGTGGTCCTTTGTTACCGGCTGGGCTGAAACCACGACAGTCCGTTTTGGCGCCCAACGTGGGGCACAAAGGGTTGAGATAACGACAGATCTGGCCAGAGCGTGTTGAAACAAATTTGTCATACGCATTTCTTATACTAGATAAATAGATGTTAGTCACAATGTTGATTCAGCTGTTTACATGGTGGCGTTTTGTAAGTTCTTATATGCTTTATGTATTGCCTGTAGTTGCGTATCTCATCTCTGGGAGAGTGATTGGGATTATCATTTTGCTGTACTGGGCAATGTCGACTTGTGAAATGATTACATCACTGGTCATGAGGTTAAGCTGGTATCTGTATGAGGCAGTGATATCATTCCCACACTATGGGCACCTTCTGTCGGATTTTATTGGTAATTACACCCAACCCATGGGGAAGTCAGGGGGGGATACTTCCCCCCATCTGTTCCCCTCCCTTTTCTCTTTCCAACTAATTACAACAGTTTTCGAGAATTTTGAACATCCTTGGGATGCGCAAGCCTGTGTGCTGTTAGTGCTATGCCTCCTGACTATGTTTCAGGTCTTGTCTAGGGCTACAAAAAGGCTCTTTAAGAGTACCACCCAGACATCTGTCCCAAAGCTGGATATTTATGGGTGGCACGGCGTGTGGGAGGATGTGGGCAGGTATCTAGAGAACTTCTCACCTCCAGTGACTTGGAAGTTCACTCCCGAACAACTGCAGAACCCTCATGAAGTGATAGAATTTTTGAAAGGAAAATGCTGTGGCTATCCCAGAGACACACAACTCACTACACTGTGCTGGGCCCTGGCCGGTATCTACCAAACCCTGCTTGATACTATGCAGCACCCCCAGGGGGAAAAGGGGGAAAAGATGGAAAACAAGACAACAGACACCGTGGCTGCCCCTACCCCGACGACAAGCACCGGGGCTGCCCCTACCACGACAACAGGTACCGTGGCTAACCCTACCCCGGTGACAGATACTGCCACTAAACCAGAGAACCAACCTGTGCCAGTATCAGTCGCCCCTGTACAGAAAAAGAAACACACAAAGAAATCAGTTCGCTCAGTGAGAGATGAAGATGAACCAGGGTCATCGCGAGGACAGGAGGAAGAGGCAGAACCTGAAATAATTACCCGATCTCTATCCCTGAGTGAGTTGTGTGACATGCGAAAAGATTTTAGCCGCCACCCAGGTGAGCACATTGTTACCTGGCTGCTCCGATGCTGGGATAATGGGGCTAGTAGTGTGGAATTAGAGGGTAAGGAAGCCAAGCAGTTGGGATCTCTGTCTAGAGAAGGGGGTATCGACAAGGCGATTGGGAGAAAAACACAAGTCCTCAGCCTCTGGAGGCGACTTCTGTTAGGTGTAAAGGAAAGATACCCCTTCAGGGATGAAGTTACATGTCACCAAGGCAAGTGGACCACCATGGAGAGAGGTATCCAGTACCTGAGGGAATTAGCCGTGCTGGAGGTGATTTATAATGATCCAGAAAATGCGCAGTCACCCACAGATCCAGATGAAGTCCAATGCACACAACCGATGTGGCGGAAGTTTCTACGAAGTGCACCACCAACCTATGCTAACTCATTGGCAGTAATGTCCTGGAAAGAAGGCTATGGACAAACGGTGGATGAATTGGCTGTCCAACTCCGGCAATATGAAGGAAGTCTCTCTTCCTCCCTACGGGCCTGTGTCTCAGCTGTAGAGGAATTGTCCCGAGAGTTCCAGCAATTCAAAGTAGATATGTCCTCCTCCTCACCTGTACAGGCCCGCATTGCAGTTATTGGGAGTAAGCGTTCCTCTGCCCAAGAGAGAGGAGAGAGAAAGTACACACGACGGGCTAACCTGTGGTTTTACCTGCGTGACCATGGAGAGGACATGAGGAAGTGGGATGGAAAACCTACCTCAGTCTTGGATTCACGGGTACGGGAGTTGCGAGAAAAAGCAACCAGAAAAGAAGATTCTTCTTGGAAAACTGCTGCTCCAGTTTCCCGTGAGCAGTCCCCCGGGCGCAGTAGATGGGCCGATCTCATTTCTGATCCTCTTGAAGGGACTTCTGATTCACATGTGCAAAAAGTGGGTAACAGATATTCTAACCAGGATTAGAGGGGCCCTGCCTCCAGCCAGGTGGAGGAGAGGGACAACCGAGTCTACTGGACAGTGTGGATTCGATGGCCTGGCACGTCAGACCCACAGGAATATAAGGCTCTAGTAGACACTGGTGCACAATGTACCCTAATGCCGTCAAGTTATAAAGGGGCAGAACCCATCTGTATCTCTGGTGTGACAGGGGGATCCCAAGAGCTAACCGTATTGGAAGCCGAAATGAGTCTAACCGGGAATGAGTGGCATAAACACCCCATTGCAACTGGCCCAGAGGCCCCGTGCATCCTTGGTATAGATTATCTCAGAAGGGGGTATTTCAAGGACCCAAAAGGGTACCGTTGGGCCTTTGGTATAGCTGCATTGGAGACGGAGGAGATTGAACAGCTGTCTACCCTGCCTGGTCTCTCCCAAGACCCTTCGGTTGTGGGGTTGCTGAAGGTTGAAGAACAACAGGTGCCAATTGCTACCACGACGGTGCACCGGCGGCAATATCGCACCAACCGAGACTCCCTGATCCCCATCCATAAGCTGATTTGCCAATTGGAGAGCCAAGGAGTGATCAGCAAGACTCACTCACCCTTTAATAGTCCCATATGGCCCGTGCGGAAATCTAATGGGGAATGGAGACTAACAGTAGATTATCGTGGGCTGAATGAAGTCACGCCACCGCTGAGCGCTGCTGTGCCAGATATGTTAGAGCTTCAATATGAACTGGAATCAAAGACAGCTAAGTGGTATGCCACAACTGACATTGCTAATGCATTTTTCTCCATTCCTTTGGCAGTGGAGTGCAGGCCACAGTTTGCTTTCACTTGGAGGGGTGTCCAGTACACCTGGAATCGACTGCCCCAGGGGTGGAAACACAGCCCCACTATTTGCCATGGACTGATCCAGACTGCACTAGAAAAAGGTGAAGCTCCAGAACACCTGCAATATATTGATGACATCATCATATGGGGCAGCACGGCAGAAGAAGTTTTTGAGAAAGGGAAGAAAATAATCCAAATCCTTTTGAAGGCTGGCTTTGCCATAAAAGAAAGTAAGGTCAAGGGACCTGCGCAGGAGATCCAGTTCTTAGGAGTAAAATGGCAAGACGGGCGTCGTCAGATCCCTGCGGACGTGATCAACAAAATAGCAGCTATGTCCTCACCGACTAATAAAAAGGAAACACAGGCTTTCTTAGGTGTTGTGGGCTTTTGGAGAATGCATATTCCAAATTACAGTCAAATTGTAAGTCCTCTCTACCGAGTTACCCGGAAGAAGAACGATTTTAAATGGGGGCCTGAGCAACGACAAGCCTTTGAACAAATTAAGCGGGAGATTGTTCATGCAGTAGCTCTTGGGCCAGTCCGGACAGGACCAGATGTTAAAAATGTGCTCTACACTGCAGCTGGGGAGAATGGCCCTACTTGTAGCCTTTGGCAGAAAGCACCTGGAGAGACCCGAGGCCGACCCCTGGGGTTTTGGAGTCGGGGATATCGAGGATCCGAGGCTCGCTATACTCCAACTGAAAAAGAGATATTGGCAGCATATGAAGGAGTTCGAGCTGCTTCAGAAGTGGTTGGTACTGAAACACAGCTCTTCTTAGCACCCCGACTGCCAGTGCTGGGCTGGATGTTCAAAGGGGAAGTTTCCTCTACACATCACGCGACTGATGCCACGTGGAGTAAGTGGATTGCACTGATCACACAACGGGCTCGCATAGGAAACCCCAGTCGCCCAGGAATTTTAGAAGTGATCACGGACTGGCCAGAAGACAAAGACTTTGGAATGTTGCCAGAGGAGGAGGTGACACGGGCTGAAGAGGCCCCACTGTATAATAAACTGCCAGAAAATGAGAGGCAATATGCCCTGTTCACTGATGGGTCCTGTCGCATCGTGGGAAAACATCGGAGGTGGAAGGCTGCTGTATGGAGTCCTACACGACTAGTTGCAGAAACTGCTGAAGGAGAAGGTGAATCGAGTCAGTTTGCAGAGGTGAAAGCCATCCAGCTAGCATTAGATATTGCTGAAAGAGAAAAGTGGCCAGTGCTCTATCTCTATACTGACTCATGGATGGTGGCAAATGCCCTATGGGGGTGGCTACAGCAATGGAAGAAGGGCAACTGGCAACGCAGAGGTAAACCCATTTGGGCTGCCGCACTGTGGCAAGATATCGCTGTTCGGATAGAGAAGCTAGTGGTAAAAGTACGTCACGTAGATGCTCATGTACCCAAGAGTCGGGCCATTGAAGAACATCAAAACAATCAGCAGGCAGATCAGGCCGCCAAGATTGAAGTGTCTCAGGTGGACCTGGACTGGCAACGTAGGGGTGAGCTATTTATGGCTCAGTGGGCCCACGATACCTCAGGACATCAGGGGAGAGATGCAACATATAGATGGGCTCGAGATCGAGGGGTGGACTTGACCATGGACACTATCGCACAGGTCATCCACGAATGTGAAACATGTGCCGCAATTAAGCAAGCCAAGCGGCAAAAACCCCTGTCGCATGGGGGGCGATGGCTGAAATATAAACAGTGGGAGGCCTGGCAGATTGACTATATCACACTCCCACGAACATGCCAAGGCAAGTGCCATGTGCTTACAATGGTGGAAGCAACCACTGGATGGCTGGAAACATACCCTGTGTCCCATGCCACTGCCCAGAACACTATCCTGGGCCTTGAAGAGAAAATTTTATGGCAACACGGCACCCCAGAAAGAATCGAGTCGGACAACGGGACTCACTTCCGAAACAACCTCGTAGACACCTGGGCCAAAGAACACGGCATTGAGTGGGTATATCACATTCCTTATCACGCACCAGCCTCCGGAAAAATCGAACGATACAATGGACTGCTGAAAACTACATTGAGAGCGATGGGGGGTGGGACTTTCAAACATTGGGATACACATTTAACAAAAGCCACCTGGTTAGTTAATACTAGAGGATCCGCCAATCGGGCTGGCCCTGCCCAACCAAGACTTCCACATACTGTAGAAGGCGATAAAGTCCCTGTAGTGCGCATGAGGAGTATGTTAGGAAAGACAGTCTGGGTTAGTCCTCCCTCAAACAGAGGCAAACCCATTCAAGGGGTTGTTTTTGCTCAGGGACCTGGGTACACCTGGTGGGTGATGCAGAAGGATGGGGAAGTTCGATGTGTACCTCAGGGAGATTTGATTTTGGGAGAGAATAGCCAGTGAATTGGGTTGTATGATACCTAACTGCTAAATACCCTGCCAATGCATGTCATTGTATCTATAGTGTCTATATGCCATATCAAGGGTATTACTGTAAGAATTACCCAAATGACTGCGGGATGGACTTTGAAACTAAGCCAAGTACAACAGCGACAGAACTTGAACTGACACCCAGCAATTTCCTCAAGATCAACATCTTCGACCTGCAGACTAAGGGCGTGAGTTGCACCAAATGTACTAGCCACAAGTTCCAGAGGCAGCATACAACAACCCAACATCTCACACCATCTCTCTTATCCTGAAGAACTGTTACAACAGATGGAGCCCCAAAGCCATGGACTAAATAAAATCAATGGACACATTAGAGGGATAGCCCATACACTAAAGGAATACCATTTGCGTGTGTGTGTGTGTGCGGAGGGGCGACGGGGACGGACGCAAGTCCATATACTTATATATATAAGACAAGGAAGTGGTAGTGGTTGATTGGAAAATGTAAGATCTGGGCATGATGTAGATGGTATAGAATAAGGGGTGGATAATGTCCTGGGTTCAGCTGGGATAGAGTTAATTTTTTTTACAGGAACCTGGGAGGTGGGGGGCATAGCCGGGGCAGCTGACCTGAACTGGCCAAGGAGCTATTCCATACCATGTGACATCATGCTCAGTATATAAATGGGGAGCGGGCCGGGGGGTGGGCGCTTCTTTTCGGTGGGGGAAGTGGCAGAGCGTCGGGTCCCGGGTGGTGAGCAGTTGCACTGTGCATCACTCTTTTTGTATACTTTTTCATTAGTACCGTTGTTGTTGTTGCAATTTCTTTGTGTTGTTCCAGTAAACTGCCTTTATCTCAACCCTCGAGGTTCCAGGTTTGTTTTTTTTTCCTCTCCTCCGTCTTCCCCCCTATCCCACCGGAGGGGGGCGGGAGGAGTGAGCGAGCGGCCGCGTGGTCCTTTGTTACCGGCTGGGCTGAAACCACGACAACCAGGAATTAGCTACAGGTATTATCTTGGATTAGTTAAATTACAGAGACGAATACAATAACTAAGTAATTTGTAGTGAAATGTATATTCACTTGTGATGTTTTTATTTGTTTAGTGTATGGATGCACATATCAAGTTCCCAGTTTCTCTCTCAGAAACTTTTCAGAATATCATACTACCAATGGTAAAAATAAAAATATTTTCCAAAAATGTCTAAATTTCCCTGTGCTTCCTGGCAGTTGTGGGGCCCTGTGCTTAGGGCAGTTCCATCATGTGAAGCTCACTACAGCTGGTGTAGGATGGCTGGCTCTGAGAAAACAAGTATCCTAAATGTCAAGTGGCCACAAGGAAAAGTTAGAGATCAGTCTTCCACTCATCAGAAAGCTTCCCCCAAACACTGGAGAAAAAAACCTAGTTGCTGCTAGAAAATAATGGGAAAAATAAGAAGAATTAGGAAAGAAATCTATAATTTTCTTGACTGATTTACCATCTTGGCTTTAATGTGGGGGAAAACAAACAAACAAACAAACAAACAAACCAATAAAACAAAAGACAGGTTTTGATTTAGACTGTTTTTAAAAGTTCAGCTTTTCCCAAATCCATGGACATAGGCATGGATCACTGTGTAAATTAGCCTTAACAGCCACCTTAGATCATCCAGATTAGCCAGTCCGTTAATTAAGTTTCCAAAAGGTTGTTTTCCTGTCACTGTTACTCTGATGGTTTGAAGGATGTAAATACCTTCAGTAGATCCTTCTGGTAAATGTTGAGAAGACCTACACCACCTTGAGACAAACTGACAACTCACCCAGGAAGAGCTCTCTGCTGATAGCTTTTAAGCTACAGGATGCTCACTGGAGGCACCAGTCTTAGTCAGCACCTATAATTTGCAAAATTTGAGGGCAATTCTCTTTAAAAAGACTAAAAAAGTCTTTCATAGTTAGGATTACTGTAATAATTATGTTTAGGTTTGCAAAAATATGGACACCAAAACTATGTCCCTAGGCATCCTAACCGCAGGTGCAGCTTGCATTGGCAAGGTGCAGGAGCTCTGGACATAGGGAGTGATGAAGGTCTGTTTTTCTTTTAATATATGTTTTCTTATGTGTAAAAAATGCTTCAAATAGTAAGTTCCTATGAGGTTCTGAATACTTTATGTGAATTCTGATGACACTGGTATCTTTATTTTATGTATACACAAAGAGAAAATATTTAGGAAAGAGACCGATATATATTTATATAACTACAGATATGTAGTTTTCCATATATGTGTTATATTTATGTGATCTTTTATTAAATGTATTATGTTTATGAAATATTTTAGATTTTAATTTGACACAGAAACGGAAGTTGTGAGTGATCAGTCTAAGCTTGATATATTTTATCTATTTAATATATATTTTTGTAAGAATGTTTTAACTTCATTAATTAATTGTTCAGGGCATACTTCTTCCTGGCTGCACAAATCATTTAGTCAATTTTACCTCAGTATTTTAGAATCATACTATTATTGCTAGATAGTATTACATTTTAATTTCATATTCATTTACTGAGCTAAAATAATTGTGTCAAATAACATAGATTCTAAATTCAGAAAAATCACATATTTCTTTTTCCTTTTGAATAACAAGTGTGTTTGCTGAAATCATTTTAGGTAACAGGGCAGCTCTTACATATTTTAGTCTGTATCAGCATTTCCACAATTTAATTTGCTTATGTCAAATTAAATTCCACACACAAATTTCCCTGCTTCTGTTTATGAAAAATAAAATCTCTTCATAATGTCAACAGTGGCTTTCTAAAATGTAGGAGAACTGGCAGCACAGCTGAAAAAAATAAATTGGTTTGAGTAGAAGCCCAGTTAAGCCTGAAATCCTACCTCAGAGGCAGTTGCATGGATAGTCTGTCTCAACACTGGAAGCCCTAGTAGCTGCTGAATGAAACTGAAATCTTCTTATTGCTGAAAGCGGTGGTCCTACACCAGTGTTTCCAAAATGAAACAGTATAAGACTTTGGTTTTATAAAAAAATCTTGGTTATGCTTTGTTTTGCTTTGGAGTAATTTCCTACTTAAAACTCACATATGAAGTTTCTGAAAGTAGTTGAATGAGAACTAGTTTTATAGCCATATGTTATTGTTGTTTAACATTCTATTACAATCAGGGAATGGAAATTCAGTTTCCAGAGGACTCTATGTCCCAATACTTTGGAACCAGAAAACTGCAATTTGAGATCCGATGTTCTCTAGCCATGACAACAATTTTCCTCTTGAGAATAATTTCCAGTTGAGTAAGTATAAATCTTGCCCATTTTTCTGGCTTGAGTAAATGTTTACCTTCCCATTTTTATCCTGAAATGGGAATTTCCACAAAAAATTGGTGAATCAGAGCTTCTTGATGATGTCTTTGACCTTTATCAGTCATCATATACTTAAACTGTGACAAAGCAAATGTAGGTGGAAAGTAAGCTTAATTAAATTTTTTCAATACTTCCTCCCACCTCTTTATTTAATATCTGTTGTAGCATCTTACTATCTGTGTCTTACTGGTAAGTGGCCCCTCTTAATTAGTTTTTAAACACAACTACTATGAAAAGAATCACAATGACTGTTATTTTTAATTTTATTTTTGTTTTGACTTTTCAGATATATGTATGACATTTCAAATGTATGTGTAAATATGTAGTAACACATACCACTATCATTTTAGTGATGTGTTTTAGCTGAAGAATATATTTTCATTTCAAGTGCAAACAACACACAACACTTAGTAGCATACTTTCTGTGGACTTTTTTCTTATACTTTCTTGGCTCCAACACTATTCAGATTTCATTGAATCCTATTCAACTATTCAATGAATCAGACTCATTTTATAATGTTAGAGCTGGAGAACCAATTCCTTTGAAAAAGAAATCCTGTTATGAAAGAGACTCTGTTTCAAAGGGAGAGGCATACAACATTTCTTGAAGTAGACTGAATACATATATCACAGCTGATTTTTAAGAAATTTAGATCAGTAGTAACAGCTAATTTTACATTTAGTTTCTGGAAAGCATACCCTTCCATTATTCAAAGAAGAAAATTGATTTTTGCAAATTATCATTTTCAAAAGAATTTGAGCCGTACGTGTTCCTAAGAAAGTAACTATTGCTGCCATTTATTTTAGTACATTAAAATGGCCATCAGTTTTAATTACATATAAGACAGGTCAGACATCAAGTATTGCATTGTATTAAGCTAATAATATTCTAATTAATTGGCCTTACAATATTTTAATGAAATAGGACTCAGGATTTTCAGAATGACCTTTTGGTTGTAGTCAGGATTCGTGGGGAAAGTCTGGCTGTGTTGGCTGTTACTGAATATACAGTGCTTTAGCTGTCCATTTTTAAAATCTGCTGTCACTTATTTCTGCTCAGGGTATACTGTTTTTTCATATAGTAGATGTTAGAGAAAATACAATTTTTAATTTTTATCCACATCTTTGTTCAAACCTGTAAAAGGAGTTCCTACTCTTGATTGTATTTTAATATGCTGTCATACTGTTTTTCTAAAACCAAAATCTCAAAAACTGTTTTTCCAGGCATTTTAGGAAATGCATCCCCAACCTAAGTATTAGTTTGGAGCGTTGTTTTGTTCTGTATGTGACTGTGATTCTTCTGAAATGCTTCTGGTTTTTATTGACAAAAACCGAACTTTTCTGGTTTCACCCAACCTGTCTTGATATTATTATTTTATAAGAAATGTAAACAAAAAATTATGTCACTTCCCACTAAAACTTATAATTTGACTAAAAAGCTGGGAAACACTTTTCAATCAAAAATTCGACAGACCTCCATTAAAATTTTGTGTGAGTCATCTGTTTATTTCAGTCATAAACATTTTTTTCCATACATATATTTGTCATAGTGACACAGGGTTTCTACTTGTTATCATAGCATAAGCCCCCCCCCCCAGTTTTAGAAGTTTTAGAGATAATAAAGAAATAATAGTTTGTGATGAGCAAATCAAACTTCAAGACTTCACATTTAAATATATTTAAAAGTCAGGCATTGATAAAACATAAAAATCAAGCAGTTTAAATATGCAGTGTTATGTAGGTAGCCTATGATATTTCGATGGTTTTATGGAGTTTGCAAACTGATGCAAAGAGAGGGAAAAGTCAAAATTGCACCTCATTTTAGACCATATTACCCAAAATGTTAGTTTTGAAAGGGAAGTTGATAAAATACATTTTTGCATTTTCATTGTCCGTTCTCTCCTCCATGCTCCAACTTTCCACTCCTGCAGTTGTAGGTTGGTAAGGATACTTTGAAACAGTGATGTGACTTCTGAGGTTTTTAAAAATATTTTTAACTTTTGCCATTTGCCTAATCCAGTTTACAGAAAGACTGACAAAAAATCTGAGGCAACAGCAAATTCTGGCACAAGACAAATTAATTTCCTAGAGCAGGGAAGAGTGGGGTCTTGTTTTGCCAGCATCAAGCTGAAGCCAGGAAATCAGAGAATTAGGGCATCAGACCAACCACATAGAACCACGCAGAGATTTGTTTGACTATTTTTGCTGCTTTATTTGTGAGTTCACAAAGTAAACTGCAAGCTAGCAAACTACTATCCCACACAATGATCCTTAATCCATGCAGCTCATTTGCATTGGTGCACTTTTAACACAGCTTCACGTCAAAACCCAGATTCTAGAGCTGTAACCAGGCAATCACAACAGAGGAGGTGACTAGAAAAGGTGAATGACTTCCAGGACACGTGGCGCAGGACGCTGCCAGGAGAGAGGCCGAACTTCTGCCAGAAGCTGGGGACAGGGCACCTGTCACTTCTTATCTTGTATACCAGTTGTCCCTGCACAGCTGCTTGGCTTTTATATCATTTACCCTTTGGCGATGCTTTTGCAAATGTTGTGGTTTTCTTTCTTGGAAACCCTAGCCACACCTTGCTTTCCTCATGTTCTGCCAGAGCCCACACCTGGAGAATCCAGAACCAGAGATGAAGATTTCTCCATCTCCTGAACACTTCTCAAGCTAATCCCTTGGTGTGCCAGGGGCTGGAGAGATCACTGACATGAATTCAAGAGGACAGACCTCTAAGTATAACTCTACCTTTTATTAAAATAAACACAAATTGTGCAATTTTCCTTCCTCCGCACTTCATTTTTTTTCCTTTTCATTGTAATTTTGAATTAGAAGTCACGTTCTCCATTGGGTTTCCAGTGCTGGTACACATTCATTTCTGTACATCTGGACACAGGGATTGTTATTGGGACAACCCTGATTTCATGGTTTAGGAGTCCAAAGGCTTGAAACTTTTCAGCCATCTGGAAATTTCTTGTGAAGTTTGACATTTTCTTCAAGTTTGTGAAACCATATCATCTCCTAAGTGCTTTGTGTGTGTGTGCGCGCGTGCATGTGTGTCTAGAACTGCTATATAAGCAGAGGCTGCTTGCCTCAACTGTGAGTTTTTGCTTCTGGAAATGTGGTAAAATGTGAATGCAATAGCTACTTTTGGGTCACAGTCCTAGGTCATATTATCAGAGAAAGGTGTTATGAGAAAGAGAAAATGATGGCAATGTCTGCTCTGGGGACAGTACGCTCCGGTGGGCAAGCACTGCCTGTGAGGCCTGAGGTGTATTTCTCCCTACTCTACCTTGCTCATGACCCATAAAGAAAAAGGAACATTTAGCATTTTGCTTGTTAGCCTTGAGCTGGGTACTGTTAAAAAAAATCCATTCTAAGCACAATTAATTCCCTTAAAAACTTATTATGGCACAGAAACAAATGTCTGTTAAATAGTGACTATAATGATCATTAGTTGAAGGAGACTATTTCTAAATATCTTTATGATTAGAAGAAATATAAATGGATGGGGCTGGGGAGAGATACAAAATAATAGGAAAGAGAACAAATTCTCTTTTTCACTTATTGAATTAAAGCTTAACAAAATAATGCCAAGGCATGTCCAGAGTTCAGACTTCTTCTGGGAATCTAAACATTTTACAGAAAAGGTTTGTAGTTCCAGGCTAAATGAACAGCATAATTAGTCACAAGTCAACACACTATGAAATGCCACTGCAGGAAAACAATTTTTTTGAAGATTCTGAGGGTGAAGTAGTTTTGAAAAGTACATTAATATTTATTTCTTTTCCTCAAATCTTCTTTTTTGTTGTTGTTTTGTTGTTTGTTGTTTTCAAAATGTGGATTTAACATGGTAATAGTACTGCCACTTTTGTATTATCACTGAGGAAAGATTTATTCTCTTGCAATAAACTCATCTTCTGCTAAGACTTAACTGGACCTAAGTGATGATTCTTCTGTTTGGTTTTGGATGCTACTTCCAGAAAGTGGGATGGTCTCCTCCATAAAAAGGTGTACAAGGCAATTACATAGGGCTTTACATTAGTTCGCAAACCACATTTCCTTACAGTTTACGCTTACAGAATGAAGGGAGTGCCAACTGCCTTGAATATTTTTTTACTAAAAATGTTAAGTAAGATTTTCTGATTCACTTGGAAGGAAACACTGACCTTGTCACCACTGGGAACATTCCATAAGAGAATTTTTTTATTCTTCAAACTTTGTTCTGAGTATGAGCAAAATACAAGATTATTATGTTTTTTCCAGATCTGCTAGACTGCCTTCTTGTGTTGTCTGAGATAATTCTGCAGTGGTATTTCTACTCATGTTTCCACAAAAAAAATGTTTTCGTCTCATTTTTTTCTTAGTTAATGAAAGGCAGTGCAAAGGCAAAGTATTCGTACTTGGAGAATAATCTGTGGGGGAATAGTATGTAGGGAATGCTGAGAAAACCTATTTTTTTCATACTATGTCTAAATTTACATTATTAAAGGGTATGTTATTACCTCATTGCTGAATAATTCTTATTGAGAGGAAAAGAAAATTATATGTAAGCTTAGTTTTCTTAACCTAAAAGACTGTTTTGCAGAGCAATTTGAGACTTTACTTATGCAGAATAAGGAGGGTTTAGGGGTCTATTTTCTGGAACAGGAAGTTTAATCCTGTAGGTTCTTTGAAAACTACCTCCTAGTCCACTGGAATCTGGGAACAGTATGAAGAAGAAGGAAAACACATAGGGATTGTGCTAATCTATTTTTAAACTCATAATCATATCCGATAAGAAGATTCTTGTTTGTTACTTTATAGTAGTATACCAAACGCATATAGTGCAAGTTTTATTAATATTTCAGGTATGGTTCATGGATGGTATAAATCACCACAGGTATATTGCTATGCTGAAATTCAGACTGTTTAACGGCAGAAAAGGATATCCTTATTCCTGATGGGTTTTTCCTTGTAGCTTGTTTTACTACTCTTTATTAATATTTTCTTTTCAGTATGTTCTGCCAAAATATTCTCAAGGTTTTGTTGCAGATTGATTTTCCCATCTCTTAAAAATAATTCACATTCTCATCTGCTGAAGTCCAATAATAGCAATACAGAAATACTTGGTTTTAAACTCTGTTACAAAAGTACGTGCAAGTCTGAAACAAGAATCGAGCATCTTTGCTCCCTTGTTCAATGACTAACATATTCATCATCAGGTTGAGCTTGAATGAAAATATTTAAGTTTTGTCTTTTCCTGTAAAAACACAAACAGAAAATAATGATTTTGCAAAAAATGCAATTCCCAGTAGGAAAAGACCATTCTATAAGAAAACTCCCAAATTTTCTTGAATCTTTATCTTAGGTTGTGAATTTAACATTGAATCCTCCTTTCTTGTTTGTTGTATTTGTGCTTTTTAAGGATCTTTAATCATTTAACCTTCAGTATAACTTGTGTTATAGGTTTTACTACATATAGTCACAGATTACAAAAATGAACTTAGATTGGGTTGAACTATTTCTTGCATAAAACTTGCTAACTCTTTACCTGCAGATCTTTGGGCCTATTTAGTCTCTACCACTGTCCACTGAATTTTCTCATTCCACCTTATTCTCTCGTCTAAATACACCCCACTTCCTCACCATAAAGCTACAGTTTAAGAGAATCTATGCAAACCTAGACAGCCTCCAAAATCCTATACTGAATTTCTAAATAGAACAGATTTTCTTCTCTACTTTCATTTCTGTATACTCTGCTCAAAAGAACTGTGGCCAGCGCTCCATGCTGAAGTTGGCTCTGATTTTCAGTATCTTTCTGTTTCTTTCTAATTATACTTACATGCTGCAAGAGCAAAAAGATCCAAGGGATGAAAAGCCTATGAATATTACACAGTTATAAGGTTCCCAAGAAATATTAGATCAATGCTGACATACGGTGATTTCCCGTTACACTGATCTATTGTAACTTCCTAAAATATGCTTAACACTTCATGAGTCTTAACCAATTATTCTTTTCACTTCATCTGGATTTCATTTTCACTTTCTAGCAGTAACTGGGGCTTTCTGGCAGGCACAAATAATTGAATAAACTTTAATTAGAATGGTCCAGGTAGGAATGGTTCTTTAATGATGGCTCAGGAACAGCACCTTTAATCCTACAAAGCACTGCTAAATGTCTGATGAAGCTTTTGTGAGTTTGGGGGAAGGAGGAGGGGAAGAAAAGGTGCATATCATATACATACATATTTTTTTTTTAAATATAGATGTATGTATATATATGAATGATCTTAAAACACTGAAAGTATGTTTTTGCTCAAACTTATAGATCTCTCCAAAGAAGCAGCTTTCAAACTTATTTTGGGTGTGGCTTACACTCAGAGAAAATCAAGAAGGGGAAACAAGCAATGATTTCTATTGCACATACCAGGTTCCCTAGAGAACCTCCATCTCATAATTGAAACATAGCTGGTAGGACCCATCTGGCAGATGGGAGGATCAGCTGGTTCTTTTGAACCGTGCTCAATACGCTAGTAGGAGTATTGTTTTTCAAGTTTTCTTTTTCCTTTTTTTTCACCCTTCACTACCTTGTGTATTCTCTCTTTTTTTTTTATCTTACTGGCACAGCCAAGTGAAATGTACTTTAATATTAGTCTTTGAGTAGGAAGGATCAAAAGCCTAAACAGTGACAAAAAAAGACTTTTTTTGATATATTATTTATATTTCAGCAAAGAATGCGAAGCTGAAATAGATTAGTTACTGAACAGTACTAATCTGTGACAGACTGTCCTCTTCAATAATGCTCAAGCAACCAGCTAAAAATAAAAGATGGTGCACAAAAAGCAGTGCAGAGTTTTACTCTCCTAATCTCCCATCTAAATGCCAATAGACATAATTAACATGCTCTGAACAAACGCCAGTTGGCTGTATTTTGCAAACAGGTTTTAAAATACTGAAAGTATAAGGCCTAAGGCATCAGCAGCGTATTTTTAAAGCATCACGTAGAATTAGAATAAGTGCCTTTTTTTTTTCAGTTACATATTTTGAGCATGTATTTAGCATTTTAAGAATAGAAACACCTTTTCCTAATTAGATTGACCTAACTTCTTTTCCCCTTAAAATTATCAACCCTTATTTCAAGAGTAAATGTCAATGAAACATCTCTTGAGAACTACTGTTCTTCCATTTGACCTAACATATTTCTGCCTGGTTTTGGTTTTGGTTTTTTTTTGGTTTGGGTTGTTTTTTTGGTTGTTCACCTCAGTTTGGGTGAGTGGAAAAAGTAAATACTTTAATGCCCAGAGGAAAAGTGTCCATTAAATAAGAAAGGGGTGCACATGACTTTTTTGAAGGACATTAAATATGCTTGGAAAGAATTTTCAGAATTTTCTATGGAAGAGACTACTCAGGCTGGAGAGAGCAGGAGAAAAAAACTACTGTATTGTTAGAAAATAACATATTGAGATTTTTGCCCTAAACCCATAAATAGAATGAAGTGTTTACTTGCCTTACTTTCAGTCACATACAGCACAAGTTTTATCCTGGAAGTGGGAAGAGGGAATACATATGCAAAAAAAGAAAAGGGAAAAAATGCCTAACTATTAGATATGGTCATTTTCCACACTTTTTTTCTCCTTTAGATTTTAATCCACATTTCCTGTTTAGGTAAATACAATAATAAAGTAGATTGAAACCACCAAATGTGAAATTACAGCTGACTTCTTAGTGAAACATTGTTAATACAGCAATATGTATACATTTGCTGACACAGATAGAATTGTTGGCGTCTTCACAAGCAAGCTAAGGTCTGAATACACCAAAGTAACTGATCCATACAGTGAATGGGTCTTCTCCTTTTCCTAAAGAAAAGGAAAAGCTGAATGATGAATCTCATCAACTCAGTATAACTGACCAATGTTTCTGAAGAAGTGAACTTTTCTTTAGAGACCAAAGCGGGGGGGGGGGGGAGGTATGAGCGTTTAAGAATAAATTTGGAAAAAAAAATTTCAATTTCATTGAAAAAATGAATTTTGCTAATAATCTAACCCTGGGAAGGGTCCCAAGTGAACCAAATGCTGAAACGTAGTCACAGGAAAAATAATTGGTGGGAAGTTGAGCTAAGTTAGGTCATCAGTACCAAACAAATTTACTTGGGAGTAAAGCTACTCATGTTCTTCAGTGTTCTCAATTTCAGTATACTAGCAAGGAGATTTCTTTTTGTTTCTGTAACTTCTGTATGGATAAATAAAGGAGTGTTTGTCAGCAATTAGTCCTTTAATATATTTTTAAGCAAACAAATACAACGTGACTTTAATCACAAGTATCTCCTGATTAAATGTGATAACTCACTCATAAGCTTTTCTTCTGCTCATATGCAATAGAGCATGGATATAATATATTCTGTTTTATTTCTAATATGACACTTCTGTTGTCCTTCAGGTCTGGCAAAAAAAAAAAAAGGGTAAAATGGTCACAATAATATGAAAACAAAATGTCATTGAAGTGTGCCTTACTTCACATGATGAAAGAAATGGAATGAAGGCTGACTGAAATTACTTTTATTATCTCATGATGAATTTTTATTTGGATCCTACAAAACCCCCTAAAAATCAAAACAAAAGACCTGGTCAGTGTAACTTTATTGGTGCCATACTACTTGTTTTAATTCAATTTTAAAAAATATTTTGTAGGATATAGTCCTATAAAGGCATGTCCCCACTTCTGCTAGGAATAGGAATGTGTCTAGGAATAGCAAGCTACATTAGTACTGCTAAAAGTATCCCCCAGAGAGACATCCCTGGTCTTCCAGACAGCTATGATCTCATTGCAGAGTTTGTGGTCTGGAGTTACATGTGCTGCTCTATACGAGATGTTTTGGGGGTTGGGTTTTTTTTCCAGTTCACAATGTCTGAAATAATGTCTGGCCCTACCAAGGGTAACATTTTAAACCCATAAAGCTTAGGATCTTAGATGGCTTTCCTGACATGTGACATGAAGGTACGTGGCATGAAGGGTACAGCATCTGCTAGGATTTTGAAGGATCACTTGATATGTATGCTGCCATATCTTGTGGGATCATGTTTAAAAAAACTGTCAGTATTTCTCCATAAAGAAAACTTTTCCCAGGACTATTTCTACATCAAGTGGAACTCCAAAAAGACAGCCTATGCACAGACTCACCCACCTGAGGTGTAAATGACTTGAGGAGCAGGACCTGGGAATGAAGTAGGAAGCTAATTTATTTTTTTAATTTTAGAGGGGCACATGGACAAGTAGCTGGGATCCACTGTAGCTGTGTATCTGGGCTTTATAAGAATTAATATGATTCTAGTAATCAGCAGTTCTCCAAAGTCTAGAGCCTGCTGAAACTATTTTGAAACTGATAAAGATGGAATGTTCTTTAGAGTTTCCCAACTGCTAATTTATTGATATCGTGCTAAAAACAGAGATGACTAAAATAAAGTATATTAAATCAATGTGTATTTCCTATGCAGGTACTATAGAAAAAGGTTTAAATGGAAAGATAAGAAAAAATAAAGCTAGTCAATTATTTTTTAAATTCTAATTAGTGTGCTCATAATTCTATGTTGGGTAGGAGAAGAAAAGCTTTAAATGGAATTTCTACAGATAGACAAGAAAATGTATTGGAGATTAGATTAAAATATTAACACCTTCTAAAGTTAAAAATAAATTTAGGCATTGCTCTATGTCAAGATAAAAGAACTCAGACCCAAAAGAACATAGGCTAGACTGAAGGTCCCGTTTCCCTTGATTCTAGATTTTCAGTACTTTCACCCTTGTTGAACGCACTCCTACCCCTGACTCTTTTGGAAAACAAAGTTCATATTTTTACATCAAGATTTCTGAAGTAACAAAGTCCTGAATATTCAGAATTGCCTCACTCCTGAAAGTGATGAATAACCCAATATCGAATCCCATGTCTGAGTGCTCCCATGATCTAGACCTTTTGCCTTATGCATTGCTTGATCTGTTAGTTATACACACACAAAGCACCTAGGAAACAATATGTTTTCACAATCTAAGACATTTGATATTTTGATGGACTTCAAGAAACTTGCAGATGGCTGGAAAATTTCAAGCATTTAGACTCCTGAAACATGAAATTGGGGTTGTCCCAATAACAATCCCTGTGTCCAGACGTACAGAAATGAATGTGCACCGGCACTGGAGAACCAGTGGATAATGTGACTTCTAATTCAAAACTACAATAAAAAAAAAAAAGAAAAAAAAGTGTATAAGAAGGAAAATTGCACAGACAATTTGTGTTTCTTTTTGCACAAGTTGCATGGTAACTTTCCCTAGGTCAACACAGTAAGACTGATAATGACATTTGAGATGCTGCAGTTGAACCTTTTTCCTGAGAATATATCAACTTGCAGTCAAGTTGATTGACTGAAAGTACTTTCCATCACCACTCAGCAGGGATTTGGGCAGGATATCCTGGCTCCAAAAGGATAGTCACCCTCTTGGGCTTGATATGGGGTCTTTGAGGTTAGTGTTTCCCCAATGTAATGTTCTCATATCTCAGGATAAGAAAGTGTTTCCTTGACCAGATGTCAAATTACACTCTCAGCAATTTAAAGTTCAGTGCTCTGCTTTTGTTGTAGATGTAGCAGATGATATGCTCTTACAGATACTTACTCTTACTCAGTAACTAGAATGGGATGAAGCCATGACCTAGTTTGCTGTTAAGGAAGAAACAGCCTTGTAATGTGCATTTTCCTTCAATATGCATAACCACATTCAGTGTGCTTATTCATGTAAGAAGTCCTGAAACTCTTGGACAGTCAGTTTCTGCTTCTCTGTACCCTACTGTGAAAAAGTCTAGAAGCTTTCACTCATTTTGTGGACAGGAGCATAGCTCGGTGGTGATTTGCAGGTGAAAGGTAAAAAAGGAGCTTTAGTTAATTCCACTAGTATTGGCCATTGGAAGGTGACAGAAAATCAAGAACAGCTGGTGCAAGATTCTGGTTACTCTCTGTAAACAAGTGTGAAATAATTGTATCTGAGAATCCTCTCTATTAACAGTCATTAGAGTAGGAACTAAATCTGAGGTTTCTTTATTCAAGTGTAAATTTCTTAACTATTAAATTAGAAAGGTATTCTTTCACCTCTTCTTTCTTAAAATTGCCCCATGACACTTGAACAGAAGGGCTTGAGAGCCCCAGTCTTTACTGATCAGGATACTCTCCTGAGAGGGGACAACTACAGATCTGTATCTGCTAAGACAAAGCAAAGAACTATAGTCAATGTTTACAACATTCTGGATGAGTCTTTTTATCCTCTAAAAAGAGGCATATCACCATGATATTTTGAAAGAAAGCAGGACTCTACCTCTTGCCAAAGGAAGTCAGGATTTCAGATTCCAAATGAAGTCTGTAAACCCTTAGTGACACATCACATCTTCAGTCACATCCGAAGTGAGGCACTTCTGTCATCATGAAGATAAAGACTTCATTTAAAACAAAACCTTCTTCACAGAGATTGTGCACAGCAGGCTATGTTTGTGATGTATTTTAATTTCTGCAGTTTTTTCTAAGACATGTACAGCTACCACAGTTTGTAATGGGAATATTAATTAAAAATTAATTAAAAACAAAAAAACCCAAAACCCCAAACTGCAACAACAACAACAACAACAAAACCCCTTTGTAAGAGAGAATGCAGAGGAGAGAAATCATACTAATATTGTTATGTAATATATAGGGAGTCAGGTGCCTACTTTAGGAATATGGATTTCATAACCATAGCCAGTTAGGATTGGCAATATTTTGCTTGTTAAGGTGACTTAAACCTACTTTATAGATTAAACCATAAGTTTCACTTAGATTTGTGCTTCTGTGTACTTACAATATTTTAAATGGCTTAATTTTTTTAAGTTACTTAGACCTTGCAATAGGTTACTAAGGTCTTTCAGAAACTTTGGATCACAGTTTCTAGAAAGCATTTGCAAATCTTCAGTGAATGGGGCAAGTAAAGGAAGTCAGGGTGCTTTAATGTGTACCTAAAATTCAGATTCTAAATCTGTACTATACTACCCTGTACTAGGGCAGTTAAATAACTTGATTTTCAAAGTGCTGAAACCTCAGAATTGTTTTGGCTGTCAGTGGAAGTATCAGGTCTGATCTTACATTTTCTTTTGGGCAAAAATAAAGTTCTGCAAATAATTGTGCCATCTCTGTGTTGTAAGCAGTACTATACTGCCTGTTGAGAAGCATATGTTCAACACAGTGCAGAGTTCTATTAATGCAGCACCAATGTCAGAGATTTGGCTGCTTCCCAGAATCAACTGACAGCATTGTCTGGGCTCTGTATATTTAATACAGCCTCTCCGCACTCTGAGGAATTTGTGATTTGAAGTGATTTGAGAGAAGGAGCTACTACAAATCTCAATACCCATCCTCCCAACAATAAGGGAAAAACAAGTTATTGTGCAGATCTGGTAAAATATAATTCTTTTTCTAAATGAACTGCCACAGAAAAGTATAAAATGTTGAAATTTTAGTTAACTTGCAAGTTCAGATTTTTCAGTGTCCATTGTCAGCTGAAATGTTCTTTCTGCTGCTGCTGCTGCTGCCTGCAGCTAGGTATATTTTTCAATTTTGCAGGTATCACCTTTTCTATTTATTTTCTTTAATTGTATCTTGCTGGGCTTGGTATTCACTGTATTTCCTATTGTAAAAATTTTTTAGAAAAGACATAAATATTAGATAAACATAGAAGGCAGATTTTCTTTTTCTTCATGGGAATGTATTTCATGGATTTTTTCCTTTATACACTGCGGCTTCAGAGTCTAAGCTCTTCTTTCCCAGACAAGCAGCTGATGCTTTTCACAAAGGCAAAGTATGTATCTTCAGCTTCCTAATGAGTGACTTTGGCTCATCTCATAGTTAAGAGATATTCACTGATAGTAAACTGTAGGCTAAAGGAAAGTATGAACCTTTTGCATTCCCTTGCTGTCAATCATTTGGAACTGATATATTGTAAGAATTTTAATCTTACTGTTTTATTTACCCTGATGCATTAAAAATCTAGCACAAATGGGATCTAGAGGCATTGTTTATGCCAGTTTTTCTACAGGAAACTAATGACTTTCCATCGCTGTCTTTAAAATAATGACCTAATGAAAACTGTTGACAAGACAGTTCTTTAAGGGCAAACAAGAAGAAGATATTCTGTCCTGATAGTGCTAACATCATAATCGAAGCTAGAGATGACTCCTTTGGTTAGGAAGAAATCCTTTTGGTTATAAAAATATTATCTAAAGATCTCTTATGAGAAATTCAGTCTACTCCCTACAACAGGGAGTTTCCCTGGGACAAATGGGATCTTTTTTCGCCTAAAGATGTTCTGCTTGGCTTTTTGTTGTGATGCGAATGGTTGAAATGTGTTACAACATTTCTCTCACTTGCATTTATCCCAAACATTTGGCAGATATGAAAATAATAACTAAGCATACTCACTATAGCCAGGACTATCTTGCCAACCAATATAGCAGCAGCAGCACATGTCATTCTAGGAACAGCCAGGAAGTACGAAAAATGATGGGAAAGAATCAGCTCAACGCCTGTGGTTTAAGCGGAATCCTTTCCTCCTGTGACAGTATCTGGATGTCAACTAATGTAGTTCATCATGTATCTTATATGATAAGATCCTGTGCTATAAATCTAAGGGCTTGCAGTTTGATCCATATAGGATACGATGGAGATTCTTCTGCTCTTATTTTTGTTTTCTTAGAAGCTGGTAAACTGAATGCTATTTATACCAGAGGATATTATTTACATCAGAATTGGGTCCCAGCTTCAGGAACAACCAAGGGTTTTGGAAGCGCCACAACCCCTTTACATTTTGCCTTCCAGGAGGCCGAAGCAGCAGTGGGCTGCTCTGAGTGACTCAGAGGGATTTTGTTAGGGAAGAGATTCCTTCACCATTCCTTCCAGTGTGATGGAAGCAGTAGTAACCTCTGTCTCTGGGGAGGGTTACAAGCAGATGTAGGACAGGCCATTTGACTCTGCGTGGTACTCCTTCCTTAACAGACACTTTCCCTGCTGTGGAGAAAAGCCAGACAGGGAAGGTTCCTATGGGTTTATGTCAGCTCATGTTGCACCATTTGGATCACTTTAACTCAGGCTGCAAGGGAAGCACTCAGGATTCAGAAATATTGAATTTCATATTCTTTACACATACTGAATACACCTCTCTGGGTGCAAGTACATTATGCACTTTCTACTGACATCATTCCGTAGGATATTTTTTTATTGGAACCCATGAATTACTAAGCATCTAAGATGGGATGCAAATATAGACTGAATGGAGGCTGCACAAGCAAACATCAAACTGCATTTCCTGACTTTGTGTTTAACAGTAAATCTAAAGTAACATTCTTTCAACCTGCTTTTCCCGGCTTTTTTTTTTTTTTTATCTAGTCTAGATGTAAGTTTCAACAAAGCAAGCCATAACACCTAAGAGACAAAGCAGTGGGATGAAGAATGCCTAATTACATTATTTTTATTTCACACATTTATTTGAAAGGTTATCAGTGCTGATTGTTCTTTCCATTCATTTTACTTTTAAGGAGAGCTTTGGGAAAAGAATTAAAATATAATGAGAACTGTTGGGTAGCAAAGATATATTGAACTATATGCATACATTAAAATATCATAAGAAGACCCTAAATTTATTCCTTGTCAAATCTGGAGTCAGCATACAGCTGGACATCATAAATACATAGACACAAGATAAAAACTAAACAGAAAGCACTGAGCAATTAGCAGGAAGTGTGTCTGGTTTTAAGCCCAGAAACTGAACATTGGTTGAATATAGAATCTCTGGCAAAAATATTGTAGAAACTTAGGCAAGTCTAAGAAAATTATTAACACGGTAATAATTGACTTTTAGAAGACTCATCACTAGGCCCAATATGTAAAATAATGTAACAATTTTTTGACCCAAACAGTAAATAGATACTACACTTTCATTATTATGGGTTAAAGGAAAAAACAAAACAAAACAAAATGGAGGAAAAACCGCATGAGATTCTGATTGTATAGTTCCACTAGTATATGTACTGATCACTGGCAAAGGGCAGCAAGGAAATGATAATGATTTGTTTGTACAAAACGCTTCTCTGTTTGGATCTGGATGACATCAAAGTAGAATGTCTGACAGCTTCCCTTAGCGTGTCAGAGCATAATAGCAGCTTACAGAAACAAAGCCTTGCCTGCAAAGAGACTTGGAATCACAGCAGAGGAAGCTTGTGTGTAAAACAGAGATGAAGAAAACCTAGCAAAGGTGGAAGACTCTCCACAATATTTTAATGTAGCGTTTGAATTTCAAGCTCCGTTACTAGTATGTCTCTGAAGCCAAAACAGTTCAGCCTCTGAGGAGATCTGAGTTCTGCCAACTTATTTTTTTTAATATTTTTAGTTAGATATGAAGGAAGCTGATTTCGTATTCTTCAAAAGCCATTTGACAAACTCAAAGGAAAACAAATAAAGAGAATAAGCACACAATTGAGCACTGTCAAAGGCCCTAACACTGACTACAGTCAAGATATATTGTCCACTTTCCACTTGTTCACGTATTATTCTTTTTGCTGAGATTGTCTGCTAGCTGATCAATTATTGGATATGCACAAAGACAGTAAAAACATTAGTTAATCAAATATTCAGTATCTGGACATTTTTGAGCCCATTGTTATCAGCAGAATATATGCATAAATATAAATATCACCGAATCTTCTTACCTAGTAGGAATGGTTATTGCCAAGTCTGCATTAGGGAACAGTACATGGTGCAGAGGTTCCCAGCTTATGACCACCACAGGGTCTGTGAAGACAAACAGCTCAGTTGTGAAAATTGAGAAAGCTTTGTTTGCATGGCCCTATGCCTGAGCAAATAAATGCTGGCTTACAAATCTCATCATCTTGCTACTCCAAGCTTCCAGTTTTGCAGTTAGCACTGCAAGGCACAGAAATCCCTGCTGTCATGGTGTAGAAATAGCCTCAAAAACACAGCAGAAGGAGAAAAAACAAGTCCCAAGTCACACATAACTGCAGAGGAAAACAATTGCAGAGATTTACATTCAGAAATGAATGGGAAGTTAATACCATCTCTGGAAAGTGAGAATATAAATCTCCATGCAATAATTAGGACTACACAAGGTTAAGATAAATAAATAAATAAATAAGGTAGCAAAACATTATGAAATTACGTTCCTAAGAGTCAAAGTCATACTGAGCTCTTTATCTACAAATAAATGTAGTCTCTGTACTATTATCAAAATGAAAAAAAAAATAACCATACTATTTCCATTTATCAAGGAAACACCAAGTTTTTTGATCCCACTCACCATCAAGTAGGACCCCAAAACTAAATAATTTCAACAACAGATTGTGATGTTTATAGGAATTGAAATTTTGGAAAAAGAATCATGTTAGCTTTTTACCTAAGAAAGGAGCTGAAATTGCAAACTGGCAAGATCGGCAGGTGTAGGGAGTGGTCGCTTGGACATATGTTTAACAGATTGGTAACTTTTGGATGATGTATGCTGCTTTGCTTCCTCTCCATTCAACATAACTTCGTGATAGTGGACTTTGTGACCCCAACGGGACAGAGGTCTGAGTAAAGGCTTGTGCAGCTTGTTATTCATTCATTCAATAAAGACAACTATCACTGATTTTCTATCACAGGATAGGCAACTGGAAGAAAAAATAATTGGGAGAGATTTGTTGGTGGATTTTTTGCTTGTTTGTTTTCATAGGTGACAATTTTGTTAATCAGTCTGTGAATTTTAGCTCTTCAGTTCATTACTACTTATAAAAAAAGTCAAGATAGTTTATTGCAAAAAATGCAAGAGTAGATTTTGACTTTTTGTCCCACTTTTTCTCAGACTTAGCAGGAAGAAAGTTGTGTAAACTTCTGTTTCTGACAATAAAAATGAGTGTAAAAATATATCTATGTAATTGCTTTCCTATCTTTTTTAATATTGGTTGTCACAAGTATAATGGCTTAAAGAGATAGTATATGTTATGCTTGGGATAAATATTCCATAATAATAAAAGCATAACAAGGTGGAGTTTGTTGTTATGACAATTTATTTTTATACAAGAGACCTACCAGTAATGACCTTGACTCAGGAACATTTCTTAGAAAATTAATAAATAGATGGAATAAATGACCTGTGGAAAAGTCATAGGCCACCAACTCTTCCAGCTGGTCATTAATCCCCCAGAAGTGCTGCAGACCCTGACCATTAAGGCTTAATTAATGTATTAATACAGCATCTAAATGCTGAACCGCATTTTCTTTTTGTATAATTAACCTTTTGTGAATATTTTATTAATGGAGAAAGGTAATATATGTTTGCCAGGGAGATGCGATGACATTATTTCTGTTATTCACAGTAAACACAAATAAATTATGGAAAGCTCTTCATGTGTTTGTACATTTCACACTTCTGAGAGCTGTTGACTATTGGAAATGAAGGGCAAGGGCATGATTAGAAAGGCTTATTACGTACTGGTTCAATACTTTGGTGCTATCCTTCATGAATGTGTTTACCACTCAGCCAGAGCAGTCTATGAAATCTCAGCAGGGCAGGCAAAATTGAATTTTGCTGCTTCTGCCACAGGGAAGCTAAAGGGCAGAGGATGAGGGCAGAGCCGAGATGATAGATCTGCAAAAAGATCCTAGGAGACCCAGGCTTACTTTGCCTGTAGCCACTTGAGAATGGATTTCTAGGGATGCTGTCATGGATATTGCCAATGATTGTCATATAAGTGGTGAATGCTGTTATTGGTTTGGTTGCCTGACTACAGCAGATGCTCCTTACATGCTAGGACGCTAGTTTCCTCAACAGCAACAGCAAGGCTCTTTATCTACAAATAAGCAAGGCTGGCTTTCCAGAGCTCTTAAGAAAACTGAGATATACAGATAACAAGAACTGTCATAAACATTAATTTCCTGTCAGTGTTGCCAACACGATGCAGTGCCAGTGGTCATAATTTAAACTTGTTTGGAACATAAACCTGGTCTTGCAATTTTTAAAGCTGATTAGGGGTTGTGGACACTCATCTTCAATTAGGGAGTTCCTGATGCCCTTATTAGCTAGATTTTGAATATTTTATATCTAACTCATAACCAATTAAGTTGTACTACTCAATGCATGGCCAAAGACACTTCATTTCTAGATGACTATTAAACCAATATTTATGCTCCTAAAGGGATAAGGTTAATGTTTGTTAGTATTTAAAAAGCATTTTTTTCTATTTATGTCTAATATTCTCATAGCCTTCAGATGAATAACTAGACGGTATACTGAGCATCCATCTGCATCTCAGAGTATATACATCTTTAAACATAAATATGATGCACTATTTTCATATAGACTATTCCAATTTTAACCACTATTAGGTATTAAGTAAAAGCTTTCCCTTTCACATTTAATAAATAAATAAATAAATAAATAAAACACAGCTTGAGACATAAATTCTAAGTTATGAATTATTCTCTTCACATCCAGAAAAAGACTTCCAAGCAGTTCTCAAATTATTAGAAAAAACCCTTTCGCTATAAAAAGCATTGATTGTCAGTTTAATTTATGTTTATCATCTTCCTTTCATTTAGGAATACAAATTTAAAGAAAAATGCTGAAAATGTTGCTTTGTCAGATATGTATTTACCTTGGAACAGGGGACGAAATATTCAGCAAGGTTAATGGAAGAGAAGGAAGAAAGCTAATTAAATGTTTACTTTTGCCTTGATCTGATTTACCTTGCAATTTTTCTGCCTTATTCTGCCTGTTTACAAAATAATGTATTAAATACGTTCCTGTTATTTGCACTCATGGGAGCAAAAATTACATAGGAACTGGATATTGCAAAACAAGTACACTGGAACATATGTTATTATCACTAACAACCCTGCACAACAGGCTGAAATAAATTACACTCATTCTTCCGTTAGGTGTTTTAAAGTAAAAGGTAATCTCTTTAAAATGAGTAAAACTTGATCTATAACTGGTTGGAAACAATTTGTTTTCTGTTTTTTGTCTCTTGAAAGGAAATGGGAGTTTCTTGCAATGACTTCCCTGTAAATTCGTATTTCCCTGTAGATGACCAACCAGCTTTTATTGTCTTGCATCCACATTTTAAAAAGCAAACAAAACCAAACAAAAATCAAACAGGTCTCAGCTTTATCCTTACAGCTGTTGAGGTTGGAGGACCCTAAACTAACATGTAATTTAATCTGTGGAAAAAGAATAGTGGGGAAAAATGGAAATTCATTCATTAAAATAATACAGTTACATCCCCATTGTATTGAATTGTGAGGTTACAGTCTCTGTAAAACTCTATCTGCACTTGTTTATAACCACTGAACTTAAACTGCAGCACTGAAAGGTGTCTATCGGTGCTATCTGTCTAGTATCAAGAATGTGTCATTTCACATGGGAATTATAAGGTTGGACCAAGACTACAGGCAGCAGAGGAAACACAAGAGCAAAAGAACCACTGTCAAAAAAAAATGCATTTTTCACATATTGAGTTGAAACTGCATAGCACTTAGCTTCTGTAGTAAGCTGCTTGTAACTCGCTGTTACTGGAGAGAGAAGGGCAGGCAGAAGTTTGTCTGCAATGCCAAGTAAAAATCAAGGCTGTGAACAGGGAGTTTCTGTCTTCTGCTTAACCTGCACTTCCCCCTGCTGATGTCCTGGTGAGAAGAAGGAAGTGGGATGGAAATAAGTGAATAGCCTGGAGGGAAAGAGGGGAAGAGGGAAAGTGCAAGGTCAAGAAACAAAAAGCAGATGTTATGATGTTGGAAAATAAGACCCTTGAGGAACAGGAGACAAGAAGGTTAGGTGAGAGCTATGAAATTGGAATAAAAACTACTTTATCTCCTCACCATGCCACAGCATTTTTTCCCTTTAGTGTCGGGGGGGGAAAAGGAGGGGAAAAAAAAAAAGAAAAAACCACTTGTCATGCTAGAGGAAATCTTAAAATACATTCTTTTTAAAATGGAACATTTTAGTTGTCAGCATCTCATACCATTTTCCTTATGACATTGTTTTGCTCTTATGCTTATTTCTGTTTGAATGCAGATCCTAACTGTTAGCCTGGCAGCTCTGAGGTACCGTCTCTCAAGAGTACAGCGTTATGGAGAACACTTCAGACAACTGTTACCAAATATATAAACTGGATTGGGAAATTTCTAAGGGAGTGAGATAGAGCAATTGGTCTGACAGAGAAATCACATGACAGGAAAAAATATGAAAATCTATGTGTGATAGTTTCTATTTTGGTGAGGTAATAATTAAAAAAAATAATACTGTGACCTCTCTTTTATTGTTGATGTTATTTTCCTGGAAGTGATTATTATAGTCTCTTCATCTTGCTGTATGACCGTACCTTATCTGGGATACTTCAAATGTCAGTTTGGAACAGCAGGGAACATTTTGGTCTAAAAGTAAGATGTAGGGGGGAAAATGCAACTTTGATTAAAAAAAAAAAAGAAAAAGATAGACTTAAAAAAATCCTAGATTGGATGTACATATTTAGACATATCCTTCAATATTCTGACTGGAATGGCAGGAAACAATTGTGCACCAAAGTAATTATAAAATTGCTGCAAACTGCTGCAATGTGGCTGTTGTTGGGTTTGCTGTGAAGGACAGGGAAAGGCTATCTCTCAACAGTATCCATCTTCAGACAGAAAGAAACTTGGCTTTGTGCCCTTATTTACACACGGTACAAGCCCTCTGGAAATCCCCTCATGATTTCAATAACAGACTGAATTTGATTAATTTCGGTGTTAATTTAGTAAGCTTCAAAGTCCGCTATACAACTGCAGTATAATTAGTAAATGCTTACGGAGACAAAGTTCCTGTGATACCAAGGCCTCCCCATAAGTGGAGATCATGAGTGGAAACAAGATCCTCTTCAGGAAAGCCATTGCAATTTACCTTTGTAACATTAGAGCAAACACTGTCTGCTTTTGCTTTTTGGTTATAATTTTAGAATAAGAAATGGAAAAGTGCTCTTCAGAGAGCCAATTGGAAGAGTCAACATAATTAATAACAGTATTTTGTTGAGGATTTGAGGTTCAGGTGCTTCCCGTTCCAGAAGAATATGCTCCCTCACTTTTCCTTCACTCAGCGGCACTCAACTTGAGAAGCAATCCTAACAGAAAACTACCTATGAAGAAGGTGGGTTTTTTTTGCTTATGTTGATAGAACTAGGATTGTTACCCTTGCTCCTCAATTTGAGCCAAAGAAAATCCACAGCTAATGCAGATTTGCCACCTACATAATCATGAACAAAACAGTGTCCTATATTTAAAACAGTCAACTGATAAATTTAACTGCATACAGGTTTGTTGTTGTATAACTGATTTTTAATGTATTCCCTCCCACAGTTCAGCATTTTTATTCATTAGAGAATCCTTTTCAACATTTTTCTCTTTCTCTTCCTGCCTCTTCCTCATATGTTTGTATAGAGTTGTCAATGAAAGGTAGATAGCAAATTTCACAGTCCCAAATAAAGCTGCATTTGAAAATAATGATGATGATAGGCATACATTACCTCATCACAATATTTACTCTTTAAACTGCAGTCTCATGTTATTGTTGAGCTCAAAATAAATTACTTTTTATAGCAGGATATTTCTTTTAACATTTCATTTTCAAAATAAAGTTGCTGCAGCATGTCAAGAAAACCGTTAAAATATTGCAGAGTGTATGACTGGTGTACTGCATTATTTCCCCAAATCTCTGATGCTATATAAGGCCCACTGCCTTGGGCTAGTTTGGATCTTTTACACAGAATTTCTTAAAGGGTATGTGTACATCTCAAACTGTAATATCACAAGATTGACATAGACATTGATTTGCTTTACTGTTAATGACCAAGGGGTTGATTTAATGCCTGAGAAGCAGACTATAGATTCTTCTTGACTTCGGATAGTGCTGGACTGGATGCCAGACATCATTGGATTAATCTCCATCTACACTGACATATCTAAACCAGTCGCCTATATCTCGACTTGCTATCTAGACTTCTTCCATAGCTTGGAGGGAAAGAGGTGCTCATTGTACATTGTTTAACATATTCTAAGATAGGTGACTTCGGACACATACCTAACTTCAGATGAGAAGGCCAAATGAGTGGTGTCTGAGCACCCCTCGCCAATGCTTGGCTTCCTATTTGCTTTTCTTTTTTTAGGACTGTCCCAATCTCCTTTGCAGGCCTTCAGAGACAGAAAGAAATTTTAAAATATTGGGGTTTGGGGAAACTCATCCAGTTTAAAATAAAAGCTGAATTGCTTTTAAATATTAAAATTGTTTAATGTTTGAAATATTTACATTTGTAACTGCTGATACTTTAAACTTTCTTTTTCTGACTGTGTTTCTATGCTTTATATTTTGAAGGCAAGTCTTTTGATTTTTAATATTCTTAATTATAGGTGTTCTAATTATGGAAATAAAACATCTTTTTATTTAATTTGTCCTGTTTGATGTTCTCAGGCAACCTAATGTGTTAAAGCTTTGCCTAAAGAAAAGGTTTACTCTGTGGTAGAACAAAGACAGAAACAAATGCTTGAAGAAGTTTGTGCTATTTTCTACTATATTCAAAACACTCATGCTAATCTAGCAGCAGACTGAAAGTTCTTATTTTCTTATTCATTAGGTTGTTAAGGTCTTGGAGGTCAAGAGAAGGTTGGGCACCTTGTCCCTGACAAGTGAACTGCCAAGGGGATGAGGAATATAGAGATGCGAGCGGGTAAGATGACTAGAAATTTGCTCAGTTACTGTCATAATTTCAAGAGATTTCATGTACTCGCCTAGAATGTTTTGATCCCATCAATCAGCGATGTCAATAAATCATTTACTTTTACAGAGAACTGTCAGGAAAATTCTGAACAATTCTCAGTAATTTCTTTGCAACTCTAGGCAGCAGCAGTGCAGGTCTGTCACACATCTAATGAGCTCTGGGTTGAAATAGCTGGAACTTGGATAGTTTTCTGGGCATATTGCAAAACCCTGTGGATTTGGGAGGAAGAAGGAAGGGCACAGAGCTTACTAGGGATATTTTGCTGCCTTCCTGGCTGCCAGACGTAATCCCATGTTTGTGGGACAGGCATGGTTCAGCACAGGCAATTGAACTCATCTTGGATTTTGACGGGCTGTGTTTGTGTATTTGTTTGTGCATTTGTTTGCTTGCTGCTGTTGCGATTGTAAATATATTACAAAGGATCTGGAGATGGAGAGAGATTCATTTTTTTGTGTGGTAGAAAAGCAAAGGGGAAAAATTTGAAACTGAAGGCTCCACATTTGTTGACAATTAGATAGACAGAGATCTATCAATTGCCACGTTTTCTGGAAATGAAAAAATGTCAGAAATATGCTAACTGCTTAAGTGTTCTCTGAAGCATTTGTGATGGCAAGTACCTCATGTTAAATGGATGACTGTTTTTGTTCTTACATCTACTGCCTTTCAGTAGTACTATTTAGAAGGCACACTTGAGTGAATTTATCTTTCTGTGAATACATCATTTGTGTGAGTCAAAATAATACTGTTCACTTGTGCCAAGGTTATCTATTGCATGTATGCATATATGAAAAAAATGTATCAATTGATATACAACACTTCTTATAGATGTTTGTAACTTCTTAAGGCCTCATAAACAAAACAGTCTGTTATACTATATATGCATTGTTGATTTAAGAGTTGTACTGCAGACTATTATAATCAGCTTTGTAATGGTTACTAAGCTGGGATTCTGAATGAGTCCGCAATAGTTTAATGAATCACTAGTGCAATCAGGGCCAACTCCAGGCTTTGGCAGAAGAGGCAGTTGCCTAGGCAGCAAACCTGAATGGACAGGAAAACATCCATAGCTTAATTACCTTCCCCTAGCTATGCTATATGTCTGGGAAGTCACTCTGGTTGGCTAATGTTGCCAGAAAGGGCAGGGTGTATAGGCTAGGAGTTACTGCTGTGTGAAACAGGGGCAGGAGAAAAGAGGCACTAAGTGTGATGTCAGATTCTGCCATCCCATTTCAGCTCTTCTTCTTCTCCCTATGTCTTCTTTTACAGCTGAAGGACCAGACTTGCCTCCCCACGCTTAGAGTGGCAAAATTCATTTTTGTCTGAGTTACTGAGAGGTCTCGAGCTGGTTCCAAAAGCAGTTATGTTAGCGGAACAGAAAGCAATTCAATTGCCATTATAAGAAACCTATTTATATGACCTTTATAAATGTCCATTGTGTTTTTCCACTTTTCTAGATGAATGAATGCCATAAAAAAAAGTCTGGTGTGATGAAAAATTCATAGAGTTTAAGACCTTTGAATTTCTCCTGATAGTATTTATTATCAAATTTGACAAAATCTTTTGAGAGGCACATCCGGTCTTAATTAAAGACTTCAAATTACAGAGAATCCATCATATTCTTTGAAAAGCTCTTCCAGTCTTGATTACAACCACTGTTAATAATGTACAACTTATACATCATTAAAGTTTGAGCTTCAGGTTCCAGCTATTTGATCATTTCATACCTCTTGCTGTTAATTTATGAACCCTCCAGTGTGACCTCTCTGTGTAGTGATCTATAGACTGATCAACTTGCATCCTAACTTTATTCTCCCAAATTTAAATAGAGTCGTCTCTTTAATATGGGTCAGCTGTGAACCATTCGCTGCCCTGAAGTAATATTCAGGCTAATTTTTAATGTCTCAGCTTAGATCCCAGAAGGAACAGCTTCATTAATAGGGCATGTTACCTATTCCAGTTAGCTAAGCTTGTTACAACTAGCTTGGGTACCTGTGTGCAGAGCTACACTGTGTTATGTAGCCATAACCAGTCTCTCTGGCAGCATTTACAAGTTAAAAATAATGACAACAAAGGTACTCGGAATAACAGAGTACAGATGGTGAAGATACTTTAAAAGAAACCTGTAGGCCAAAATACATTAGCAGGAAAACTGTAATAAAAGTGGAATCTTCCCAAAATATAGCCTTTGAAAGATCTGTGTTAAATCCAAAAGAATTTAATACAAACCCCATATTCTAGGTTGAGAGAGAACACAAGTCGCTGTGCTGTCTATAATCCAGCCTAAGTCAATCACAACTTACTGGTATATTGTTATGACCTTAATATTTCTGCACCGCTTTCCTCACATGAATTAAAGGAGGCCAGTGGCAATCCTCTTAACATTTAGCAAAGTAAATGTTAAAATTAACCAGTAACTGCAAGTGCTTGGGAATGTATTTTTTACAACAACATTGAAAAATATTTGCAGCAATGAGCTCTTACTTGAAGAGGCTTGATAGCCTATACTTTCAACATTTTTACATGTCTAACTCTCAAATTGTTAAGGCTTACTTAGATGATTAAAAATATTTGGCATTCTAGACCTCTCCCCTGCAGAACAAAATGTCAGAATTAAGTGTGGAAGGATTCAACCAGCTTTATAAAGTCTGTTTACCTTAAAGTACTCTCCAAAGAAGTGGTTTTTACTACTCCCCACCTCCAGACATATATTGCTGCCTTATGCCAGGTGAACTAAACTGAGTGAAATATCTAGCTGGAAACTAATCTTTATTTTGTCAGGTGAAACTTTTGCGAAATCAGTCCCCTTACCTGGTTCATCACAGCTATATCGTCCTTGAAAAAAGAGGAGATGGGAATAGGCAACCAGACAGGACAAGAGTGGTAGATCACTCCTTTCCAAGGAGCCCTCATTAATGTTAAACTAGTTGCAGAACCACACCTTTCCATTAAGTAGTACTTCTTAGTCATTTTATTAAATCTAATAGGACTGTGCAAAGTAAGATATCCCACTAAGTTGGATGAATGTGGCCTTTATTGACAGCAAATCACTTAGGATGTTTAGGTAGAATGGGTTAAGTATTATGTAAATTCAGAGTACTGTGCTGCAAACTGAGATACTCCATTTTAACCTGAGAAATTGCCTGTTTCCCTGTGATAATGAGTGAAATAATACATGTTACTCCAGCCCACTCCTTTTAATGCAGTACGCTTTGTTGAAGTAAGTACAATGTTTGAATTCCTTGTGATGTAAATCACCTTAATATCAGTCTTAAATATTGTTTGGTTTATAAAAAGCAAAACCAGGAGACACTATTAATCACCGCTGCCAACCTGAGCATACCCATATGGGTTGTAATCTGTAGCTTTGCAGTTTTCTAATGCTTCTAAAGCTGCTAAATATAAGCCTGTACATTAGTATAATGAATAGAACTACAAAAAATATGCTTAGTTAAGATTTGTAGTTGTACTCTTTCACTGTAATGTCTAATTTAGTATCTCCTTAATCATATAATTGGGAGACAATGGTGTACACCATAACAGTTTTTATTTTCCATCTTATGATTTAATTGCTACCTCTGTAGGTTCTGCTTGTCCAGTAAGAACATTTTTCATATATATTCCTCACGGGCTGGACAATATATTTAAAAATCTCTTTAAGGTAATTCTAATTTATGGTTGCTAGCAAATAAGAATACTGTATTAATAACTGCTGGTGGAAGGTCACCCGTGATGGGGTACTGGGATTTCGGCCCAGATCCAAAGCTTATGAAGTCAATAGAAAGGCATGCACTTCATTGAAATCACAACAGCGAGTTTATGTTAGGATTGCAAAGCTACAGCTGAAATACCTCTGTGAAAATGAAAAAAACATGGGATTTGTTATACCGGAATCAAAGGATAGGTATGCCTCCACACATTAATTCTTCATGTGTGACCTTTATTTGCAGTCCAAGGGTAAAACCCTGTTTATAGCAATATTATATAAAGCTTATCTACCTCACGAGATCATGATGTTAGGTTCTTCTCTGGCCCAAACTGTAGCATGTATTTGATCACGCCTATGTCTGGTGAATGTTATCATATCCTGGTTCAAAATTTAATGCCTGGTGAGCTTAGCGTCAAGTTTTTTTGGTGGTTTGTTTTTGTGGGTTTTTTTGGGGGTGGGGGAGTTTAATGTCAAGATTTTCTTAGACTGCCAAGATACCAGGGCAAGGAAAAGAAGACTCCTTCCTCTTCCACTTTTTTGGTTTTATGTTCTGATTAATTTGCCAACAGATTGTATTTAATACGGCAACATCTAGGGACAGGTTGCACAATAGCCAAAATACAATCGGCAAGCCTTGAGTACTTAAATGTTTCCATAAATACAACATTTGTAGCATTAATCTGCTTTCTCCAATTGGTAATGAGTTTCCATGGTGAAAAATGTTCACCGCTGTAGATCCGCACAGATGTGATTCCAATGAATTCGATTTCCTAAGAATTTGGCACCGCACCGTTCCAACCAACTGCTGAGAATCTTCCCGAGGTCCCACTGCTGTACACAATATCATCCCTGACTTTTTTAAACCACTTCCACTGAAGATTCTTTGATAAAAACACTGCCAAAGTACAAATAGTTCCATTTGTTTCATACGCAGTGTCTGAGATAGCCATGAATGGACACAAGATTACCCCTGTATGCAGCTGGCATTTTTAAGGTGCAGTTTCGCAATCTACTTAAGCTGGCCTAAAACTGTGCCGCCCTGTTGTGTCTGCACAAGCAATTATATGGCAACGAGACTGCCGACTGCTCCGACACAAAGGGGCTGGCAGGAGCACGCAGCTGGGACGGAGAAAAAGTGCAGCGCTGCGGCTTTTGGCAGTTGCTGCATCCTACATCTCTCTGCTGACAGTGAAACCAGGCACTCCAGTCTTGCAGTGTTGAAGAACTCCACTAAAAAGAAGAGTCTTTGTAATAAGGGAAAAAATGTCACTTCCTTTCCTACTTTGCTTGTGCAGTGTGATAAACTTCATCACGTTAGTTTTTAGTTTTATTAAACCCAGGATATTCTTGCTTGCTTGTTTGTGTTTTGCTGCCATTGCTTTTAAGTGGTTACCATTGCTAAGTTTAAAAAAAATCTTAAATAAAAATAATAGATAATTAAAAAATAAAAATAAAAATTTTTAAAAACCTAAAAGAGTAAGAACAGTATCACCACATGCTGTTTTGCTCTTTTCTGTGTACTCTACAACACAGTTCCCTTGTATTGACTTGACCCCCAAAAGGTAGGAACTTAAATATCAATTGTTTACATACTTTTTGTTTCACCCCCCTTATTTGTCAAATGTTCATCAGCAACATCAGATTTCTCCCTCCAAAAGTAGTCGACTAGCTGACAGTGTGAGGTTTGCTTGTGTTCCTGTCAGGTGGGGTTTCAGGTATATTTCAAAAATTCACAATGAATTAGATCTGCGAGTGGATTTACATTAAGAAAACTGTATCTTTCAGGCCACAGTTAGGTTTAGTCATGAAATAAGCACTGAGGCCTGCCAATATAGAGAGATTTCTGAGCGGTCAAGAACTCTCCCCCAAACTTGTGATGCCTCTGCAATAAAACCTGTCCTTTAAACTTAGGAGTTTATGTATTTTTGCTACTTGAGGAGTCAGGCAGAAGTTTCAAGAGGCCACCGTTATTGGACACCTAGTTACCTCAGTCCAGATCCTACCTAAATACCTGGCTCTTTTTGTGTTGATCAATGTCTCATATTTGACAGCAGCATCTCATTCATTTATGAACTTTTGAATTATTATCCTCTTTGACACTGGCAAATATTTTGTTGCAGTCCAGCTGATTATCCTACTTTTCACTTCCATCTGTTAGCACTTGGCCTGTACTCAAGCAGGATAACGCTGCTAGCATTTTCAAGATCATTCAGATGGCTGATTTTGGTATCAATGCAGAATGCTATCCCTGAAGCGGTACACCAGAGAGTATCACCAACAATGACCCATGATTTCTTATACTAAGAACTTGAAGTGACAGTGAGCTCACTTTCCCATGAGCCAAAACTCATTTTCTCGGTAGATATTTTACAGCACCTTTTTCCTTCTGATAGCCTCTCAGCCTTGCTTTTCAGCTATTCATAGTTATGAAGAATACTTGAAAATGTAACAATATAATGCAATTTGTTGCCAGCTGGTCAGTGGTTCCACAAATAAAAATGTAAATGGTAACTTTTAATAGATACTTTCACAATTAACAGTTGTTCTGAAAGTGACCTTGATTTTACTGACCACTCTTTAAACAGCATTATGCTATTGAGTAAGGCGGAATGCCAATGCAATTCAGGCTCATTTTATGCAAAAGAGTTGGTTACAACCCAGGGTCACTATTTCTAATTACCTTAATCTAACTCCCTTCAAGTTTGCTTCACTTAATTGTTTCTGCTGGATACCAGTTGAATCCATGTTTTTTTGTTTTTTGTTTTTCAGTTGTAGTACAGTAACTATGGGTCTCTGCTGAGTACTGAAAATTACCAGTAGAAAAATAACTGAATACTAGTTCTACCACTACTGGTATTTGGGGTGGGGCGTGGGGAGGGGAGGTGTTGAAGCAAAATGGCAGAAAGTAGCCTATACTAGTTGAAAACATACATGGTTAAAGATGCTCTTGCTTTGCAATTAGCTTAGCAGAAGATCAGCCTTAAGTATTCTGCCAGTGCATCTTTGATAATGTGAAAGAGCTTCCGCAGAAAAAGCGGAATGCCTCACAAATGCCTTTACTGCCTTATAAATAAGACTTTATCAAAATGGTATCATTTGTGAATATATGGGGGTAGTCAATAATTCATTTTGGTGCTTCTCCACAGATAGAGCATTGCAACTGAACACTGTATATGTAATGATCTCACCACAGGTCCCAGAGAGTGAGAAGGGCTCTTGGGAGAGCTTTACTCTTGCTTTTAACCTAACACAAGTCCTTCACATGTTCTGCTTATTCAGAATTGCCTGAGAATTTACAGGAGAAGTCATTCTCTGAGACTTCAATACGTTCCAGAATGGGTCAGCCTTGGGAAAAATGTAATGGGTACAATGCAGGGTACAATGGGAATAGAGGGGAAAAAGATCTGGGAGATGTTCATTTGTAGGGTATTCCACTTAGTTTCTACTGGCTTAAAGGGGAACGTGGCCTCTATTGTTGTTTTACATTTTCTTTTGCTCTCCTGCTGGAATAACTTCCCCAGTAGCACGAACTGGCAGAATTTTAACAGATTCAAGGTCAGAGAATTATGTGCTGATCTTTGGTCATTATGGAAATTTCTTCTGATGGGAAGATATGTTCCAGGCAATAATCAGTATTTTTCCCTCTTAAGCCAAGTCCACAGGGCACATCTGAAAGACTAGGATGGTTCCAGACATAGTTCATCATTGATGGAAATGTGCATAATTTAATAATTTAATCCTTCTAAGGTGCTCTCCATAGCACAAAGAAACAGAATCAGTATCCATAATGTATGGCCTTTATATATTCATATATTCATTTCAAGATAGCTATGCATTGAGTAGCTTAAGAAATACTTAAATATGCAGCTGTATTTTCTAAGATATCGGGGGGAAAAAAAGTTAAGAAGAATACAAGCTATGCCTGGGAAAAAGTGGCGACTTACGCCATCAGCATGATTAAACCCCACGTCCTTTGAGGTACAGTTTACAAACATAGTAAACGGTAACACACATCCGAAACCTCACACCCTTTCTTTCCCCAGGGCGCACTTACTCCCGAAGAACAGCTTGCTGTCGCATCAGGCAGGTTACAAAACCAGGCTCCGAAAGTCATCCCCGGCAATCCAAACCGCGCTTCAGAACCGGGAATGCCGTTACGCCCCTTGAATTTCGTGGGCGGACCACGGGCAGCAGGCGGGCTAGCCAGCATTTTCTGCGGGCCCTCCACCGCACCGCACGAGTTGAGGGGCTGAGGTTTTTACACCTCATCGCGGTTTTATATTTTACTTCAGAAGCCTTCAGCCGAGGCGGAATGAGAACGGGTTGAACGCATCGCATAAAATAAAAGTGCCTGCGCAGGGAGGTAGCTCTGAAAAAGCGGGACCGCTCCGACAAGCCGCTGCGGCGTATCCCCGTGGTTTCGGAGATACGGGCGCTGTCAGGGATTTATTCCGCGCTCACAAAGTTGCTCCCACAGGAGGGAGGGCTCCGGCCCGGCCCTGCCCGGCCCCGTCCTGCCGGCCGGCCCCCGGGGCCGCCGCCGTGCCCTGCCCTGCCATCGCTCCGCCTGGGAGCGGCCGGCCGGCCACGGAGGGGACCCCCCCGCCGCAGCTTTATCTTCCCGGCGGCCCCTCTCGCAGCCCGCTCCCCGCACCGGGACGCCGCTCCACCGCCGCCCCCGGGACCCTCCCTCGCCGCCCCTCACCGCGCTCTCGGGGCGGGAGCCGCCCGGGCGGCGCGGCCCCGCCTCTCCCCGGCCCCCCCGGCCCTGCCCCCGGGCGCACCCGCTCCGCTCCGCTCCGCACCGCTCCGCCCCGCCGGCAGCCCGCTGCCGAGGCGCAGGGGCGGCGGTGGCAGCCGCCGCCGCCGGGAGCGGGGCTGGTCTCGGCGCTGGGAGCGGCGGGCGGCTCACGCAGTCGCAGGGAAGAGGAGCAGCCGGGAGCCCGCCCGCCGCCGGAGCAGGGCGCGGAGAATCGGCACATCCCGGTTCCGCCGGGGGCGGCTCCGCCAACACCCCCCCTCCCCTCCCCTTCCCTCGTCGCCTCCCCTCCCCTCCTCTCCCTCCCCGCCCCTCCGGAGCGACATCCCTGCGAGTTTGCCTCGCTGCCGGCGCCCGCCGCCGCCGCCGCCGCATCTCCCCCGCCATCAACTCTGGGGAGCCGCCGGGGGAGGTGCACGGACCCGAAGTTGCGGCCAGCCCGGGTGGAAAGTAGCGGCAACGCGGAAGGGGGGGGGCCCGGAGCCGAGCACAGCCCGGCCCAGCACAGCCGAGCGGGACCGGTGCAACCTCCCCCCCCGACCGGGGGCTGGCCCCGCGCCCCGACCCGCTCCGGCCGGCTCCGAGCGAGGCGTCCCCGCGGCAGCTGCCGGTAAGAGACCACCGCGGAGCCGCTGCGGTAAGAGACGGGGGAGAGCGGGGTAGGGGGGGGGGCGGTGTGTTACACTCGGAGGCTCCGGGCGTGAGGAGACGGAGGCTCCCGGGGGCGTGCGGGGCGCGAGCGCGCTCGCCGCCGAAACTTGTTCAAGTTGTGCGGCCCCGGGGGTGGGGGGGCGGGGGAGGCGGGAGGCGGCGGCGGCGGGCGCCCTCTGCTGGCGGCGGGCGGCGCTGTCAGGCTTCGTCCCGGGGCTTGGCGGGGCCGGGGGGGGCCGGGGGGGTCCGCCGGGGGTCGGTCTGTCTGCTTTCCCCCTTCGCGCCTTGGTCTCGGCGGCAGAGCCGCGCGTGTGGTGTGTAGGTACGTAGGTGGCGAATATTGGCGTCTGTCTGAGCTGCCCTTAGTTTCGGTGGCGCGTTTCAAATGTGTTTTCTGGGGTGGTTCCTGAGAGCGGAACGGGCAAATGCGCCCTGAGACCTGGTAGCCACGCGGGAGAAGGTGAGAAAGAAAGGCAGCTTAAGTAGCCGATACGAATTTCTCTTTTGCCAAAGATAAATTCTGTGGAACTTTGAAAATGCTCCTTTTTTTATTTTAAATAAATTTCTGTAAAAGCAAGGGTGTACTGACTCATCTTTCGTAGGAAGTTAGCAGCACTTTGTTATCTTAAGTACTTTAACTCTGTTCTGACAGCTATATAGCTTCAGAGAACTTTTGTTTCTGTTTCCACAGAAAGAACCAACATGGAAAGTGGAAGGAAACCCGAAACTGCTCTTTTAACAAAAAAGTATTGGCTTTCTGCTTCTTTCACTTGTTTTCCTTTTGCTTCATAATGGAAGGAGTGGGATTATCTGAATCATTGAGGCAAAATTTGGGCGTCGCTGGCTGGAGATAAGATGAAAGAAGACTTGAAAATGCATCGATACTCTATCACTATTGATTCAGATGCACCTTTCACAAACAGAGGGGAATAGCGGTTAAAAGCACTGCAGTTTCATCAAAAGGAGCTAATGGAGGAGCTATGTTGATTTTTTTTTTTTTTTAATTAATTTTATTTTCCTTCCCGCTCTCCCATGAGTCCCAAAAGAGAAAGATGGAAAGAGCGTGTATGGAAACTGAGATAAGGGCAAGGCTGAAGACAGTAACTTTGGTTTTGAAGTCTGTTTTCCAAGTGCTGTAAATTCCCTATTTCATCAAATATAACACAATGTTCTGAATAAATTATATCATTTTGTGATCAGTGGAGTTTTTGTCAGCTCTAGAAGTGGAATTTGACCTGATTGAAAGCCTTTTAAAAAAGTACATGTATGACTCCAAATCCCTTTTTCAAGTCAAGTTTTTCAAGCTATCAGGAGAGTGTGTTTCAGTCTCTTACTGTGCATTGTCAACCTGTGTTTTATATGCATATCTCAGAGATTTTACTTTTTCCCTAATTTCAGTATTTATGCCGTGGTGTTGTGTTTGAGAAAAGTGTGAACAGACAAGGCACCTGACATTTAAGTTTTCGAGAGCTGTGTTATTTCAGTGTTGTAGCTCAGATCACAAGTAATCTGAGTATCTGTGAGAATGCACAGTACACGCTAAGTCTTTTCTCCTAAAAATATGCCTTAAGATGTTCATTTCTGTACTAACTGGATCAAAGTTTGATACCTGAACATTGTGTTTTGTTAGGAAATGCGTGCCTGGGGAAGAGGAGCTGCCTAATGGATCATGGCTCTGATGTTCATGGGGCATACTTTATTTCTAGCATTAATGATGTTTGCTGTCTTCACTTGTGAAGAATCTGTAAGCAATTACTCTGATTGGGTGACTTTCATAGAAAATGTAGATCAATATGAAAAACAGCAACTTGAAGGTCTCAGTGCTGAGCAGAAGCTGAAAAAAACAGTTCTTCACCCCAGCTTGTATTTTGACGCTGAAGATGTCCAGGCACTGAGGCAGAAGGCTCATACAAGCCATTCCCATCTATTTAGAGCCATCAGAAGTGCGGTGACGGTTATGCTGTCCAACCCATTGTACTACCTACCTCCACCCAAGCACGTTGATTTTGCTGCAAAGTGGAATGAGATTTACGGTAACAATCTGCCACCTCTAGCGTTTTATTGTTTGCTGTGCCCCGAAGATAAAGCTGCATTTGGCTTTGCCCTAGAATATATGGATAGAATGGCTGGCTACAAAAACTGGTTGGTTGAGAACGCACCTGGAGATGAAGTGCCGCTCGGTCACTCCCTAACAGGGTTTGCCACTGCTTTTGACTTCTTGTATAATTCCCTGGGAAATGAGAGAAGGCAGAAGTACCTGGAGAAGATATGGTCTGTAAGCGAGGAAATGTATGAGTGGTCAAAGGTTCGTTCCTGGGGAAAACAGCTTCTCCATAATCACCAAGCAACCAATATGCTTGCTTTGCTTATCGGGGCTTTAGCTGCAGGGGTGGACAAAGGATCTCAGGCAAATGTTTGGAAACACGCTGTTGTTGACGTGATGGAGAAAACAATGTTTCTGCTCAATCACATTGTAGACGGGTCTCTGGATGAGGGAGTAGCTTATGGGAGTTACACAGCCAAGTCAGTAACCCAGTATGTTTTCCTGGCCCAGCGCCACTTTGGTATTAACAACTTGGAGAATAACTGGCTCAAAATGCACTTTTGGTTTTACTATGCCACCCTATTACCAGGCTTTCAGAGGACTGTGGGTGTAGCGGATTCTAATTACAACTGGTTTTATGGTCCTGAGAGCCAACTGGTTTTCTTGGATAAGTTTATCATGAAGAATGGAGCTGGCAACTGGCTGGCACAGCAGATTAGAAAACACAGGCCCAAGGATGGGCCAATGGTGCCGTCCACTGCACAGAGGTGGAGCACGCTACACACTGAATTTTTATGGTACGCTGCCGAAATCACTCCTCAGCCGCCTCCTGACTACGGTACTGCTAAAATGCATGTGTTCCCTAACTGGGGGGTTGTTACTTACGGGGCTGGATTGCCCAACAGTCAGACAAACACCTTTGTGTCCTTTAAGTCTGGAAAACTCGGTGGACGTGCTGTCTACGATATTGTTCATTTTCAGCCGTACGCCTGGATTGATGGGTGGAGAAGCTTCAATCCGGGACACGAACATCCTGACCAGAACTCTTTCACTTTTGCTCCCAATGGACAGGTGTTTGTGTCTGAGGCTCTCTATGGACCTAAACTCAGCCACCTGAACAACGTCTTGGTCTTTGCTCCATCTCCTACGAGCCAGTGCAACCAGCCTTGGGAGGGACAGCTTGGTGAGTGTGCCCAGTGGCTGAAGTGGATTGGTGATGAAGTTGGAGACTCAGCTGGAGAAATTATAACAGCCTCCCAGGCTGGAGACATGATGTTTGTGAGTGGTGAGGCGGTATCTGCTTACACATCAGCAATGAAACTGAAAAGTGTGTATCGCGTTTTGCTGCTCTTAAATTCTCAGACATTGTTAGTAGTAGACCATATCGAGAAGGAGGAAGACTCTCCTGTTAATTCTGTCAGTGCCTTTTTTCATAATCTTGACATTGATTTTAAATACATACCCTATAAATTTAAGAACAAATACAACGGAGCTATGATGGATGTGTGGGATGCCCACTACAAGATGTTTTGGTTTGATCATCATGGGAGTAGTCCTGTTGCTAGGATACAGGAGGCAGAACAAGCTGCTGAATTCAAAAAGAGGTGGACTCAGTTTGTGAATGTTACCTTTCCAGTGAAAAACACACTTACAAGGATTGCTTACCTTTTTTATGGCCCGTATGTCAATGTTTCTAACTGTAGACTCATAGATAATGCAAAATCTGGATTTCAGATCTCGCTCAATGTCAACAACACTGAAAATACCATCTCTGTTGTGACTGAATATCAGAATTTAAAGACAAGGTTCAATTACTTGGGATTTGGTGGGTTTGCCAAAGTGGTTCATGAAAACAAAGTGACCAGGTTTGGTCTAGGTACTGAATCTGTGAAAAAACAGATAAAAAATAATAGGGTGGTTTTCCCATTTGGGTTCAAAGTGAACATAATTGCAGGGTTAATTTTGGGTGTTAGTTTGGTCATACTGGCTTTTCAGTGGCGGTTTTACATATCCTTCGGTAAAATGTTGCGTTGGATCCTGATACTGGTTGTCACACTGTGGCTTATTGAATTGGTGGATGTGTGGAGCATGTGTACTCAGCCCATCTGTGCAAAATGGAGCAGTGACATGACAAGGCTAGAACGTGAGAAAGGCAATAAAGCCAAACAATTAGAAGAAAACTCTGTTGGTTTGCCAGATGTTATCATTGCTTCACTTCCCGCTTCTGGTGCAGAAATTTTAAAACAGCTGTTTTTCAATAGCAGTGACTTCTTATACATCAGGATACCTACGCCCTATCTCGAAATCCCCGAGACTGAATTTGAAATTGATTCCTTTGTAGATCCGTGTGAATGGAAGGTTTCTGATGTCCAGAATGGTCATTTTCATCTTATCCAAGGGTGGCTTCAGTCTCTAGTTCGAGGCACAAAGTTACATTTACAAAACATTCATTTGTATGAAGCCAGCAGAAGTAAAATTGCTCAGCATTCTGCCATAAGCAAAGACAAAAAGAAAAGATCCAAAAAGAGAGAATCTCTCTCAGAGCAACGAAGCAGGGCAAGAGGGAGTCAAGATAAAGATGCTGAATATATTAGGGAACTGAGAAGACATCTCGTCTATTATCCTAATGCGCGACCTGTGCTTAGTTTAAGTAGTGGGAGCTGGACATTAAAGCTTCCCTTCTTTCAGGAAATCCTGGGACCATCAATGAGAGCATTATATGTAGTAAGGGACCCACGGGCATGGATCTATTCAATGTTGTACAAAAATAAGCCAAGCCTTTACTCCTTGAAAAATGTTCCACAACACTTGGCTGCAATGTTTAAAGGGGAGGATGGTAAAGGAAAATGTAGTTTAAATGAAGGCTATGCCTTTGAGTATGAATCATTAAGAAAAGAACTTTCAAATTCTAATTCAAATGCTGTTTCTGTGTTGTCCTATTTATGGCTAGCAAACACAGCAGCAGCACTGAGAATAAATGGGGACTTGCTGCCAACAAATTATCAGCTGGTCAAATTTGAAGATATTGTGAGCTTTCCTCAGAAGACGGCTGAAACAATTTTTGCCTTTCTTGGTATTCCTCTTCCTCCTGCTAGCTTAAACCAAATATTATTTGCCACCTCCACTGGTCTTTTCTATCTTCCTTATGAAGGGGAAATTTCACCAAGTAGCATTCATGCCTGGAAACAAGACATGCCCAATGAAGAGATTAGGCGGATTGAAGATATCTGTTGTTCTCTAATGGACCACTTAGGATACCCAAAGTTTATAGAAAAAATGCTGCCGGTCAGCAGAAATTTGCACTAATGATCTCTTGACTCCCAATTTGTGGATAAATATTAGAGAAGTTTGTTTATTCTTGTAAAATGTGTACAGCCTGCTACTTTCAGAGAGATTATTTTAAGAAAAAGATAATTGTTCCTGCAACTGTGGGGGGTTTTTTTGTTGGTTTGATTTGGTTTGTTTTTTTTTAAAAAAAACCTTGTAACTACTTCTGCTGCCTTTCAAAAAAAGCTGTGTGAACCTTTGTAGAACTACCAGCTGGGGACTCTATAGCTCAGGGGATTAGTAATAGAATATGGAGCTTTTCACCTCCATCTCACCAGTTTGACTCCAGCCCAAGTGTTTAGTTCCTGAAAGTACTTACCATCTGATGATTGTATGATGGCTTATATGAAATTAAACTGGTTAAACTGGCCTGGTTCCCAATGGTGATAATTAGCCCTCTTGGACAGGTTTATTGATGCATTCTATCTGTGTCTTACTGGTCAGTACAGTGGTGCAAAATAAACAAAAGCTGAGATTTAAGGCTGTTCAGCATCCCTTCAGTGGGAGGAAACAGTCAGGACATTCAAGTGAATCTAGTTCCTTATTTACAGTCTCAGCAGACAGGCCCAGGACTGGAGTGGACATGGATATTGAATATCATTACAGGATATGGTTCCTTCAGCTCAGAGATGTGGCACTTAAATTGGGTTTGTGCTTTGACAAAAGAGACTTCATTCTCCGTGCCTGACAATGTGGTACCCTTTGTGAGCCTGAAGTAAACTCTCTGGAGAAAAATAAATGGGACAAAAAGGAACCAACAAGATCTCCCAAATGAGCAGTTCAATTTGGAGAAGATTTTGTGTAGTTTTGACCTGCCTCAACCTAACTTAATTCAGAAGCTTATTAACATCTTGGCTCCTTGCACTGCTTTATCCTGTACCTCTTGTCTAAGTGGTTCTGCAAGGATTTTCTCTTTTTGAGGGAGACTCTTCCATCCTTCTTTGTTGTAACACATTTCTCCGCTGATTCTTGTGCATAATTTCACTGAGACCAGTGCAAATATTTGATGTCATTGTCAATGGCTTATTGTAGATGTCTGCATAAAGTGGTGATCTGAGATTTAGAAGATGTTAAATAAATCTCCAGGTCTGTGTTGCTGAGGGATGTTTTGCTTTTCTGTATAATGAAATTCTGAAGGACAGCCATTGCTAACCTGAGGTCGTCTTTCAGAGAGGGGAGAAATCTGAAAATCACCCCTCCCTCAGCCACCTCACATTTGAGTGATGTTTCCTTGCAGTAAACTATTTCCAAAGTTGTCTGATTTGTATCATGATTGGTGTTTCTTCAACATGATGCTGTAATATGATATCAGTTTGGAAACAGGTAGGCTTGATAGGATAGATGTGTCTTTGTCACAGCTTATTTTCTTCTTGAGTCACACTCTTCATTTGCGCATGCCCATTAAGAAAAAAAAAATCCCATTTCCCAATTTAACTCGCTCAGCATTCTTTGGAAATGCATGCATATTGTAAATGTCTGCAGATGTGTAAGTCAGATCACAGAGACATCTGTTTCCTTTACCATCTGTTTTTTATTACAAATGGAATTGTCTTGGAATGCGCTTCAGTTGGTTTGTGGGAGCTGGGATCAGGGTTTTGGCTTATTATATTGAAATATGCGTGTAATTACTGTTTATTTGGGTGGTAAGCATTAGACAATGTCAAAAGTGCAGTGAGTTTCTTTGTACAGATTACAGGTACCCTTGCTGATTTTTGATAAAAAGGAGTTCTTGCCTTTCCTTCCAATCTTACTATCATGTCTCTGTCTTGCCCAGCTGTCTTGTCCCTCCCACACATACATCTCACATCCTTTGGATCACGTTGTGATATCTTATTACGACCTAGATAAAAGTAGTTCTTTCTCGGCCAGTCATTAGTATGTCAAAATAGGCCTCTAGCAGGATAAAGCTATTGATATTTTGCAGTCTCACTAACCATAACTTAGCTGTCATTTACTAGCAGTAGGTTTTTTTCCCCCTGCAGTCCTAGGTTTCACCCCTGGCTATGTGGAATGCCATGTTAAAGGAAATATTAAACAAGTTAATATACACTGACGTGTTAGTGAAACTTTGGTTTCCAAGTATCATTCTCTCAAATTGGCTTCTCTCTGAAGCCATTTTTGATCGTATGGTAAAAAAAACCCCAGTATTGATGTCTGTACAGTCTGTACTTGCAGTCTGTACCTGACAGAATAAGTTTCAGCATTTGCCTTCTATTTCCAGGATTTACACTCTAGAATCAGAACAAATAAAAAAGATTTTCTCTGTCAGATGTTTTAGGGCAGCTGAAGGTAAGAATTAAAACTGACTGTGTATTTGTGGATGTAGAAAGAAACCTTTAAATCCCTTCCAGAAAGTGCCATATGAAATGCCACAATAGCCTATAAACCAACTTTTTGTTTGTTTTTGAGAAGTTAGGGTGGACAGAATTGTCTGTCAAGAGCATCATCTGTGCTATTTTTGGAATACAGGTTTTCCCATGCACTTACATTCATAATAGCGTTGTTGCTGTCATTAATTATATGCAAGATTTAGGAGCTATTTCTTTTCTGTACTGCACTTTCCCATTTCAAAGAATGCATAATCTATTATTCAGATTTCATTGCATTGTGTGTTCCTTACACAGGTGTAAAAAAGTGGAAGAGAACTCTGTTCTTTATTTTTAGATCTTGTTGTGAGGGCAAATGCTTTATAATAGTTATGCTAAAAATATGTAAAAGGAAAAACAGTGTCTTTGAAGACAGAGTAGGAATGCATAAGGTATGGCAAGTCTCCAATTTTCAATCAAATAATTGTTTTGTTGTGTTTTAGATGGTAAGTTACATGACCACTCAACCAAAGTTAGTACCAGACAGGAGATACCCCAGCTCTGGAGTTGAATGACTTTGTGTTGAGACTGTGGCCTCCCACCTGTATGAATAGCAACCCAAGACACAGCAGAAAGCTGAATAAACATGCGTATGCTTGACAAGAATGCCCACTAAAAGATGCAGATCTGGGAGTTTGTAGAATAAATTTCAGTAACACCATCCATAAAATGACAGTTGTGGTATGGAGAAGCAGGAGTACTGTGGAGGCCTGCTGATAAAAAAAGTAAAAAATAAACTTGCTTTTCTTTATTAAAGAATAAATTCCAATTTTAAGTCTGTGCTGATCTTCAGTCAAATCGGTCATTAAATAGATTTTTTTTTTTTCTTATGTAAGTGTTCAATTGAGACTAGTGGGTCTCTGTGTATGAAGAATATGAGTGCAATTCTATAATATGAAATGATTTTGTGGGTGTGCAGTGTTCAATTGAGACTAGTGGGTCTCTGTGTATGGAGAATATGAGTGCAATTCTATAATATGAAATGATTTTGTGGGTGTGCAGACTTATCCTCAAAATTCTCTTCTGTCACTAGCATCCAGAGGAAGAATGGTCACTACATAGACACAGACACTAACCTCTGCTTTCTCCATATAGTAATGTTTAAGACTGTCAGTAAAATTTGGGAATTGTTAGACCTTTTTGAAAAGCATGTCTGGTTAGGTACATTGTATTGAAAAGTGTTCTGGCACTTTCAGTTACACTTTCATAAAGTTGCTCATGAAAATTAGTCTCAGTACTTTATCTCAACCTTGCTTCCTTTTTCTTGCTGTGTTAAATATTGATAATTATTTGCACTGTATTGTAGTTTGAACTGTCTGATTATAAGACAGCTAAGATTTTGACATATTTTAAAAAGGCAGGCTTTATTTAAATGCTTATATCTCTGAATCATATTTGGAAGCCTAAGAAAAATAAACACCAAGGAAAACTTTTCAGTTATTTACTTACTTTGTAACTAAGTGACATTGGCCCTGGGGAGATGCACACTGGTCTTGGTGTTCAGAGTTCTATCAAATCACATGAATCTATAGTCTCTGAGCATACCTAAATGCCTCTGTTGCTCCCAGTAGGCTTTGTCCAAGAGCAACATCTGTGGAGATGTGCCTCAGTATCATGGTCAGATTCGTTCTTTTCACCCTCTTAGCACACAGTTGGCATGCAGTCCTCGTCGGATTTATGTTTGAACAGTTAATTTGCCAGATCCAGAGTTGCATTTCTGTATAAGATCCTCAATTATATGTAAAATACATGGCACAACTCATTTGACAGTGTAATACTATTCTGATAGTGTTAAAATGCAAATCAAACAAAAAATCCACTTCAGCTTTTATAAAGTTATTGGTAACTGATTTGTAAAGCTGCAGTCGTGGGTCAGATTTTTTGGTTTTAACCATAAAAAGGGTTTCAGTTGCTGTTGAAACTTAATGATGTGACTGCTAGGGGAATCCTAGCTCCACCTGACAGTCAATTATTTCCATTATTAGTCTTGGAGACACTATTCATTTGATGAACATGAACATACATAATCTGGAATGTAATACTGCATTTGCTGAAAACATTTGAAGTGCACAGTTCAAGATTAAGGATAACAACATGTTACCTCAATATTTCTGTAAGTTACAAAAATTAGCCCCTTTGCTAGTGGTCCATATGTTGGAATATTTTATAATTAGAAGCTGTGGTATTTATTTAGGTGACTTAGAAGTAATGTCTGAAAATTATTTCTTTTTAGTTACACTTAAAATGATTTTCTTCAAGAGCCCTGGAGCTTAACACTTCTATGATCAGTGCATCACAAGCTTTCCTTCCTTTCTCTGGACTCCCTTTTAGCTTTGGTTCAGACTAAAACCTCTGTTTAAATCTCATCATCAATGCGCTGTTTTCCAAGTGAGGAGTCTGTCTGGAGACACTTACAGTCTCAAATTCCATTTCATTGTGTTTCAGTGTGGAATATCGTGGACTATGAGTCATGGATCAAATCCCTAAATTGTGAGCTGTTCAGAATTGGACCATAAGTGGAATGATGCCTTGCTGACCTCAATGAATGTTGTGCCATTGGCTTCAACAGGGCCGAAATACTATCAGCTACTATTGTCAAACAATTATCATCTACTTAGCCTGAATATTCCAAAACAGCAGAAATTACAGGAAGTAAATACCTCAAATGATCATGGAAGATTACTGTTAGTGTTATTTGATGAAAAAAGGAAATGCATTTTAATAATGTAAAAAATATAAATTGTTCTGTAACCGTAATCAAAGCTACCTGTAGGCTGTCTGATGAATTTATAAACTCATAAAAGGAGGTATAGAAACAAACAGATATTCAAAATAATGTACAAACACAGTTTCAAATGTCAGGACTTTGATTTTTCTTTAGTGAGGAGAAATTTGCTGATACCAGATCTACACTATTCTCGTAAAGGATGTGAATGGGTAATCTTGTGCTGTCTCAGAAAATAGTTAATAATGGGAAAGTGCTGTTTCACATTACTGAGATGATACTGTTTTAAATTAAACTATACATCTTTTGAGCTGACAATATGCTGAGAGTTATATGTGATGTAGGAGAACAAAGTCTGATTTCATTCACACCTGTCTAACAATAATTTCTGGAAGGTTCTTCATTTATGCTGGTATAAACTCAACATTTAGTTTACTGTCTTTACTAAGAAAGATATTGTGGTGTTTAAGAACATGACCTGAATTTGTCTATCTCACATTAGGTAATTTAACTTTCGCACCTAAATAAGGAGCATTGTCACTCTAGAATCAATGGAAAGTGAGTGTTGCCTTCAAAGGTAAATCAGACATTGCTTACCTTTTCGTAAATCCTCAAAAGCCAAGGGTGACTCTTAGTTTAGATGCCCACTGAAAGGCCTCAAAGGAAGTGGGGTGAATTTGGTTTTAAATGTATATGGTCTTACATCTAAATAGATTTCTGCATCTGAGCAGTTCTAGTGCATACACTGTCCAAACAAAACTTTATGAAAAATCCTGCATAAAATAAAACTATTGTTAGTAGAATAATACTTTTGTGTTATCCTTTTTTTTCTTTTTTCTTACATTATTTCAGCACTTAGGATCTCACAAAACTTTGTGATGTGGTCAAGTGTATGTATTTAAATTTTTAAAATATCACTGGTTTTGTTTGTTTTGAATATGGGAGCCACTGTTATCTTTCAGAAAGTGTTGATGGCAAGACCTGATTCTGTCTGCCCTTGAATGCACAGTAAGTATGTTTGGTGTTAAGTAAAAGACCACAAAATAGCTGTATTCCTAGAACAAAAAGAGTGATTTTCTGCTCAGTTCTCAGGAACTGGACAACTGGTGCAATCCATAATTTTGAAGTCTTTTAGTCTATAAACACAGTAGCTATATGCAAACTGTATAGTTAGAATTGTGCCTCTTCTAATTCCTGAACTATACTCAGGCATTTTTTCGGAGACTGGTATTTGGCCCAGAGACCATTCTAGCAATTTAACAGTGTAGGTAGGCAAGTTCCAGCAGCCATGAATGTTCTCTTGTGTTTTTAATTAAAAAAAAAAAAAAAAAGACATATAATCAAGTTAACTGGAATAACTGCAGCCCTCTGGATCTCTCTTACTGAATGGGGGCTGGCACAGGCAATATCTCTCAGATCCAGAGACACAGGTAGTTCAGCATCCTTATTGCTGCTAAGGTCTGTAACCCACTGCAGGTGCATCTGAGCTGCAGCTAGTTTCCTGCAGCAGAGATTTGCAGGTTTAACTAACTGATTTTTTTGTTCATTTAGTTTAGCAGAAGGTGCTTGAGGTATACATTAAACTTAGGAGCAAGAATAAGACCTGATTCTATCTCTCCTGTGAACTTCAGCATGTTGTAAAGCAAAGGTTTGCATGTTTATAAGTCTTGATGATGTTATATTTAGCTGTGAAATAGGTTTAATGTTGGTTTTTTTCTGGAGGATGTTTGACCTGTGCCTTCTCTGTTAGTGGCTGCTGTATTATTTTGCAGTTGGTGGGTGGTATGTGCTTATCCTTTGTAGCTCATCCTAGGTCTTGTCACTGTACTCTCACAACTAATTTTTATTTTCTTTTTTTTAACTTTCTGAATCTTGACCTCAACTTTGGCTTTTGGGAGAGTTACATGGAAAATGCCCATTATGATAGGAGCAACAAAGTGTGGTGTAAAAAAATGCTGCTGTCTATTGCAAATTCTTTGACAATACTTGTCTCCAGCCATTTTCTGAAAGGTTGTTCAAAGTGAATAAATCCAATGTACAAAGCTCAGCAGAAACTAATATCAAGAACATGATAAAAGGCAGGCTGTCAGAGATAATAAATGCACACTTGTTTTTGTGAAAGCCATTAATATTTTCACTCTTAATTGCTTTTCTAAGAGAGGACTTGCTTATGTTTTCTTTGGGCTTTTTTTAGACCTTTTTGTGTGTTTCCATCTTACGGCTTGCCTAGAAATAGATTTTATCCTATGTTTTCTGAATCTTAGTTTGAAATGTTAATTTTTGTTACATTTTCTTGAACCTTCTGTTCTCTTTCAGGATGTTCCAGTCAATTCTTTTCATAAATTACATCCTACAGATGCCACTTGATTTCAAGAAACATAATCTCAGACCTGGCGAGGACTATGATAAGTATACAGAAATGAACTGAGAAACAGGAGAAACAAAATGTTATGCTGCTGAAGAGAATAAACTTGAAAGCGTGTGTTGGAATATTCAGGTCTTAATGAGCTGCCATATCATGCACTATGAATGCCTGAATAATAGACTTTATTATTCACTTTAACTGATCAGCTGAACATTGTCTCTTTCAAACTACCATAGGAGTATTGATGGAAAGAGAAGTTAAAAGGAACTTTTGTTTGGATGTATTTTGATTTTTTTCTTTTCTTCAAAGCAGTGCTATTATTTTGTATTCCCAAGCTGTGTTAATTTGTAACTAGATAGCTATTACCCAGTGTAGCTCTATAATAACATTGTTGGCACCAAAGGATGCTTTTCAATGAGAGGGTACAGCTTTACCTGCTGGGTATAGATTCAATATTGATGGTTTCTCAACTGCCAGCATCCTTTAGTGACGCATTTGAAAGAAAAGTTGACTTCTGTAGTAAAGAATTGTTTCATGTTAAAGAATGGACAGCACTGTTGCTGAACAAAATAGAGGTGATGTGAAAACATGCATATTATAGACAGTCAGAATACTATCAGTTAGTCATGATTTAGCCAGACTCATAATCAGATCTTTAAAAGTATGGCTGTAGCTCTCATCCATTCCTCAGCCTAATTACTAACCTTCATGACCCTCTTTAATTGCAGGCTAGGCTAAGATGAATTTCCGTCCATTTGCTGAAATAAAAGAGCAAGCCTACGGGAGATACCCTGGCTTTGTTGATATACTAGGATTTTTTTAAGCTGCTGTCACTTGAATGTATGTCTGTACCTCTAAATTGCTCCAGGGTGCATTTGCAAGTCTTACAGGTGCATTTGCAAAGCTTACATGATGAATGATTCTGTTGACTTCAGTGTATAGGAATTTACCTAATTGTATTCCATCTTTCTCTGATAATAGCCACACCTTAGTACCTTTAACACATGAAGTGAAGAGAATGATTAGTAAAGAGCCAGGCTAGACAATAAACAAAAAGCTCTGATACTCATTGTTCACAGATTGTTTAAAGTGTTTGCCAGCAATGTGCTTCATCTGCATTTAGTTCAGTTGGCTGTGCACAGCAGGGGACTCATAGCATCTTTTGCAGAATCTCCCTTGAGAAGTTTATAACTTAACAGTACAGTTTTAAACAGCTAATATATATATCTATATCTATCTCATTGCTTTAGTGCCTCTTAAATTAATCTAGGTGCATTTTTTTGATTTAAAGGTGCAAGGAAAATCAAAAGAAAAAAGTTATGCAATTTCCTTTAAAGTTAAATGTAAATAAATAAATAATTATAAAAATAAAGACATTCAGATGCTATTAAAGTTTCATAAAAAAAAGTCTGTAGGGTCAATTTAACAGATCTGCCATTAAGTGTGTTATTAAATTATTACTATTCATGCTCTATAATGTATCCTGCAAAACAGCTACAAATATGACCAATTTGCTTTTGTTGGACTTGTGAAACAGAATCAGCTAGATACACCAACTTTTAACTGAAAGCAGATGTAATAACCTCATGAAAAGGTAGTCTTACCCATATTTAGATACCTTGCAGTTACTCTTGTACTTACTGGCTTTTATTTTGTGTTATCAGTGAATATTTAGTAACTCAGTTTTGGTTTTTTGTTACTATTACAGGTGTATTATTAGTAGTAAGTGTGAGAGCACTGGGAGAAATGGTCCATAGCTTTAAAGATCTCATAGTCTAAATGGTAAATAACTATTAGCATCTATATTTTAGAGATTAAAAGTCCAGTAACTTACATAAGGCTTATAGATAATTCTACAGGTATAATGGAATTTGAATTTAAATATCTCAAATCTCAGTCTGCTTCAATGAACCATATGCTATTTATCCTTAAATATAGTCATTTCCAGTATAGGATCAGAATCATTTAGGTTGGAAAAGACCCTTCAGGTCATCCAGTCCAACCATTAATTTAACACTGCCAATTCCACCACTAAACCATGTCCCCAGGTGCCACATCTACACATCTTTTAAATACCTCTAGGGATGGTGACTCAACCACTTCCCTGGGCAGCCTGTTCCAATGCTTGACAACCCTTTCAGTGAAGAAATTTCTCCTAATATCCAATCTAAACCTCCCCTGGTGCAACCTGAAGCCATTTCATCTCATCCTATCACTTGCTACTTGGGAGAAGAGACGGACCCTTACCTCACTAGAACCTCCTTTCAGGCAGTTGTAGAGAGCGATACGGTCTCCCCTCAGCCTCTTTTTCTCCAGACTAAACAACCCCAGTTCCCTCAGCCGCTCCTCATAAGACTTGTGCTTTAGACCCTTCACCAGCTTCGTTGCTATTCTTTGGATGTGCTCCGGCAGCTCAATGTCTTTCTTGTACTGAGGGGCTTCTCAGCCTTTTGGCTAAGATTAAGTGTATTGTGTTATATATGCTGTGCATGCATATCATCAAATTCATGAAGTCCTGCTAACTTTGGGAGAGAGTCAAAATGCTGGAAAGCAAGCAATGTCTGCAGTGTGGAACTTAGTCTTACACAGAAATTGTATGCAGTGAAGTGCAGAGAGATTTTAACATGATGAAGACTCTCAGCAAATACACTTAATTTGCTCTGAATTTAGAACTTAAACCAGACTGATATAGGAAGCTTACTGGGAAATATTTAGGTTGTGGCTTATGTTTTCCTTGCAAATGAAGCACTTCTTTTTTGCTAGTGTGGCTTTTTAGCTGAAAGTGTTCTGAGACTGACCATCCTTTATTCCTCTTCTTCTTTTATGCTGTGTAGTTTCCCTATAAGACTTTTTTTAATCTATTTTAGAAAGATATATTTGTTTATCAAGAGTGACTTAACTGTTTCATTACTTTTTCCTTTTGTTGCTTTAAAAATAGAAGTCATACTTTCAAGCATTTTGTGAAGGAATGTATCAGAATTTCTTAAAGTCACAAATTAGAAAAGTAGTCAGAATATAACTGTAGTTGCAAAGTACAACTAACACTTCAAAATGTCTTCTTATACCAACAAAAAGAAGCTTAAGAATGTAACCTTATTTTCTTTACAGCAACTTTATTGATATAATTGTATCATTTATGTTGAAATTACACCCATTTTATTTAAAATAAAAAAATTACCTTCATTAAAACAAATACATATGGTTTAATAATAATAATAATCATCATCATCATCATCATCTCCTAACTGGAATTCTGTGGTAAAGCAAATCTTCTGCAATATCTCTTGCACCCTTTGTGATTTCAACTGTAGCAAGAGTGGCCAACAACTTAATAGTTTTCTTGCTCTAAGGCAAAAGCTGTTCCTAGCACTTAAAACACTGCCAAATTCATAAATAAAAAATAATTTAAAATATTTTATCATATTTTATTCTTGCAGATCTCATTTCTGAGTGAAGGTTGAATATTCTGCTTTCATTTTGACAGAAAAAGGCACTCATCTAAGTAAGTTCACCTGTAAATTAGCTTACCTATACCCCTCCAAATTTGCAGACAGACAGATTTCTGATAGGGCTACTTTCTTCTTTCAGTAAAGTTTAAGTTTGGTTAATTGGCCAGAGAGTATTGAATTTAAATAAACAGGAGTTAAACTATTTTAAATTACTTTAACATATGGCCTCTACTGGTTACATCTCTTTTGACTTTGAGTTACAAGCCTACTTCTCTGAAATGAAATCCTCAGTGACACCTCAAATCTATCTCATTGTAATCCTGTTAAATAGAAACATTTCCTGGGTGATGGACATTCTAGAGATCCTGCAGAAAGTGCTAATGTATTTTACATTAGCACATCATATTAAACATTACTTCTGGACTCAAGAGTACTCCTTATGCTTTGCATTCAGTGCCAACAGAGAATGTATGTTAGTTTAACAACAATGGGCCATTCAATTCTTACTACAAAAAGGTTGTAAAAGTGGCCTAAGATCTTTACCCAGGAGATTAGTATATCAAAAATAGATGCTTTTTCTATCAAAATGAGAACTCTGACTCTCAGACCATTAATATCAAGGCACAACATGACTTCTCATCCTGCTTTTACGTGGTCGTCATTAGGAGGAAGTGATAGAATGTTCTTTGATGTCCTAACATCAACACAAAAGCTGTCTCAAGAAGAAAAAATAGTAGTTTTAATCAATACATAGTAACATATAGCAGGCTTTCGTAATAACTACTTTTCTTGCCTGAATGTATATAGAATCACATTTTACTGGGTTATATGTTTCTAACTGAGGCCAGTATCTGCTGGCACTAGGAAAGCATGATGATATGCTAGCTCATAGTATGCATTGACAGAAGAGGTAGTCAGCACAGGGTGACTGTGCTCTAGACTATAGCCTAGAGTTTTTCATTGGTTGCATTTTAGCATTGCCAAAAAATACACTGTAAATAGATGATTTTTATCGTGCTCACAGGGCATACTGTGGAAAGAGTGATGATCTCTTTCTTCATCAGAAGACTTAGCAGAGTTTTTTCATGCTATGTCCTTCCCTGCTGCCAGCACAGCAGAGCAAAAGGGACACAGCTGGAGGAGAAGATATATGCCACAATGTCCATGCAATGTGATGACCCTCAGGAGTGTCACCTTTGCTGTGCAGCCACAAATAATGAACTAGAGCAAGCCTATTGCTTCTTCCTGGGGCATGGATACAATCTTGGAAATCTCTTACTTGTGAGCACCCTACAGACTCAGAAATGAGAAGGCATTTAAAAAATAACCCTTAAAATTACTTCTACTTTTAATCTCCTGATATATGAGGTAATCACACAACTTCCATGACCTTGACTGAAGCTCTTAAAAGATTGAAAATGCCCAGGTGTGGGATATAGTCATGTAACAGAAAAGGTCATTTTCTGGAATGTAGGAAACACAATGTTTCAGCTCATTGGGCCCTAAGTATATGACACAGCACAACTCAAAAGCAGTCAAATAAGTTGACCAAATGGACTTCTGCACAGCTTCTAGTGCTGGTTCAGATTGATAGCTGTGGCTAGAGTCAGCACAAAGGCTAGGCACTAAGATACTGATCAAAGCAAATGCTGTTATGTGGCCTCATTCAGGTCTCAAGGAATGTAGAGGCTTCATTCCCTTAATTTCCCATGTTGGTGAAAGATGCCATTGTAGGTCCTTATCGCCTTGGTTCTGAACTAGTGAAAATGCCAATGTATGTACAAGGTATGGCATGTATAAGGCCAAGTTCAGGACTTATGCTGACAGTGGGGATGAGCATCATACATTGTTATTTAACAACAAATTAGATCTCAGAATGTAATATCTTGAAAGTTAGTTTTGGTTTTAATTTATGTTTTTTTAAACCACAGATTTCCATTAGGAGTAGGTGAATAAAATACGCACTTCCATGAACTACTGAAAATAATATGAAAGCGTGAGAGAGATGAGAGCTTTGCTAATTCCAAGCAATTCAAATGAAATACTTTAAAACTGGGATGTCATTTGCAAAATCTCTAGATCTCCTGCCTCAGTATTATGAAATTAGATGGTAGCAAAATAATTTTATGTAGCAAACTCCTACTATGTCTCATCACTTGTATTCTTTGTTTTCAGTTTTGTCATCCAAATTCTATGTGTTGGGGGTTTTATTTATTTTCTATGAATAAACGCTGAGCAGCTATACATATGTATCCCCAAAAACCAGAAGCACCTCATTTTAGAAGGGGCTCCAAAAGCAAGCAGCATCTGATGCACTTCCACTGTACCTTAGCATAGTATCACTGAAGATAATGCAGCTGAGCAGGGCTACAACAGTTGAGGGTAGGTAGCCTTCTATCTGCAGAATAAACGTCAGTGTGGGACAGAGACTTCATCTTGATGACAGGATAGCATAACATCTGGGATGTGAGCCAGAAGATAGCTACTGTAAAACTCAGCCTGTGCAATGCATTATGTCCCCCGCCAAATCCCCCCTCCTGCTTTCCTTCTGAAAAAGGAGGACTGTCCACAGCCCCATTTCGATGGGGAAAAGTGATGTCTTTGAAGATTTAACCTCTTTAGTTTTCTGTGTTTTGGCTTCTGTTCATTTAGAGAAATAAATAAAAGCTCTCATTAATGTTGTGTAATCAGCCTGTAATCAGAAACACAAAGGGAAAATACTGACTGGCGCTTGAACTACCTACTACTTTGTTCTCTTACAAGGCAGTATGGCAGTCTCTGTTCTGATAATAAATAAAGAAGGATATTGGATCTTTATCTAAAAGCTGTGCAAGAACTCGCTGGGTACCTATTTCTGTGCTTTGGGTGCCTGAATGGTGGAAAAACTATTGATAACAAAATAGATCACAGAGGTTTAAAAGATTGAAGGATAGGCCAAGTGGTTGCTAAGCTTTAGATTTACAGCTTTCTTTGAAGACCTGACTGAAATCATAATGATAAAGGATTTTTGCTTAGCATGCCTGCTATGGTTTTGTGAGAAATCAGGTACCTTAGACTATGTCTGTACCTATGTGCTGAACCACCTGGTAGTATACTCCTGGGGCTGGTTTCTGTTCAGGGCATTTTTACGTGAGCTCTGAATCTACATGCCTAGGTTTATCTCATGGCTACATCCTGCACCCAAATCCTGGCACGTGTCCCAGATCTGATGATGTAGTCATATCCTGAAGAGACTTACCAACAGTGGAGGTATTTTGTTTTGCAGAGCACAATAACAAAGGATGATACCTGGTGAAACCATAAAACCCCAGGAGTTTCAGCTCTTTTTCATTTAAAGAGTCTGAATTTAAGCTCAGAATTAAAAATAATAGCCTTGAATTTGAAACCCATGCAAGTGACATTGAAGTAAAGGTTTAAATTGGGCATCCCTGAAGTTGATTGTCACTCCATATGTTAAAAAGTAAAGGCAAAGTAGTTAGACAATTAGAAGCAGTTTGTTGTTTTTACTAATTGGTTCATTTCTTTCTCTCTTTTAAAGTGCATGGCAGTCCTTGGATGCCTTTTCTGATGCATGAATGCACAATGCTGCTTGTGTTTCAGTACAGGCCACCTGAACAGAAGATCTAGTTATATAAGATTAGCAACAAAATTAGAACTTATTTAGAAAACATCATATAAAGACCAGTCAAGGAAATAAACCAGACAAAAATAACGTGAATAAAAAAATCCTGAACTGACTTTGCAATGATCTTTCAAGCCAGATAAAAGAAGGGAGTAATTAACCTAACCTTTGGGTGGAACTGCAAAGCGTGTACTTGCATAAAACAGCATGCTTCTTGCCTACATGGAAAAGATTTACTCCTTAGCGAGGGCTAAGATGTTCTCCAAGAGGCACCCTTTCTGTATTGTTTTGAATCTGTATCTGTAGCCATGTCAGCCATAATGCTTCATTGGTTTTCTGTCACAGGCTTTCTTTATGATAGGGTAACCTGATATAGAGGATTCGGAGTTGCATCATCCAAGATAAAGGTCCTAAGTGAAATTTCCTTATTCTTAGCAGGTTTTCTGTAGCAGGTGTTACAGAAATTACAATGCAACGGAATTACAGGTGTTCTGCTGTTCTGCCCCAATTCGATATTGGCTTATTAGAACTCAGCCCCCAGATACTCAATGAATAAGTGATTTTTAAAGTCAGTAGAGTTTCACTCCGGCTCTTAAAGCTGATGTATGCCTGTTTTAATGTGTACAAGCCAGCTTATAGCTCTCTTGCCTCCAGCCTTCTGAAGCTAAAGTTGGGCCAGCAGCAAGAGGAGTGGGTATGAGAAAAACACTCTTGAGATCCCTACAGTTATAAATTTTATCCCATTTTATAAACAGGGCAGAGATTACAGGTCTGAGGGGCATGGATCTTAGCCCATTTTTCCTCAAGCACGTACCCTAGCACAGAAGATTTAGGGATGGGCATTTTGGAACCCTACAGCTACCACATTTCCACTGGCATTTCTCCTCCAAATTAATAGCTTGGAGAAGGGAAAAGCAAGAAATAAAGAGGTTAAGGAGAAATGCCTGATTTTTCTATCAGTGATTTCTCCTTCAGAATGAAATTACCCCATCAGGACCTCAGTTAGGAAGAAATAAGATTTCAAGTATTATAAACATATGAGTTTGTTTAAGCGAGTAATGTAACTCAGTGAAGACAAAATAAGTTTTCCACTGAATACAAAGGAAGGAAGAGTCAGTTTAAGATTATAAGAAGATAAAAAGGGCTGTACTTGGTCAGAGCAACAGACCATTGAACTCAGTGTGCTGTTTCCAGTAGTTGCCATATGTGAACACTTAGGGAAGAGTAAGAACAGGGTAAAAATAGGATTCTTTTTCTGATCGCTTTCCCAGCCTCAGGACTGAGCTAGATGTATTTAGCAAATCTAAATAGATTTCTTTTCCATTAGTTTTTTTCAGTCTTCCCTTGAGCCCATGTAAAATTTAGAATCTATTATGTCCTCTGGCAGGGAGTTCAACAAGGCTGTTATTCCTTACTTTAAGTGCCATCTTTCAGTGTTTGTTTTCACCCTGGCTCCTGTCATCTCTTTTCTAAGCTGAAGAGTCCTTGTTTACTTAGTCATTCTTTGCTTGAAAGCATTCCACTCCTATAATCATCTTTGCTTCCCTTATCTGATTTTTTGTTATTATTTTTCCTAAGGATGCAAGAGCTGCACGTAATGTTGAAGATGCAGGCAAACACAAATTTAGATGCTAACATTATGATCAGTTTTGTACTCCAAGTTAGTTTGCCTTTGATGGTGGAGGTGGAAGTTGGCTAATCACATTTTAAAGGTATTTGCCTTTTCCTGCAACTGTAACCAGTTCTGTTTTGTACTCTGATTCTCAGAGAGAGATTTTGAAGTTTGCATGTTAAGCACAAAAGAGTAATAAATAAATTACAACCATATTAACTGAGTCTTTACAAGTCATAGCAAAAAACTTCAGATGCTGCTCTACAAAGCAAGGCCTCTGTTTACAAAGAAGAGTGGCCAAATAAACACTTCAGTGAAATTTAAGCAACATCAAGTTTATTTTTTTCTTAGAATTGAAACTTGCTGCTAGTTTTCAACTTTGTCACAGAGAAGAATGGGTGAATTTTCAGGGCACAAATAATGAATGAATAGCTAATAAGCTGATACAAATACTAATGCCTGTCTTTGTTATGAAAGTTAATGCAACTTGGGATTCAAAGTCAGTTGTGTGGTTCTGAAATTTTTACCCAGTTTGTTAATCTGCACGAGGTGTTGCTTGTTGCATCTTGTTGCTTGGTCTGGCAGTTGGACTAGATGATTGTTGTAGGTCTCTTCCAACTGAAATAGCCTATTCTATGCTTATTATATCTGAAAGTAGAATCACCCCTAGATTTTGCACGGCATTGCACAAAAAAAGAAAAGGTATGAGAACATTTAATTAACCCTTTAAATGCTCAAGAGCTGTTATCTTGCTTCAGAAATATAAGAAATGTGGTGTATGGCAGAGGTTTGCGCTCCCTGTCTCTCTTTTTTTCTCTTTATAAAAACGTTTCTTCCAAATATACAGGTGAAATATACCCAATGGTATGCAAACATGTCTTTCTCTGAATACTCTTTGTGAAGGAACATTTTCTGCTTAGAATACAGTGCTGGAGCTCTCAGTGCTGTTTCCTGTGTGGTCATCTGGTATAATCTTCCCATAACAAGAAGCAAAGAAATTGGTCTAGTTTCTGAACACATAGCTGTATGTCTGTCCATAGGAAGGAGAAGATTATACAAAGGAGAGGATATGCTCCCTAAAAGTTGCTTTGTGACTAAATAGACTTTGGTGGAGACCTGACAAGATTCACTTTTTAAAGTTATCCAAGTACAGCTTTTCTCGGTATTACTAGGTCGTTTGGTTTAGATGTTTGTTTTGGGTTTGTGTGGCGGGGTTTTGGTAGCAGGCGAGGGGCTGTGGGGGTGGCTCCTGTGAGAAGCTGCCGGAAGCTTCCCCAGCTCCAAGTCGGACGCGCCACTGGCCCAGGCCGAGCCCCTCAGCGACGGCGGTAGCGCCTCTGGGAGAACAGATTTAGGAAGGGGAACCTGCAGGGAGTGGGGGGAGTGGGATGTGAGAGGAACCCCTCTGCAGACACCGAGGTCAGTGAGGAGGAAGGAGGGGAGGAGGGTTTGCCCCCGCAGCCCGTGGTGAGGCGGCAGGCTGTCCCCCCCCAGCCCAGGGAGGGGAGCGGGGCAGCAGATGCCCACCTGCAGCCCAGGGAAGGACTCGCCTTGGAGAAGTTGGTGGAGGACTGTCTGCCGTGGGAGGGACCCCCCGGTGGAGCAGGGGACGAGTGCGGAGTCCTCCTCCCCCTGAGGAGAGACAAGGTATGACAGACTGACCCCAACCCCCATTCCCCGTCCCCCTGTGCCTGTGCCGCTGGCGGGGGGAGGTGGAGAGAACCGGGAGTGGGGGTGAGGTGGGAAGGAGGGAAGGGTGGGGGGAAGGCGTTCTAAGGTTTGGGTTTACTTCTTGGTATCCTTGGTTGGTAGTAAATGAAATTGTTTTTTCCCCAAGTTGGGTCTGTCTTTTGCCTGTGACCGTAAGTGGTGAGTGATCCCTCCCAAGGAGTCCTTGTCTCCACCCACAAGCGTTTCTTTATATTTTCTCCTCATCATCTCACCAGGGCCAGGGGGGAGCAGTGAGCAAGCCGCTGCGTGGTGCTTTGTTACTGTCTGGGCTTAAACCAGGACAATGTTTAAGTCCTATTTCCAAAGAAAGTGGTTCAGTGGATGCACTTGGTTGTGTTAAGTATTGGATGAGATGTCAAGTCCACATTCCCTGGCTGTGTACAGTCTGGTCATGTGTACTCTTGATGTGTCATGAGAGACTTCCAATTAGGAGAGGGATCCCGAAGTCTCTGGCCTGTATGATGGTATGAAAGACAGAGCCTTGAGTAATCCAACTTATTCACTTTGGTTTGAAGTTCTTTGGCCCTCTGATACATATCTGACAAGGCAGCATAAAATGGCCCCCTTTGTTTTTCCTTCACATCAAACTCCTGCATCCCAAATAAACCAAACACTCTAGAGCACAAGTGGGATGTGCAGTTGCCCAATTTACAGTTTATCTGGGTGATTACAGCAGTCTATGTGTATTTGGCAACCTTCAGCCTTCAGTGAAGTTGCTGAACTCAGAAAAAACATAGGATCCAACTGTGAGCTGGCTATCACAGTGTTGTAGAGGCTAGGGTCATGCTTTGTCTGATAGTCGTATAAGCATTCACACCCTACCTGAGTTGTTAACATAGCAAGCTCTCACAGCACTTTACTGTTGCTGCACCTTTGGTTTTGACCACAGCGACAAACCACATCTGCTGCTTAACTGCATGTGTGACAATACAGCTGAGTTCCTGCTCAACAGGGAATGATAGACTTTGTTTCAAGTCTCTACACAGCATTTTTCAGACTGCAAACAGTGCTAAAGAGGACCCTAACATCTTTACTGTAAGGAACAAAGCAGCAAAGAACTTGCTGTTTCTAGAAGACAGAGGTTCTTGGCTGCTTCCAAGAGGATTTGGGAAGTCTTCAGTCAGGGCAGAGGGGAAATACTGAAAAAGTGAGAAGAAAATGTGGGCTTGGAAGAATAGAAGAAGCAGGAAAGGGTACTATGTGGGCAGCATTCTCTTGGCAAGCCGTGTAAGTGTGACTCTTTGCTTTATGCTTGGTACTGACCAGCTTTTCCCCAACCCAGGCTGAGAGCTAAAGATGCCAGATTTCTACTGTGAAATTGCAATGAATGGAGGATGTATGCATATATCAGAAAGGAGTATATAATTCTCAATAAGGACCTTCCAGCATGAAAGTCCAGGATAAGATTCACTACCCTAAGTGTCTCTTCCATAATATACTGGAAAGTATATTTTCAGCAGCAATAAGACAGTCATCTCCCAGGGTGTAATGAGTTTTCCCTGTGTTTAAGCGAGACTGGGAATGCATGGGTTTGTCTGTTTTGGATATTGAAAGAAGAGCTAGTGTCTCCAGAGGTGATTGAAGACATGGAATTGATTTTGGAGAAATTAACTGGGAAGAAATGGAAGGAGAGAGAGAGATCTCATAGCTGAAGGTCTTAAAGAAGGGGGCAGGATGCTGAGAGGTGAAGGCAAAGTGGGGCTGCCAGTGAAGGCAAAGGCAGCATCCCATCTGACCTTTCCTTCATGAGCACTGTGACACCTTTCTGAGAGTGATGTATTCTCCTCTCTGTTTAGTAGAGCTCCCTCCATGCACTGGTGCCATCTTGCCCTGTTCCAGCCTTCCCTGCTGTGCTCTGTAGCAGTTTGCTGTCCCAGTGAGAAAACGAAAGAACAGCAAGGAGGGAGTGTTTGGTGCATCATGGGATCCAGTGTCATCCACACTGAAGTGAGTGTAAAGAGTGTGGTGGGTGCTTCTTCATGTGTCATACAGATCGTCATCTCTGTACTTCTCAGCATTTTATTTATAAAGGTCCTGTGTTTTTCCCCCAGGTTAGGCTTGTCATACTTTAAACTTTAATTGCAAGCTCCTTAAAAATGGAGGCTACAGTAGATGCCTAATTTTCATTGGCAATTCTAGATGGTACTATAACAATTTGAGGTGACCTACTAATGTCCAATTACAGTAATTTGTTTAGTGAGCTGAAATGCACCATTAGGAAAAAAGTGTAACAATTTTTACTTTATGGTAATGCTTGCAAAATATTAACAGTAACCTTACAGTTGGGAACTGCTTTCTTCAGTCTTCTGCATGCTTCATTTTGTGACTGTTCTTATTTTGTTCATTTCAGAAAATTAAAATTCCTATGAAGTTTCCTGCATTATTTTTAGGTCTGAAATGGTTGCCATCCTAAACTGGGTAGAAAAAAGAAATGTAATGTCTTGCTCAGAGCCAATTTACTACATTCTTTTTTTTTTTTTTTAACTTATGCAGATTCAAAGCAGGATAGAAGTTAACATTTCCTTGCTGAAAAGTAGCTACTGAGTTTTAACATAGATTTTTTTACCATAGTATTTAAGCATGCCCCCTTTTCTGGTGATTTCAGAGTTTGAACAAGAAATAGTGTGTCCCTCCCTTATGGACTGACTGGTGGGTGGAAACAAGCTTTAACAAAATTTAGTGGCAGAAATATGTGCTCTTGCAAAATGCATTCAAGTATACTTGTTATATATAGTGCATGATAACTTACTAACTTAGGAATATTGCAAAGATAGTGTTAAATTTTAGAGAAGCTGTTAAAAATCCTTCTGGAAAATATGGTTCTAAGTATTTAAAGAAAACACAAATTATTTAGGCAGCATTCTTCACTTCTGAGCTGAATCTCTTTAAGGAAAGTCTGTGTTACAGCATACACTGCACAGAGAATCATCACACTAGTTTGATCTGAATAACTGGATAAATAAATCAGTGCTTCTCAGCTGGCAATGCTTTTTGATTTAAGTGGACCTCTTCTCCTATTTACAAGCACAAAAGAGACTGAATGGTCACTACCCTGTGATATATTTGTGTGAATTGCATTAATTTCCAGTGTTGGAGGATCACACCTCCTTGACTGGGCCCAAAGACCCAGTGTTAAAAGATTTTAATCTGTTCTTCCTAGGAACGTGAATTCAGCTACTGGAGGAGCTCAGATCTGTCTGATTTTATATGCAACATTCTGGTGATTTGGATAGGAAGTGAAAAACACTGCTGGGAAAGCTTTTGTATATATTCTTAATGGGGAAAATAAGTATTTGCTTATCTGCTTTGTTCAAGTGAGTTGGGATTATAATTCTTCAAGTTTTCATTCATGACTGCTTTTGTAATGGGAACAGTGTTTGCAGTGTGTTTAGTCTTCCTGGGTTTTGCTGGGTGCGTTAGTCTAGCTTTATGAAGGATTTGCAATTTATATTTGCTCATCAAATTGTTTTCATAAGAAACAAAAAGGTCCCAAAATAAGCCCATCAGGCAAGGCTATGAACAGCTAAAAGGAAAGGGTATTTTTTACATTAAGGATTTGTAAATTGAGTGTAGCACTGTTGGCAAGGGAAGTCAGAAAAGTATTTATACTCTCAAAGGGTAACTGCTATGGTTTAATAGTGGATGGCATGCAGGAAAGAACTGATATAGAAGTTTGTGGGATGCTTTTATTCCCCAGTGGAAAACACAGAAGAAGAAAAAATAAAATGAAAGAGAGAAAAGGTATGAAAAAATCTTTAAATGTAGCAAAATGTACAGCACGGAAAATGGGAACAGTTCTGTTTAAACCACTGTTTAATAGACCTAAACGATTTCACTTGGCTTGTGACCTTCCAACACAAGCCAGGTTTGTTTCACAGGCTTTCTATTTTGGATAATAAACATATGTCAGATGAATAAGCACACCTGGTATTTAGAAATGAAAATAAATTTTATAGTGAGTAAAGGTAGTGGCTTATGTATAAGTGGTGGTGGTTATTATAATTGCATTGAAATAAATGGTTTAATTCTGAAAATCATAGTGAATGCTTTTATCGAAATATACTGGGAAGTCATGAAATGAGGTGGATGAAATGGGTCTACATGTGGAACAAAATGAAATCTGACCTTTTAAATCATTTAGCTATATTTCTATCACTGTCTGTCTATCTCCTTTCCTGTCTATCTATACAAACATATGTCCATTCAGTATTAAAGATAAAGGGAGAGTCCAGAGTTAAAAGAAAATCTCCTTTGGTCATACACTAACCTGTAACATTGGGGAAATAGGAGGAAAACTTACCTGAGGAAAAATTATTCCATAAATAACTAATACATAGTGTTGTATCTTCTACTGAAACAGTTATTAGCTGTAATTGACTACAGATGCTGCACTAGGTGGGCTGAATACTTACGGGTTGCATAATATTTGTTGCAGTGTTTCTTTATTTTATATTTTTAAAGACATTTGGTATTTCTTTTTCATGTGTTCAATATTTCCCACATTTATGGATTATTGAAAGGTTCGGAAAAAAAATTATACTGGGCCAGCTATTTACTTCGAGCATATCTTGTTATGCTTCTTGGGCACAGAAGGGAGGGAAAGAATACTGTCTTTGATATATCTTGACCTGGAACTTAGGAAATTCACATAGAAAAACCTAGTATAAACCAGAAGGAAAAGAGAACAAGTTTGATATATCTTTGGGATTTCACAAAATGTGGGTAACGGGACAACATTAAAGGTTCTTTCAAGAATCAGAAAGTAGGAAATAAGTAGAGCATTTGGGGAGTAGAACCAGACTTTGATGGCAGAATAATTAAAAAAAAAAAAAAAGGTCAAAATACAGATTTAAATTGACCACATTTCACAAGTTCATATGGAATTTGTCAAGTTGTTTCAGTCAACTTCTCCCCTTAATTTCACCTCTCTTCTCAGAAACAGTCACGAGAAAATAATTTTTACTTTATGCAAAGTATTTTAAAAATAGTTCAATTTCATTATATGAAAAGAGTTAAAAGAAATTAGCGTAACTTTTTCAGTAAAATAAATAAACAAAACTGTGCATCTCGGTAAGTTTCTAGGGACAAATAACTGTAGGATTCATTGGAGTCACATCACAGTGAAGGAAGTTCTTATCACCTTAAATTATTCTATCTATCTGCTTAGGTATTAACGATATAGTGGTACAAAGTAAATAAGCATATAATGAATTAAATTTGATGGAAAGCCAATATATTGCCATGGTTTAGAGTTTTTGTTATTCAAATTCATTAAGCAAGTATGGTGGGAAATGACAAGTGCATTGTGGGTTTTAGTGAGCACAGGAATTAAAAGCTTTAAAAGCTTCAAAATCTATTTGTAAGTTAACTAATTTAAAAAAATTCTGGTTTTTATTTTCTTCAATTTTTAATTACCATATGATAAAAAATCATTTTGTCAAAGGAAGTACTAGACTTGTATTTTCTTATGCCGGAACACAATGTTGCATGGAATAATTTGTATCTAACTGATACAATGAGCCCTGCAAGTTGCATTTGATAAGGTATTGATTATTTCCTTTAAAAAAAAATACTAAAAAAATACATCATCTATCACTGACTTTCACAGATCATTAGCTAAGTTTTAGTTTATCCAAATTTCCCCTGAGGTGAAAGTAATTTTTAAACCTTCCATTAGTCGATCAAGTTCACCTTGATATTCAGATCGTCCATTTTACAGTTTTCCCTTGGAGCTGTTTGTCAGAAGCTTTAAAGTCACTTGAAAAGCTTTGTACACCATGGTGAGCTTCACATATCAATTGCCATTTATTCTTTTTCTATGCCTTTTTTCCTTCTACAGTCATTCTCTCCTATTTTTATATATATACTTCCTTGTTCTTTTTGATGTGATTCATGAAGACTATTTTTAAAACATATGGTGATTATTGTTTGTCATAAAGATGAGATCCTTTGCCTATGTTGTGAGTATGACATTACGAAATGTGAGAAAATGCTATCCTAGCCTATTCTTCCCCTGCACCAGTAAATCTCATGTATCACTTTCACAAACACATGTATCTTCTCAGGATCCCAGGGCCTCTAGGACTTCTGGAGTCAACAATGTAACACAGAATTACACCAACTCTAAGGGAAAACCAATACTATTTTTAATTAATTGATAAAAAGATCCGAAGAATGCATCATGCCCATTTTTCCTCCCAAAAATAAAATTGAGTAAATGTTACATTATATGTTAACCCCAACTTGTTTTGAACCTATGTATGCTTTCAAAAAAATTATTTTTTATAAACTGTTTCCTTACACTGATATTTTTTGTAATGGATCCAGGTGTTAGAAACATTGAGGACATAAAAGAACTTGGGACTACTCACTGACTTGGGAACAATTCACATTAGTTACTGTCTACTTCATCTCGTCTTATTATTTGCTGTGGAAATTAACTCTCCTGTACCCATGGTGCTGTGGAAAACATAATCTACTTTTTTAATAGCTTGTAGATCAAATAGCTCAACTCTGGGAAATGGATTCCAATAAAAGCTCCATTTTGTTATGCTGGGCAGCAAATCCTTATTATAGGAGCCATCTTCATTATTCATTGGCATTTTCCTAACTTAAAGTTTCCTCCAAGTAGTGTTAACATTTGATGACGGAAAATGAAGGCCAATAAGCTGTACAGTGTATGTGCTTTGTAAAATGAATTGGCCTTTTGGGAATAGAAGAGCTGCAACTTCAGTGGTAACAATTATGTTTTTATGGCCCAAGACAGAAATAAAATGTTGAAATGGCAAATTAATGCAAAAGCTTAGTAGGAAAATTATGAAAACCTTAGAATCTGAGCGTGTAAAAATCTTTTTAATATATCAGAGTATCTGTTTATGAATGATTAGTGACATAGGAGGTAATAGTTATAAATAAGGTTATAGTATGCCATTGTCCCAACATCAAATACTGGCTAAAAATCTGTATATTAAAAATGTGCATTATGTGTGTTCTACTTCCTTTTTGCTCAAGTTCTATTTCCCTCATTGTTTAAGGTAATGATTAAACACAGAACAATTCATGAATCAAAGATCACTCCAATTGCTAGTGTAATGATGGATAGATAATGATAGACAATATGGATATGAAGAAATATTAGTTGGATACTGTAAGCTTCAGAGTAATTTATGATGTTTTATTAGATGTGATACTTTTGTTATCAGTGTGCAGAAGTTGTCAAAGCAAGAAAACAAAAATCAGCAGTGAGATGAGAGTTGGCTCCTAAAAGAAGTACCTTAAAGACCATCTACAAATCCATACTGTGATAATGCTTGAAAATTTATATATCAAAATCTCTGGTGGTCAGTGCTGGCTAGTGTCATCTTGCTTATTTTTCAGTTTGTTATGCTGCTGTTGATTTGAGTTAGAGACAGTCTATGATGGCTGGCAGCAGTTAGCAATAGTGTAGACAGGGATGTAATATGCTACATAACCTTTATTAACAAAGACTTCCATAAAATTTAAAATTGTATTAAAAATTCCCAGCCAACTCACTACCCATAGGAATTAAATTCATCCTTTTTTTTTTTTTTCATCTCATTAAACTTTTCACGTTCTAGTATCTGCATGCATATTTCCATGTGCAGTGTGTACATATGCCATGTGCAGGATAGAAGCCCTTTTTTTAAGCAGTTTTAAGTTTCCAGTTGTTGAGAAGCAAACCTTTGGTTTGCAGGAGTGCACAGCAGATGCCATTCACTTGTGCACATCTGGCTTTATATTAGTGCTGGAAGGACCTGAGTGTATATCAGAAAGGGCAGAAAACGCTTCATTTTTTCCAATTCAGGGTGAAGCTATTGTACTCAGAGTTTTGCACAAACACATTAAAACAAAGAAATAAATAAAGAAACTCTCATCCTACTTAAAACACTTAGAAGTATGAATGACAGGATTAAAAGATGTTGTGGTTTCCCAAGGTCTGGCAGAAAGTTTGTGTCAGAGTGAGAAACTGAAGACAGACCACATAGGTGTTGATAGTTCCTTAAACTTTGACATCACATTGGTATATGAATAGCAAAGAAACATTATCAGGGAAGGCAAGATAAGTCCCTACAAAATTTTAGGGCCATAATAAAAGTAGAGACTTTAGGCTTTCTGGACGGTGCATGAGGAAGGATAAGCACTTTCAAACAGAGTCCATGCCAGGCAGCAGAACAGGCAGGAGCCACCAGAAGCCAATGTTTGCTCATTGTCCAGTTAGAGATGGACTAGGTGGTGGGAAGTGTTGAAATGAGGAGCTGGTTTTAAAATTCAAATCTCAGAACTTCACAGGCATTCCCTTGAAATCCCCATCCTGAGATACTGTCTCACTACTAGGTATCTATTTAGGCTGCCTGAAAAGCAGTGGTTTTGGTTTTCAAAATATCTGAGGCAGTTGCTTTGGTTTTTTGTTCAGTGTGTAGCTGCAGTCCCTAATTAGCACTTTCAGACTGACAGCAGTTCTGTTCACAGCATACAGGTGACTAAATTCTGCTTAAATCCTTTCAGAAACATAAACTGGGATGAGGGGCAGAGAAATTTGGGGTGGAGGTTTACCTTTAATGCTCAAAGTTCCCCCTCTCTGTTCTTAGAGGGAAGCCATAACAGTAAGTCAAAGTCACACATCCCTGTCTCCGGTTGTTTTTCTATTTCTTGTGCAGTCCTGAGGGGAAAAAAGCACCAATTGCTAAAGCATTTTCTACCAGTAGGGAGGCTGTGGGCAGTTTAGGGAGTCTGTATAAGTGATTTATCTTTAATTTTGCAAGCTGACAATTCTGTTTATTGGAAAGAATAAAGAAACACGTTGTTAAGTTTGCAGTAAACTGGGAACTGCTGCTGAAAATTGCCAGTTCAGCAGTGGTCAGCCCAGTAATTCAGAAGGAAGTTGTTCTGGGTTTTCCAACAGCCAGATTGCTGTTAGTTTTGTGGGCAATTCTCCATCCAAATCAATTCTTATTTTGCATATAGTTCACAAAAAAAGAGATATAAACAGAGGCAGTAGAATACCTGACCAGTAGATGGAAAAATGAAAAAAAATACCCCAGAATATCAATATATTCAGCATTATGTGTTTAATAGGAAGCTGTTACTATTGATTTATTTTTTTTTTATTCACCATCCCTTAAAAAGGTTTGCATTTTTATAATGGTTTTTTTGTCAATATGTTCAGCAAACTGCTTCTGTCTGATCCGTGTAATAGAGTCTCAGTGCTAACACAAACCAAAGCGTATCAGATGTTTCAACAGTGCACAACTTAATGAAATGCGACTTACATAATTTTTAGCAATTTAAGCATCCAGTAAAATGTCATCCAGGGGTGCTGGTGGCAGACATGCAGGTGGAAAATGACTGAGCTCTTTGAAAGGAGGGCTGGGGCCACCCTCCCTCAGGGAGCTTGAAGTGCTGGCTCACGCAGCCCCACGTACGCTAGGCCACTTGAGTGGAACTAAAATATCTGATTTTGAGATGTATGGTCTTTTTAGGTTTTGTCTCCTAACTAAAGGCTAAGTGATAGAAATCTGTTACATTTCATGGGCCCAGCTCTGCCTCCATCTCTCGTTCAGAATAGCACCCATCATTACAGTCGCTCTGATTATCTCCTTGTGGCTTTGGGAGGAAAGCTTGAGAGCTGATTTTGTTGTTGTTGTTTTTGTTGTTGTTGTTCTTTTTTTGTTGTGTTAAACCACGAAGCGAAATCTTCAGTACGAATTTTTTATTTCACTGGAAGTTATGTTGGCCTTGTACTAATGCTGTCTGCTAACCTTCCCTCAGAACAGCGGTGGAGGATTTAGTTTATTATTTAAAGGAGGAGAGGAGATGCGTTGCTTCTTGTCTTGTTTTATTTTTGTCTTTGGTGATTTTATTTTGCTGCGCACTTGCTACAGTAGTTCAGGAGCCATCAAGAAACAATACTACTCTTCACTTCAAATCACTCCTTAGACACTGAAGAAGTTACCCTTGTTGTGACCAGATAGGTTTGCTTTATCACATGAGTTGACTCTTCATGGACAGGCTGTTCATTTCTATTGGCTTCACAACCAGCCTAATCAGTTCATTACTGAGCTTAACTAAAGTGCTTCTCTTCCACTCTGTCCGCAAGAAAAATACTTCTGAAGCAAGCAGATGGGCACTTGACTGACTTTGCTATCAATGTGTACTGTGTGCTGCACTTTAGATGGCTGGCTGGCAGCGGTCCCAGCCTCTTCCCTTCCTGAGATCCCACACTGCTCCAATTCAGGTCCATGGCTGCTGAGATTTTACATGTTCATTAAATAATGCAAGACTAAGGAAGACACACATACGCATGCAGACACAGAACCTCAAAAAAAAAAGTTTCTTACAGGAGTTTAACTTTTAATGCTATTGAGCAAATGAAGACTGAAAGTAAAACATTTTTTGTAGCAAAAATTTTAAGGGTCAATTGAATATTTTCCTTAGTTTTTTTCTGCTTTCTAAGTCGGCATCTCATACAGAAGACTGTTCCCTTATGACAGATAAATGCATTTTGCTGTCTAATTTTTTGAAATAACATGATAGCAGCCATATTGCTGCAATAAACTTGTTTTGAAGATTGAACTAGATTTATTTTTATCACTTCAATATTACCCTCTCCAAATTGTCCCACATCCAATAGAATGTCACTATTTTTTTCTCACTCATTTAAAAAAATAACCAAACTGTGCGAATCTGTGCACACACACGCTCCCTTGAAGGAAAAATCTAGACAACACATTATCCATTATTTTACATAAAATATATGCATGTCAGAAGACCAGTAATCATCACCTGTGGCTTCAAGTCCAGAATTCTGACATTGTTGCTCTGATGTTTAGTATGCTTCCATTCATTAATGAGGAGTAGCTGTTGTAAAGATTAGTTTTCTTTCAGTATCAGCAAGATACCTTTTAGACAAATAGTATTAAAAATGCTTTAACAGTAATACAGTTTTTGTTCATGAAGGAAATTCAAAGGCTTAGAGTTTGTATTTTGGTGTATGTAAGCAAATGGTACAAACAAGAGAAAAAGAGATTCTGTTCTCTGTCTCCTGGTTCAGAACATTTGCCATTGAAAGCTGGTTCATACATAACATAGGGAAGAACTTGTAGATAAAAACATTATGAAATAAGAAGCAAGAAGGGAATTTTTGATAGCATAAGGTGTATCACTTAAGCTGGTAATTCTTTCATGTCCACAGTAACGATTTAGGTAAAAGAGTAAAAGTAATGAAAAAATAGGACTGTTAGCAGAACTGTCTTGTCATACCTGGTGTGAGGTATACAAAGTCGCTATACCTTGTCCGTTTAGAAAGGCTCTACTACTTGACCTACACCACTGAACAGGTCGAGGATGTTTCTGTATGCCGTTTGTACATGAAGGAATCTCATTTTGACAAAAGCAAAATATTTTTAGAAATGTCAATTTGATAACATTTAAGACAAGAAAAGGATATCCTGCTAAAGTCAAAATGGAACTATTGGAATATTTCAGAATGGAATGTTTTATTTTTCAGTAGAGAAATTCTTAGAATTATTTAAATGTTATGCAGTATAAGATAAAATGGTTTTATAACTGCATGCTTCTGTCAACTTTGGAGTGTTCCCTCCATAATTTTTTTTAATGGAAAACTTTTTTTCTTTGTTCTGTTTCATGGATTTTCCATCAGAATGAAAAACCTGTTTTCAAGCTAGTTATCGAATGTTGTTATAGTTACAGTGATACGATGTCCCTCATGTGGATATACTTTCATGGGTTTAAAGTGCCTTATATGGGTACAATTAGTGTTACATTTTGGCATGTGTAAAAAAACCAAAAAACAAACCAACACAGAAAACAACAACAAAAAAAGTGTCTTTTTGGGGAGCTATTGAGAACTTCTAAGTAATTTCTGATATTGTTTATTACTGTCTATGCAGAATGTCATATGAATCATTGTTGATGAGATTCTTTATTATAAAGATCTAGTGAGGCAGTGGTGAATCTACCACTCACAACTTAGTTTATTACAAGATTTTTATTATATTTACAAAATGTTGCCATTTTTTTGGTTTGCTACAAGTAAGTGGGAAATACAGCAGCTGCAGGCAAATGCTTTCAGTCAAGCACAGATGTGCTGTCTTTGTATAGTCCATCATCCTGGCCTGGAAAAATAGAACTTGAACTTATGAATTCTCTTTCAGAGAAACCCTAATGATTGCTCTTTAGAGCAAATTTTTCACGTTTCATCATTCGAGGCCCAATCCAAAGCTCCTAGAATTAGCAGAAGTATTTATGTGGGCTTCCATGGGCTTTGGATTAGGAGATGAAAAGGAGCTCCCAGTCTCATTATCCAGTGAGAACTAGTGGAGTTCGTTTCAAAAGGCGAAGCAGATATTGATCTGCTGTGTGAAACTCTATTACATGGTCTTCTAAACATTTGGACTAAGCCCTGGAATTTTTGTACAAGGTTCTGGCTTAATATGCAAGTCACGTTGGCTGACCAAGTGTGAACCTAACAATCCCCTGAAATTTTATAGCCTACAAATTCTGGCTAACCTCCTTAACCTTATTGCATGCCTAGCTACTCAATAAATATTGTGGTGGTGTGTGTTTGTTTGGCGATGGATTCTACTAGGTGTTAATGTGAAAGGTTCGTATGTGTTAACCCAGAGAAAGCATAATTTCAGAATCAGTCTGAAGTGGCTCCAGTACAAACACCTTGCCCCCTTGACTCAAGACTTCTCCACAGTGTATGTGAGAATGTAATTTCGCCAGCCTGAAGGTGAGAAGTGCAAGCTAGGCTGGACCTGGAGTTCTCTTGGCATAGGAAGGGGAGAGAAATGGCAGAGCTGGCTAGAGAGCAAGGGGAAAATTGGAGAATACTGGCTTTGCTGCTCCTGGTGCCCCAGGAAAGATACAAGGGGATAAGGGTGCTGACTCAGCAGCTGGGTGTGCTGACTTGAAGGCGCTGGGAGTAGTTGCCCTGGGACACAGCTTAACCCTCACCCCAGCCTCAGCAGGGGCAGCAGCAGCAGCAGACCTGTTTTTCCAAGGTTTGCTGCAAATACAGATGATGTTTGCACCACGGCTATTGCTGTTTTCTCATCTGTTGTCTGAAGCAGCCACCCACTTTGTCTATGCCTAATGATCACTCTGTTCTTCCAGTACTAATTCCTTTTTTGTTTTGTTTTGCTTTAAGAGACATATTCAACACTCATTTATATCCTTGCAAAGTCAGTTGCAAAGACACATGGCTTTTAAAAGGCTTTAAAAATACATTCTGGGGATTGATTGCAACAATTCGACCCCCTCCTCCTATGCTAACTTTGTAGTAATACTGCTGGATGTAGGAAAAAGAAGTTTTTTTTTAAAAAAGTCAGTCTGTTTCAGAGATGTTAAAGTCCATCAAAGATTTCAGAGGGGTTTAGGTCAAGAAAAGCTGTGAAGATCACTGTGAAGATTGGCAGGAAACATTCTCAAAACAAACATTTTAAGAAGAATCAGCAGCAATTTAATCCACAAAAATGAGGGCAGTAACATTATAAGCACAGTTAAGTAGTGGTGTTAAGTGTGAAAGCTTCTTGACACTTTGCTCAGATTTTGTTGAATAATGATGTACTTAAATTAAATAATGCTTATTTTGATTCAGCAGACATTTCCTTATTATACAGGATAACATCTATAAAGTATGGAAGGTAAAAAGTACTTAACATTAAAATTCTAAGACAAAAATCTTAGTTTGCAAAAGACTGGGGTTTACTGATACTTCTCTTGTTAGAGTAATTCCTAAATAACTTTGAAATTCATACTTCCTTGAAGTCATTGGCTTTTATTTATGTTCACATTAGCATCCATGAAAAAGTTCCAGCATGATAAAATATTTCCTAGGACTTTCATTTCTTTCAGTGATATATGGTCAATTTCTAGAGCAGTCTTTTGTCTCTTCTATAGAGAGAAAATGCCTGAAGTCACAGTGGGGGATCTTCCTTCATAAAAAATAATAAAAAGAATAAAAAGAAGTACTTTGTGTAGCCAGTATATTTTAGCAGTTCTGATTGCTTCAATCAGATGTTCAAAATTATTATTGTAAGCAGGTGTCAAGCAGGTATAGCAAAATTATTCCCCCCCCCCCCATTGTATATGAAAGAATTAGAACAATAAAACCTACCAAGATTGATTTTTTGCAGTCTGTGATGCAGTAATTCAGTAAAATTGAAATCTGACATTTGTTGACTTAAGATTAGCAGTAGTCAGCCATGGGGAGAAAACAATGCATTATATGCTTTTCTTTCTGATTTATGTTCCTAATCCCTATACAATGTCAAATTGAAGGTGACAAAGAGCAGATCTCCTGTGCAAGAATGTAACAAAAGAAACCTTTGCCATGTGACCTGCAAATACTTGCAGAACATCATTTTTGCTGACAGCAGAGCAGAGATGTTGTTTTCATGCTGGTAAATCTGAACACACCAAATGAGTTTTGGTGACATTTACTGCTCATAACCTAGCTTTTCTTTTTTTCAGCCACATGCGTAATACTCTTTTACCGATTCTCCATTCCAAGGCAACATGCAGTGCAGATGCACTGAAGTGTGCTATTTGGACAACTACTTTCAGACTGACTCCCAGAAGAATAGCTGCCATACAGCTTGTGGTTCATCGCTTAGTTCTAAAATAAAGTACACGCTGTACATGGCCAGAAGAAGAAATTAGATAAATCGAACACAACTGTCTTATAACCTTTCACACATCCCTCTTTTTTTTAATTGTTTAAGGCAAACAGCTTAATGACAACTAAACTGCCTCTGAAATATGAACCTACATTGGCATCAGCTAAGTGCTGTCACAAAATTCATGCAGGTTATACAGTTCTTATGATCTCCTGGATATTAATATGTTTTGAAGGCAGGATAGAGCACTTAGCAAGTCTGTTCTTTACTTAGACCTACCTTTCTGTTCACTCAATGTGGAAAAATTTCCTTTTTTGTGTTTTCTTCTTTCCAAAACAATACTGGTATGCTTTTTGAATTCCTCTAGCTTGTTTGCTTTGTCCTTTTTGCACTTAGTATGTTTTGGACAGAAAACGTATTTTCAACAACATTATGTATTTGCATGTTAGTGGGTGTTTGTGAAATGACTGGTTTGATAAATGCTGCTCTAAATGACTTTTCTTCTTTCTGTTGTGAGAAATCTTAATTTTTGCCAGAAGAGAAGGGGAGAACTTTATAAAACCAGCATTTTTCTTCAAGTTATACCCTAGGTTTCTGCTGAGAAATCTATTTCAAGAAAGGCAAACTGTTTCCACAGAAAATCACCTTATCAAAACCACAGTTATTCATCAGAAAAGTTTTGGATGGAAACACTTCATCCGGTCTCATTTCTTTCTGCACTAATAGCTATCTTAAATGCACAAATCTTTGAATGCTTTCCAGTTAGATCCCTGGGCCTCAAAGATTAGAGGTGTACCTTTCCCTAACAGTTCCTCATTTGCAATTGCCTGATCAACACTCAGCTCTCAAGCACAAGTTCAGTCTTTCATAACATTAATTTCTGATAGCCAACTTAAAATTTGGGACAATTGAAGGCATTGTCTTGAAGCAGCAATGATATAGCATCCTTTACTTGTATGTTTTTTAGGTTCTTCAGTATCTTATTGGGTTACCAAAAAAAAAGAAGGGAAAAGATGGAGCAATGGAGGAACAAACTTAATGGTGCTTGCCTTTTTTTCTCTTCACAATAACATTACTTTCAGAGTTTTATTTGTAGTCTTTTAATACATGGATCTTATTTAACCTAAATTTAATGTATTATTTTACATTATTTCTGGAGATTATAGCTAACCAAAACTAAGCAATAACTCTAATTCTTTGCAACAGCCCATTGTGCAATTTTATGCACACTCTTCATTGTGCACTCTTCAACAGTGAGATAGTACAATATTATAAGATATGCATGACTTTTTTAATGACTTTTTTACTGATGGCTAATGTGGTGTTCATTATTGTCATGGAATAATTTCTGAGTACTGTGTGCTTTTTATAAGGTTGTTACTGGAATATGAGTGAGATTAATAGGGAATAAAATGACAAGTGGGACTTAGTCTTTATCAATAAATTGATGTGTGTTTGAGGACAATGCTTGTACTCCTAAATGTAGAAATTTTACCTACTTACCGTGTGATTCATAAAAAGCCCTGTTGTGTCCAAGATATTAAAAACTTAAGTGCAAAGTGTAAAGGGGTAGGAGTGTTTCAGAGGCAACATGACGAAATAAAACATCCAGGGATTAATCTGAAGAAGACAGTCAAGGAATGGTTGGTAAGACTTTTTGTAAGAGATTCATATGTGGATTTGTTGCTGATTTTCAAATAACCAGTCTTGTTGTTCCTCTTAGCATGAGCCAAACCCATCTGGATCTTACTGAATATGCACATTTAACCCCCAAAATCTAGTAGAAGTTGAAAGCATGAGATTGACACTTGAAAGGGAACAGGTCAATAAGTAATCTGTAACCATGACAAATGACATCACCAAAAAAACCTCATTCAGTCAATTACTTTCCAAGCCTCTGTTTTATTGAATACCTATGTTTTTGGTTCTTCTTCCCAGCACACACTGGGAAATCTCTCCTGAATCAAGAGTCTTAGTTTGGTGTCAGTTTAGCAAACTACTTCAGCATAAATTAAAATGCTCTCTTTGCACTGTCCTTAATACCCTTTTCAAGCCATAGACCTGAAAAGTTAGGAGAATTTGTGAACTAAATGGCTTTTCAGAAATAAGAGAAAAATTTATTGGAGATTATTGTATAAACTCAAAAAGCAATGTCTACTTTTGTCTCTTCACTTTTAACATTTCAGTTAGAAGTAAAAAAGAAAATTCCTCTGTTCTAAAATCACCTATAAAAAATACAGCAGAAGGGGAGAGTAGAAACCACTGCTGCTAAAGCCAAATGTGGTAAATCAGATCTGTGGCATGTTTATCAGTACTGGAATCTTCCACAAATATCCCAGGAAATTACAGGTACCGTGCAGACTCCTAGGCTTTGTCTCATTCAGCCTTGGACGGATATGTTAAGGCTTTTCTATTCCTGAGTAGTTTTACTCTTCTTGAGATATCCATTTCTGCCTTTTTCCACAGGTTGCTATGTAGTCACCAAAGGTCAGCTCTCATGTGGTAAGTGTAGTTTCTTGATAAAGGTCCCTGGCAAATTTCATGATGAATTTCCCCGGCAAATTTCATTTCTTGTGAGTGGATGAGTCAGTGAGACTGTACCCCCTGACAAATAGAGGACAGGATCACACAGTGAGATACCGTTGTTTGGGCACATTTTTCATGCACACAGAGCTGGGAAGAAACAGTTAGCTGAGCATAACTGTTTGAGCATCATTTTGAACCTAAATGAACATGCTCTATTGACTAGTATGGTGTACTAGTTTGTGCATTGTAGTGCTTTAATGTGCTGTGTGACTGTCATCTCATGTCAAGGTGGAGGTGAAAAGGTGGATGACCATGCACGCATCTTCTGAGGTTTCTCTGTGGTGTTAACAGGCCTTCTACTAATAGATATGTTTGCTCTAGTGATAAGGAGAGTGATTAATCTTTGTGCTGAATTGCTGTGGCATGCTTCTGCCTTTAATTTGCACACGCTTTGAGAGTCAGTCCTTCTAAAGAGCAGCATTAGTCAGTGATCATTCAGGGCTTGCTACATAAAATTCAGGGCTTTGGCATAAAAGTTGTACCAAGAGTTAAGGGCTTTTGCTAAGTCTGGGCCTCAAGAGATATGAGATTGGCAGGAGAAGTAACTACTGCTGTATGAAATTCCATGGCTTGTGCAGCCAGCAAAAATCAAAAACCTGTCTTATGACTGACAGAGAAGAAATATCAAGTCTTGTACAGGATGAGAAAGGGTAGGCACCATCTGCTACTCTGTGGAGTAGGATTATAAAATATGTCAGTCATGCCATTGCTGAGAAAAGCAGAGAAAATGCTGCATGGCACTGCATCTGTTATCACAGGTACAACTTCCAGGGTAGAAAAAAAAATGCCTGACACAGTGCAGAGAAGCTGCTGCTGGTGGTTATGTCAGCCTCAGCACTCCTGCAGGTTCAAGTGGTAGATTCCAGGAATAGTCTCCATCCTGATGGACGAGGAAGCATACACAGAAACATAAGGGAGATCTAATATTTACTTTAGTTCTTGTCAATAGAGAAAAGATAAAATATTTCTAGTCTAAGGCCTTTTTTCCCATGTGGTGTTATATCCATCCTATTACTAAATTAATGGCTTCACGTACAAAGAATTTTAAAGCTCCCTGACTTAAAATTTGTACAGATGTTCATAAACAGTTGTTCACTCTGCATCTACTCAGAGGGGCAGATATTCAAAATCCATGACATTCAGGTTCTCAAGAGACCTGCATTCAACACAGGCATCAGCGTTGTTGGAGGCATGCTCTTGGCCAAAGCCAGTCGGGCCAAGCTCAGAGGCCAGAAGGTCAAATTTGCCAACAGGCAACTGTTGCATGTGCAGAGAATAAGGCAAATTAAAGGGGCTGGGGTGTTCAGCACGAAGGTGCATGGAATGCTCAGGAGATTCCTCGTGGTCCTCTAGAAAAGAGGCTGTATTTTATTCTTTGGATAAGGCCTGGACCAGTGGTGCAGTACTGTTGAGATAATATTGGAATAACTGAAAGGTGGAGATAATAACAAATGAAGCTGAATCCGGTTTCCTACTGCAGTTTAGAGTCCTTTAAGGGATGCAATTCAGAGTACTGATGAAGGATGTTTTGTGCATATCTTCTTACCTTGTGTTCTAGCCTCCTACTGCATAGACTTCTTTAAACAGGAGTTGATGATTAAATTTTTGAGTTTCCAGAAATACAATTTTACTGATCACTCTGACGAATATGGGTTCTCTTCTTCCCTCAGCTTTTACTGAATGACAAAAATCCATGAGAAGTCAAAGGAATGATATTATCCTCATATTTGAATGTGCCAGAGAAGCTGGTTCATGCTGTAGGGTTTATAAGATTTGAAAAGCTAAAAGGAGAAAAGGGCAAAAATTTAACTGGTTTTTTTTCTGTTCAACATTTCAATTTTATCTTCTTCCACAAGTATAGCACATCCAAACCAGAGAGCATTTCCCTGAGATGATATTTACAGAACATCTATCATTTTTCAAAGATTTAATTACATGTGAACCCATGGCAAGAGCACTGCTGATCAGATTGTGACTCTGCATTGCCATTTACACTGATGCAATGTATCTGAGCTCAGAAATGTTGCAGTCCATTTTTCACTAATGTAAGTCACAAACAGACCCACAATCATCAGATTCATTGAACAGTGGGTAACAAAGATGTGTTTAGAAATTATGTAAGAGATTTGATTGCCCTTCTCCTGGCCTTGCCTTTGCCCTTTAAGTACTTGGCCTTATTTTGTTGCAGAACTACTTACACCACTCTGTACATTTCTGATTCTGTATGCTCTTTCTAGAAAAACAGTTTCTATAGAAAACCACATGCAGAATCTTAACAGATAGATTCACATTAACTGACTTGAGACAAAATTATCATTTCCGTATCTATATAGATTTCTGTATTGATTTTAGAACAACAGTGCATAATATCTGAAAGATACTTTGAGGTGTGAATAAGAAAGAGACTCTTGTTCTCATTCCTAAAGAGGCAAAAGGTGAAGACTCCTTGGAAAAAAAAAAACAAAAAACCCTCCACAAATTAAAGCCCTTTCAGAATTTTTTTATTTTATATATATGCTCATTTTAAAAAAAAAAAAGAAACTGTAAGAACTGCTAGGAGAATTCGTCAAATTTATAGTTATTCATTCACAAATTGCCAGGAAATTTCTGATTCTGGCATCTGTGTTTTTTGAAAAAGAAAGGAGTCTGCCTTTCAGAAACCCAAAAACACAGCTGGTCAAAAAAAGCTTTCCTTTCACTAGAAAATGAACCATAATTTGTATGGCATTCAGTGGAAGGACATAAATATGGAAAGATAAGTTATCACTTCTTTGACAATCCATATTTTGAAAAGCATAATTTTCTTCGCTGACTTGTATCTCAATATGAAAGAATATTGTATGGAAAAAAAGAATCTGAAAGTACTCTTTCTAACCCATTTAATTGGACTTTATTAGGTTTCAAAGAGTATTTTGTTAATTTTATTAATCTGCAAGGATATCTTTAGATCATATTGCTTAGATATATATTTAGAGAAAGAATACACAAGTTGTTTATACTAGAAGTCAGCTTTTAAGAAATAAGTTTAGAGAGCAGATGCAAAAAGAAAAGTTATGAGAACAGGAATTTTGCAATAAAACCTGATGTTCATTTTAAAGATCATCAGTTTTGGAGGATTTGGTGACTTTCTCCAGTGAATTACAAATAATAAATAATATTAATTTTCTCCCTGGGAGGGAGTAAATACAATGGACAGTGGAAAATTCATTAAATAAAAGAGTAAAATCCACAAAAAAAAAAGTATTGCCTATATTTTATATAGAGGAAACAAAAATTTCCCACTCCTTTACCCAACTTAGTGAAAAGAAGAATGATTTTTACAAAAGAGATATAAAAGACAGCTGAATACAGTGCCGGCGAAAGCATACTGGCTGGTTGCTTGGCTTCAAAAGCCTGAGTCTATTAAACTCTCAGAAGTCAAGGTTAAAAGGCTTTGGCATGATAAAATACTGATACCAAGATGCAGGTATAGTATTTATTGTATTAATATTATGAAAATAGGAAGCCATCACCTCATATATTGCTTTATGATAATATTGCATACTGATTATATTAACACTGTATTATGATATTAATAAAGATAAAATGCACTTATATTATTGCATTAAATTTCTATGTGTAGAAATGCAATATATCATAAGTTTGATATTGTTATGGACTGAATTATGCAGAATGGTTCTCTATTTTATAATCTGCAATTACATTATGTAGTCTTACTGACTGTCTAAATTGCTGTACTTGATGGGAAACTCCAGCACTGCTCCAATGTGCACAAATTCACTACTGGAGTTTTCTGGATTCAGCACTGTCCTTGTGAGGTGTGCTAATTCTCAAAAGCATCTTTCATAAGCACTTGCAGAATTAATTATTTTCTGTATATTGTCAATTGTTTATTATATCTTCTGTCCTGCTCTGGCACTACAAAATAAAGAGAACTGAAAGCACAGACATAATCTATCCCCTGCTATGTGTGATCAGCTGGGGCAAGGCTTAATACTCAGTTACATGTACTAGATTAACAATTTATACTATAATATTATGCCACTATAAGAATATGTTTATGTATATCTTCTAATATATATATGTATAAAAGGGAGAGAGATTATAGTGTATTTGACGGGTATATATATAAAGAAAGTGTGTGTGTATACGTGGATACACACAAACACACACGTGCATGTATTTATAATATGTAGCCGCCTAAGTGAAATTTGGGGCTCATTGTTCTCACCACGGAATATATTTCTGTTAAAAAACAATTGTTCCCCCAAATTTGTTTCCTATATGAAACGATTAGCCGTACAGTCAAGGGAAAGGAAACAGGCACTGCAGCAAATTGCCTTGCTCGGGGTCACACACTAAGTGGGTGATTAGTGTTCCCTTTTATAGCCAGACAGTTGATATGTCCATTACACAGCAAGGCTTCCACCCCAGGGATCGTAGGAAGGAAAATATCCAAGGTTGTGAAGGGCCGTGTTTGAAAACTGAGTTCTTTCTTTAGGATTTTTATGAATGAACACCATCCATTTCTGTTATTATTATTTATGAAGGAGAAGTTGGAAGTTGAGTAAAGTGCCAAACCATAATCTGAAAAAGTAAATAGAGAGATCAGTCCACTGGAAGCAGGGATTTAAAGTTCAGGTAAGCAGCAAAGGAGAATAGTAGCCATTAGTATCACAGTGATCTTTTAAACAGTCCTCATTTGGAAACTTCATTGTTCTATAAGGAACACTTTACCTTCCCAGATAATATAAAGAATCTTTTATATTTTCTATGCTTTTTCTATCAGTATACTCTTTCTTTTGAATATCCTTGCTAGGCATTAATAAATTGCCTTTCTTATGCTTAGATCTTATTTATAATACATAAGAAACCCTTTAACACTGTTGTAATTTATTCTAGAAAATCATTACAAAGCATTAAAAAAATGGAATATTTTCTGCTTTTTTTCAGGAAATGATATTTCTTGAGTTATCAGGAATATTTATAATGGTGGTATGATATGGTTTTCTCTGTTGATTTACTGTTAAGTTTTATGTCGCACTGTGACTTTGTATGGTGCTCTGATCACCTAGTGAATTACAGCCTTTTTTGGTGAATGGCTGCAGGTTCAGGTGTGGGAAGGAATCTACTGTTACTCCAGTGTAGTTCATCTGATCCCTGTAAGTATATTAAAATACTTTTGTAATATGGAACTGTTACCATAATCGGATTTATGTTATTATTATGTTGCCCAAAAGTTTGGTGTCGTTTCTCCTTTAAACGCTTCTTTTCGGGAATGTTAGTAATATATATTAAAAATAATACTTTAGACAAATTTAGATACAGCATGCAAAACCAAATGTTAAAATGATCCCCCCCCCCCAAATAAGTTCAATACAGTTTGATATTTTACTGTATATTAGAAGATCAAAAATACATTATTGGTTTCAAAGTCACCTTTGCTTTTGTAAGGTAGAAATGGCTTCAACTTGTGGTGAAAATGTTATGGATTTAGTTTTCCATAAACTGAACTAATTGCATAGAGTATTTAGTAAAACAAGACAACCCCTCAGAATATTTATCACCCCACTGTTCCTCAGTAAAAGTTGTGGAAAGACTTGAAGTAGGCAGTTAAGCTCTGTAGGGCAGCATAACTGGAGCTGTCAGATGTAAAGTATTGTTTTCTCCCTCTTCTTCAGAGTTTATGTTTCCAGGAATGAGCTGAAACTCCTCAAAACTGCCATTTTCAATTCTCTATCTTCATAGAACATTTCATTTACAGATAAAAACCTGTATTAGTAGCATTTTTTGTTTTATTTTTTTAAGAAACAATGAAGTCATTAAGTAAATTAAAGGATCGTATTAATTTCACTGGGTAGACTCTTATGCCAGAAATAGCCTAAATGCATAACTGGGACTTCTTAAGAAATAAGTAACTACTTAGCATCAGCAAAGGTATCACAAACTAGTCCTCCATATCTAAGTCAGAAGCTTTACTAGATCCTGGAAGGTCATATTCAGATGTATTTATTCACAGATACGAGTCTTCACAAGTGGCTCCGAAAGCAGGAAATGAGGAATTCCTGGGACATGGCTTTATAGACTGTGCACAAGCTGTCATGTGATGCACACAAAACTGCTTGATCTTGATAAATCGACAGAGGCTAAGCCACTGAAATTGCTTCCTATGAAAGTCCAAATCTGTACTAGGATGCTTGGAAGTTGTCCCATTTCTCATGATGCAGAATTTGGCTGTTCCCTGAGCATACTTCAGAGATCAGAGAAGCTGCTCACAGCTTCTTTTAACGTTTATTATAGGTACAAGATCCACCTTGAATCATGAACATACACTCTGAGGAGAATAAAGAGCTACGATCAACAAGACTTGGAATTATAACTTTGCATTTACAATTGGCTACCTTCAAATACCTATCATTCCTGTGAGGTTGTACACCTTTCTCTGTCTGACCCAGATTTAACATTTTTTTCAGTCATTTTTCAGTTGAAATAAGCAAGAAAACTGAGAAGGTTTTCTATAAGAAGGGAAAAATTAGTGGGGGGATTGTGCACTTCAACAGAGGTACTCAGAATGTGCAGTTCTGGAAGTTAAGGCACCATGTCAATAGCAAGTTCACAACAGTACTGAAGTACTCGTACGTACATAGTCTATCTTAAAATGTAATTATACCAAGAATTCCACTTTGGTGGAAGCCCCAAGCCAGACACATCTCATGTAGATGAACAAAATCAACAGCATTATCCCAAAACTAGAGTTTCATTTTACCCCATTGGTTTATGCAACCTCCAGTTGAAGATGTAGCAATTTTCTTGCAGATGGAGGCTATTGATAGTAGATAACAAGGCTCCAGAGGAAATGAACACATGTATTTTCCTCTTTCAGTAATTGCCTATGGTATGGAGATGATTGTTTAGAACCACCTCCGATTACCAATAAAATAAAAAAGGCTGCAAATGGAAATAGCTTATGCCCTGAAATAAATGAATTGCTTAACATGGGCAGCATCAGCAAGCTGACTGTGATTTTTATATTGATTTACTTAAAGCTTTTTATGGTTAATAAGCTGACAATGACAAGTATAAGGATTATTATTAATATAACTAATAATGATTTAGAGTCTTCATCCATAATTACATTCGTGTTAAACCCTCCCAAGCACTATTGAATAAAGTTCTGAAGGCTGTGTTTGAGGAAAATTGTATTGATTTAAACCCCAATTGCATCTCTGTCCGAGGTCAGTTTTAGCTCTTTAGTGTTTTATACTTGTACTACTGATTTCTTTTCTGTTGCTTTCTGCATAACATTGCACTGTTACTGTGTTTCTACAAAACAAAAACCAGCTGGAACCAGAAAGCCCTGACTAAAGCTTTATATGGCTAAAGCTGTATAAATTAGGATAGGTTCTGAAACAAAAAGTCCATAAAAAAGACTTATGTCTCCTGTGTGTCTGAGAATATAGTGTGAAGTGATCTCTCCATTCTCTAAAGGAGTACATCCAAAGCACAAGTAAATTTAAGTAGGATAAAATAGTTTCCAGGCTAACTAACTACTCACCCAAAACAGATGAATGCTTAAAACAGGGAATTATCTTGGTATTTGAGAAGCAGTTAATTGGTCTGCAATGGACTTCCAGTATTACAGTGAGTAAGGTCTCTCCCTTTTCAATACTCTTTTGGTAACATGGAGGAGGATATAGCTCTCCTACCTAACAAGGCTGATAAATAGTATTACAAAATATGTAATTCTCAAATATTAATGTAATGACAACTGTGAGTTTTTAGGACTAGAGTCTTGCACAGTCTCTAAAATAAACTAGGAAAATAATCAATACATTTGTGATCTTCACAAGAATAAGAACATCCTGAAGGTCTTTGCTACTCACATACAGTGACATCTTTACATTTTATACTGCACATTTAAAAGGACTATACATATGAATATTTCCAGTATACAGTTTTGAATACTTTCATTGCAGTGAGTGGGGAAAAATAATTTAAAAGTATTTATTTATTTATTTATTTACTTGGATGTTACCTTAGCCTATTGTAAATATGCCAGATAGATAAGATTATTATTTTCCCTAAAGACTTTTCTATAGATAATAAATTACCTCCATATGTTCCCTTTGTGTTACTAGGAAGGGCTCCTCTTTTTTCAACTACTTTAGCCATGTAGTTTACATTTATGACCCAAATTCAAGCATTCACATCTTTCTGTTTTGCTCAAAGTCACTGAGGTAATAATCAGCTTGTATCTAAGAGTATCTATCTTCCATCATTGGAATTCCACCTTCCATACTGGATTTTATCATACTATGTTCCTCTTTTGTACCTCTAAGAATATCTTGAGCTTCAGTGAGTAACACATTACAAGAAATGATACTTTTCTTTGAAAGAACATAAATTTAATATTTCTTTATCACTTTAATAACATGAATATTCAGCACAATGAGAGATTCTCCCTTAGTTATTGTTGTCATGTATGCCATTCAATATCTGTCATTAACTTGATGATTAATCCTAGAATTTTATCTAGTTATAGATTGAATTCTTATCACAGGAAATTCTGTGACAAAAACTTTAAACATTTCATTTAGAATGGTCGCATAGTATGAAATTTAATTTTCTTTTTGTTATCAGTGACTTCCATAAATTGCAGTGTAAAGAAGCAAGTGTGGAACTCTTGAGAGGATGACATTCTTTACAGAAGATGATAACTTTCATCAGCAATAAAAACTGTCCCTATGACCAAAAGGTGACTAGTCTAAGTCTTTTCTACCATTAAGGATGAAACCTTAGGGCTGAAGGAGAAGCAATTAACACATAAGCACAATCCAAATATTACTCCTTAAAAATTGAAAAATAACATGAAAACTTGTTAACTGCAACTTGAAGAATAAAGATTTTGTTATGCACTGTTCTTCAGTGATACCAGAATTTACTTGCCGTGTCTGTTTCACTTAGACTAGTTCAGATGTCCAAACCAAACCAAACAAACAAAAAAATAAGGAATTCAAAATATCTTCAAGATCTTCTATGAATGTGTGGGTTAAATAAGAATATATAATAGCTATGTGTAAGGATATTTTATAGAGATATAGAGTAATCAAACCTCTTGCAAAAAGTCCTATCACATCTATAAAACTAGATGGTTGGTAAAAAAAGTAACATTTGTGCTACTTTCAAAAGAAAGCCAGAAAACCTCATGGGATAGATCTGTTTACTTACTACAGGTGACTACTCTAACTATGCTCAGATCAGTCTTGTACACTTAAACCTCTTTGCATATTTTTCTAAGAACACTTGTTTAAATCAAAGCATCATTTGACCCGAACTATTTATTGCTTGCTTTGAACACACAAAGAGACCAGAATCATCTATCTAAAAAAATGTATCAAAATGCTTGTACTTTGGACAAATTGCTTTTTTGATATTACCTTCTCTAACGTAAATGTGCGAGATGTGGTTTACAGAAGAGAAACAAGTGAAACCAACAATAAATAAAGAAAAAAGATCACACATGCACAAGTAGAGAATAACATCATTGGTGGCAAAGCATATTAATCACACAGGCAGGCACACGTTTGGAGAGTAACTTGATACCAATGTGCTGAGAGTGGTAGCAGATTTTCCATAAAACAGGAAAAGGAAATTAAATCAGTATTCTTCAAAGGGACAAAATATGCAAACGTAGCTATTAGTGCGGTACCATTGTGTCTTTAACTGTATTCTCTTTATCTCTCCATGTTTCCTACTTGGGGAACCTCAAGTGACATCATGTCTGGCAGAAATCAGCAATGAATAATGTACTTCTTGTGCAGTTCTTTCCCGTGAAGAATCCAACGTTGAAATATTAATTAGTTTTCTGTGTAAGTTGTAGATATCTTTTTCTCAGTAAAGCCTTTACAGAACAAGGCAAAAGATTTATACCCCGGCACCCTAAAACTAACTCTAAGTAGAACAGGCAGTAAATGGCATCAACATACTTTGAACTAAAAAAAACACTAAAAAAGCACATATGATTAATTTCAGTCTGCAAATACTTGCCAGTCTGTGTGACTTATGCGGGAAGAAGGCTCATTTCTTGACTAATTTCAGTGATACTGTTTTGAATCAGAAAAAGCCTGCATGCAGCTCAGTTTCTATTAATTGCAAGTTGCATACAATTTGAATGCTAAATATTCATATGACTTTTCGTCTTTTTCCATGACTTGCATAATACAAACTACTAGAAAAATAATTAATCTGTTATATTAACTCATATTAAAATAACACTAGTCAATACTTTAAAACTGTACCCACATCAGATTTGGAAATGCATATATGTGCACACCCTTCGCAAAAGACTTGGACAGAAATTAAAAACTATGCAAGCAGTATGTGGGGATTATGGGGTTTTGTCATAAATAAGACTTAAAAACTATGTTGATCATTTGTTTCTGGATGTTTTCTTTCAGAAATTAAAACTGGTGAATCTGAATGGATTGGCTCCTGAGATGTCAAATTCTCAGTGAAGGCAATCTCTGTAATCTCATGTTAATTTATTGATCTCTATTCTGCAGTCAACAGGAAAATCTAAGAGGTGACAGTGTTCATATTTCATGCCAGATTTTTTAATATTATTATTATTTTATTTATTAACTGGGGATCAAGTCTGACAAGTTGCTATATGGTTTTTGAATGTCTCATACACCAAACTGCTTATTGGCTATTGAGGCTTAATGAATTTACTAACATCATTCCAAACTGTCGGGTACTTTTCAGTAGGTATTATATAAATATACTAGAATTATATAAATATATGAAAATGCAGTAATGCAAGAAGTATTCTTTTAAAACATGCTGGTTTAAAATCCTATAGTGCCAGATATTCAGCTTCAGAAATGCTGCAGCTTTTTAAAGCTGTAGGAGCCTCTGGTAAACTGTTTGCTTTTTTAAACATGCATTTAAATCTCCATGAAGATAACATTTCATGCAGATTTGATTTCCACTATTTTAATGTTCTTAGACAAGAAAGCATTGCCATACTTTTCTGACATGTTTTGGTCTAAACGTACACTTATGCAGGGGATTGGCAAAGGCAGGTAGCCAATAATGTCATAATTGCACACTAAGAATAGGATGCACTTTCAAAACCAGTGCATGAGTATATGTGCTTGGCAGGTTGCTGAAACAGGGAAATGTCATCTCTGTAATTTGCACTTAGTGCCATTCAGTACCACACTAGTTAAGCACAATTCTGTACTTTCATATCCTGATTCAGTCAGGTCTCTAACAAAAAACGAAAAGAAAAGAAAGAAAGAAAAAAAATACTAGAATTTTTTTTTTACAACTTAATCCTTACTATTCTTTATGGTAATAAGAAAAATCTGTTTACACATAGTCATGTTAAAGGTGTCTCTTAAACCAAGAATTGGTAACAAATGCAATGATAAGGCTGGCAGATCATCTTCAGGTTATTTGGCTCATTTAATATAATTAATTAAAAATGGAGAAAAAACCAAAACAGTATTTTCCATTCATGCTTTTCAGTGTTTAGTCTAGCAAAACATTTAGGCAGGAATGTGTCCCAGTAGGATTACTCAAAGATCTGCAGCTATGCTGCTGTTGGTATATTTGATTGGGTTACGGTATCAGAATACCAGAGCAGATTTCCTTGGCTTTGAATGTAAAGGGATAGATTCTGTCCAAAGATCTGGTTTTAATTTCTTCTCTCCCTTTCAGTGGCTAAGTTTTGTAGATCAGTTCAAGAACAGAATAAAGTTTTTACTGCTCACCTTGGGCTTTTGAGCTGCTTGGTACACAGTTTTTACTTAATCTAAAAATTACAAATTTAATTTCTCAGAATTTGGGTGGGGTTGGGGAGGGGTTTTTTTGTTTGTTTGTTGGGTTTGGCTTGGTTTGGGGGTTTTTGTTTGGTTTTGGTAATTCTAATGGAGGAAACTAGGATGGAACTGAATTTTTTTTTCTTTTTTTTCACTCAGTGCTTAAAAATTTTAGTCAGCATTTTAACGTATAGATCTTTGTTAATGGTGAATCACACACTAATAATTACTCACTACAGATTTTGAAGAAGGCCTTAGATGATACATAAAAGTGTTGTAAGCCTGTTTGTATATCTTATGAACATGACCTCAGTGATTCTAGAAGGGGCCTGACTAGCATCTACAGAGCTACTTAAAGGGAGAGAGTCATAGACTTCATTGTCTAAATAACTAAGTATGCCTGTAAATGAAATTTATATCTCATATCACTGAACTGTACAAATCACTTATGGGCATGCTATCAGTTAATACACAGCTACCCTTTTCCCCTCAAACACCCAGTGGAATCATGTAATTAGAATATTTCTCCATAAGGTGTCTGAAACCACTTTAAAGGTAAAAAGGTTCATAAGAACAAGAATAGGAAAACAAAACCCAAAAGACTGAGGAATCAACAGGGAAAAACTAGCCACAAAACAGCATATCAAAAGTATTGTTCAGTTCAATCCTCCAAGGAAGATGATAAGGGAAGGAGTAAATCACCTTTATTATACACCACAGTGTGTGATCTGACCAATAACATGCCGGGAAAGGACAGAACTGATTCCAAATTGCTCTATTCCACCAGTACCTTTCAGGACTGTGCGTGTCCTTAGTTACCGAGTCCCTCTTCCTCTTATTATCTGGGCAAATATGTTGAGGTTTTTGGTTTTGTTTTTTTTTGTTTGCTTTGTTTTGGTTTTGTTTTGGTTTTGTTTTGTTTTTTTGTTTTTTTTTCATTTGGCTACATCCAGCCTTTATGGTAACTTTTTATTTTTAACTTATTTTTTAAAGTTACTTTCTTTTTGTCCTGAGATATTTGTACTGCTCTGCAGAGCTTTGAACTACTGTTATACAGACACATTAATATAGCTAAGTCATAGCTCACAATGATCAACAGGGAGAAAACTACAAAGCATCAACTTCCAGAATGAGATACTCTCATGATTGAAGTAGTTGGACACATTTTATCTGAAGTTTTTATAAGATGACAGATAGACCTGTTTTCATTCCATAGACTTTTCTATTTAGAAGCAAAAAATTCAGTGGGGAAAAGTCTCAAAAAAAGAGAAAAAAAGGCAAACAAAAAGGCAACAAGCAATAAAGTCTCAGACCCCAAAGCAGTACAGATAAATAATAGCAGACTTTCTTTCTCTTTGGGGGTTTGCAGACTGTTGTTCTGCATAAGGAAGATACTTTTTAGAGCATATTGGAACTTAATGCATTTGAGATGAAGGTCTACATTAATCCATAGCTCCCTCCTCCTAGGTAGGAGCCCTAAATATGATGTAGACAGATATCTGAAGTTTCTGAAGTGCAAAGAAGTTTCTAAAAGTGTTCTGTATTAGATAATATTAAATCAATTCTTTTCATATTAAACACCATTCTCAAATACTTAGAAATTGCCTTTAATTTGAAGATGAAAGAGACATGAAAGAATGCCAGAGATTACTTGAATGTGCAAGAGATTCTGACTGTGACCAAAGCAGGTTAGAGATCACAGAAGAGAAAGACAAAAATAAACAACTAATGAAACTTCAAAGTGAAGGACTGACATTGCTATTTTTTTTTCTTTTTTTTTCTTTTGATGGTGGATGGTGAAGTTTCCCTCTCTGGCTGATCAGGATGGAGGTCCATTACTGGGAAATATATACATTATATACATACACACAACATGGATCCCTCTGGTAGCTGGGCTAAGACACACAGTCCTCCCAGCAGCAGGTCCTGGATCCTCGCCCTGCCCAGTCGCCTCCCACACAGACACACAAACACAGAAAACGTCTCTCACTTGACCCCCAGACCCCACAGTCTCTCTGGCAGTTGTCCAGGACTCCCCTGGTCCAGTAGCCAACTCATCAAAGTAACTTGCTCTGGGATATACATACACATACCCCAGGCTACTTACCCTGCTACCTAGGTAGTCTGGCTTGTTATTTGGCAGCAATTGCCTACTGACATCCCTGTCCTCACTCACTGCAGTTGCTGCAGCACAGAAACATGGGCACTGAGAACCTGTGGTCTGACTGTACACACACATACATGCCAAATAAAGAGACCCCAGCCATGAAAATAGTTAGACGTGGAGTATAATGAGAAGACGGGACAGATGCTGCTGGCCAGGTGCATGGCATAGCTGGGCAAGCTTACAAACCAGCGACCTGTTCAAATGCAACCATCACCTTTTATCCCTCTGTTTTCCCTTGTGTGTTCCTCCCCACCACCCTTCCTCTGTCTTTTCTTCCTCCCCTCAGCATCCCATAGCAAGTGTTGTACAATCCCCAAATGTTCTTCCCTCCCTCCTCATAATGAATCCCATACTCCTTAGGCAGTAAGCCCTCCCTCTGCAAGGTGGTCCAGAGAGCCTCTCTTCTTGACTGACAGTGCTGGGTCTCACCCCAGTCCATGGGCTGATTGCTTACTGGGAGAGGCTGGGGCCAGGGCTCTGTTTCTCTGAGCAGGTTATTGAGGTTCCCTCACCTGCCATCATGCCTCTGAGCTCTTTCACTTGTGTCTGGAGACAAGCTTTTCATCACATAACCTAAAAGTTTATACAGCTATTTTGGACAGAACTGGGACTAAAATGTGGAGACCCCATTGTTGAAAACCATTTGGTTTACTTCTGTGCTTGCAGTTCTACATTATATGAGCTTGACATATACAGAACCAAAGCAAGTCTCTCTGCAGCTGTAATGCAGCAGAGTAAAGTGAACATTAGCTATAGGAACAATATGGCAGAAAAGAAAAAAGAAAAAGGAAAAGAAAAAAGAAATAGGAAAAGAGAAAAGAAAAGAAAAGAAAAGAAAAGAAAAGAGAAAAGAAAAGAGAAAAGAAAAGAAAAGAGAAAAGAAAAGGAAAAGAAAAGAAAAGAAAAGAGAAAAGAAAAGGAAAAGAAAAGAAAAGAAAAGAGAAAAGAAAAGAAAGAAAAACAAAAGAGAAAGAAAAGAAAAAAGAAACATTCTTCTTCAGAGACAAAAAATACTATATTTGTATTGCAACAGTGTCCTGGTATCCCAAATAGGATTAAGAGCATTTACTAAAGATATAGACACTGCAGATGTCAAAAAGTTTGGTCTCCGTAAAAACAGATAGGGAGGTAGAGAACTGTAACCAAGCTCTTCAATATATTCTTATATATTCTGCTCGATGCTTGATTTGGCACGATCTGCAGAGAGGAGGAAATTAATTACTTTCTAGCAAGGGAAGGCTCCAGGGTTTTTATTGTCTGGGGAGAGGCAGTAGGGTAGAGCTTGGTGCAAAAAAAATTAAGCTACTTAAAGAAATTCAGTCTTTAAGCCAACAGATTCTGTTACTTGAAACGTAAGAGGTAAGAAATAAGCCACAGCAAAAACCTCTTCATTCTTGCCAATACTCCATTAGACCTTTGGATAACTTGTTCTCAGTTTGGCTTCTGGTCAGCCACAGAGGATGCACTTTGGGTACTTTTTGTTTCTTTACAATTGCCTTTTGTAGATAAAAACGTTTGTTTTGTTTTTCTCCCACAGTGTTCCATGTGGTGAGGAAGAAGTTATTAGCTCCCCTTTCTAAAACAATTGCCTGTTTAAAGTCATTTAGAAGCTACAGACATTTTGTTTAAATTCTATGCAGCGTACGCAGCCTTTAGTAAGAAACTGTGGGGGTTATCAGTATTACCTATGTACTATACATTGGTTTGCCTGACTTGATTATAACATTTGTTGCTTTAAGACTTTCACTATAACTGAGAATAAAAATCCCTCTTGTTCATATGTGTTTGAGGTAGTAATGATAAGGCTTGTATGCCAAGCTAAGTGAACTCTGGCAAACCTAAAGAAAGTTTTGGGAACTAGGAAAAGGTTGGGGGCCAGTACATTAAAAGAATCCTTTCATGGTTTCTCTGCACTGATTTAACTATTATTTAAAATGTCCTCTGGCAGCATTTGTAACATTAATCGTATAATGATTTTCTTATATTTAAACCATGGTAATTAAAATGTGCAGACTATTTCTTATTCCTGCTGCAATATAATGTTTTCACTTGATTGAAGCTGAACTGCAGTTTGGCCTTTATGTTGTAAGGAAAAAAAACAGGACTGCTGGGAGCAAATGGATCAATTAAACAATGTTCTTTTGTAATGAGGGTTACATCATTCTGCCAATGATAAAAATCTGTAGCTGAATCTGTCACTAATGATATATGCCATCTTCTTAGCCCCATGATGCTAACCTATCAGAAGGCAACTATCAGGCTTAGCTTTCTATTGATCCGTGCATGATGTGTTTCAGAAGTCAGTAAAAAAAGCAGATCAGCTCATTATAAAATACTAACTTTACAATTAGATGCTACTGGAGGCTGAAAACGGCAATACAAATATTGGGCTGAAAACGTCATTTGTGAATACTTCTCCTTCTCTAACCTGTTTTTCCATTTTGCGTCTTGCCTTTTGGACAGCAATATTATTGTATCAAATCACAACCAAGCTCCCAGGGTGCGGTACTAGGGCAAACACCAGCAAACTAAGTTTGGTGATAGCAGATATACAGAGCACTATAGCACAAGATGTCAGTGATCAGTTCTGTATAACTAACTCTAAAAAAAAAAGGAGAGCTTTTGTGACTTGTGGGGTTTGTTATAGCCTTATTTACCCAGACAGGAGGCAGGTCCACCTATGCTATTAGTTGTGGCTGTGAGGTTAGGGCTGACCACCTAAACACTGGGACCTTGAGGGCATCCAGGGAGCAATGGTAAATGTAGGAACCTAACCAGAGTGAGAACGGAGCACACTGAGTCAACTGCTCCCTAGGACCATCCAAGGAGGACAATCAAACCCTTGTCCCTGGAGTGAAACACACTCAGAGGGGTCAGTAGGGAAACTCTTTCCCTGTAATGCCCTGAAGACTAAAGAGGCTCATCTCCTAAAGGGTTGCAGGGATGCAGGGGAAGAGCATTTTGGGATTTCATAAAGTGTATTATGGGCCCCTTTATAAGGGGATTGTGGCAATGTGTGAGATGGTGTAAATTGTTTAGGGAAAGGTCAATAGTGAGGCATAAAGGTGAATCATGGAGGAACAAGCATAGGAAAATAGAGGGAAAAAGGGATAAAAGAGGCTTGGTCAGTATGCTTGTCTGAACTGTGCCTTATCACTGCCGTCTGTCCTATGTTCTTATCAAATCCTACTTCCAAATATAGTCTGTGTGCGTGTGTTCTCAATTCTGACTGTGTATGTGTGGGTGCCAGTGATCTTCGAGCTGAACTAGCCTGTGAACATGGTAAGAAGTCTGAGTGCCAGCAACTGGAGGAGGATCACAAACTCAGGGGCCTGAAGGTCTAAGCGCAACAACAGGGGATGAGTCCAGGGGTCAGCTACTGCATAGGTTGAGTGTTTTAAGACCAGGTACAGGAGAGACCCATATGTTGTGAGTGCACATGTTTCACTAGCAGACTTTGACCCTGATTAGCTGGAGAGGAGGAACGGGATGGGGCTGTCAGTGCTGCTTATGCTTGTGTGAGTGTTGTGTGCCTGTGTGGGTATCGGGAGGGGCACTGCTGTCTGGTCACTGGAATTTTAGGTTACATATCAGTGGTAAGAGCGCACACACACACACATATATATATATATATGAAAAGCCTTTACATACACACACACACATATATTTTATATATACACACATATATATTGCATTACATATAATAATATAAAAATTATAAATTAGTTATACATTTTAGATTACATTTTATATATAATAATATAAAAACTATATATTAGTTATGTGTATCTATAAAAATGCTTTTTTAGCACTAGGGGAGATTTTGATTGGATATTAGGAAAAATTTCTTCACTGAAAGGGTTATCAAGCATTGGAACAGGCTGCCCAGGGAAGTGGTTGAGTCACCATCCCTGGAGACATTTTAAAGAGGTGTAGATGTGGCACTTGGGGACATGGTTTAGTGGTGGATTTGGCAGTGTTAGCTTTATGGTTGGACTCGATCTTAAAGCTCTTTTCCAGACTAAATGATTCAATGATTCTATAGTTAACATCCTGTTGTGGGTTAATCCTAGTAGGCAGCTAAGCATCCCACAGTTGCTTGCTCACTCCCCCACAGTGGGGTGGGGCAGAGAATCAGAAAGGCAAAAGCAAGAAAACTCATGGGTTGAGATAAAGACAGTTGAATAGAATAGAATAGAATAGACCAGACTATTTCAGCTGGAAGGGACCTACAACGATCATCCAGTCCAACTGCCTGACCACTTCAGGGATGGCCAAAAGTTAAAGCATGTTGTTAAGGGCATTGTCCAAAAGCCTCTTAAACATTGACAGGCTGGGGGCATCGACCACCTCTCTAGGAAGCCTCTTCCAGTGATTGAACATCATCTCGGTAAAAAAATGCTTCCTAATGTCCAGCCTAAACCTTCCCTGATGCAGCTTTGAACCATTCCCACACATCCTACCAGTGGATGCCAGGGAGAAGAGCTCAGCACCTCCCTCTCCACGTCCCCTCCTCAGGAAGCTGTAGAGAGCAACGAGGTTGCCCTTCAGCCTCCTTCTCTCCAAACTAGACAAGCCCAAAGTCGTCAGCCGCTCCTGTCACAGGACATATCTTCCAGCCCTTTCACCAGTTTGGTTGCCCTCCTCTGGACACATTTGAGTACCTTCACATCCTTCCTAAATTGTGGGGCCCAGAACTGCACACAGTACTCAAGGTGAGGCTGCACCAACGCTGAATACAGTGGGATAATCACCTCTTTTGACCAGTCAAGCAAAAAAGGTCAAGCAAAGCTGCAAAACCAAAGAAAAGCAAAATAAGAAATACATTCACTACTTCCCATGTAGTGGCAGGCAGATATACTTCCTGGAAAGCAAGTCCTCAGCACACGTAATATTTACTTGGAAAGACAAATGAAACTGGAAAATTAAAACTTGGGGGACTTCTTCCATGCAAGTCTTTGATCTGTACAATCTCCACAAATGTATTTATGTCCTCACTTACCTACTGGTTTGGCCTTCAGGATGATTTTGCTAGGTGCAAAAGGCTGCACTCAGGATTCCCAATATATTTGCTGAAGTTCAGTTATTTTGGATTTGAGAAAGTGAAAGCACACCAATCAATGTGTTTGCTCAAGCAAAAAAGAAAGGTGAAATCTGCTATTCCATACCTTCCGCAAAATACCTCGGGATTACCACAAGAGCAAATCTGATCCTTTAGAAGGATTGGGAGTCTGACTCCTTCTATGCTTTCTATACAAGTCTGCACAAGAAAGGAAACCTCTGTTCATACACTTGCATTCTCAGAGATGGATGAATGTTAGACCTGAGAGAGCTGCAAGGCAAGGTGTGGGGAGATAAGGCAACCTTATCTCTATGTAGAAAGGACCAAGGGATATGCTTCCCTCTGGCTGGGTAAATGCTATCATAGTGAATATTGACAATGCACAAGCATCCATTCCTGAGTATTTCTCTGTTGTTCAGGTCCATGTTATCCAAACACTCTGCAAAAACAACAAAATAAAATTGGAGATACCATAGGCTTGTAATCACAATTCAGTCTAGTCACTATTTCCTCACTTTAGTTCAGACAGCAAACATGAGTTTAAGCCATTCAAAAGGAGAAATTACTTATTTAAATTAGGTTCTTCCTTGGTCCTTTTTTCTAAATCTGTTTTCCTACAAGCTCTCATTAAAAATATTACAGATAGTTAGCCCTATATTTTAAATTGAATACAACCTATTTTGCATGTTATGTTCAAATCTTGTTTATGGGGAGAGAAAGCACACCTTATATATAAGTAAACACAAGAATCTATTGATAGTATAACTAATATTTTAAGGGTCTAATCATTATTAGTACAAATGTGGTTCTTATAGAAAAAGAAAAAAGAATAATGTGGTTTAATTCAGTTATATGCACACTTAATTCCTGCCCCATTTCTTGCAGTTATGTTAAACCTTCCCCTGCTCTTCTGGGTCCTGAGGTTGGTGCCGTCACTCTGGTGCTGGTGGTGGGCACCAATGTTAGCAGCGAATTGTCAGCGTCCGAGTGTTTTGCCAGGAGGAATATGATGTTCATGTTGATAGTTTCTTATTCCTCACTCTGGGATCCGCTTTGGATCAAATTTATATGTTTGTTAACATGCATTTACACTTTTCTCTTTCTTCATTGGTCTGCAGCTCCACATTACATACAAATTTACAATATATGGTCACCCTTACATATGTTAGATACTATTTCTTCATTCTCTTTGTTAACCCTAAAACCGGTTTTATCAAGCTCCAGGTTTGCATGCCTTTGAGTATTTGTCAGTCATTTGCAGCTGTGGCATCTCCAGTGCAAAAAATGCAAAGCTGCATAGTTATTATAAATTATGATGGCATACAATAAATGGAACACAATGGAATTGGTATTAAAAATGGAGGAAGGCAAGAGAAAATTTAGTTGTTTTCTTATATAGGTACTTAAGAAAAATGGAAGGATGGAGGGAGGGAGGGAAGAAAGGAAGAAAGGTAAAAAAGAGAGAGGGAAAGAAGGAAGAATGGACAGGGGAAGGAGCATGGGGGGAGGGAAAGAGGGAAGAAAGGAAGGAAGAAAGAAGAAAGGTAGGCAAGAAATAAATAAGGAAGATGGGAAGGAAACTGACTTGAAATTCAAGCCAAACTCTAAGCATTTCTAAGGCTCAAGGGATTATTTTCCTGTTGGCATCCCTTCGGATTTCTGTTTAGTAAGACCTACAGACTCCATGGGTGAACAAATTTCTTTGAGAATTTCTGAAAGGCTGTCAGTACCATTGGTATTTTTTTTTTAATTGGCTGGATAAGTCTTACAAAGCACCAGTGAAATGTGAATCAGGCTTTTAAAATGTTATGTTCTGTGATTTGTGTGCACAATCTGAAATATTAATCTTTATCTTTTTAGGAGGGCTCCTTGCCAACAACAGAAGAAAAGGCCACAAAGCTTTTCCTTCCTCTTATGGTTTTAAGTAGAAAATATATTCAGGAAAATATAATGCTATGTATATATAATACATTTATGTTAAAGTTGCCCTTGGGACTTAAAATCTTTAGCATTTCCATATTATTATCATTTCAAGGTGTTCAATCATACCAATATATTAATGTAGGATTGGTGTTTGTTTTCAAATATTTGCACATCCTTTTCTGAGATAAGCAACTAACTCTAACTGTTGAGAACTTATGAATTAAACAAGGCTGGACTGGATCAGATTTTGAATAGAAAACCACTGCAGTTTTCTGTGATGGGAAAAAAACCCTGAAGTGCTTTACGAAGTAGCATCATGATACAACAGTGATAGAAATTTACATTAAACATTTAAGAATATTAAATAGCATTTATTTCCTCATGCAGTATGGAATATAGTAATGCTATTTTTTAACTATTATTATCTTGAAATTATATCTAACACTATATTAAAATATTCTGGATTTTAATTTTTATTTTTGTAAGTATGATTATATGTCTTGCATGGCACACTCATGAGTTTAAATTTCTCCCTTGCTTATTGGCATGAAAAATGCATCCTTCCAGCATTTTTTTGGAATTGTCTTTGCCTGAGGCTGTGCCTGCAACTTACAAAGACTATCAAAGGAAAATGGTGACTGAGATTCAAACTGAACTGAGCTGGAGGGATACAGCATTCTTTTTAATGTTTATTTTAGATTTTTAAGTCAAGAAGTTTTAAAAAAATTCAGTCAGTTTCAGTCATCTCTAATAGATGAAACAGCATTTGAGTTTTGCTGGTGAGTCTTTTTTTAACTTTCTACTAGAGGTGCAAAGAGTCTGCAAAAGAGGAGAGCAAGAAAGAGCTTTTAAAGTCCAATAGCAACCTGAAATATTTTTTAAGATTAAAGTGGAATATAATATTTTTCTTCTCTTTTTTGTAAAGAAGTAATCTTTTGGGACACACAAAATGTTTTGCTTGCTGGATAGATGGATGGAGAGAGAATCCATAAAGTTTAACAAAATATTAGTTTAGTCATTCTAAGGATTATTTGAAAGTTAAAAATATTAATTTCTTCCATGATAAAAGAGAGGAAAAAATGGTGAAAACAGAATTTTCTGGCATTGGATTATGGAATCAAACACTGGGGGGTTTGTATATTTACATTGTGGTTGTGGAAAAAGTGTTCTTCCTTCCATCACACTTCAAGATTTTTGCATCTCCTCTATTATATCACTGCCTGGTTTACAGTGCAGGAGCAACTACTTATTTCCATTTTGGGTATCTAGCTTTCTTTTTTACCTGCAACCAAAGATGGTAGGATTGCCCAGCTATCCAGCTGGTCTTATATTCTGGGTTGGCATTATACACTGCTATAAGAAGAACTTGACTCATATCTATGCATATTTGCCCAGGTTGCAACTCCTATCCTGTCTCCTCCAGAATCTCATTCAGAGGCCAGACTGCATCACATCTCCTCTCCTTTGCACACCCTTCTGAACCCACAAAAAGTTGGGACACCTCCTTGTCAATACCTTGCAGGCATACCCCCACTAACCGTCCTTTGGATCAGGAAGAAAGAAGTCAGGGGAGGACCTCCAGGCGTATGCAGTTGTGGTGACCTCAGTCCTGCAGGCAAAGACAATATTCCTTTGCTCTTAGCTCACCTTCTAAGAGTTATTTCTGTTTAGTGGTTCTCTACTTTTTCCTGCTTTTTGCTCACTAGTTTGAATGCTTAAGACTTACTTTTCTATCCACAGGTATTTTTTATATTTGTTGTTCATATCCATTTATTTGGTTGTTTATGCTCTTTTCCCAAATCAGAGAGGGCTTTTAATGCAAAGACAGACATGAAATGGAGACAAGAATGGAGATTAATGGAGGTGCTGGTGCCTATCTCAAGAGAGAGTGAAGGAAATGTTTGTATGAGACAATTATAAAACAACCTTCTCCCAAAACCATTTAGATAAATTTCTATTGTGTTTAACTACTTGCTTAACTAGTTAACACTTGAATTAAGGTGAAATTAGAGTGGTTTTAATTAATTTAGTCTCTGGAAAAAGTAAGAAAAAAAATCAGCATACTGTTTTAAGTGACAGCACAGAAAGGGACCAGATCCAGGCCTGGTATCTCAACCTTCCTACCTGAGGAACCTTGTTATTGTGGAAGGGGAGAGGGATTTGATTTTCCTGCTTTTCGTCTCCTTATCAACATTCTGTGTGCTATATACTGTAGTCAGTTTACTGGGATAGGGAGCTAGCTCGATGGGAAAGAAAGAAACAGTTGTAAAAACCTCATGTATGTAGGTATTTTTCAAAATTATCAATATACGTGTAAAACGTATATTCAAGGATCACAAAAAGGAAGAAAAGAGGTATATCTTAAAGCAATAGCAATAAAGTAATTGGAAGAAATTAGAGAGCAACAAAATACTATCATTCGGATTATACCACAGTATCCTACATACATATACATATATATACCACTTCCCCCAATGTCTACAAGCACATCAGAATACATGTCTGAAATAACGGTTGTATAGTGGTATTACATCATTCTATTGTATATGGTACATATCACTTTATGTCTGAGAAAAAAAATTGCCATCTGTATGAAAAAAGGTTGTATATTGAGCCTTTCTGACTTTATTATGTTGTTAAAATTTGAAGTGTATCTGGTGGTTTGTTTTCCTATTTTTATCTTGAAAAATAATTTTGTGAAGCTGAGATTTTGGGTTCTGCTAGTGCAAAAAAAACCTCTGAGAATTGATCTGTTGTGCTTTGCCTCAGAGGAATTTTTTATGGCACTCACAAGAAAGCTGATACACTTTCATCAATTTTTGTGTTATTTTTTAGAAACAGCTGTTCCAAAAAACTTCAGTAGAATCCGCATTAAATACTTTGCTTCCCGGATCCAGCCAACACAAGAAAGAGTCATCCCTGCCAGTCTACTGAGTTCTTGCCTGTGAGAATATGTATTTTCTAGAAACAGCATCTATGCCACTATCTTGTAGGAATACTAAAGTAATGGAAAAGAACTGGAGCTTTTTCTTTCAAGAATTCCACAAGGGAAACTTTTTCTCTAAAGCAAAACCCATGTATCTCATTGTGCATTTACTTCTTTCATGTACCTGGTGCAAAGAAAAAAGGAAACCTGCCTGTTGTTTCAGGAGAGCACACAGTTCTTCAAGGTGCTGAACGCCAGCTGAAAGCGGAGGCACGTGAACATAGTCCACTTGGGAGTCAGCAAAGGTTTGACCATGCTTAGCATTTATGAATGAAAATTAGTTTTTCCTCCAGTGGCAGGCTGAGAAGAGATCCCTTATTTCTACTCAAACCTGTCACTCTGAAAACAGACATAATTAAAAAGTTGAAATCTTGTCCCCATGCGTGAGTCAGGGTGAGAAGGTGAGTCAGAAAAGGGGGTATAATGCCCTGTTGCTGTTATTCTAAGGATGGGCATAGATTTGCATTGGTGATGGTGTCTCCCTGACTAAAGCTTTTAATGTCCTTTCAGACATATTGCTGAATAACCCCTGGACAGTTCTTCTTGCAGTATCCTTGCCAGGGGTTGCACTTGACTGCTGTGTACCTTAGATATATATAATGTTCTGCCCTCACAGTTCAGTTGATGGATTTCTACCCTAATATTAAATCCAGGCGGGTAACTTGAACATTCTGCTGAGTTATTGCCTATATCCCCCCTAGGCCCCTTATTTTTTTATAAGCTTGAGTGGAGGCATCACAGCAAAGAATTCAGCCCATGCAATTCAAATGTGGGAGTCTACTAAGTGTAATGTTTGAAGTTCAGTGTGAGCAACATGTGGCATTAAAAAACGTGCTAAATAAGGCATAGCCCGCTAACTTACAATTCAGGGCCATGGGCTCCCCCCTGTTTAGAGATATCCTACCTCCTGCAGGTCCAGTAGTGCAACACATTGCTCTCTAATTTAAATAATGTCAAAAAGATTAAGTGCTACCAAAACCTATGAAGATAATTAATGCATAGTTGTTAGCGTGTCTGACTAGACTTACCCCTGTGTCATTTTTAGCAAATTTTATCAGTAATTGATTTAACTTTCATTTGCACTTCCCTCCATTTAAACTGTTAATACTTCTAAGCTGGCAGAGGAGTGAATAAACAATTGGTGAGCTATAAGCAATTATAAAAATTGCTTAACTGGTGTAATTACAGTATGAATTTCTTTGCCCATTTGTCACATCATATCTGAGTTCAGCATGGCATAAGCTTAGTGAAAGATCCTTGAGATATTAACGCAGGAGTTGCAGAGCAGCCTCTGGCTTCTGCAGGAGTCTCAGCTCTGTTGTGAGGTCTAGGAGGCGATTTCTGAGGTAACTTTGTTAATGATGGGGAAAAGGCTTTTCAGAAAGACCTGAGTCACCCAATTCTCACCTGGGAAATGGACTGCGCAGGCACTCTGGGGTTGCTGCAGCTTTCTTCCAGGTTTCAGCTACTACAGGCAGCGCTTTCGCAGACACTATGATCTCAGGAACCTGTGAAGAGGACACAATGCAGAGATTTAAGTTTCAATGGGATCTGTGTAATCAGAAAGGCCTACAAGTCCATGAATTCCTTTAACTTTCTTTGATACTTGGGGAATATAATCCCTCACCTTGGCTAGGAGGAAGCTGGTAAGAGTTCTGAGAATTCGTATTTCCCATTTCTGTGTTTGGTGGGTTGGTCAGTTGGGTTGTTTTGGTTTTCCTGCTGGCCTTTATGACTGTTAAATTAGAGCTTTCTGTTTGGTTGGTTTTTATGCTGTAGAAAGTAAAGACTCAGCCTGATGAAAGATACCCAGTTGGAAACAGATCGTTTTCTATCTCTGACAGCAACAGAATTTAGCAAATTTGGTTAAAATAAAACCAACTGTACAGCAAAACCAGAACCCCACTACTACACTGGAAGTTAAGATCTGCTTTTCTTTGTTGTCTTTTTTTTTTTCTTTTCCTTTTCTTCTTTTTTTTTTTTTCTTTTGTTGTTAATTTGTTTATTTGGTATTACATTAAAGAGTAGCACAAAGGAAAAAAAAAAAACCTATTCCCTATTATTTGTTTTCCATGTTATACAGATAATAGAGACTTTAGAAATTGAATGATATTTTGAATATATGAAAACATCCTGCATTTAATTTTCTGGGTTTTGCCTCAGTCCATGTCAGAAACATGCTTTGGGCTTTTAATAAGAATGTCTCTGTCCCATACCTGATATGCCATATGTGCTTTCCTGCAGGCCTTTTAATTTACAGTGAAGTAACCTGCTAATGAAACAGCTTTCAACATTGTTTCTCTTTCCTTAATAATCCATCAGGGTATTGCTAGTGTATTTGTCAAAAAAGCCCCAAACCCTAGTATTAAACTTGCTGCAAGACAAGAACCCAGAATAAGGATTTGAAAACTTACTTACACATGTATGTACTATATCCCCTGAATACAGGGGTGTCTTAAGTTAATAGGCTGTAAAAATTAAAATTAAGACACTTTTTTTTTCTGTTTCTTTAATTTTATTTCACTGTTTCATTTCATCTGCATACTGCTTAACAACTTCCATTTTTACCTTGTTGCCTTTACAGTGTTGCCCTATAAAATTTCCTTTTTTTCTCTTCATTTCCCTGATTTCTCCTTCTTGTTTATGTTAGTGAAAAATTAACTTCAACAGATTTCCTTCAAGGTTACGCTGATGTGAAGGAAAGTGTTCTCATTTTCCTTGCAGGAAGCCTAATTATTCAAAGCTTCACAGATCTCATTACTCTGCATATACAAATGTTGAACCCATAGGAGATTCTTAATCCAAGAAGTATGTTAGCAATTGCCACTTCTATTGTTCTTGTGATGGAGCTCATGGGAAGAGGTTACCTCCAAGCAATATAAATATGCATTTTTAATGATACTTACAAAAGGAGATCTGGAGGAACTGAGAATAAGCCAAAAAGATGGTAGGTTGTTCCATTCTATTGCTTTGAATGGTACCATTATATTTTAGTTATTGTACTTGAGACATTTAATTCAAGGCAGTGATTACAGAGTGATCAAGTGTCTCCTCTTAATTGAGGCTTCAATAAGTGTTCCATTACTAGCCTGTTTTTTTATCTTTTTTTTTTTTTTTACCTCTGGGGATTCTTTTTATCTTAATTATTTTTTCAGATGAACTTTTAAAGTGAATTAAAACTATCCTGAAAATATGAAGAAAATTGATCAAGTTGGTCTCCAGAGAGTAGTTTAGAACTGCTCTTTTTAAATGATACCAGCCAGGGTAATTCTTTTCCCCTGTAAGCACTACTGATAATCAATTTTTGGGGGGAAAAGTAAAAAAAACAATTTATCTTTACCTCAGTCCCTCCAGAAATCTGTCCTTTGTTTAGTATATAGCCATACAAACAATTTGTTTTTCACATGGTTCAGTTCATGTGAAATGTGCTAGGTGAGTATAGTAAGAGAGGAAGGGGAGAAGAGACATCCATAATGAGGGTTAAATTGATTATGTTTGTAGAAACAAAAGTGATTTATTTTTCCAAGAGCCTTAATTCCTGTCCTAAAGATGTTACAGAGGCTTCTATTTTTTTGAGATGCAAATTCCTGCAATGTTAAATGCTTGAACTGATGACAATGTTTCAGTGAAGTCATTAGTCCCAGTTCGGATGAGAATTCAGAGGTTGGGACTGGTCCATGCTGAGCACATCATGGATTAACATGGGTGAAACAAAGTGCAGAGATGGATCCTGAGACTTATTGATAGGCCAGTGCTGGTTAAGACGACTGGCAAGTGAGGACAGTATTTAGCCCACATTGTGTCAAATAACTCTCTCATTACATGTTTTTAACTCCCCAACATGTTTATCCACTTCATTTACTGCATTCCTTCAATTCTGGTCATGATATTTTTCCTTAGAGGGTAAAGAGAAGGATAAAGAGGATAAAGAACACAGGCTTAAAATGCTCAGAGGTGGACCTAGTTGGAGTTCCTTCCTGCAGATGTATGAACTGCATGGAAGAGAAAAGAAATTGATTTGTAGTGCAACTTTCTAAACTTAATTGTTCAAACACCAGCTGCTTTCAGAAGCAACCGCTTTCAAAATGCCTTCTCTATTGCAGAGTGAGTATGTTGCTGAATTCTTGACTTAGAAAAATGTGCCTATCACATGTGCTTGAAGATTCATGTTTGTTTGGTGCTGGTGGTGGTTTTTTTGCTTTATAAATTGTGGTGTTTGGGGTTTTTTTTCTATCACATGAAATGATTGGGATCAAGCTAACTACAGAAAACTACAGAAATTTCAGGGAGTGTGAGAACAATTCAAAAGTGTTTTCACCAAGCTTTACAGCAGTTTTAGGAGAACCGGAAGATCCGAGGCCTTATTCAGAAACAATATAGTTGTATAAAAAATATCTGCATTTAGTAGTGTTTGCTTCTTCAAGTCTTGAATGTTTTTGGCATTATGGTCTTTTTACAGCATTGGTATTATGGTCTTGTATTTGCTTGATGTTCTTTGAATTTTAAAGAGAACAGGATAGTAAAAGAAAGTCATTGATTTCTCTGGCCTGCTGGTCCTAAACTTGTTGCCATTTTGAAGGAGCATAGACCTTCATGTATATATACCACTTGGTAGATAAGGAATTGGCTGGATGGTTGCACTCAAAGAGTTGCAGTCAACGGCTCGATGTTCAAGTGGACACCAGTGAGGAGCGGTGTTCCTCAGGGGTCGGTATTGGGACCGGTGCTGTTTAACATCTTTGTCGGTGACATGGACAGTGGGATCAAGGGCACCCTCAGCACGTTCGCTGACAACACCAAGCTCTGTGGTGTGGTCGATGCGCTGAAGGGAAGGGATGCCATCCAGAGGGACCTGGACAGGCTTGAGAGGTGGGCCTGTGCAAACCTCATGAAGTTCAACAAGGTCAAGTGCAAAGTCCTGCACATGGGCCAGGGCCAATCCCCGAGCACAAATACAGGCTGGATGATAAGTGGATTGAGAGCAGCCCTGTGGAGAAGGACTTGGGGGTGTTGGTTGATGAGAATCATAGAATCAGTTAGGTTGGAAAAGACCTTCAACATCATCGAGTCCAACCATCAACCATGCCCACTAAACCATGTCCTGAAGTCCCTTGTCTACGTGCTTTTTGAAAACCACCAGGGATGGTGGCTCAACCACTTCCCTGGGCAGCCTGTTCTAATACCTGACAACCCTTTCAGTAAAGAAATTTTTCCTAATATCCAACCTAAACCTCCCTTGCCGCAACTTAAGGCCATTTCCCCTCATCCTATCACCAGCCACCTGACAGAAGAGACCAGCACCCACCTCACTACAACCCCCCTTCAGGTAGTTGTAGAGAGTGATATGGTCTCCCCTCAGCCTCCTTTTCTCCAGGCTAAACAACCCCAGTTCCCTCAGCCGCTCCTCATAAGACCTGTGCTCCAGACCCCTCACCAACTTGGTTGCCCTTCTCTGGACACACTCCAGCACCTCAATGTCTTTCCTGTAGGGAGGGGCCCAAAACTGAACACAGTACTCAAGGTGCGGCCTCACCAGTGCTGAGTACAGGGGGACAATCACCTCCCTGCTTCTGCTGGCCACACTATTTCTGATGCAGGCCAGGATGCCATTGGCCTTCTTGGCCACCTGCGTACACTGCTGGCTCATATTCAGCCAGCTGTCAACCAGCAGCCCCAGGTCTTTCTCTGCTGGGCAGCTTTCCAGCCCCTCTTCCCCAAGCCCATAGCGCTGCATGGGGTTGCTGTGACCAAAGTGCAGGACCCGGCACTTGGCCTTGTTGAACCTCATACAATTGGCCTCAGCCCATTGATCCAGCCTGTCCAGATCCCCCTGTAGAGCCTTCCTACCCTCGAGCAGATCAACCCTCCCTCCCAACTTGGTGTCGTCTGCAAACTTACTGAGGGTGCACTCAATCCCCTTGTCTAGATCATTGATAAAGACATTAAACAGAACTGGCCCCAACACCGAGCCCTGGGGAACACCATTTGTGACCCACCTCCAACTGGATTTAACTCCATTCACTGCAACCCTCTGGGCTCGTCCATCCAGCCAGTTTTTCACCCAATGAAGAGTACACTTGTCCAAGACATGAGACACCAGCTTCTCAAGGAGTATGTCATGAGAGACAGTGAAAAAGGCCTTGCTGAAATCAAGGTAGATGATAACATCCACAGCCTTTCCCTCATCCACTAGGTGGGTCACCTGGTCATAGAAGGAGATCAGGTTGGTCAAGCAGGACCTGCCTTTCATAAACCCATGCTGACTGGGCCTGATCCCCTGCTTGTCCTGGACTTGCCACGTGAGTGCTTTCAAGATGAACCATTCCATAATCTTCCCCGGTACCAAGGTCAGGCTGACAGGCCCGTAGTTCCCTGGATCCTCCCTCTGACCCTTGTTGTAGATGGGCATCACATTGGCAAGCCTCCAGTCCTCTGGGACCTCCCCTGTTGACCAGGATCGCCAATAGATGATGGAGAGTGGCTTGGCAAGCACCTCCGCCAATTCACTCAGTACTCTTGGATGGATCCCATCTGGTCCCATAGATTTGTGAGTGTCCAGATGGCATAGTAGGTCACTAACTATTTCCTCCTGGATTAAGGGGGGTATATTTTGCTCTTCATCCTCGCCTTCCAGCTCAGGAGGCAGAGTACCCTGCGGATAACTGGTGTCCCTATTAAAGACTGAGGCAAAGAAGACATTAAGTACCTCAGCCTTTTCCTCATCTCTGGTGGCAACCTTCCCTTCTGTATCCATTAAAGGATAGATATTTTCCTTGGGTTTCTTTTTACTGTTAAGATATTTGTAAAAACATTTTTTATTGTCCCTTACAATAGTGCCCCTTACAATAGTTCTAGCTGAGCTTTTGCCTAATTTCCTCTGTGCATGACCTAACAAGATCCCTGTACTCCTCCTGAGCTGCCTGCCCTTTCTTGCAGAGATGATAAACTCTCCTTTTTTTCTTGAGTCCTAGCAAAAGCTGTCTGTTCAGCCAGGCCGTTCGTCTTCCTCAGCGGTTCAACTTGCGGCACACAGGAATAGCGTGGTCCTGAGCCATTAAGATTTCCTTCTTAAAGAATGTCCATCCCTCCTGGACCCCTTTGCCCTTCAGGACTGTCTCCCAGGGGACTCTTTCAACCAGTGCCCTGAAGAGGCCAAAGTTTGCTCTCCAGAAGTCCATAGTGGTGGTTTTGCTGACCACCTTCTTTGCCTCACTGAGAATTGAGAATTCCATCATTTCATGGTCGCTAAGCCTGAGCCAGCCTCTGACCATCACACCTCCCACCAGTCCTTTCCTGTTTGTAAACAGTAGATCTAGCAAGGCTCCTCCCCTGGTAGGCTCACCTACCAGTTGTGTCAGGAAGATATCTTCCACACACTCCGGGAACCTCCTAGACTGCTTATTCACTGCTGTGTTGTACTTCCAGCAGACATATGGAAAGTTAAAGAAGTCCCCCACGAGGACAAGGGCACACGATTGTGAGAGTACTGCCAGTCGCCTGTAGAATGATTCATCTGTCTCTTCAACCTGGTTGGGTGGTCTATAACAGACTCCCAGAACAATATCTGCCTTGTTGGCCTTCCCTCTTATCCTTATCCATAAGCACTCCACCTTGTCATCACAATCATGTAGCTCTGTACAGTCAAAACACTCCCTAACACAGAGAGCCACCCCACCACCTCTTCTGCCTTGACTATCCCTTCTGAAGAGGTCATAGTCATCCATTGCAGCACTCCAGTAATGGAAGTCATCCCACCATGTTTCTGTGATGATGACCAAGTCATCTATCCTGCTGCACAATGGCTTCCAGCTCCTCCTGTTTATTGCCCATGCTGCGTGCATTGGCATAAATACATTTGAGATGGCCTATCGAATCCAGGCCCCAGGAAGGCAGCAGACTTCCCTGTGGGATGGATCAGGTCTGCATATTGGGCCCTCTGTCCCCGTCAGAAGGGAGTTGCCTACAACAATTACCCTCCTTTTTCTTTTTTCAGAGGCTGTGAGAATGCGTGGGGCTGCCTGACTGAGCCTAGGCACCCCCCTGGATAGGCCTTCATCTACACCCTGATCTTCATTGACCTGGTCCTGAAGTTCCAGAGCCCCATACCTGTTGTGTAGGGGCAACTGGGAAGGTGAGGGAGACAGGGAGGGGATTCTCCTGCCTCCCCGAGCAGGGACCTGTATCCATTTCTCTCCATCTCTTAGGTCCCCTCCTGCCTGGTGACAAGAGGGCAGGGGAACCTCCGCTTCTTGCAGAGCCTCCATCTGCTGCCTCTGCCTCAGGGATGGTAGGGTGTGGGTCCACCAATCTATCTCCCTCTCACACTCCCTGATACTCCTCAACCTTTCCAGTTCCTCCTTCAGCTCTGCCACCAGGCTGAGCAGATCATCCACCTGGTCACACCGCACATGGGATATGTCCCTGCTGCCCTCCGGCACCAGTGACAGGCTCAGGCACTCCCTGCAGCCGGAGACCTGGACACCTGCACGTTTGCATGGGAGCTCTGTCTGCGTCACCACATTTTTCCTCGCAGTGGCTTTCACCCATGTGGCAACCAGAGCTGGGTCTCCTCCTGGGCCGATGCCCACCACTCGAGTAGCCTTCTCGAGCTGGGAAGGGGGGGGTGCACCCTACCTGCGCGAACTGCCACGCCACGCCCTTTCTGACGCACCCCGCCCTGTTTGCCCACCCTGCTCGCCGCGCGCTCCTGGTCACCGGCGCTCCTCAGGGCTGTTTAAATCTCCCACAGTTGCCCCTGGTAACACCCACGCTGCTTCAGCCTCCCTCGCGAGAGCTGCCGGCACTGGATGGGTCCCTCTGCTCTTCTTCGGGGTTCCTGGGCCTCGGGAACCTCCATGTCTGCCTCACACTAGTGCTTAGCCACTGATTTACCATTGCTGCTGCTGGCCTTGCCGCCGACTGAGAAGCTCAGTGTGACCCAGCAGTGTGAGCTCGCAGCCCAGAAAGCCAGCTATACCCTTGTCTGCATCCAAAGAAGCGTGACCAGAAGGTCAAGGGTGGTGATTCTCCCCCTCTACTCCGCTCCTGTGAGACCCCACCTGCAGTACTACATTCAGCTCTGGGGCCCCCAACATAAGAGGGACATGGACCTGTTGGAGCGAATCCAGGGGAGGCCCACGAAGGTGATCAGGGGGCTGGAGCCCCTCTCCTATGAAGACAGGCTGAGACAGTTGGGGTTTTTGAGCCTTGAGAAGAGAAGGCTCTGGGGAGACCTTATAGCAGCCTGCCAGTACCTGAAGGGGGCCTGCAGGAAAGCTGGGGAGGGGCTTTTCACAAGCACGTGTAGTGATAAGACAAGGGGTAATGGCTTTAAACTGAAAGAGGGTAGATTTCGATTAGGTATAAGGAAAAAATTCTTCACTTACGTTGAAGGTGGTGAGGCACTGGAACAGATTGCCCAGAAAGGCCGTGGATGCCCCGTCCCTGGAAGTGTTCAAGGCCAGGTTGGATGGGGTTTTGAGCAACTTGGTCTAGTGGAAGGTGTCCCTGCCCATGGTAGGGGGTCGAACTAGATGATCTTTAAGGTCCCTTCCAACCCAAACCATTCTATGATTCTATGATTCTATATCTGATTGCTGCAGCTGAGCAGCAGGACACTGCAAGGGATGTGTGAGCTCTTATTTCACTCCCATGTTGACAAGTGATCCCTTGTGCCAATCTGATGGCTCAGAAAGAAGCCTATTCTCTTAAGTGCATAAACAGGAAATAGCTATTTGTAAGGGGATATGGAAAACACTGTTTGCTTTTTATCGACATTTCTCTTCCTGCAGCATCTTTCAAGAAAGGTCATTCCTTCTGTTCCTTCTGTTTCTTCTATTGATGATTCAAATTACACTTAGTGTTGTGAATAGAAATGCAATGCCATTAACACCCTATGGTGCTAACCTTTATTTTAATGAAATATTCATTCCTAAAGAAATAGGCAGCAAGCTGTTAAGAGTCGGGGCTGATGTGTAAGCTAGGTTGATTTGAAGTTAAAGGGACAAGAATAGAGTGCTGAATGTGACAGCCTTCAACCGTTCCTTCTATTCTGGGTATTTAAGTGGATTTAAATATTAAGTGATTCTTAGGGAGCCTTTTGGCAGACACCTTAATCATACTCTCTCACATTAATTGCTTTTAAAGATTAAGGTTTCTTTGAAACTAAGCTCTTCAGGACAAGGACCAAGCCTTCATGTATTGCCTTACAGAAGCCAGCAGAGTCCTGAGTCTTTTTCAGCCTGCGCACTCTCATAAAATGAACATTAATTAAAACTGATATGTAATCTTCCCTAATTCCTTCCAGTAGTCTGGCAATTTGGGGTTTTAATGATCAAACCATTATATTGCTAATTATTTTAACTGGGAAAAAAGAAAAAAAAAAAGCCTTATATATCCTGCTGTTGCAGATGATGTTGAATAGCCTGCCACCATTATTTGCCAAAATTGTGATCAATGCATCAGCAGTCGGATACAGGTGGGGAAACGTTAGGAAAGTAGGGATGTGTGTGTGTAAGACAAAGAAAGAACACTCGTGAAAATAAGATGAAAGAAACTAGAAAGAGTAGTTTTGGGGAGATAAACTTGAGAGATTGTTTGCAAAAATGAAAACTGACTTTGTACAAGAGAAGTGTACAGAATTTTCACTCTTGAAACATAAAGTCCTTCAGTATATCATCCCATGTTTTGACACACTGGCATTATTCTGTACTTGAACTATGGTAGAGGCAAGTATGTTGTGTGCTGTAGGTGTTGGGGAAAACTGCAGGCTAATACTTTCAAAAGAATATATTTAACACTGGCAACAAGAAATCTAATTGCTTTTAGGATGGATTTTAAAGGAATTATGATTAAGATTATAAAATGTCATTGCCTATGATACTACAGGACTCAATTCATTACTGATGAGCAATATTTTTCCAAGTGAATGTTAAGTTTGCTGTGGTCTCTTATCTACATATAAAGTATCAGCAACTTTTCAAACCCCATATTGGGAAGGTGGCAGAACAGAGTTCAAAACTGCTTGGTTATACCCACTGAAATTTTATTCTTTAATGAAATGATTTGTCTAATCCACACAAAAAGGATACTTTGCAATTAAGAATATTGCAATTTGCTGAATAGAAACAAAAGAAAAACGAAGACCTGCTACTTTATATGCTGTGTTACATTTTGCTTTTTTCCACAGTGGGCGGGTGGTTGTTGAGTGCCAATTTTGTTATTTTGGTAGGTCAAAATAAAAAACAAAACAAAACAAAAACCATAGACACATTGAAGCATTTGTGTGCTACAATACAATGGAAATTGTATTGGGAATTCCCAGTATTTGGGAATAGTTTCCCATGCAGTCTAACTAGCATGGTTTTGCCTCAAAGAGAGTGCTGGATACTGCATTATTCTCTACATTTAATGTCTAATGAACTCAGTTGTCACCTGACATTTAATCAGCAATAATCTTTCTGGAACACTATCAGTGAAAACCATTTCTGATTTGAAGATTTTATCAAATCTAACTAATTCTTTTGGGTACAGTAGAGATTCAAGACTGCATTCAGATGTATAATACTGTGACCATAATAATACAGGGTTTCTAATAATACCATGACCATTGTGCTCAGCAGGACGTTTATCAGTAGGAATGGTAGAAAACCTGTAGTGACTGTAATGTAGCTACTTGGGTTGGTGAATACTGGCACCTGCCACACAAGGTTGAAAAGCTGAGATTATACTCTTAAAAGCACTCCTACAAGTATAAGTTTTCCTCAGTTTTCACAATACAGAATACCTTTGGGAGAGTGAGCGAGTCAAAGAGAACATTTCCATTTACTTATTTTTAGCATCAAGCTATTTTCATGCATTCAAAATTTCTAGAATCAGGTGCAGGTTTGTCTGTAAGAAGTCTGAAAATACATGTAAGCAGCAAATTGGATATGTTGGGAAAATGGTATAAAAGTACCTTTATATCACACTGTTCATCTGAGAATATTAAATCAGTTATAAACCAATAGTTTACACTTCAGCATCTCTTTGAGGTCTTTAGATTTTAAGATCTCACCATTGTTTTATGGTTTTTCTTTATCCAAAGGGGAAAAAAAAACTTTTAAATGTCAGAAATGGACATGGTATTGCCCTAAAATGATTTATTATATAATATGCACATACCCAGATTGTAGGTTGATAGAAATTCATTAATTTTTCATATTTGCAAATATGACCAAATATAGCATAAAAATTACTTAGGTTTTCTATATTATTTCAAGAAAAATTGTTTTAATGTGACAGAACTCCATGCAAGTGATGAATAACTACAGTGTACTGGAGACAGATAATTTGTTATAAAAGGTAAAACTATTTCACAGAGCCTAAGCCATACTATTTTCAGATTCTAAACTGATGAAGTTTGAAATCTCACCCATTTCATTAAGATTACAGTGCTGTTCAAATAGTTTTTCTCCCTGAGGGTAGGTTTAATTGAATATTACACTTCCGCTGTGCAACAAATTATTTAACTCTCTACAAGCTAAAAATACAAAGATACAGTCTGAGTGCAGATTATCACAAGTCAGGTGTTAGGTTTGGTTTGGGGTTGGGTTTTTTTCCTTTGGTAGCTTGACTTGCAGTAGGAACACATTAAAAAAAGGCATAGTTCATACAGTTTCCAAAATATTGCCTGTAGCTAACCTTAGATTTCACAGAATCACATAATTGCTTAGGATGGAAGAGACCCCTTCAGATCATCCAGTCCAAACCCTTTGCTCAGGCAGGATAAACCAGTGCAGGCTGTCCAGAACCAAGCCCAGTCAGGCTTTGAATATCTCCACAGATAAGGACTCTACAACCTCCCTGGATAACTTACTCTAGTATTTGACCACCCTCACAGTAAAAAGGTGTTTTCTTGTGTTCAAATAGAATCTCATGTGTTTCCATTTTTGTCCATTGCTTCTTGTCCTCTCACTGGATGCTGCTGAGAAGAGTCTGGCTCTCTCACCTTTATTCCCTCCTCTCAGATGTTTGTACAAACTAAGGAGATCCCCCCTTAGCCTCTCCAGGCTGAACAGTCCCAGCTCCTTCAGCCTCTCCTCACATGAAAGTTGTTCCTTTAACCATCACTGTGACCCTCTGGACTCATACTAGTAGGTCCATATATTTCATGCATTGGGGAGCCCAGAACTGGACCCAGCACTCCAGGTGTGGCATCACCAGTGCTGAGTAGAGGGGAAGGATCAACTCCCTCGACCTGTTGGCAACAGTCTTCCTAATGCAGCCCAGGATACTGTTGGCTGCCTTTGCCATGAGGGTGCTTTGTTGGCTCATGATCAGCTTGCTGTTCACCAGGACCCCAAGGTCCTTCTTCGCAGTGGTGTTTTCTGGCTTGTTGCCCCCCCAGTGTGTACTGGTGCCTGGGGTTATTTCTCCCCAGATGCAGGACTTTGCAGTTCAGTTGTGGAACTTCATAAGTTTCCCAGAAGCCCCATTCTCTAGCTTGTCAAGGTCCTTCTGGATGGCACCGCAACCCTCTGGTGTATCAACCACTCCTCATAGTTTTCTATCACGTGTGAAATTACTGAGGGTGCACTCTGTCCTCAGGTCATCGATGGAGTTGTTAAACAGTATTGGCCCCAGTATCAACCCCTGGAGTACACCACTGTGACTGACATCTAAACAGACTTTTTGCTTCTGTGTCATCTCATTGTAGGAGGCTGTCAGGTTAGTTAAGCATGATTTCCCCCCTCATAAATCCATGCTGACTGATTATCTTCTTGTTATTTATGTGCTTGGACATGGTTTCCAGGAGGATTCTCTCCACCACCTTCCCAGGGACTGAGGTGAGACTGACCAGCCCATAGTTCCCCAGTTCTTTCTTGTCCTCTTTGAAGATAGAGGTGACATTTGCTTTCCTCCAGTTCTCAGGAACTTTTTCCAGTTGCCATGACCTTTCAAAGATAATCTAGAGTGACCTTGCAATAACATCAGCCAGCTACCTCAGCACTCATGGATGCAACCCATCATGGATTTACGTATGTGCAGTGCTCCTTGATGGGATGGTTCCTAACCGAGGGTGTCTTCCTTGCTCTAGACTTTCCCTGTGGTCTTAGGTGCCTGAGACTCTCAAAGACTGGTCTTACTGGTAATGGCTGAGGCAAAGGAGACACTGAGTATCTCATCCTTTTCTCTGTTACTTTTCATCTGATCCCCTGTCCCACTCAGCAGCAGGACCACATTTTCTCTAGCAGTCTTTTTGCTGCTTGTGTATGGTAGAATCCTTTCTATTGCTTGCTCTTCACATCCCTTCCCAGATTCAACTCCATGCCAGCCTTGGCTTTCCTAACCCCATTCCTGCACACCCAGACAACAAGTCTGTAGTATACCTGGGTCATCTGCCCCTGCTTCCACTTCTTGTTCACTTCTGGTTTATGTCTGAGTTCAGTTTGGAGATCCTTGTTCATCCTTGCAGGCATCCTCCTGCTTTTTACCTTGATTTCCTGTTTGTTGGGACAGGTCTTGCACTTGGAGAATGTGATCTGTAAATATCAACAAGCTTTTCTGGACGTGTCTTCCCTCCAGGGATGTGTCTTATGGGATTCTTCCAAGCAGATCTCTTTAGAGATCAAGTCTGGTCTCCTGAAATCCAGTGTTCTCTCCTGCTTTTTGCCATGCTCCCTTCTCTCTGGACCCTGAACTCCACTTTCTCATGGTCACTGCAGCCAAGCCTGTCCCCAATGTCCACATCCCCAGCCAATTCTTCCTTTTTTGTAAGCATGAGATTCAGAAAAGCACTGTTCCTTGTTGACTCCTTGATCACCTATGCCAGAAAGTTGTTAATGTTGCACTCTAGATTTCATGGCCACTGAACACTAGTTTACCTTTATTTCTATGTCTTACTTTTATATTAGTGTATGCAAACATCTGGTAAAATACCTCTTAGTAAAATAATACTGATAATTGCTGGTTGCCAGCTTTTATTTGCTACATTTAAGCAGTTTAAATATATTCAGTAAGCTGTTAGTAATCTATTTATTGTACTTATTTAAAAGCTCAACAATAGTAACAGAAAATTATTCTGGATTAGATTGAAAAATTTCAAGCTGTAGTTTCTTCAAGTTACAAATGTTTAGATAGAAACAGTGAATGAGACAGTTGAGTCAATGTGATTGATTCCAGCACTTCAGTAATATCAGGGTTTGGCCTCCTATTTGTAAACTATATAAAATGTCAGTCCAAGGTTTACCTACTGTGATGAAGGCAGAGCTATTGTTTTGGTTTTGTCAAAGACTGTGTTAGTGCTTTTGTTTTTCATAGCTTTGATAAGCATTTATAGTGTGCGAACTGTCAAGAGTGTTGCCTTTCCTTTAGCCAAGCTGGAACCACTACAAATGATTACCAGCAGTGGTTTTCCAGCAGATCCACCTTGGCTGGGGAAAATGTCTACAGGAGATACAGAGCAAAAGAAAAGTCATTCTTTCATTAATGGCTGCTAGAGCAGAGACACTTCATCTTCAATATCAGGTTCTCACTTTAAGGTACCAACTATACAGTTTAGTAGGACAACCATATAAAGAGATGGTTTAGAACTTTTCTAAGGGGCTTCTAGGAAGCATGTTACTTGCAGGTCCTTGGAGTTTCAACACACTGTGTGTCTTCCTTCTACTCCTCCTCAATTTATAAGAGGAAACATCATAAGGAACCTTCAGCCCTCTCAGTCTGTATTTTTTTGTTCTCCCACATACATTCAAAGTTGTTGTGCGGGGTCTCTGATGTAAATTAGACAAGTGTCTTTCATTCTGGTTTTATGCATATGTTTTCTTTAAACTTGACCTGTGTTTACATTTCCTGCACAGATCTGGTGATGAATGATATTTTCTTTCCTGAAGAGACTTCAAGTAAAGTGTTTTTTCTTTCATTTTCAAGCTCTCTTCTAAAATTCCGTTTCTTTTTTTAGAGAAATAAAATTGAAGGTCACCATATTTTGAATACCAGCAATGAAAGCCCACGTATTTTCCTTGAACAGTAAAACAATTTCAGCATGTTTTTCCTCTTTGAGAGGAAAAAACCCTGCAAATATTTTCCAAAGGCTATTCTTTCCTTTGTTTGCTTCTCAAACTGCAGATTTTGTTTAAAAAATTACTTTTCTACTGAGAGAATGCAATGTTACATTAAAAAAGAAAATAAATTGGTTTTATTAATGGTCCTGTTTAATATTGGTGAGATTGCAGTGGTATAATATATGGCCCTTAATTTTCATTAAGGCCCACTCTCAGAAAAAAAAAGTGCAAAACTGAACTCCAGCCCTTTGGTTCACATATATTTCTATGTTATTTTTCACCTAAATGAAACAAAAATATTAGATCTGGTTGGAGATGAGAAATTCACACACAAGAACCACATCCCATTGTTGAAACACATCTATTCCTACAGATTAGAGCACAATGCACCAAGGATCAGTATTTCATTTTCTGGAAAAACAAGGAAGATGACAATAAAATTAAAAACATTGTGTTTGTGGCTAAAGTTTTTAATACCAAAAAGATTACTCAGAAAAGGTATCTACAAAGTGCAATGTCCTAGTCACTGTTCATGAGACGCTCCTCAGTGAGCGATGGTTTTGTGTGGTGACTCACTCATCTGATGTTAGAAGTAGCTTTTCCTTTACTGGAAACTAGCAGTCAGTATTTAGCTTTCTTACTACTTATTAGAATATTTTACATGTTAGCCTGCATCTAGTTTCTTATCAAAGATTTACCTTTCTGAAGATGAGAGGTCATTAGTTGAAATGAAATGTAGAGATATGAGGATCTCCAACTTAAGTGTTTCTAATGATTTTTCTTTGATTTATATACCTCTTCACTTCCTCCCATCCTCTCCACCGCAAAAACATATGGCTATAAAACCATCAGTAGAAAGCCACAGAACAGAAAGGTTAAATTAATAATTGATGTTAGAAACATTTTGAAAGAATTATTAACTCCACAGGTTGCATTTGTGATATAAGAAATTGCAATCTATCTCTTGAGAGTACTGGAAGGAAATCCTAAAAATGTCTGTATATACAAGCCACTGTCTCAGCATCATGTCAAAGCTGAAGTAAGCATACAGCAGGATATGTAAATGCTGTGTATAATTCTACTGGATAACAAACTTCAGAGTTCTTTCATATAGATACCTTTTCTAACATACAAACATATTAATTGTGGTTACTAGGTTAAATGTTGATGAACTTTGCTTGAGAGAGGGTTCGGTTAGTTTCTGCAAAGATACATTACTCTCTTATCTGCCTTTTTGATCCAGAAAAAGTAGGATAAGGGATGTCCTGGTGGTTAATGATAAGAGAGAATATCTTGGGAAGGAAATTTACTTTAAAGCTTGTAATGCCAAATAACAGTAAGCAATAAAACTTGAACTCTAACTCTGTTTTTTCAAGCTCAGCTGAAGATAAATTAGGGGCTCAATTTATAAACATTAGCCAAACAAGAGCAAAGATAAAATGTCATGGACACAGACTGCTGTTTGAGCAGTTAATATTTATCACCTTTTTCCAGGGGAACTTGTCCTGTTTGGTAATTGTTAGCAATTGTTTCACAGGACAAACATTCTACATATATTAAAAAAAAGTATTCTTAATTTGATTTCATTCCATAGGATGTTATAAACTAGAGAGAATATGTTGGTAGAAAAAGATTTCTCTTCAAAACTGAGGGGAAAATCAGATAAGGACATAAGATTTCTGAGAATGTCTTTTAACAAAAAACATAGAGGACACCATGAAATAGCTTTTCATTAATATTGTATCTGTCAAGTGACGTTTAACTGACAGGAAAATGTTCTCTGTGAGGTTCTTCTACATACTTTCATGTTGTCATTAGAAATAGATCATCCTTCAAAATCAATAGCGTAGAAATACATAGCCAGTACTTTAACAGCACAGTTATTTGGGCTCAGTCAGAACTATGGCTTGAGAATAGCAGTACAGCAGGAAAGTGCAGGTTCTTTAAAGATCTTTCAGTTCATTAGCTAATATTTGTTCATACAGGTTTACTGACATATTAAAAAATTCAACCAATGATAGTAATTGCATATTTTAGATGTTGGATATGTATTGCAATTATTACTTATGCTTATGGTGTCTTCCTATCAGTGTTTTATCACAGAAGATAGTTACTTCTCACTTTGTCTTTTTTCTATCTCTAAAATGATTATAAAGAACAAAAATAAATTAAGAACTTACACAGAAGAAAGTGTAGTTGTAAACTGTGTGAAGATATCTGTGAAATGGAGGTAGAATGAATATGAGAATAGATATTCCATTTTGTGTCTGAGTGACAAACAGTACAGTATGTTACAGTTCAAGTTACAAGATTTTGGGTCTTAGATCATAATTTTTTGCTTTGGAGAAACCTAGTAATATCTGAAAAACTGGCTACTGCATCTATACTGCAAGTTCAGTTCAGCATGATTTTGGCTCTATTAGCATTTCAATTAACTGTTGACGCCCTAATTCATCTCTGCTACCTCATTAGAAAAAAAAATCACTGAATTTTTTTTCAGGCATGTGAAATAAGAGTTAACTTACACCACCTTTTGGTCTTGCACATCAGTTGGACATGCAGATTGTCTGTTCAGTGACCTGTACAAAAATATTTGTTTTATGAAATAGGATTCTAAAAGAAGATTATGATGAGCAATGAGAGCATGACTACTGACAGCCTTGCAAACAGTCACCTCCTTTCAGTGGCTGATATTTCCAAATTATTGCATATTGGAGGGGAAAAAATGTTGCCTAGAAGCCATTTAACACCTTTTCCAAATCTTTACATCCTGGTTCCACGGGGGAACCTTGTAATTTTCTACAGCTGGTACTGCAACTGTGGAGGTAATAATACTAGAAATGTTAACGTTCTCTGTCAAAGAGTAATTTCCTGGAAAAGCATAACGTTTCTTAGCAGGTGATCTTTCTTCATTTTCTCCCTAAAGAGTAAAATAAACAACATATATCCCTGATGATGAAGGTCACAAAACTTCCAAGTTCCATACCATATCTTAAAAACTGAGATGTATTTCAGACTAGATCTTCAGCTCACATAAAATAGTGAATCCACACATTTCAGTATGTTATGTTTACTTCCTATGTTTACTTACCTGAGCTGAAAAATAATTGAGTTTAAGCAGCTAGAAAAACAAATAATTGCTCTCTCACTTGCAGTGTATTTGACAGTCAGCAATGCCAGACAGTATCAAACACATCAACAGCACCTGTAAATGATAAATAGTTAAGTGATCTGGACAAGAATCCAAGGCTTATGACCTCACAGCTTTTGTAAAATTACACTGGACAGACATTATCAGAAATGAAGAATGCTAGCTATTGCCACAAGGAAGAAGGAAGAAAACATTACTTGTGACAAATGGTGAACTTCGAAAATTGCTGGTGATACTTGCTGAAAGCAGGGAGTGTGTATTGGGCTCTGGAGTGCTTATGTTCTCTCTGGTCTACTAGACAAAATTACAACAGTAACAGTTTCCTTTTTGAATTATTTATTTTTGGAGGGTTACAGGAATTCTTTGGTGTGTTCTTCCCCCAACAAATTGTCTGAAAAGAAGTATTTAACTTCACTGCAGTGCCCAGCAATTTTTCTCTGCCTGAAATAACACTGAAGTATTGGATACAATATTAACCCTAAATGCCATGCATTCAAAAATTACAAGATCAAAAGAGATTTTCATAAAGCCAAAGGAAAACATTTTTGAATATTTAAATTGCTTTTAATATGAAATATTTAATAATACAATGCAACAATACAGTATAATAATATTTAATATTATAACATTTTAATATTGCAACATTTTAATATATGTATTTTAAACTGTTGTAATCCCAGAGTATTTGTCCATCCTGGCCCTTACGAGCACTGCTTAGAGGTGCCTCACTCTCTTTACACTGTGTGTAAAGATTAGGTGCCTGGCTCAAAGGCATGGACTCAATTTTGAGAACAAGATGCCTAAGAGTATTTCACTTTCTGCATGTAGTCTACAGACAGAAATGGCCCCTTCATTTTGGCATCGTATTTGTGTAATTTTACTTGTATCGGTGAAAATACATTATCATAAAATGGCCTCAGTATAATGGCTTACTCTAAATACTAGTTGGGTGATATGGTAACAAGAATATCTTTTGAATTACCATGGACTATAGCATTATATTTTAGTGCACATCCTTTATGAATGTGAAGAACAGACAGTAACAATCTCCTAGTGCCCAATTCTTAAGTATCCTTTCAGCCTCAGGAGAAAATCTGCATCATTCTGTCAACAATAATACTGAAAACCTAATCCATTTTGCTAAACAACAACAACAAAAATCTTTCAGAAAGAAATGGAGCAGATTTGCCACTGGTGCTTTATTTCTTTTCATACATCTGGATAAGACAATTAAATTTAATGTTTGTTTTCCAAACATTTAAACAGCATGGTGGATCACACCCTGAGGATCAATCAGACTATTTATATAAGATGATTAGTTTAAAGTGGAAAGTTCTCTGCATGTGCAGGGAACCCTGTCAATCAATATTTGGAGAGAAAACGGGATAATGATACTTGTTTTCTCATTTCTTTTGATCTTTTTTTCCCCCTATTTTAACTGCAAACTCCCAGGGACTTTTTCTTATGCTATCTTTGTGAAGCACCTAGTGCAATAGGGCCTAAATTGCGCTTGATCTAAACATTTTTGTGATGAAAATAATTATTAACATAATATAAAAAATGAGGTACGTCACTATATTAATGTACTTCATACAGTGGCTTCCGCTGTTTGTAGTGACACTGCTTTGTTCCCTTCTCCTTGTTATCCTTTGATATCTCTTAGCTCCACATCAGCTTTCTCCATCACTTGTAGCACTGAAGTGGTATTCCTTAAGATTTAAATGTCAGAGACGAGCAAGGTGCTCTGCAAAAGAGTTTGTTCAGCTCTTGTGGAGGTATCTATCTCACACTATTCTTCACCTTGTCTTGGTTGAAACAAAGGCCATGTTTTCATTGTTCTGTTTACCTACTTATGTCAAAACATAAGCTGAAGTATCTGTGAAATTCTGGCAACTAACAGATGTTAATCGCAGCCTTCCTTCCAACTCAGCTGTATGAGTGCTCTTAGAAACTAGCACAAAGTCAAAGTATTTAGTGTAAAGCCAGTGTTCAAGTCATGAGACTCTACGCGAACAAGGAAGGTCTCTGCAGCAGCGTCTTAACTGGAAGTGGTGCTGGAGGTTGATGCCTGGCCTCTTTTCTTCAGTTCCTGCTCCAAATCTGATATTTCACTTAAACAGAGCAGGAGGGAAATAGTCCCCTGTACTTGTCTTGACTAGAAGACAACATGACCGAAGTGCTCCTGACTCTGGTCAAATTTAGCAGCAGCATAATAGAAGGACTGAGGATCAAGCTTAGGACAAACAGTGTTGAACATGGTAGTGCTCTTCAAGCTTTACTATTCTTGATGCATGCAATGAGAAAGTAAAGGGCTGCTTTTCACCTTTATGGTACCTATGGTGAATAAACACTGTGATCACCTGCCTTTTTCTAAAGGCTTAGAGGACAGTGGAAGGGAGAGAACAAACACCTCCATGCTATAAAATGAAAGTAGAAGGGCAAAAGAAACAAGATCCAGAGCAATTCTTGCAGCATTGCAACAACAACATAGGAAATCTCAGTGTGACCTCTTAGGGAAGGTGTAAATTCAAATGACTGATTTTACTTACACATACTCCTATTGTCATACTACTGGCTTATAATCGTGGCTGACTAATAATCCCCTACAACGGAAGAAGGCTCAGACACAATGAGCAAGGGTGCTGTGCCCATGAAGCTCAGGAAATATCGTAGGGTGTGACTGACCACAGTCACTGCAAAGCAACTAACTTTATCTCAACATACAGGGGACTTTGTTTGACTAGGTCAGCTATGTTAGCTGGGTGGGTCAGCTGATACATCACAGCTGAGTGAGTCAACTGGTGGTGTAAATGTTTTAATGAACTCATTAAAAGAGTCTGCATGTCTCCGTGAGTTAGCCATGCTAGCATGGGAGGGGAGTGTATACGTGGCTCAGCCCAACGTGAAGTACAAAAACTAAACAATTAGCAAAAGAATTTTGAAGAAGGTGATGGGCTTCAGCTGGCTTTAACCCGCATATTCCTTCCCGGCAACTGGGAATGCCCAGTGTCATGACAGTGAGTATGTTATAGAGACTGGTAATGGAGATCAGATTGGTATTGTGATTGAACTGTGTATTGCAATTGCTATATTTTGCTAAGCATAACTTACATTTTTATTGTGTTTTCAGAACATTTTGTATCATTCTGCTAAATCAGAAATCCCATGTAATGTCAAATATCTTCAGGTAAGTAAATTTTATTAAATATTACACTCTCCACACATCGAATAGCTAAAAGAACCTGGTCAGAAAGTATTGTGCTCTGACAACCGCATACTTGCAAACAGCAAGATGTATGTGTCATGGTAGTTTGGCCAATCATCAGATACCAAAATGCTTGTATACAACTAGTCTGTCCAGGATTCCTTGTGGTAATGTTGAGGATGAGGACCTATTGAGTCCTACTCGTATTTCCAGGTGTCTTTGCCATTTGCTTACCATGTACTGGGTTTGGATGTGCCTTTTTGTACACTGTAGGAGCTGGCAGTGATCAGTCTCTTGTCACAGATCTGTGAATTGCCAAGATTCCTCTCTCACTCTGAGTGTCCTAAGAAGCAGCACAGAGGTATGTGCTAGGACCCTGATGACCTGTTAGATCATTCTTACGGCCTTTCTGTTGTTTTGGTTTTGGTTTTTTTTCCCTTCAGGTTCTTCCACATCAATGCATTTGCATTTATTCTTCATTCATATCAATCTTACCATTTCTATTAAGGATCTTTATATAGCCAATGAATTTGTCATAGTTCTGTAGAAGATGAAATTCAGTTTTCCTTGTTTTGCAGTGCATGGTGTAGACAGCATCATGAAATATTTGACTGTCATTATGTGTGTATTTTGTGGCCTGCTTTATCTCCATGGGATACTGAAATAGCTCCTCTGGCTCTTCTAGTTGAATTGCATTATGCATAATGAAGTGAAGGAGTCTATGAGGAAAATACCATGGGTATCATCACGTAAACTATAACAATAAATTTACCATCAGAGCTAAATCAGTGTTGCCATTTGGTTTCGGCTTGTTTGGGGGTTTTTAACTATAATTTCAGCCAGAATTTCTTTGTTTTGCTTTTGGAAAGTATTGTCATTCAGAAAATTCTGAACAAGGCAGAAGAAATAAGGGCTTATATTTAGCCAATGATTTATTAACTTTTGCTAAATCTGTGAAAGCAGATGTCAAATATATATATATAAAAGCAGTGTACACACACACACATATATATAAAAGCACATGCCAAATATATAGAATGTCAATTCAACAGATGTTGAATAGATAGAAGAACTGCTGCTAGGGAGCACTGAAGTAAAACAGAATGCATCTCTGAATTTCAATCACACTTCTCAATCTTTGCTTAAGGCACTTCTGTCATCTTCATTAGTTTACATTAAGTTGTGCTCAGTAAGATTATAATTATTATTTATGCCTTGAGACATATTCAAGGAAGTTTGTCCTATTGTATGAGATTCTGCATCCCTATAACCAAACACCTCTTTGAGACCATTGCATATTATCTAATATACAAGGAGAGACAGTGTGAGAAGCAAGAAGGATGAAGAAACAGAGCCTAGAGGGTAGCAGGAGGAGCACAAAATGAGTGCACTCTGTTTTCTGGGTTCAGATGATCCTTTTGACTTCCAAGGCATGCCCTCTTTCCCCACTTGTTCTTTTCTTCCCAAGGGAAAGAAACCATAACAATGAAGGTATAATGTGCTCTTGTTTAGCTTGCCAACCTCAAAACAACCTGACACTGTAGGTATTACAGAAGCCATTTGTTATGGATTTTAAGCATGATCAGAAATGCTATTGCAATTAGACATGAGCAGAATATGTAAGATATAAGTAAATTAATGTTTATGATCTTTATTGTATTTTTATTATCAACTTGCATTGATTTCAATAAAGTTTAGCTGAATATACTGGATTTTAGCTGTCTTTATGAGATACAAGGTAGACAATCGGCTTTCTTTTTAGTGCATGACTGTTGTGCATAACATAGATGTTGTATTAAAAATTCAATTGACAGTTCCAACAGCTTAGAGACAGGTGGTGCTTAAAATGTATTTATATGTTGATAAGTAGTGCTGGTTTTGATGGTGCCGAATTTCTTACATGCAAGGGCCTTTACGGAGAGTTGGAAATAACAAATATTTTGAGGAAAAATGTGGAAAGAGACACGCAAAAGCTTTCTTTATTATCCTTCATGCTTTCTTTTGTTAAAATAATTTTATTATTTTTTACCACTTGCTTTAGGTGAAGCTGAAAATAGGAGGAATCTGTAGAAAAATCAGAACCTGTAGCAGAAAAGACACTGTTTATTACTCTGCTTCTCGCCCTAGGGATTGTATTTGATACAGTCTTTGTTCTTTACCTCTAGACAAACATAGTTTGTTTATTCCACAAATCAAACTTTGGTGCAGTCTTGTTTTCTTTAGTTATAGTTTACTAATGCAAACACTTTTAAAGTAATTACTTGGGAATCTTTAAGTCTAGACTAATTGGCTTCACATATATGAACAGTTACCTGTAGTGAACATTTTGAAATTAGTAGCCTAATTTTCTGATATCTAGCTACTAATGGAAATATTACATGTAACCAAAAATCGGAATTTCTTGGACTCGCCTTTTGCAAGGAGAGACAGTTTCTGCATACACACAGCTTTGATCTAGCATGTGTCTTATTTATTAGAGTTTCTGATCAATTTGAATAAATAAAGGAGCTTATGAATCCACTATCCTTTTTTGCATCAACAATGCACAAAACAAAGTAATAATTCCATGGTATTTTTATGCATTGATAAAACATCTATTATTTCTGATGAATATTTCAGCAAAATAGAAACACCTTCCTGTTATTCTTTTTGCAATAATGTATAAAAGCAGTGCTAAAAATGGCAGGTATTCATCATGCCATTTCAATATTCAGCTGTTATTTTCTTTTCTACCTCCTGGATGATTTTGGCATTGGATCTGATCCCATGCTTGTTGAAATCAATAGGAGCCTTTTTATTGACTTCAATAGAGCAGAAGTAGGCTTGTGGTAGGCAGAGTGGCTTGAGTAGTTAAGAAAAATAGCTTTGTATATCCCCAGCAGAATAAGCTCCACTTTGGGATGGAGTTTCAGTGCCCAGTGACTAGACTATTTTATTAAAAATGCGTCTTTTGCCAAAACCAGTTCAGCTATAACAATAACTGGGACTATACTTGGCTTTCCTAAATGTGTGCAAGGAGACTGTTTATAATTTTTACCTTGTTTGATTTTCGTCTCTTCTTGGCATTTGTAGACTGGGCAAGAGCTCAAGGCTTTGTTTAGTTTTCCGTTAGAATCCCAAAAGGCCACACTCTTTCCTTGTTCAAGGCATGACCATTACTCCAGTACCACGCTGCCTCCTATGTGTAATTCACTGACCTCACTTTCTGTAAATGTCTTTTGCCTGACCCTAATGTAATCCTGAAACTTTTGTCTAATTAGGCCAGGCTGAGAGATCAGTGCTACTTGGTAGGAGGATTACACAGGCCAAATACAATGTTCACTGTGAAATTAATCGCAGTGATGACATAATTGTCACAAAATCCCTATCATTGGGAATTAGTATCAGGATTGTTCTCTGTTGTTTTGGCAGCTGAAGCAAGTTGAATGTGAAATGTTGTTCTTGATTTTTGCTGTTACAGTTCGTGTAGTGATGGTTCCCAACTGACACCCTGAACCTGTAAATAAGTTGTGTTTCTCACAGTGTTTACAACCTAATAGCCCTGTTCAATCTGGCTGCTGTATTTCAATACCACATAACATTCCTATTCACTTTGACCGTTGTATTTTGATATCATTAAAGAAAATTGACTTTTGAAACATTTCGCTGTCAGCATAGTGTTTCTGCAACACTGTTGTGGTTATTTATCTTGATCTGAGAGTGGAATGTTACCAACATGGTAAGTAGAACCTCAACAGCCAACTCAATTCAATATTCTGAACTTTGTGGCAAATCTGATAAAAGTGTGGGTTGCCTACATGCAAATGGAGACACGCCCACTGTAATTCTCTTCCCACAGCTGGCTACACACTAATATACCATCTGAGTTTCAGACCTATGGTAGAGAGATTAGAACATTTCAGTACTCAAGGCCACCACTATCCTGAGAATTGCCACGAAACCTAAACCTGGTTTGGCTCTTGAAGCTTGATGGGTGCTTTGCTAGTGCCCTCAGGGCCCTGACACAGGCCTTACTAGCCTGACCACCTGCCCCTGGGACCTCCCCCTGCACCTCTCCATGGGTTTGGGAGCCCCATGTCGACTTGGTTTGAGGGCCTTAATCCCTTCTTGAGCTATGCTGTAGGTGTGCCTGCCTCCTGGCCTGTTTCCCAGATGGATGCCTTGTGCCTGTGTGACAGTCTCACCTCTGGACCCACCTTGAATGTGCTCCTAAAGGTATGCGAGATGCTCACTACTCTCAGTACTCTGGATTTGTTTTCCTACTTCAGAATTATCTGTACGTGGAAAAAATCCTTGAATAAAATATGAATGCGATCCTGGAAGCAGGGACTGGTACCCAGCAATAGTTCATTCCAAGTGACTGCTCTAAATCCCAAGTTTACAATGTAGCCTTCCACTTGCCCTTTTATTTCTTGATTATTTTTTTTTTTAATGACTCTTCTAATTCTTTCTGCGTATCATCACAGCATCAGCTGAAAAGGTTTCTACGTAAATAAGCTGTAGTTTCCTCGTTAAGGCACCCGCTTTAAAAACTGTATCTTTAAATTCCTTTAGTCTGGGGAAAGACTTCTAGTCCTTGAGCTGTTGCTAATTTATTTCCTAAGTGATAGGCAGCAACTCTCTTTCTATAGAAAGAGAAAGTCCTGTTTTTTACTTTCCTAGGAAAAATACGTTTAGTATTGGGAGAAGGTTCAGGGCTGCATATCTGTGGTGGGTTGACCCTGGCTGGACACCGGGTGCCCACCAAAGCCGTTCTATCACTCCCCCTCCTCAGCTGGAAAGGGGAGAGAAAATATAACAAAGGGCTCGTGGGTCAAGATAAGGACAGGAGAGATCACTCACCAATTACTGTCACAGGCAAAACAGACTCAGCTTGGAAAAATGAACTCAGTTTATAACAAATCAACCAGAGTAGGGCAATGAGATATAACACCAAATCTCAGAACACCTTCCCTCCACCCCTCCCTTCTTCCCTGGGCACAACTTAGCTCCTGGTTTCTCTACCTACCCCCTCCAGTGGCACAGGGGGACGGGGAATGGGGTTTACGGTCAGTTCATCACACGTTATTTCTGCCACTTCATCCTCCTCAGGGGGAGGCCTCATCACACTCTCCCCCTGCTCCAGCGTGGGGTCCCTCCCACAGGAGACAGTCCTCCACGAAATTCTCCAGCATGGGTCCCTTCCACAGCATGCAGTCCTTCAGGAGGACACTGCTCCAGCATGAGTCCCCCACAGGGTCACAAGTCCTGCCAGAAAACCTGCTCCGTGGGCTCCTCTCTCCACAGATCCACAGGTCCTGCCAGGAGCCTGCTCCAGCGTGGGCTTCCCACGGGGTCACAGCCTCCTTTGGGCACCCACCTGCTCCAGCGTGGGGTCCTCCCTGGGCTGCAGGTGGAGATCTGCTCCACCGTGGACCTCCCTGGGCTGCAGGGGGACAGCCTGCCTCACCATGGGCTTCCCCACGGGCTTCAGGGGAATCTCTGCTCTGGTGCCTGGAGCACCTCCTCCCCCTCCTTCTTCACTGACCTGGGGGTCTGCAGGGCTGTTTCTCTTACATGTTCTCACTCTCTCTCCAGCTGCCATTTCTGTCCATCCCAGCAACTTCTTTTCCTTCTTGAAAATGTTATCACAGAGGCGTTACCACTATCGCTGATGGGCTCGGCCTTGGCTGGCGGCAGGTCCGTCTCAGAGCTGGCTGGTATGGGCTCTGTTGAACACAGGGGAAGCTTCCAGCAGCTTCTTACAGAAGCCACCTCTGCAACCCCCACTACCAAAACCTTGCCAAACAAAGCCAATACAATATCCCAAATAAAAGAGGGCACTAGCCGCTTTGGGAAGGGTGCAGAGTCAGTATTTCCTCCTCCCCTGTTGCAGGCAGATCCAGGCAGAACACATCTGACTTCAGTCTGATCTCTGCTTTTTCTGCTGATTTTTTTGGATGGCCGTTTTGAGAACCTTGATTCTTCTTGGGACTTACTGGTGGATTCTTGGGGCTAAATCAGGGCTCTATTTTCCATGTTTGACATTAGGATCCAGACCTTGGTAGTACTGAGGTTTTGTTGTTTTTCACTTATATCTTCTGTAGCCTAGAAAGATTTTAAAAACTGAAATTTAAATGAATGTAATCTGTGACTAATGGCAAAACTACTTTGCTAATAAGGCAATCAGAGTTTTAAAAAATTTACATGTCAAAGGCTGCAAACTCCCAAAAGCTAAAAAGTTTGGGGAAACCATATAACATAAGCAGTTAAGCACACAAAAAGACTGGAGAGTTCCTGTTCTCCTAATGAATGTAATTATCAAAAAAGCACTTATGCAGCATGTTGGTGGTTGGGCTAAAGCTTTCCTGTTTCTAATGGACTTGCAATTATCTGTAGAACAAACCTGAGCACTGAGGAGTGTTCATTGCAATCTTGATTACATGTATTTTAATATTTAATAAGTTATATTAAATTCTAACCAACCTGTAGAATTAGAAAGCTTCTGTCTGTGTTGAAATAAAGAGCAAAGAAGTATTGAAAGTTTTGGCAGGTTGTAAGCTTTGGAGTCTTTCTTTATGCTAATAAATACTTCAGTTGGACAAAGTGGAATTGCTCCAAAGAAAAAAGGCAAAGTGATGAGTAGAAGTAATACTCATTTCTAAAGGAGATAAAAAAAAAAAAAGTCAACCAGCTTTCAGGTCTACAAGCCCCTCTTCAGGTAAGAAATAGATTTAACTCATTTATTAATTTCTGTTTAGATAGGAAAGAAAAAGCCATGGTTCCTAGAGCACTCACTGAGAGTGAATCCATATATGGGGTATCTTTGTTGAGCATGGAGGATATAGGTAGCTATAGGTCAGCTACTTATTTTTGGGAAAGGTAAGAATTTCTTGTTTTTAAAATATTAGTTTTTCAGCCTGATGCAAAATGGAGGAAATGCTGGTATCAGAAATATTTTTCCAAAGAGGAAATCTTTTTCCTGTCCAACTTTCCTACTAGGATCAAACACTAACTCATATAATCCTGTAAATTCCAAATTCTTCTTAACCTTAGCCAAGTATCCACTCAGGAAATGGCAGTGAATAATTCAAAGGCCGATTGAAGCAATGTGTCCAACAACTTGGGAGGGAGCAAATCAGTTCATTTAAAATAAAAACAAAGTAGCTTTCAAAATTAAGGATACTTCATGTTACTGACTTATTTATGGTGGATTTTCATTTTTAACACTTTAGTTATTAATTGTAGTGGATGTCAGTTTACTCATCTCTGAAATGGATTAAAATGCTCATATTAAGAGCCCTATGTTTAAGTTGTCTACAAAAGTAAATCTAACAAGTTGCTGTGTTGCATAGCTACAAAATATTAAGCAAATATACTGTTGGAGGAAATTACCCACCTCATTGTGTGTTTTACTTTCCCCTGAAAGAAGATATGAACTAAAAAATAAAAGAAAAATGCTTTGTAATGTTTATTTCAGGAGCTCATTTATGCCTCCTAATGAGAAAATGACATTCCCAAGGGGCCTTTATCTATGGTTTATGAAACTTCAAAAGATCTTAAAACTTCAATTACTTGATGTTAAATGTTTTTCACCTAAGTTGTTAGGAATATGTTTGTACTATGTTTCTTTCTTCTTTGTTCTTAAAAGAATAAATCAGTATAAATTTTGCTGAATAATAATTTTGTATTCCTAATTTATCTTTTGGAGGATTAATTGGAAGGGACAGGGTTGTGCAAACTGTTGAATGATGTATTCTTCAAAGAGCATAACATCTTCACCCACTATTGACATCCAAACTGAGGTTGAACATCAATAAGAAACTCAGGATCCTCCACTCCTGACAGGAATGAATGTATTGCTGTTATAGGTCTTGTTTAGTGGTAGTTATATGCTTTTATTCTCTAGCATGAACTTTACAAAAATTTGAAATAAATAGCATTAATGTAGTCTTTTAGTTAGGTGGGGTTGTTTGATTGTTTTTTGTTTTTCTTTTTCTGCTTGGAATGTTTATTTGCATTAGTCTTCATGTGAGCCTGGTCCTCATTCTGTATAGATCTGTCCATATACAGTCCTTGGTATACGCTTGTATTTATGTTAACTTTGAAAAATATTACTTCCAGTATATGAAGTCTTCTGCAGGAGTGTTCTCCGTCAGACTTGTGCTGATGCAGGTGGGGCAGCCAGAGGAATTGCTTGACAGGTAAACAGGGGCATAGCTGGAGAGGACACACACCAACAACTTCAAATCCCAATTGCAAAGCCACATGGGAGCTGTCAGAGCAGGAGTTAATTTTAAGTAGTGTTGAGTTTATCTAAGGCTGAGGACAGCTAAATGGAGACTACATCAATCAAAAGTTACAAGATCTTTAGTGCAGAAATTATAAATCGCATCTTTTTCATCCTTAAGGGTCATGGATGCCTCTCCAGGCAGCTAGCAGAACAGCCTGCTTTGTAGTTAAAATGTGGTCATACTTTTTGCTTGCTAGCACAAACTAAAATAACAGAAAAAAAATCGAAAAGTATTTTCAAAGATACTTCTTATAATTTTGCAATAAAGCATTAAGTTCACTCTCTTGCCTCAAGTAGAGCACCGGTCAGTAGGAATAAGTGCTTTGAGGACATAATGATGTTCAGTAGAGGAGGTCAAATCCTCCTACTATCAGGGATGTATTGGCTTTGTGTGGCAAGGTTTTGGTAGTGGGGGGTGGGTTACAGAGGTGGCTTCTGTAAGAAGCTGCTGGAAGCTTCCCGTGTGTCCAACAGAGCCCATACCAGCCGGCTCTAAGTCGGACCCGCTGCCAGCCAAGGCCGAGCCCATCAGCGATAGTGGTAACGCTTCTGTGATAACATTTTCAAGAAGGAAAAAAGTTGCAGGGGAAAAATGGCAGCCAGAGAGAGGACTGAGAACATGTAAGAGGAACAGCCCTGCAGACCCCCAGGTCAGTGCAGAAGGAGGGGAGGAGGTGCTCCAGGCGCCGGAGCAGAGATTCCCCTGCAGCCCGTGGGGAAGCCCATGGTGAGGCAGGCTGTCCCCCTGCAGCCCAGGGAGGTCCACGGTGGAGCAGATCTCCACCTGCAGCCCAGGGAGGACCCCACGCCGGAGCAGGTGGGTGCCCAAAGGAGGCTGTGACCCCATGGGAAGCCCACGCTGGAGCAGGCTCCTGGCAGGACCTGTGGATCTGTGGAGAGAGGAGCCCACGGAGCAGGTTTTCTGGCAGGACTTGTGACCCCATGGGGGACTCACACTGGAGCAGTGTCCTCCTGAAGGACTGCGTGCTGTGGAAGGGCCCCATGTTGGAGCAGTTCATGAAGAACTGCAGCCCGTGGGAAGGACCCACATTGGAGAAGTTCGTGGAGGACTGTCTCCCATGGGAGGGGCTGCAAGCTGGAGCAGGGTGAGAGTGTGATGACTCCTGCCCCTGAGGAGGATGAAGTGGCAGAAAATAACGTGTGATGAACTGACCGTAAACCCCATTCCCTGTCCCCCTGTGCCACTGCGGGGGGTTGGTAGAGAACCCAGGAGCTAAGCTGTGCCCAGGGAAGAAGGGAGGGGTGGAGGGAAGGTGTTCTGAGATTTGGTGTTATATCTCATTGCCCTACTCTGGTTGATTTGTTATAAATTGAGTTAATTTTCCCCAAGCTGAGTCTGTTTTGCCCGTGACAGTAATTGGTGAGTGGTGTCTCCTGTCCTTATCTTGACCCACGAGCCCTTTGTTATATTTTCTCTCCCCTTTCCAGCTGAGGAGGGGGAGTGATAGAATGGCTTTGGTGGGCACCTGGCATCCAGCTGGGGTTAACCCACCACAAGGGGCTAAAATGACAATGCAAAGTTGTTACGACTTCTTTACCAGTAATTCTGGGTCAAATAAGGTCTGATCCCAGCAGCACTCACAGAAATAGGACTTCTAATTACCATACAACAAAGTATTGGAATTCAGGCCAGAGCTTACTGCTGCAGAAATATCAATAACAGCATCCGTTTGGAAAATACTTCTTTTTCACAAACAGTTAGAAAACCTTATAAACTTGAGTACTAAGCAACTTTGTACTGCATGGGCATGGGTTGAGACATGCATCTTCTAATGTGATCTGAAAAAACATAATTTAGGAAAAAAAAATGTTTTGGAAGCACTGGAATTACTGAAGTCACATTTATGACAGAATAGTACATTTTGTACACTGGAGTCTTCCTCCCCTAGATTCATAGAATATTTCAGGTAGGAAGAGACCTCAGTAGGTCATCATGGTCTCTCTTACCCTTCTAAAATACACTACATTTCTTCCTGCATGCCCTAAACACAAGTGTGATTTCCTGCCCTCAAAATCTCTGTTTTCCCCACTTCCTCATACTAAAATCTTTCCTCCATCCCTTCCAACATTGCACTACTAATGAGACAGACCTTCATCCCATCGCTTTGTCTTCTGTTCTCCTTGTACCTTAATGTGGCAGGTACACCTGCCCTGACAGAGAGAGAAACTTCTCGGCTATGGAAAAGAGAAAAAAATGAGAAGCTGTGGTTTGGGGGTCAAGCTGCCCTGCCCACACGGTGGGGTTGGGTTATGACTGCCAGGTACATGCTTCGGTCAAGGAATAAAGAAGTGTTGGCCCTTGGCCAGTGAGGACTAACAACACCTGTTAGACCACAGGTCTGATTCGACTAGGGCATAAACAGAGCCCCGCCGTCAGGGACTCTCCCGGTGGGTTGGGACACCGCCTGAGGTAACTTCTCGAGGTTGAGAGCCCTCATCTTTTAGGTGAGTGATATACGCATTTTGGGTTATTGTTTCTAAAGCTTAAGAATTCTTAAGTCGGTTGTATAGCATAACTTCCCCTTACATCACTGAACCCGTGGTTTACTAACATTCGAGTTTAACACCTATTTAATTTGATTGTGTGAGCCTCTGGGACACCTAGCGATGCCACCACTATTTCCGCTGCCTTTGGTTGACCTGCTGGCTGCTATATGCTGCATTGACTGGTCAGAATTACATACCGCCGATTATGATGGTAGGTTGTGAGGCAATTCAAAGAGCCTGGATCAGGGCTCTTTGCTTCCTTCACTGTCTTTATTAAATAGCTGTCTGCCAGTTGTAAAATCTTTTAAGGTCTGTGATCTCCGCCCTTTTGATAAACTCAGTTGAAATTGTCCAGAGGTTTAAAACTTATTTAGGGTATGAAAGACTAATGTATTGACAGTCAAATTGCTAATACTTTTTTTCATTAGCTTGATTTCTTAAAGACAATTGTATTTGTGTGATTATTGCACGTACATAGATAGAGGAATCTAGAAGTGGTTTTTTGTTTACTTCCTAAGTCTTTGCAGTATTTTGCATTTCCACGGACTTACATTTTTCTCTCTAGAGCTTATATGTGTGTGTATGTGTATTTGAACATATATATGTATATAAATGTTGTTTGTGGTTGCTTGGCTGCTGATATTTAGTAGAGCTGTATTAGCTCAGTTCTGATAAAATCACTTATGCAGCAGATTGTTAATCTTACATAATTCTGAGCACAGGAAACTCAAGGGAAGGTCAATATAGCCAAGAAACTTGAGTAAACCTAACACCAGATTCAGAGACGATTAGCAACTTTAAACCACCTCTGGGCTCAGTACTTGAAGTAATCATGTCAGAGATTTTTTTCCCTAGGATTTTCCATTATGCTGGTGAGTTAGAGAAAAAGAGTAATATAATAAATCATTTGTAGAATTGTATTTTACAAGCAGACTCAGTCTCTACTTGGCGATGTAATCTTCCCCTTTTGCTTAATGTTCATATTATAGCGATGTTCCCATGTGTGTGCATTTACAGGCTTATTTTTATTTTTCAATTATTTTGAGATTTGTCTTTTTACTGAAACATACCTCACCATGAGTCCTCTTCGTATTAGAGTGAGCCAATCTTGTTGCAAGCCAAGTATGAACATCAGAGTCTGAATCCACATAGTGTAGGTACATTATTTTTTATACTCCTGCAGGCAACTCATTTGATTAAAAAAACAAAAATTAAACTGTTTGAATATGAATGCTTAAGAATAAAGTAATTACACTTGTGTAATAAGATCTTGGTTATTATAAGTAGTAATGTAATTGGAAGCAAGGAGATAAATCAGTTTTGTGAATAAATGATGTGACACCTTCTTCATGCTGTGGCCTCCTATCTGTAGATAAATGAAGTTGTGTCATGGTTTTGTATAACATTTTTTCCAGTACATAGACTCCCAGCTATAGAAGAGATTTGTGCTTTCTGAGCAATATGGACATAGAGTGAAACTCTCACAGTTTTTAAAGGAAGAAAAATTTTAAGGTGTTGCAGTGCAGTCTGGTTTAGGAAACTGAAAGTTACCTTACCCTTTCCCAAATACAAATGCAACAACCTTAAGGGCAGAAGGATGTTGGGAAAGGAGCAGTCTGGATGATTAGTAGAGGAAAGAAAACAAGACTTCTTTAAGGGTCTGTCCTCTACTCTCAGATAGGTGAAGTAGCTTTGGAGAAAGGAAAGTCAATGATATACTAATATGTTAGTGTGGAGCAGGGGAAAAAAGCTGACTCATTATCCTGGCTGTGAAGCTTGAGGCTATTGCTATGACCAAGTTAGTGTTACAAGAAATAGCCAAATCAAAGGATGTGCTAAGTGTCTGTCTCATTTTAATTCAGTTAGTAAAGAAAGTAAAGTCAGCCTTTCTGTTCTGCTCAGTCTCTGCCAGCCAGAGTCTGGATTAGTGACCAGGAAATGTTTGACTATGCTGGTAGGAGACAGCACTTCAAAAGTAACAGGCAGGAGATCATTCCTGATATTCATGTTGTCTGCTTGGGCTATCGCAGAATGGAAAACAGTACAAGGAGCAACAATGGTCAGAACTTATAGGAGTTATTCTTGGTTTGTGTTAGAACTGCTGTAATCACATTGAAATAAATCTTTTAATTCCCCATTTCCTCCCTTCCGCCCCCCGCCGACACCAATCCCCCTGAATTTGTGGTACAATAAGAATTCATACTTCTGTGTGCTTCCCAGCCTAAAAAAGGTGGTCAAACGCCTTCCTCACTAGCCCAGAATCTCTTGTGTCATATAACCAATGGATGACCTGTCATAGGAATTATAAAGGATGCTGCGTCTTGTTTTTCTTATATCTCTAACAGTCATTTTCTGTTGATAAACTTCTATCATCTTTGGAGTTTCCTGCCAAAACAGCATTCAGAAATATGTGGAAATTTGACTTCCTAAGAACTTTGCATGAAGGAATGCAGAATGTATGAACACAATTTCCTGGCTGCTTTAGTCTTTGGGATTGTTAAAAATCATTTTTCAGCTCTATGTCCAGACAAAGCACTTGCCAAATAAGTAATTTCCCAGTGCACTAGCTACCTCCCTGATATCACTCTTCCTTTGTAGAGCTGTACAAAGAAGGTCAGTATCACTAATCTCTTCTTTCACATATGGGAATATACCTAAAATATTTACTGCTGTAATATGAGCCGTCTGGGTGAAGACCTCTTCCTGGCTTAAGCAGAGTTTCTTAGGCATAAGCTCCACTCCCACTGATCAGTTTGGAGGACAGTTATGCACCTTTGGGAGCAAGTTAACTAGTAAGCTTTTAGCAGAAATTCCCTTCTGTAAATTGACTTCTGTGTTTTCTTTCTTCTGCACTTATACTGCAACTTAAGTTCTGTTACTGTTGGGCTGAACTCCATATCAGTCTGGAGAGGATCCAGGTTTCAAACTCATAGATCATCCTGACTAATGATCTTAAATGTAATAAAGGCCAATCATTTGAATTGGATAATGGCTCATTTTGGTTTCTTAGTATATAAATTGCTTCAAAAACTTTTTATAGAATGATCTACATTCCCTTATTGCATAAAAATAACTTGCAGATATGCGATGTGGAAATTACTCTTTTTTTCAGTGTTAGAAAACTTAAGTTACATTAACCTTTTAAAAAATGTTAATTTTGAAATGTTTACGTATCTATTTGACTTGAAAAATTATTACTGTTAACATTAGATCAGTTGAGTTCTAGTTAAACATGTTTTATGGAGATACAGAAAACTAAAAGTTTTCTATAAAACCTGGATTTTAAGGTACAGTTGTATAAATTGTATTAATTTTATTATAGCGATTCAATTGTTTGCCTTGTAGAAGCATTTTGAAATTTTAAATATACAATATCCAACATTAGCAGTTTGTTTTGGCTTGTGTTCTTTTGAGTGGGGAGGGAAATTAAAGAAATGTGAAATTTAAATTTGCATAGCATTATGTTATTTAGATATTGTTCATAAAACATCTGACGTTAATAATTTTTTTTTAGCACAGAAATTCATCTGCAGGAGAATGAAGGCCAATGCTTTTGATCTCAGTCAGTATATTGCTCAGCCTACAGAAAAGTCCACATACATAACTTGTTTGAAGATACTGCAGTCTCCACCAGGGAAAGTTGAAGTTGTTAAATATCAGAGCTGATGCTCTGATACACTTCTGAACTGAGCTCCAAGAGAGCTATATTTAGTGTATGCGTGCCTATGCACGGAAGGGAATAAGATACTTGCAGTGCCATCTTACCCATCCTGCCTTTGCTCAGGAGCTGCAGGACGCCCAGAGGGGAGCGGTGAGGATTCAGGCAGGCAGGCATCATCTCTGTCACCGTGCACTGGGGGTGCAGTGCTCACATACAGCAGGCTTTTATCCAGTGGAGAACCGGGGACTGGTATTTCCGTGCCTGATAATTGGCAGTTATGGAAGAACAGATTCCGCTACCTAAGCCTGAAATTTCCCAGCAACAGGGTGATGTAGTTCTGGTACCAGCTGCTCAGTGGCAGCAGGTCCCTGCTGGCTGTACACAGCCTTTCAGGGAGCAGCACAGAGTGCCATGTCAGTGTTGGCTTGGGGTGTCCAGAAACGTGCTCGCAAAATGTCACTTACTGTTGATCTGGGAGCTCCTAACTCTCTTGCCAGGAGAGGGGGAGTGCAGGTCTCAAGCTGCTTGCAGCATATGCTGTGGGAAAAAAGGCAGAGTGGAGTGGGGTATTGGTTTAGGGGTTGGTGGACAGTAAAGATAAAAGTAGAGCTGATGGAAGGTAGTGTTGGTTTGGCTGTTCAGTGCAGGAGTAAGTAGAAGTGGGAAAAGGCAGAAGGTCTTGTTTGGTTCCATGTGGAAGGGATGGAGCAAAGCCATGCATGCTCAGTGCTGAAGAGCCATGTGGGCTAGCACATAGCCTGTTTTTCTGACTGAGCACTCAGCTGCTGCTGTTATGTTGGTAAATTATGTTATGGATCTCTTCTCTTGAACACATACTCAGCCTGCCCCATGGTTGGACCTACAGGCAGGAAATTCAGCTAACAAACTGGAGAGAGAAATTTTCTGGGTTTTAAAGCTCCTGGTTTTGGCTTCCCTTAAAGAATTGTGACTTTTAACAAACCCTGGTTGGGTCCCTCATTACAGATACACAGCTTCTGTGGGAGATGCATCCACAATTATCATGTTTTTGTTAGCAATAAAATCGGAAAGAATCATTTTGCTTAAAATAATTTGGAGTAAAACAAGTTCTGCTGGCTTTTTTTGTGGACAGCTACACTACTATATGATCTTAAAGGTCTTTTCCAACCTAAATTATTCTATGATTCTACTAAACTAATTGTGCTTGCCTTTTGTTTTTATCACTGTAAGTCTCATTGAAATGACTTCATTTATTATTCCACTAATTTAAGTAATGCTTTACCTTTGCCGTTCTTGCAGCAGAGGTAATATACAAAATTAGTCCATGCAGCTCATCTACCTATCTCTCTGTTCTCAGATATGTTTAGCATTTGAGGGTTAGTTTTTCCCCACATAATAGCTTGCAGTGCCACACATTAATTACCTTCTGTGTGAAGAAGTTTATCCTGAACTCCCTTGCTGACCAATCTTTTCTTAGCTTTGGTTCATGCCCTTTGTTTTTCAGCCCATTACTCTGTCAAATAATTTCAGGGCATCTGCCTTCTATATGCCCTTCAAAATTGTGTCTCTTAATCATTGTATTCTGCTAATCACTTCTACCCTAATTAATAAATGCCTTACCTAATCTTCTTTCAGAACTCTTGCCCCATGTTACTATCTCGATTGCTCACTGTCTCTATGTTTGCTCTTACCATCTGGTTTATCAGATTGTGTCAGGTATTCTGACTAATAACCTGTGGCGAGGTCCACGTAGCCTTCATTAAGAACTCAAGCTCTGGGACCAAATATCACAAATTTGTGGCCAAAACCTGTGTCTTGTCATGAGTTCAATGAAGACAGCAGGTGAAATCCTAATGTTAACGATCCACTTCTCATTTCCTCTCATCTCTACGTTTATATTAAATTGCTGTCAGTACTTCCTAATAACCTTTTAAATGCAGAAGGGATCAAATATACAGACAGATACCTCCAGAAATATTGTAAAGTAGCAAGCCCTAATGAAAAAAACAGCTTCCATGACATTGCTGGAGACTATGAATTCAACTAATATGAAATTATTTCTCAGAAGTGGATTTTTCTTACTACTGAGATTGGGGAAAAAGGACAGATGCTTTCATGTGCAGGGGAATTAGATGAAAAGAGAGTACTAAGAGCTAATTGCTAGGGTGGTGTACTAGGCCTGGCAAGGATAGAGTTAATTTTCTTCATAGCAGCTCATATGGTGCTGTGTTTTAGATTTTTAACCAAAACAGTACTGATAACACACTAACGTTCTAGCTTTTGCTGAACAATGTTTACACAGCATCAAGACCTTCTCTGTTTCTCAGTCTGGTCTCCCACAGTGATTAGACTGAGTGGTATGCTATAGGCTAGGAAGGGACGCAGACAGGCAGATGACCTCAACTAGCTAAAAAGATATTCCATACCATATAACGTCATGCTCAGCTATAAAAGGGCAAAGAGGGGGGTTTAGGAGGGTTAGCCATCTTTTGCTCAGGAACTGGCTGGGCATCAGTCTACCCATGGGAGGTGGTGAGTCATTGCCTTTGCATCACTTGTTCTATTTTTTTTTCTCTTCTCCCACTTATCCTTCACTTATTAAACTTGGTGGTTTTTTTGTTTTATCTTGACCTCCAAGTTTTGTTGCCTTTATTCTTTATTCCCTCTTCCCCCATCCCACTGGGACATGGCAGGAAGTGAGCGAGCGAGTGAGGTGCTTGCCTGCCCACCGGGGTTAGCCCAAAGCAGCTGGCTCTATGAATAAAGCATGATCAGGAGATGTTCCTGTTGAGGCCCCAAGTCCTGGTTAAATTTTGCATCCTTACAGTAGTAGGTAGGTTGCCAGGGGACTAGTATATAACTCTGGCCCAGTATTCCTTCAGCACTAGTGCCCTAATTAGGCTCAAGTTTTGATAGAGGTACAAACTCTTTGTGCAAAACAATAAATGAGCTTGTGGAATTTGAGGCAGGCTTAGTCCATACCAGTTTACAGAGATTTCTAGTTTGTATTCCTTTATTATGGAAATGCATACCACACTGATCAGGATTTTGTGGGATCTTGCAATGACATGTAGTGAGTAGGTTCTGTTTGCAGTTCAGCCCAGAAGGACGCTAAGAAGGTGATAGTAACACCGGGAAACATCTCCAGTATGATATGGGTATCAAGCAAATTTATTTCCTTTTATGTATATTGTATTGATTTTATTCTCAGAAACTTGTAAGCAAGACCATCACTGCACAATATTTTCACAGTTGGTGTATTATTGTCACTTTTCAGTGCCACTTCATGCACCTATTTTAGGCCCCCCCATCTTTATCAATGGTGGTTCCTGCTGTCCTTGAAGGACAGGGACAAAAATGGAACCAAATCCAATTGAACAAAGCCAAAAGCATATTTATTACTGTACAGACAGTTAACTCTACCCATCTGAATTATGTTCTTCAATTTCAGTATTTCCCCGAGGTTCAGAGGTTCCTTAAAGTTTACCAGTAAAAGCAAGTGGCCTTCCTTTATTAGAATGTACTTTCTTTTCTTGTTATAAAGAATAAGGCTCAGTGAAAAGCAAATGCAGAGTACCATCTCTTTTTACATTTAGTTTCATGTCTTTTCATATTTATTTTCCTAAGCCTTTCATAAAATATGCTTGGTTATGTATCCTAAAATGTACAGGGATACTTTAATGGCTTTTATTCTATTTTATTCATTTAAATGTGCCATATGTGCATGAATAGTCATTATACTGTTATAAATTATTTTTATAACTTTACACTTTTTAATTAATCTACTCTATCCCAGTATAATATCCTGGTATAAGTGAGAAGGTTTGTACTCAAAGATTGTTCATAACTGGGGTAGTTTATGCATTACACATTGTGAAGGACTGAAAGAGTTAGTGTCTCAAACATTGTGGTGGGGCAAGTTCTGCCTAAGGACAAACTCTGCACAACAAGGAACCCTAGGTGAAAAGCAGCCCATTGGTACCCATCAGCACCCATCGATCAGCAGCAGGAGGGGGAGGCCGTGCTGGAGGGCGCACAGGTCCCGGCTCCAATAGCGCTGTTCCGATGTGCTGAGCAGGACAGCTCACCATGCTGGGAAGGGGAAGTGGCTCCCCAAACGACTCCCAAGTCCCAAAGGCTCACAAACTGCTCACGACACCTAATTAGCCTAATAAGTTCGAGTGCCCGCCCAAAGGACGGCCAAGGATGATAAAAGGACACAAACTGAAGCCCCAGGTGCGCAAGTCCACTGGGACTGGACCCCTCGGCTGACTGGACCAATGCTGGACCCAGGACCTGTGAGATCTTTCTCTTCTCTCTCTCTCTCTCTTTCCCTTTTCCACAATCCCTACACCTCATCCCTTTAGACATAAACTGCTGACAAAGTCTGGGACGGGAATCGGATCCAGCCGCCCCCGAGCTCCTCTCTGAGAAGGAGTCTAGAAAGCAACGGGGTCTGCTCTCAACCTCGGGACTCAACGGGAGGGCTCGCCTTGTTGTCTGCCCTCAACTGATTCCCAGATAAGCCAGGCCTGTAGTATACTTTTGGTGATGCATGGTTAGCACATGTTACACCGTTTACTGACATAGTTTCATGCCAATTTTTGTTGTGAGCATGCCAATTCTTGTTGTGAGCAAATAAAAGTTGAGTTTTGTGAGTTAAAGGATCCCTGGTGTCATTTCACCTTAATCCTGACCTAGGAATCAGCAAACCTGAGTCATCGTCCTGAGAAATTGGGACGTGACACAGATTAGCAATGCATATTAACATTTCCAGAATTATTCTAAGACTAAGCCCTAGAAATCCTCCCTGACCAAACTTCTGTGCTTTTATTTCTTGCAGCATTTTAATATTGTGAACACATGTTGATTTTTCAATAGCACTGTTATGAAGGCAGTAGGCAGGAGATATATATATATGGATATTTTCATATTTCTAACCATCATGCGCGACCTAATAGTAATGGCAAAACCACATGCAATAAAATGCCAGAAAAAGGTTTAAAATTGAGTTCAGTAATTTATATGGACCTTGACTCTAACATTACAGTACTGACGTGTTATTGCAGAAATTAAGTCACACACTGGCAGATTGGTGCGTAGCTTCTCGTTAATAGATCCATTTAAAATCAATGTGTTGTCAAAGAAAGTGTTGGCTATTGGGGGGTAGGGGAAGTTTTTCTTACCTCACTTCTTTTAGAATGTAGTGTATGAATGTATCTTTGCACATAATGAAATTAATAGCTAGATGCCATTCGCCAAAAATACACTTGACCTGTGTTTTATGGGCTGAGGTCCTTTATGGGCTCCATTAATCAGGATATCATTCAGCATTAATGAGTTCTCAGTATGGCATATGCACATGTGTGAAACAGGTCCTTGTCAAGAATCTTATCGTTGAAGAGTAGTATCTGGAAGTAGATCCATAACTGTATCTTAAGTTTCAAATATTATTTCAAACACCAGAGGAATAAATAACAGGCTACAAATAAAAAATACAATGCAAATGTCTTTTATATTCTCATTTGTATGTTTGACTTGGTGATTTTTGGTTTTCATAAATCCAGATCTTGTAAATCAAAGTTCTTTTGAGGACATGTACTGTCTTCTGATTTCTAACACTAAGCAAGTCAAAATAGTTCTGATATAATAATTAATAATTATGTCTCTATTCTACAGACGAGCTAAAAAACCTATTTGGTAGAAAACAAATTGCAGATGGCAAATTACTTTTTATGTCATTTCTAAGGAAAAAAACAATCAACAGTATACACAGGGTCTGCTCAGGCCCTTTCTCTGGACACTGTTTACTGGTTGCACCAATATATTTGTAGTAAAAAACTAAAAAAAAAAAAATTTATTGGTGCTCATGAGAAAATAACATAGAGATAGGTCTCATCAAGGTGTATTTGGCAAGTTAATATATGACTGTTCATGGTTGCTTCTAACAGTTTGTCATTGAATGAGAGGCTAGAGGAGGATGTATTGGAGAGGAACTGTAATTTTGGGGGGGGGTAATTTTCAATGAAAGTCTTCCCTTCGTCCCAAGATGTGAGAAATCATTCACTATCATATTCCCAGTTTCCTGACTTTGTTCAGATACTGTTGTCAGCTCTGTCTGAAGTTGATGTACTAAAGGAGTACATAATATGCCAACTATGTGAAATAGGCTGCAATGTTCTGTTCCTTTTTTCTATTTCCACTTTTTGAGGAGGATGTGGAAAATGAATACTATCAATTTAGAAGTATTTTTCTTAAGACCTGCCACTTCACACGTTTATAACTGAAAACATTGCTAGATGTTTTCTGCATTAAGTAGCAACATTTCGTCACCACAAGAGAATCATTTATGACTTGGAAAGACAAAGGGTTCTGAGAGCCAAGCCAAATCTCTCAAAACTGTTCATTTCCTCAAAATCAAAAAATACTATTTCAATAATGGATGTAAACAGAAAAAGGTAATACAGATCAAACTTGGGTTTGTGCAAGGGGGGGGGGGGAAGACAGAAAACATAGTTAAACTCACAAAAATTAATTATATGATCTGACACTCTAATTGGAATGAAAACTCTGGAAATGAGCAGATGGTGCCATTAACTAAATTAATTATGAGGCCATACTGATGTAATAAGGATTGTGTTGCCATGACTCATCTCACTAGTACCTACGTCCCACACTTTTGATGGTGTGTGTTAATGACTTGGCAAAAATGCTTGCAATTTTTAGTTTTTTCCTAAGTACTAAGTCAAGGAAGAATAAAATTTGATTCAGTTCTGGAGGACTGAAACATAAGCTTTTTTTAATTGCAGGCTTTTCGGAACATGAAGTGTAAACACACATAATCTATAAAGCAGCCAGCACTCTTCAGTGATTCAAAGCCAATAAACAGATGTTAACAATTTGAATGTATGCACTTAAGCCAATACTCAGCTTCCACTAATATGTGAAAAATATTTCATAAGAATTCACTTAGTCCTGTTCTTAACAGAACTTCATCCTGCTGAACACAACTTGTCATAATTTCAAATTAACTAAAAGGGGAAGAAAGGATGATGGAAGAATATGACGTTTGGCAAAACAGGTAGTTCCTCAGTATGAAATGTTAAAATTAACAAAAGTATGTACACTCTTAAATGGATGAAAACTTGATAGATTGAGATGTGTGAAAATGTTTCAGAGAGAAATTTTGTCCTTATTTGTTTTTAATAAATAGGTAAGCAGAAGGAAAAGTTTACACTAAGCTACAGTATATTCTAAACACTGAAACTTTCATTGTAACTTTCTTCAGGCATTAGGCAAATGTAGGCATCAATTAGAACTTCATCATGTAGATTAAGAGGAAATTACTATTTACTCTAAACACCAAATGGTTGTATTTAGTTTTCAGTAACTACTTGTTATCTGTAAATGTGTCTGCTTAATATTGAAATACTGTAAAGAATAGCATGTACTGCAGCTTAAGACTGTTTTCTTTGCGTGGACCTTCAAAGATCAGCATTTCTTACCATCTAGTAAGCAAAATGAAATTCAGGACTGTAAGGTGTAAATGTTTGCTCCTTCTAAACCTAGTAAAAATGTGATTCAACGAAATGCTTTAAATGGAGACTGGAAATATAGGTTAATAAAAAGAATAACAATAATAACAATAACAAAATAATAATATAATAATCAATAATATATAAACCTACCAGCTATGAAGCAACAGGGTTGCTAACTGAAAATGATGGAGAACTTATAAAATGAGAAAAGATCGCTGATAACTACAGTGCACTATAGAAGTGCAACCTAAAATTTTGCTTGACAGTTGGCATTAGAGCGATGATAGGGGACAATTTATTGTATCTTATGACATTATTACAAATCCCTCCCTTCCATTTCTTATCTTCTCTTGCCAAAAAAGCCTAGGTACAGATCCTTTGCTCTTCTTCTGTTACTCTAATCCCCTGCTGCATGTTGTTCAGCTTACAACCAGGACAATCAGCGTTATCTGAGAGAGAGAAAAGGTTACTTTCCACACACTTTTGGCAACAGCAATAAAATTTAGTTGTGTCATGTCTTGTGTGTCACACACCACCATTAATGTGTGGTTTTTCTATTATTCCTTTAATAAAATGGTGTGGAAGATAAGGAAAAGGCTCCCAAGGCAAGAAACAAGGCAATATTTTCTTCTAGTCCTGTAGAACATCATACTGCCACCTGCTTTCTTGCATGTTCTGATATTATAAACCACATTTTGCTATGTTGCAATAATTCCTCAGAGGCTATTCGCTGCATTGTTTGACATTGCTGACTGAGCTGGAGAAAAACAAATTTGGATGTAAAGAGGTGTGTCAAGTGGAAGATATGAAATATTTGCATTTATTATAACAATTACATTCCCAGTATTATCACATCCAAGACTAAAGATTTTACCCCTGCTTTGTCATCTATCTTGACACCAGAAATGGGATTTTGATCTCAAACACTGAGGTAAAGACTTTCTTTCTGATATCTTCAGTCTGGAGGAAAAGTAACTCTGAAGGTCAAATAGCTCTGAAGGTCACTGGCATTGTGGTGGGTTGACCCTGGCTGGATGCCAGATGCCCACCAAAGCCGTTCTATCACTCCCCCTCCTCAGCTGGACAGGGGGGAGAAAATATAACAAAAGGCTCGTGGGTCAAGATAAGGACAGTTTAATAAAGTGAAGGCAAAGGTCACGTGCGAAAGCAAAGAAAAACAAATGATGTTATTCTCTACTTCCCATCAGCAGGCGATGTCTAGCAACTTGCTGGGAAGCAGGGCTTCAGTACGTGTAGTGGTTGCTCTGGAAGACAAAAATGCCCCCCTTCTGTCTCCCTTTACTTAGCTTTCATATCTGAGCTGACATCATATGGTACAGAATATCTGTTTGGTTAGTTTAGGTCGGCTGTCCTGGTTATGTCCCCTCCCAAGATCTTGCCCAGCCCCAGCCTGCCATTGAGGGGGGGGCAAAAATGTTGGAGAGACAGCCTTGATGCTGTGCCAGCACTGCTCAGCAGTAGCCAAAACACTGGTGTGTTATCAACACCTTTCTAGCTACCAATACAGAGCACAGCACTGTGAGGGCTGCTATGGAGAGAATTAACTCCATCTCAGCCAGACCCAATACAATTTTGTAATCCTAAAGTATAAAGTTTGCAATCTCAGACACATAATTCATTTGAAATGTTGGAGTGGTAATAAGAAACTGAATTTAATATCTAAATAAATAAATTCTGGTTATGGCTGGCTTGCAAATTAACTGTCAGTGTTTAACTTCAGTTTTTAATGCCTCAGTTTAAGAGTTGCAGTTTCAAAACTTTCATAAAAAAGAACTGTAAATTGGAAGACTTTTCCCAAGAAATATATCCAATTATGCCGAAGTGTACATGGAGCTTTGGCCTGAGATGCATTTACACATCTACCTTTACTCTACATAAATGAAATTCATAACAGAGAATGTGATGTAGGCAAAATAACTAGATTCTTTGCACAATAATAACAAAGAGCAAGAAAGTTCCAAGTTTATGTGCCTCATCTTTTTTTTTGCCCAGTATACACCTGTTGTTAGACCCACAAGTGTTCAGAGATCTTCACCCATATTTTCTTCATAAAAAAGACTGTTCATAAAACTTCCACAGAAAAAACTTCCATAAGAAAAAAAAAAGTGATAGAAATATTAAACTTTTAGAAGATGAAGCCAGCAGAATTTTCAGCTTGATCACATCCACTAATGTGGATTAACTAAAAAAAGGGCTTAGAAGGAGGAGGAAATAAGAGATAACACTTCAGTTGCTCCATATTTCTCAGAAATTCTGTAGATGCTGAAGGTAAGTTTTAAAGCATATGAGATTTTATATGCCTAAACTTTACTTTTGCGAATAGACCTTTGGTTTGATTTGTAGTTTGGATAGAGTTTTTAAATATCAGAATACTCCACAAAGCCCTTTGTAAATGTGCATTATAGTGGAGCTTATAGCTTGAAATTGCAAGAACTAACAGTAAAAGGGGATTTTTTTTGTAGTTTTTTCTGAAAACATTGCACAGTAATTTAACCTACACCAAATTAATGATGGTATTTCCCTCAGAGTATCCTTTAACTGTAAAGAATGACTTTTTATTGTGGTGCCATATCACTTTATCAGTCAAAAGACTCCAGTAGTTTTAGCCTCTTTTCAGACAGCACTGTATTGTACATAAAATATTCATGGTACACATACACCTTGAAAAGGAAAACAGAAACAAACATATCTATCTCTCTGTGCAGTCGCAATGGTTAAGATGTGGAAGAGTAATTCATCCCTCTGAAAATATTAGCAGGTAATGTTAGAAGAAGAAATGTCAGCTGCACCATATGCCCTATAAATGTCATTTGTAAAATAGAGAATTTTTTTCTTCCAGATGCTGTAGTCTAAATTGCTTACCTGACTTTTGAGGAAATTGAAAATATCCGTAATGTAATAAATTATCTTAAAAACCATCAAATCTTATTTTCATTTATTTTTTTTATTGACAAATACCTCTCTACTATTGGAAAAGGACTTGTATTACTTTGAGGTTGTATGTGTGCAGAAAAACATAGTAATAATACATACAGTATGAAAGTTTCAATTTAAAGCACACCTTAATTCCTGAAATATGTTTTTACAAAACTCTCAAGCCATCTCAAGCCCCCTTCAAAGTTTTCCTTCATGTGAATCCTTATCATTGCAGCAAGCCCCACAACATGTTGGGTTTTTTTTTAAGATATTCTAAATCCAATCTGGTTTCACATTTCAGGCAACAGAAGGATTTGTTTAAAAACATCTGTTTTGCCATGTTGTTGTTATATTCAGACAAGTTGTTCCAGACCACTTAGATTAGTTTTAAATTTTATTATCTGGCTTATATCAGAACAGGTATTAACTGTGTCACAGGAATTTGGATGAGTGGATGGTCTGATCTGCTATGACATATGCCATATTAGTGCTATTCAAAACATATTTTCAAAGACTTGTGATACACTATGGTAATAAATAAGTTCACATTAGCATAACAGTGTAAGGTGTCAAACAGGGGGTTTCATAATACTTGGGTTTATGTTATCTTGAAGACTCTTAGTTTTACATAATATAACTTTCCCAGTGGAGGTCTTCTCTGTCCCTAGGATCATGGATACTTCAGTCCTAGGTCTTTGTGCACAAGAGGAACAAGGCACCAGTTATTCATTCATCTTTGGGATGGTTGGGATGGTCTTTAGAGTTCCCTGGGGACTGGAAAGTCTTTCTATTTTATGAGAGGACTTTCCACAAATAATGACATTTTGAAGACAAAAGAGAGGGCAATGAGATTTGAGACTGAAAGTATTGTAATTCAAGCTGGACTCCATGTCTATACCTCATCTTCTATGATGAGGAGGAGCTCTGGAAGAGGCTGGTAAATCTAAGCACAGAGCCCGGCAAGGGCAATGGGAGCTGGAAATTCCATGGAACCATCTGAGATGGACTATTCCAAATCTCAGAAGAAAATTTGTGAATATTTATGTCTAGCTTCACGTGAAATAATAATGGTTTCTGTGGAAATAATAAACTTTCCCCAAAATCATTTAGTTTCAAAAATGTTTCTGTTTCAACAGAACTTGTTTTTTATTTTTAATGGAAAAAAGTCAGAGTATCTTTGTACACTAGCCTTTCTTTTTTCTAGAGAAAGCACAGCTAGTTTGTACACAAAAGCAAGACTAAGCATACTTGCAATTTACACTGTGTAATGTTCTGAGACTTTAATCAAACTCTGATCTTGGAAGCAATCTGTTTGTTGCAGTTCATAGCTTTGTGTGGGCCAATTTCTCTTGTTTTTCTTGGTCAAAATTACCTTGGAAACACATATACTATATGGCAGCCTGCAGGATGACCTTCTTCCAGCCTACTCCATCATAATGTTTTACTGGGGGAAGATAGGAGCGGACAGTTTGTGATTCTGCCTGGCTGCTGCTAAACAACACTATTCTAGACAGGGGAAAAAAAAAGGGAAAAAAAAAAAAGGAAGATATGTAGAGGAGTGAACATGAGAAGGTGAAAAAAAGAGAAAGACAAATTTCAGGCTGTTTCCCTTGCATGTGGAAAGATCATGACTGTTTCAAGAATTCTTTTACAAATTAAGAGAACAGGTGACAGCAAGAAAATGAGAGCTTTGAGATGTGTCCTTCCAGTGACTCATAGCTCAGCTTTTGTTGCTGAGTAGGATGTCATATGGTCTGGGATATCCCTTGGGTCAGTGGGGGTCAGCTGTCCCGGCTGTGTCCCCTCCCAACTCCTTGTGCCCCCCCAGCCTCCTCGCTGGTGGGGTGAGAAGCAGAACAGCCCTTGGCTCTGGGTAAGCCCTGCTCAGCAACAACGAACACATCCCTGTGTTATCAACACTGTTTCCAGAACAAATCCAAAACACAGCCCCATACCAGCTACTATGAAGAAAATTAACTCTATCCCAGCCAAAACCAGTGCAGAGTGTTATTAGATTTGAATAAGATTATCACTGTGAAGAGTAGGGGATTCTCTTTGGTGGCCAAGGACCTTTAGTCTGCCAATATAAGTAGTTTACAGACATATTACCTCATTAATGTTTTGAATTATGTGCTCAATAAGGAGACTGTTGTGCATCACAGTAAACTTGGAAGGTTGACAATAGTCCATGTTTTCACAAGACTGGATGTGTGTGTGTGCGTGTGTGTGCATGTGTGTGTTTTAATATCTATAGGAAAATTTTAATTTCCAAGTTGTTAAGAAGTATTATGTTCAGGGTATACTGTGGAATTTTCTTGACACATTGGTCATCTGTAGAGTCACAAATTCTTGTTAAATACATCACACTGTTTGTGTGGAAGCAGGTTATACTTCAATAGGCAGTTTATCAGACGTACTGTAACCTATACTGTGCAACTATTCCAGATTGAAGTGTATCAAGGCCTTTAGTGAACTAGTTGGAGACTGAAGCCTCAGGGCAATATTTCTTCATTATAGACCTTCTTAAAAACTCTAATATTTTCCTAAAACCTGCAGGACAAATTTTAAGGGGAACACCACCCCCCCCCAAAAAAAAAAAAAAAAAAGCTCTTTGGAGGAGGGGTTGTATTTTTTTGGATGTATTTGTAAAATGCCTAACACAGTGAAGGTATTGATTCTGACTTGAAACTGTTTGAAAGCAACTGTGACACTGAGATACAATTTCAATGTTTAATTTTCCTTGCTTTACCTTCTTTGCGGAAGTCGATGTTACATTTTTCTGTGGTATAGCTTATTGTTAAGGGCAGAAAATAAAGCTTCCAAAAGATGAAGTAGCAGAACTCAAAAGACCTTTGTCTCTTCATCCAGGCTAAAATTGGTGGAGTCAACAGGGTTATACAAGATAACAGTTGCTAAGGTTCTATGATAAACAGTTTGTAGGCACTTGTAGAGACAAATTAACAGCTCCATCAAAACAGAGTTTGCTTGTCACTGTGGGTAAGGTGCATAGGAAATGAAGGCACATCTCTCAAGCTGTTCCTGTAAGCTATCTCTCAAGGAAAGTAAAAGTGCTTCAGTACCTCAAAGGACTACTAAGAAGTAAAGAAGTCATACTAAAAGTAGGGAGGAATTTCAGGTCAACAACAAAAAGTAGATTCTTAATGACATGCTGTTTTAAAAAGTAAAATATTGAATTATTTTAGGTAAAAGCCATTCTAATTACAAAAGTTGAAAGTGGCATCTAACTCTAGTTATTGTTCAGCTGGTCTGACACAGATTGACAATGAATGATTGCATACTAACAAAGGTCGATTTTAACTGAATGCAGAAATGCTGAGTGGCTTACTAATAAATAACAAGATCAACAACAGTTAAAGTTTAACTAAAACTTTTGGTGGGTTGGAAACAGAAAATTTAAACCTCATATATATGGCCTAAAATAAACTCCAGATCTTTATTATTCCTTTATCTATCACTTATACCCAGTTAATTCCTCCTTATCCTAGCCCTGGCTGCTGTTTGTTCATAAAGAGAGGATGGAGCAGAACATCAAACTCTCCTGAGAAATCAATAAAGCTGGAGCCTCTTGTGTAAATTCATTGGAAAGCCAACAAAATCATTTGTAAATTTTAAAGGTTCAGTGAAGGAAAAAAAAGACATGTTGAAGTTCAGATTGGTATATTAAAAGTACTTCTGCTTATATATTGTCATGTCTGCTCTTGAGTGAGTTTTTTCAAACTGTAATAAAGAACAGATCAAATGGAATGGGTCAGTAACTTCTCATCTGTCACAAGCTACTGGATTTTTCAGATAATAGTTATTAAAATACGCTCTTGCTCATCTGTTAATTCTCCAGACATCTGTTACAGTTTTCAAACTTGTAATTGAATCTGCAGTTACATTTAATGTCAGTTTGAGGGCTCACAAAACCATGCTGCTTTTCCATTCTCCAAGATTTTGTCAATAATGTATAAACAGTAGTTGGAGACTTTATTAGTTCTGTCTTTGTGGTTGCAAAAGTCTTGATGTCCCTGATTGAGAAACATGAACCTCTTTTGATCAAAAAGAATTGTTACACCAGACTGCCATGGTTAATGAAGGGTAAACCTCAAAAGTTCATAGTGAGAGTTCAGATAATCATCCATAACCTGATGTGTGCACTTAAACTAGTCAGATAGAGAATTGCCCATATGATTCACAAAGCTTCTCTTTCGGATATTCACTGATTGTCCCTGTCTCACTCTGATTACACAACTCTTGTTGCACGCAGGGGAAAAACCATTTTTGGTCCTGTACTTCCAGAAAATACAGAATATGTGAATTGCAGAAGAAAGAAATGCTGAAGAAAAACTGAGTTAGGAAAGGATTTCTAGTGGCTGACAGATGTCTGTAAATCTTATGCTAGAATTGAAAGAGAATAAACCTGAGGTGCCTGTTTTAGCACAGGGAAGCATTCAGTTAGCAGAATGAAGCTGCAGATAGGAAGATTTGACAATTTAGTTGGGCTAGGCAGAATCTGAGGAGTATTAGGGGGATATGTGCAGGGTCAGCATGAAGGGCAAGCTCAAACTTGGGATAAAGATGTGAGACACGCTAAGTCAGTAAAGGATTTTAATAAGACAATAAGTTCAATGAAAATTGAATAGTCTGGAGAAACAGTAGATGAATTTATAGAAGAATGGTAAACAGAAAAGAAAGCTAAGATCAGTTACTTAACAGGTAGGGATGAGCTGAAAGAAAATCTAATCAGTTTTGCAATGGCTGATTTAATATATTGTAGGTACGAACAGTGTGGCATATCCCTGTTTTTAACACTACAGAGCAAAGCACAACACATCAGACAATGCAGTACTGCCTCTTTTCCCATTTAGTTCCTTTTCTTTCTTATAAACATTATTTACAATTACTATGTGAGGCCAAAAGTAGTATGTCTTACTTTGGTTTTAAACACTGGCAAGGGAAGGAGGGGAAGTTTTCATTTTATCTTTTAATTTTGTCCTTTTATTTCTATTGTCTGGGAAAATGAGTTGTTCCCCAGAGCCCAAATGACACCCATCATGTGAGTTTACATACAACAAGGCAGTAGAACTAGAAGTGACAAGGACACTGAGTTATAAAAAGCTTTTGTTTTCATAAGAAAAGCCCTTGATTGGGTTAAGTCTGGTCTATTTTGCATTAAATTCAGTATTGTCTACTATCAAAACATCTCAGAATATGAGCTGATGTTTGGAGACAGAACAGTGGAAATAAAAGTCCAGGTGCACTCTGGGATCAATGTTAATTTTTCAAAGCCTTTAATTTCCCCTCTTTTATGCTTTTCCTTCACAGTGAATCTTGCTTCCTTTCAAGACACATGATAATGAAAATGACTTATTTATTTTCATCTAATGATCCTGATTGCCACTGGTAGAATTATCTTTGAAAACATCATACTTTTATCCTCCCGCTTTCATCTTTTTGGAGGCATTAATCTTCAATGTAGGAAGGAAAGCAGTATCTCAAGTCAGATCTACTCTTTCACACTATTCAGCTAGCACAGCTATTTTGGACAAAATCCGCTAAATAAATTTGCAATGCCTGCTCAAAAGTAGTTTATAATAAATATAGAGTTATGACAGTAAGTAGTAACATAATCAAACCTTTCTTTTTCTTTTTCAAAACTGGGTAACAGCCGTGTATGTTATTTCTGTGCTCAGGATTCTGATCTTGACAAAACCAAGGGCTGGAGAAATCTGCAGAAATAAATTACCTAGAAAAAAATATTTAGTGTGACTTCTAAGTTCAATCCATTGAAAGCATTTGATCACATACCTAAGGAACATGTTCCTGGCATGCAGAATGTCTATGCCCACACAAATGTTCGACTAAATAAAATTAAAAGCTCCCTGATGATCATAGTGGTTTGGCTTTGCTGTGATATGAGTGTCAGCATTATAGCTATGATTGAAGGAACATGTTTTAGACTTAGTTATCTATTAGCAGCCTGGCCCTGTGTAAACTTGTGACAGCCTTAATGTAATTGAAATAGGTTGTTTGGGTTTTTTTTTGTTTGGGTTGTTGGTTTTTTTTTCATCTATACTTAATTTATTTCTTAATAAAGAATATTATTTCTCTGGAAAGATCTGTTTATATAACTGAGTCAGTATACTGTGTCAGAAAAGATTTTCACCTAAAGTCAACTGCAATCCAAAATCTCTGCAAAACAACTCTCATTTCTAGCTTGCAGTCACTCTTAAGGTCATGAAGTTTAATTATGTATTTGGAAAGAGAATAAATTCCTTGCACTCTAAGTTCAATATGTTGAGAATTAATTTTACAGTTTTCAACATGTGGCATTCAGCCAAAACCTTCACTCGTAGTCAAAGACAGACATTGTTTGTTTGAACCCAGGTATTTGGCTATAGCTACCAAAATGCCTCTGCTCCAAACTCAGCCAGATAATGCAAGATGTGTCAGAGACAACCTGCATTCATCATTTTTGTGATGAAATGTAAGAAGACGTGAAGGAGGAAACCAACTACCTGACCTTATACCATAACTGGAGAAGTATTCTCACAATGTAAACAAAATCAGCAGAAACTCAGTGGTATTTCCTCCTTAAGAAAAACAGAAGGTTAATATATGGGTGGAAGCTTGTGACTTCTGGTCAATGGCACGGTGGCTGCACATCTGAAGACATCAGGGCAGCAGTTACAAATCTCTTCAACATATACTGAATCTTGACACTCTTCAGGGCTGTCCTGACCTAGTGCTGTGAAAGCATGATGTCACTACAGGGGCAGAGTACTCTGAAGCAAGCAGAAAGGCTTGAAATACTTTTTTTTTCCTCTAGGTAAGCAGTGTAAACAGATGAAAAACATGTCAACGTCTTGTTAGTGAAAATCTAAAATTCCCCACTTAACTAATTCCTTGGTAGATCCCAACATCATGGCTGGATGCTGCAATGGTGCAAATAAAATATGATTCAGTGATATCTAATCTGTGTTTTGGCAAAAAATGATTTTTTGCCCTTACATGTACTTGGAACTAGATGATATTTAAGGTCCCTTCCAACCCAAACCATTCTATGATTCTGTGCATCTGGCCTCCAAAAAACCACTTTAATATTTAGTTTAAAATTAATTTGTAATAACTCACAGTAAATTTCTCTCAACATTTTCATTTTTATTTATGTATTAATATAAATTTTATTACACATTTTTGCCTACAGACTCCTGGGGATGTTACAGGTCCTTGGTTACAGGTCCTTGATACAAACATATTTTCTATTCCCAGTGTATTCTCCAGGTATTCTTGAGGCAAATCAAAATTTTAACTCAGAATACCACCCCCATCTGCCCCTTACTGCAAGCATGCATACCATGTTTCCTTTATTTTTTCCATAAATATAAACTACAGCTATATATAGTGGGAAAAACAGAAAACAAGAGATTAGAGTATTAACATTTACTCCTTCAAAAGTAGGTTAATACCATTTTACCAGGTTTCACTGAGGCTATTTCTCCCAAGAAGATTGTTCTTTATAATTTCTTTTTGGTGTTTTTTTTCCCTTCCTTTTTGATTTAGATACATCCTAATCCTTATTCTTCTCTAGACATGTCTGACCTTTCTCCACTAGAAAAAACGGCGCTGACAGTTGTACAGCGAGTCTTCACCCTTCTCCAGTATGTTAGAGCTGACTAGACATTATCCCTTCCTTGCAACAATGAAACGAGAGGAATCTTAAGCTCTGAAAACAGCTTGTGTGTGAAAAATCATCAGCATAGAACAGTTTAGATCAAGTCTTTTGATATTCATTAAAAAAAAAAAAAGCTCCGTTGGGCAAACTCTATGAGACTGGTAAAATATTTATAGACACACCCCTCTCCCCACCTCACTCCTCCCAAATTTTCATTTAAGGAGGTTTGTAAGTGCTCTGTAATGGGACAACTATGTTTTTGAGATGGTCTTATGGGAATAGCACAATAAAAGCCGACTAATTAGCATGAACAGTCTTTAAGATGAATGGCTAATGAGATTGGACAGTCTCTTCCACAATGCAGAAAATTCCTAATGTCCCAACATCTATAGTTATAGCATTACTTATGTTGTGCTGCTCATTGTTGATAGCAGTATGGCTGGCTTTATTGCACAGAGCTCATAGCAGGGGTTATGGTTTGAATAGGTAATTACAGTTAATCAGAACCCAGCTCTATCTGTGGTATTGAGGACCACAGACCTACAATTGTTTTAGAAATTTTCATAAGTTTTTTTCTGAAGAGGGATTTTTATGTGTGTGTGTATATATATATCTCTCTATAAGTACTAGTACATTGTTCTGCAAAAAGAAGGATTTTTAGCTGGAAGAATTGACTCTCTCATTTAATCTTTTCCCCAAGTGCCATCAGCTATTTAAAAAGAGCTAATACATTGCCATACCCACAAATGTCAAAAGAAAAAGAAGCTTTTATTTCCATTCTTTTAGATCACATGATAATATTCTTTATTGTGTTGATTTATTTAGAAAGGGAACTAGAATTTCTCATCTACAGTATTGTTATTTTTTTATCACCCCACGAGCAAAAGGATTCTTTTGCTGTCTGTCATCCTTTGTCTGAAAAACAATAAAATGTCTGCTATGTCACCTTTATCTAAATGGCAGCAAATAATTCTCTTGTCTTTTCTTCTGAGCTAAGAGAAGGGGAAGAAGTGGAAACCTTTAGGGATTTTTTTCTGTTGTTGTTTAGTAGAAGCCAATATGTGATGGGATAGACAGGTGGATGGTTTGTAAGGTCAGATTACAGTGACCTCTTTTTATACGATGTCTAACTCTAGAGACTCATTACAAACAGATTTTTCTCAAGTCTTGACACAGGTGCTTTGTTGTGAAGATCCGTGTGGCTTTACTTTTAATGCATCTATGATAAGAAAACACAACAAAGGCACATACCAAAGGAAATAAGCTTTTCTCCACAAACCATTAATTTTTTATCATGTCACCTGACATTTGTTTTTGTGGTACAATATGTCTTTCCTTCCAGTGTCTGATTCAGTCTTAAAAGGCTACTAGCCTCATTTGCTTTTCTTTTGCTCTTTTCTTTCTTTAAAAGAGACAGTCATGTTAATCCAGTTGTAATTCAGGGGTGAAGAAAGTCCAATTTGTTTCAAGCTTTTATGGAGTGGAATTAGAAGTTTGGGTCCCATCTTGTAAATACCAATGGTCATAAACAATCCTGTATTTGTTGTTTGTTCTACTGCTAACTGTTACAACTACTAGGGAATGACTACTGTGTGACAAAATTTGTAGCATCTGACCTTAAATTAACCTTGGCCTAGTATAAACCAAATATGTGAATTGCCTATGAATTTTGGATTCACAAAGACATCTCTTGCAGTAAACAAAGGTCAAAACCAGTTGGATGATGATCTGAAATAATAATACACCATGAGGTAATGTTTATAGTTAATAATCTTTACTTAAAGACTATGAAAAACCCCCAAACTCATAAATGGACAGGCAAAGGAAATATTGTGAAGATATCCCTGCTGCTGCAACTGATACTTGAGCTAGGAACATCCATAGTGCCTGTGTGTTTACAATCTGTCTTGACCCTGAAGACTGTCATTTCAAAATATATCAGTAGAAGAAAGATGACTCACATGCGACCTTTGCCTCTTCAGGTAATGGAATTAAAATTGGCCTGAATTGCTGTTTAAGAAATCAAAAGTTTGTTAAAAGTAAACCAAATTGTATGTAGAAAGCTAGAAAACAAGGATATGCCTGACTGAGGAACATTTTCTTATAGACCTGGGAAGAAAGAGATATATCAGTACAGTCAGAAATTTGCATTTTTGTGTTTATAACATAGAGGACAGTTACAGGAAAATATTTAAAGAAATTACACATAGATGTGCTACTATATAGAGAGACCAAATTAACATTTCTGGGGACAGATGGACCGAAAGACAGAAGAAATCCAGTACTTGTGCTAGTTCACATTTTCTTGTTTTGGAGTGATGACTTTTTCAGTTTGGGGGATTTTTTTTTTTTTTTTGAGATGAGGTGACCCTAATATTTCCTTTTGGCTTTCTGCTTTCCCCTGCTTCTGTTTGACATCCTATTCACTTGTTATCTCTTGCAGTCTACAAACAACTCTTGAATTCTCTTCCATTTCACTGAACTGCTGAGTCCTTCAGTGTCTTGGTAGATATGGAGTCAGCCAAAGACTGTGTTTGCTGGCATCATTATTTATACTGGGGATGTGGGGTCATTATTATGTTGAACAACTTCTCTAGAAATAGCAGAACCTTAGTTTAGTTGGATGTGGTTAGGCTTAGCTGGCCAGCATTCTGAAGAAAAGTTTGACTTCATCTATGAAAGGTGAAAGAACATTTTTGCAAAACCAGCCTGTTAGTTAAAACCAGATGTGTTCAGCACTTGTCAAGATTTCTTTTTCTAGCCATTTTTTTAAAGTAACTCTCCTATATATTATTTTTACATGCCAAAGTAGAAAATGGAATTTAAACTTTTGTGAAATTTAAGGAAGTGCCTGAACCTAAATGGTGCCTTTGAGTTCCCATATATTAGGATTGGCTGAAACTTTCTGAAATTGGAAACTGGTCATACATTTTCAGAGATGGTAGTTTTGTCAGCAAATGCATTAAGTTCATCACATTTACCAGTTCATACTAGGTCTCAGCTAAGGGATTGTCTTTAACCGAAAAGCTCAAGATTAAGCACATGCATAAATGCCTTGTTGAAACAGGACCTAATTCTGTATAGGACATATTTGAAATCTGGTAGAATTCTGATATTGAATATTACATTTATATCTATTGCAGATTTTAGGAAGAGGTTTTTCAATAGAAATACTACCATAATATTATATGTCACTTGAAATTGAAAGCTGAAAAGTAAATTGATTTACAGTTTTATGCAAGGGGATTAAGATGCTTAGCTCTCATCATTGTTATTAGGCCTTTGCCTGCTACTTCCTAAGTACACCTACCTGAATATTTCCCTAAGTCTTCTCTGTTTCCTAAAAATAATACACAATCACTTATCCATATTCATATATTCTCCAGACATTTCAACCGTTTGCAAATTGAAATGTTAACTTTACATACTAAAAAGAAAAACAAGCCAAGGGAGATTTAGCAAATGATGAAGTTACCGTTTTCAACTAGGAAAGAAAAAAGATTACTTTTGTTTACAGCAGTCATTCTATGAATCTATCACATATATATGCTGAAGAGATGAAACCATGTGATACAACAAAATTGGTTTCTCTGTTTTGTCAATTAAAGTTAATATTGGATTTACACATCACTGACTTCTCGACATTGTGCTGGTTTTGATTAGGATAGAGTTAATTTTTCCCATAGTAGCTGGTATGGGGCTGTATTTTAGATTTGTGCTGAGACCAGTGCTGATAACACAGGCATGTGTTCGCTGTTGCTGAGCAGGGCTTACCCAGAGCCAAGGGCTGTTCTGCTTCTCAGCCCACCCCACCAGCGAGGAGGCTGGGGGGGCACAAGGAGTTGGGAGGGGACACAGCCAGGACAGCTGACCCCCACTGACCCAAGGGATATCCCAGACCATATGATGTCATGCTCAGCAATACAAAGCTAGGTGAAGAAGGAAGAAGGGGGCACGTTTGGAGTGATGGTGTTTGTCTTCCCAAGTCACTGTTAGGTGTGATGGAGCCCTGCTTTCCTGGAGATGGCTGAACACCTGCCTGCCCATGGGAAGTGGGGAATGAATTGTTTGCTTTGCTTTGTTTGCGTGCACAGCTTTTGCTTTACCTATTAAACTGTCTTTTCCTCAGCCCATGTATTTTCTTAGTTTTACCCTTCCATTTCTCTCCTCCATCCTGCTGCAGGGGGAGTGAGCAAACGGTTGCATGGGGCTGAGCTGCTGGCTGGGGTTAAACCACAACAGACATCATAAACTGTATAATAGTGCTAATCATACTGATTTGTATGATGGCATCACTTTTAGGAAAAGGAACATGTTGGATTTTTAATTAGACAAAAAAAAGAAAAAGAGCTTGTTGCATTCCCAGTGGGAATTATATTAGGACATTTTTGAAATTAAGCACACCCAGGCAATTATTTTATAAAAGCTCTTAAATAGCCTTGATAATCTTATTCTGGTGTCGGTCATTTACTTGATTCAGCATTGCTGTAACCCAGTAAGTGTCTTTCTAATTTAAATATATTGAGGCTTCATCTACAAAAATGTAACCTTTATTATGACGAGCATTTTAATCTAAAGTCTAATTTGTTTATCTGAATCTTGTTCTTTATGCATAATGTACATTATTACACTTACTGAAAGAGTAAGAGAACATTAAAGATGTTTACTAAAATACTGAAATAATTTAATCTAGTTTTACATTGGTTGCAGCACTAAACTTCTATTGAATTCAATTTGGGAACTGCAAGAAAATGTCTCTAGAGTTTTTCATATGTCTATAAAATACAGTGGGGCAGAGATCCTCATTTTACAGTGGAGTTGCTATATCACAGAGTCTGGATAATAATTGGACCTTACTGGTAGATTTGAATTTTAATTATTCTGTTGAGACAAGGGACTAGCCTACCTATTACTGTTTCAGTTACTGAGAGAATCTCTCTCCTGCATCTTAAAAATTAGAATTTCAAAGGGGAGTGTAACTCCATAGTAAACCACTTGTAATAAATAGAGTCATCAGGCTTTACTTACTATTTCTTTATACAATCTATTTTACTATTTCTTTACAGAACCTATTTTACTATTTCTTTACAATGTCTTTATACAATGCAAGCTTTCACAATTTCTTTACACCATAAATAGTAAAATTATGCCTTTGACTGAAGCTGCTAGATACCATAGGGAATCTATTTTTTCACTAGTCCAGTTGGGTGGCCTGTTTCCTACTGGCCTAAGAATTTGGACACTGTATTTGGGAAAACTACAATAACCAAGTTTGAAAATCTGAGAGCTTGCTCATACTCAAAAAGCAATTGTTTTGGCCTGCATCATAAGCATAGGAGTTAAAAAACTGGTCTCTCTGCAAAGATCAGAAGACTGAAAAATGGAATTTAAAAACAGTTCTTCAAAACAGAAAATTGAAGTTTTCTACCCATCCCTTTTAAAAATTATTTTCAAAGCACAAATTGGGAGATAAATTAACAAAATATTATAAATAAATATAATTTAAATGATATAGCAAATATAAATATAATGAATGAAAATTTTATAAAATATAATTTTAATAAATTTTGGGTTAAAATCTTCATTTTAAAGGATATTCCCCAGCTTTGATGCCACTGGTTTATTCTTTATTTTCTTACCTTCTCTTGGTTTTTTATTAAATATAACTGTCACACCTTAGAAATATAATAGATGACTATTTCTGCCAAGACTTTGTTAGACTTGATCTGAGGATTTTGTACAAATTAGCATACATATATTTACATATCCGTACATCTTTCTGTCATTCACTCCAGAGGAAAAATAAGAGAATAATTCTAGATTAGGTTATATCTTTGCTCCAGTTCACTGTGTGACTGTGGAGTTCATTGTGCTAGAACAAAGGAAGGGATGACATTAAGATATATAGTCAAGGCTAAGGGCAGAAGAAGGATTGCTTCTTTTGGTGGTATTGTTGGCTTGTTCCAGTTTAATTTCTGCGTGAAACTATTGCCTGAGCTAAGGCAGTTTCTGTCTGGGAAAGTGTATCATCTCCTAGAGATCTACTGAGGGAGGAGAGAAAAAATTTATCTCTAATCACCACTTGCAGTGTCTGGATTTTTTCTAAACAACGACAAAAACATGTTCCCTTTTGCACAGCTGCTAACCAGGTCTGACTGCAGAATAGATTACCTCAGTCTCCTAATTGAAGACTAAGAGTTTCTGTAAATGGAAATAACTTAATCACTTTGTATTTTATCGGCTAGTTAATTCTAGGTCTTATCTCAAATTTTGTCAAGGTAGCACCACTGCGGTTTCCCCAGTCTTCATCAATACTGAATCCCTACCGGCTAAAACAGCAAATTCTGTCAGGTTCAAAGTGACTACTTTGCGTAAAAAAGTCACTTCACCCTGTCACTGAATGACAGCAGAGTTAGAAAAAATCCTAACGATGTTTGTTATTTTTTTGTCACTATTTCAAGAATATTGATAGAAGCTGAAAGTAAACTACAGTACATTGTCAAATTTCCTATTTATTATTCTGGCAGTATTCATTTCAGGATCCAGTAATTTCTTTAAAAATACAGGGTTTTAAATAGATATGTATTACAGAGAAATTGTAGAATGAATTATTTCTACAGAGTCTGAATGGCTTCAGACTAAGTAGCTAAATGCAAAACGAAAGAAGATTCTTTTTACTGTCTTCCAGTTAAACACACAAGTTTGTAGAAAGATGGTGAACTTTTATATTAATTAATAAATTTATACTAATGTGTTAGCTACTCAACACTGACTTGTGTATAAATACTTCATACACTCTAAGGCTAAGGAGATGGTAGTGAAAGCAGTGGAGTTGCTAGTGGTCTAATGAGTTTCACCATCCTTGCTAACTGGTTGTGCATGCACTGTCAGACTGTCCTGACATGCAGTAAGTAGCCCCAGCTAAAGTTTACATCTGGTAAGTAATAGTATCTTCTGTCATGTGCCTGCAGTTATCTGTCCCTGCTTTTCATACATGTTTCATGTCCCTTCAGAAGCGTTCTTCATGGGATCAGGGCTGTCCCGACAATGTCAGTATGTTATTATGCTGGGGCAGGAAGAAAATGCTCACAGTAGAGTTGCTGAATAAGATTTATTTATAAAGCAAATTAGTATAAAGTTTAGAACTCCAGAGAAAATTGTGCAACAGCTGTACTCAGGTTGTGGAGAGAAAAAAAAAATAAATCCAACATGCAAACAGACTTTAGCGTGGAAAAGTGGGAGAACTGAAGAGGGAGCAGTTGAATTTTTCATGGATTAGCAAGGCCTAAGGGCAGCTTAATAGGAGCTAAATGGAATAATTTCACTGGAAGATGTAAATAGGAATATGGAAGGGAAAAATATATAACACGGTGAATTAACTGTGCTGCCAGATTGATGTACCTTATTAATTTGGATGAGCGAAATGACCACTTTTAAAGATTCCTTCGTGGAGATATGATTGAAAGAAATGAACAAAATTAAGTCAGCTGTTATACTTTTTAAGGTCTTCTTGTCCCACTGAGCTAATAGAGTTCTAAACTATTGTTTAGACAAACTGCAAATAAGTAAATCCCCAAACCCTTTCTGAATCTATTAAAAAAATTCTTCCTAGTCAAAGAAACCTCTCTCTGCTTCAGCCACATTGGAAAGATACATGTACACATTACAGGCTGCCTTGCTAGTGATGAAAGTAATTATAGAACCATAGAATCATAGAATGGTTTGGGCTGGAAGGGACTTTAAAGATCATATAGGTCCAAACCCCCCTGTCATGGGCAGGGACACCTTCCACTAGACCAGGCTGCTCAAAGTCCCATCCAACCTGGCCTTGAACACTGCCAGGGATGACGCATCCACAAACTCTTTGGGCAACCCGTTCCAGTGCCTCACCACCCTCACAGTGAAGAATTTCTTCCTTACATCTAATCTAAATCTACCCTCTTTCAGTTTAAAGCCATTACCCCTTGTCCTATCACTACATGCCCTTGTAAAAAGTCCCTCTTCAGCTTTCCTGTAGGCCCCCTTCAGGTACTGGAAGACTGCTATAAGATGTCCCCGGAGCCTTCTCTTCTCCAGGCTGAACAGCCCCAACTGTCTCAGCCTGTCTTCATAGGAGAGGGGCTCCAGCCCCCTGATCACCTTCGTGGGCCTCCCCTGGACTCGCTCCAACAGGTCCATGTCCCTCTTATGTTGGGGGCCCCAGAGCTGAATGCAGTACTGCGGGTGGGGTCTCACCAGAGCAGAGTAGAGGGGCAGAATCACCTCCCTCAACCTGCTGGTCACCCTTCTTTTGATGCAGCCCAGAGTACGGCTGGCTTTCTGGGCTATAAGTGCACATTGCCAGGTCACACTCAGCTTCTCGTCAACCAACACCCCCAAGTCCTTCTCGGCAGGGCTGCTCTCAATCCACTCATCACCCAGCCTGTATTTGTGCTTGGTATTGACCGCAACCCATGTGCAGGACTTTGCACTTGGCCTCATTGAACTTCATGAGGTTTGCACAGGCCCACCTCTCAAGCCTGTCCAGGTCCCTCTGAATGGCATCACTTCCCTCCAGTGTGTCAACCACACCATAAAGCTTGGTGTTGTTGGCAAACATACTGATGGTGCGCTCCATCCGACTGTTCATGTCACCGACAAAGATGCTAAACAGCACCAGTCCCAATACCAACCGCTGAGGAACGCCGCTCCTCACTGATGTCCACTTGGACATCGAGCCATTGATGGCAACTCTTTGAGTGCAACCGTCCAGCCAATTCCTTATCCACTGGGTGGTCCATCCATCAAATCGATGTCTCTCCAAGTTAGAGACAAGGATGTTGTGCGGGATAGACCACCTAGATAGATTATAGAACTTTTATGTTTTATTGAAGGAAATAAAATGCTATTTGATTTTTCTTGGGCTGACTGGTTCCTTGGTCTACAAATGACCCTTTTTGATGTTAGAATTTTAAACAAAGTTGGCACTCTCTTTACTGCATTAATGTATGTGTGCATTATTTTTTAATAAAGTTGTTGTTGCAATCATTCAGGAGGGCTGGATCTTTTGTTTGGCTCCCCCACAAGATAATACAAATCTGCTAAATATACATGGAATCATTCCAACTAGCCATTTATATCAACCCCAGGTAATTTCCTATATCAAGGACACATATTAATTCCAAGTGGGGACTATGAAAATCAATGTTAATGAGCCTCCCGGTGACCATAAATCTTCTTATAAGTAAATAAACAGAACTCAGTTAAATATAAACTTTTGTATCCTCTGATGTATAAGCATGATTTACCACAGTATATTTAGGGGAACTAACATTGTGCTTAGAGCCAATCAGGGTTTAGGCCAATCTGTACCAGATTTACAGACTACACACACACTCTTCCTCCAGTCCTCTTTCTGCATGGCTGCATAAAGCACCATGCTCTGCTCCCATAGCAACTGCTATTGTTTGGGACCATATCTCTATTCATTCAAAAGGCACCTTGATGTACACGGGCCTTTCAGTGTAACCAGCAGGAAAATAATTTTTTATATTTTAAATTCCATTGACACAGAAGAATGAAACAAAGCTGCTGGGACTGCAAGCAAAGGGAGCCTGTGCCAGGTAGAGAGGGTTTGTGCCTTCCGTCTCAATCCAAATCTAGCAGTAACATGCTGAAGCCAAAATCAGAGAAAGAAACAGCATTTGTGCAGCTGCAAATTTATCAGTGTTAATTGAGGAGTGATTAGCAAATTTTGTCAAGCTGAATTTGATAATGGGAAGGAACTTCAATATTTGAAATAATAGACAGATTTCAGGCTATTTGTTTATTATTTCCCCATACTTTCTTCTTAACCCCTATCTCACTCAAGGTATTTCTTCCTATTCTAGTGCCAGCCTGCCTTATTGAAGAAGTCTTGAAAGTAGGTTGTATATGTTCACAGGTTTGACTTAATGTAATAACAATTTCAAAGCAGCTGGAAGTAGGGATGAACAGTAAAAGGGTAGAAAGACTATTGATTTTTTTGTGTTGATAAAAAAAAATGTCATTGGCTCTGGGAAAAGGGAATTTGCAAATTTTATTTTTACTTTTCCTTTCTCTCACATGTAATTTTCCTGGCTCTGCACCCAAGACAAGCACAGGTACTTTTGTCTTGCACATAATGGAGACTAGAAATCGTGATGAACTGGAACCATTTCTGACAGATGGTCATGTGTGTCTTGAATCTTAGTATTATGCCAAACCTGATGGGCCCAGCAATAGTCAGAGGGAAAATTTAAGCTGGAAATGAAAGAAAGACAGCAAAAATGCGTGGCATATATTTCATTTTTGCCATCATTTTCTCAAAAATTGTTGCTCTGTATATCACCAGCCTTGTTTGCTCAGAATTTAAAAAAATGTTTCCCCTATGTAAAATCTTTGGAATAATGTCTAGTTATTAGTATTTATTGAAAACTTCTGTTTATTTTTTTGCAGTTGTTGACTTGTGGGCTCTCAGAAGTAATTTCTAAAATTGCTGTGTCGTTACAGGTCCTAATTTCATTGAGGCCCATTGACCCTGCAGCGTGAAATTCAATTTGGACTGCTAGACTTGAGGCTCCAGTGTATACAAAGAATTTGAGCCAATTTAATAGAATTAAATTCTAGATCAAAATGAATGAGATACATCAATATTAGCCACCCTTAACCAATTTAAGAGCATCTACACAAGGGATTTCACTAGTTTAAATCAATTTAAGAATTGATTTAACTGAATTGTTACAATTTCTTTCTTTAAGCAGGGGACAAGTTACGTGAGTTTTATATTGGGAAGCTCTAAGCACTCACCTACACCACCAGGGATTTCAAATGCTATTGGTGTAAGCAGGTGCCCTCTAAGAACTATTAGCAAGATTAGGCCTATTGTATGATGTCTAGGGGATGGGCACAGGTGACAGGTACAGGGGAAACTGGGTGCCACTAATATTATTATATATGTATATCTATATGTATAATCAAGGCGAGATACACAGATATGAAATTACAGGGTCTGGCAAACCTGTCAGATCCAAGAAAGGATTATGAAGGTATTATGATGCAATTGATGGTGGATATGAAGTTGAAGATATCACACAGATCATTTCTCTTTTTTTTTTTTATCCTTGAATTTCCAAAATACAAGATTTTCACAGGTATGTTAACAGCACAGCTCAAACCTTTGTTAGAGACAAAAATAATTCAGCATCTGTTCAGCATCTGTTCAGTCCTTGCCCTTCTGCTAGGAATACTAGACAGAGTGTCACTTAATGTCACTTTTGACAATGCTTACTCAGCCTGTAGACAGCTATTCTCTAGGAGCTAAATACTCTTTCCTTTGGTAACACCTAATTGCAAAGTAGTATTCTGTCATTAAACTAGACGAGGTCTGAACTGATATTTGGGTTCCAGTTCAACTACTGCTCATAAGGGCAGACTGACTGATGTCAGTCACTCTGCATGCTTAGTAGTCACCATCACAGAAAGCCATGAAAAACTGGAACACACATTTCTCCGTGTGTGTTTGTATGCATGTGTCTGCGTATAATGTACCCCAGTACTTACCAGGACCCTAACTTTCATCAGATATTTATTTTTTTCTTGTCTAATAGAACTGTTGCAAAGGTGTCACTGTGTGGAATAATTTTTCATCATTGACCTTATGTTTTTACATTCATTTTCAGCATTGAACTGTATTTAAGGAAGCATGAAAAATTAAGACCTGAATATTTCAAAAGCTGTCATGAAAGTGAAGATGGATGCCTGAAATGTAAAGATTTGTCACAGAACATTAAAGAACTCCCTAGAAAACCTGAACTCCTTAGAAATCCTTAACTGTAATCCAACAGTTATAGAAAGAACTGAAACATAATCTATTCTCATTAAGATTAAGGAAGCCACAGCTTCCTTAATGGTCTAAACTCAAATAACTATTTTATCAAGTGAACTTTCTTTTTTAAAAGTGCCATTTCAAGTGTACGGGATGCAGATGCCCAGGCGCAGGCAGCGGGTTCTGCAGGGCGGCCTCTGTGAGGAGAGGCCGGGGCTGCCCCATGCCGGACACAGCTGGTTCCAGCCGGTTCCAGCCAACCCACCGCAGGGCACGGCTGAGCCCCTCAGACAAGATGGTGGCCTCTGAGAAAGCGTATGTCAGATAGGGTAAAAAATGCCATGCAGCAGTAAGAGGAGTGCGGAAAAAATGCGAGAGAAACAGCCCTGCAGACCCCAAGGTTGATGAAGGAGAGGAGGAGGTGCTGCAGGCACCAGAGCAGAGGTTGCTCTGCAGCCTGTGGAGAAGACCATGCTGGAGCAGATTTATCCTGAAAGACTGCAGTCCGTGGAGAGAACCCATGCTGGAGAAGTGAGAGGAGGAAGAGCAGCAGAGAGGAGCTGTCATGGACTGACCACAACTCCCCATTCCCCATTGACCTGTGAGTCTGTTTTGACTGTAGTTGGTAAGTGATCTCCCTGTCTTTATCTCTTTATTTTGTCCTACTGTCCTGTTGTAGAGTGTGAGTGAGAGAGCAGCTGGATGGCCATCAGGCAGCCAGCCAAAGTCAACCCATCACATTGAGGTGAATTATAATAGCATGGAATAGGTACGTCCTAGAAAGACAAAACTGTGGTAACTTTTCTTTCAACAGAGGTTCTGGAATTTCAAGGTGGTTATGAAGACAACAACAGTACTTGAAAGTGTTGCATTGTGGTTTGGTTTACAAGGGTTGTCAGTAGAGAATAAAAATGTAACTGGTCTTCATACCTGCCACTGCAGAAAAAATGGAAAGAACAGTTTTTTGGCTTATATAAAATAGTTGACAAGCTGTGATGATGAGAGTGTAAAGTGTCGATCACATGCTGCTACTGTTGTATTTGCAACAGTAATTTAAATGAAAGATCATTAAGGAAAGGAGACAATTAGGTTCTGAAACATAACCCCCTCCAAACAAATGGTTTAAAAAGTGTCTTTGTAGCAGGTGTCTAGATTGGAAACAAATCCCCCCAAAATGCTTACACAACATTGCTTCCTTTGGTAACAATATATCTGACCCCATTTGTGTATTGAATTTATTTAGTTCATTACTTTTAGATTGATTTATTTTATGCTATGATTAGGTATAAAACTACCTGACACCTGATTCAGCATAATTACATTCAACTGACCAAAAAAAAAAAAAAAAGAACACAATCAAAATCTTTCTCAATTTCTCTTTTTCTCAGCTAAATCTTGTTACAACATAGCAACTCTGTCAAATAAAATTTTACATGTTTTGGTTTGTTTTTTTTTTTTTCCCAGACTTGTAATACCTACACTTTCCATCATGTAGAGAAATAAAAAGTTGGTAAAACACAATGGAAATGAATGTAAACACGAGCTAATGAAAGGTGATTCAGGTTTTATCATTTGTTTGATAGTAATATCAAAGTTGCAGGATAACACAGATATTGAGGAATTAAGAAAGGTGATGAAAATGTTAAAGCTGAAAAAGCTTTGATATGGCAAGATTCGGATTGTTTGCTTTAGAAATCAGATAAACAAGACAGGAGGTAGAAAAAAGTTCTGTATTGGGAACAGGACAACATTTAATTTAATTATAAGGTGGGAAATTTAAACCCAATGAAAGGATTGCTTGTAATTAAAGCAGAGTGCTCACTGAAGTGAAGAATTCTCGAGTCCAAGAGCTCAACATAGCAATAGGCTGATTTCCTAGATCACATGGTTCAGTCCTACACAACTGTAGGCAAAGCCTAAAAATGGAACTTGCTCTACTTCAGCAACTAGGCAAGCCTTTGGCTCATCACTATTTGTGCTGGGAAAAACTACTGCTGAGTCCCACTACTGTGCATCTTTTACATGGTATACTGATAAGTTTCACTTCATTTCCATTATTCTGTTTTCAAGGTTATCCAAATGTTCAGTATAAAATATTGCTTAGCCTCTTGCATTGATTGTATCTGACAAATCTTTATCTGATTTCTTAAGCACGTTCCAACTTGTTTTACCAAGGTCATTAAGGAAACGTTAAATGAAATCAGTCCCAAGATATTCCTTACAACTTTCACAATTATTCTGTTTACAGTTCAATATTTTTCCTTTCAATATGGCCGTTGTCATTTAATAATTAACAGATTGGGTTTTTATTTAAGTTTATAATGCTTGTGCTAACTCCCACCTTCACATCAAATAAAGATTTTTCCATATGACATTGTATTGAATGACCTAAAATCTAAAGATTTACTGCATTTTCTTTTGTGCTTTATTAGTTATTTTATCCATGATAGATCTGAAAAAAACCCTACCCATATTTTTGATCCCATTGCTCTCTTAGTAGATTCTTCCATTTATTTTTCCTCTTTATTTGCATATTTCTTCAATGTAAGTTCTCAAGTCCTGACTTTTCTGGGATCCATTCTTTTCTCTCTTTACATAATACTACATTACCTTTCCTCTAATGATATAATTATATCCTACTATTAAAAATTGCCACATGACTCATGTTTTCATAGATAATTTATTTGAAAATTTTGTGGGTTTAATTGTCTAGTTCTGTCAAAAGAAACATGTGCTACTCTTACAACTTCTTTTTCAGAATGAACCTCTATTTCTGTGCATTAGTTTTAATTTTTTCTGTAGGACCAATGTAAGCATCATTGTTATTAGAAAAACGTGAGGGAAAAATATAAGTATATTTGTTCTGCATAATGCCTAGATTGCCTTTATTATTTTCCCCTGTCAAAAAAATGCCTTTTCCCCCTCATGTTTTTATTCAGTTTTATTTCATTTATATGGTTGAAGAAGGAAGCTGTTCTATTTGTTTTTTAAATCCTTTACAACACTGAATCCAGATTGTCCTTTGGGGATTGTTACTGACCACTAAGACCAGCTTTCTCTTCTCAGTCCTCTTATTTATTTGTTTGTTCATTTATTTTATGTTGATATCCTTTTTAGGCTTAATATATCTTCTGAGATGCTTATTTAGCATTCAGGTCTGAAGTATTTTACTGTAAGAGATACATGTTCCAGATAAACTTTTACATCTTTTATTAAAAAACAAACAAACAAACAAACAAATCATCGAAATCCCAACATTCCAGTCCAGCTGTCTTGATTAATTTCTTTGACTTACAAGAATTGTCTATTTTGAATAAAAAAAAAAATTACGAGACAACTTTTGTCTGTCTCACATTATTTCCTTTTCACCCAAACCAAGATTATTTCCCTAGTAATGAATTTTTGTAGTACTGATGATACTTCTCCAAACCAAGTAAAAATAGCTTCCACTCTTCTTAATTCATTGATATTCTGTAAAGAAACCTATTGGATGTTGTATTCCAAAGTTATCTAAGCCTTGCCATAATTAAAGTAACATAAAAAAAGCTTTAGAAAATTACTTATCAACATCTCTCCCAAGAACATAGGAACTATTATAATTAAAATGAACATTTCTGAAAGGGATCCAAAACCTCCATGCTTCAGAGTTTAGCAATGTTTTGTTGTGATACCCAGATACAATGTACTGTGTGTTACAAATGCTATCAGGCCTGGAATGAGCACCAGCTTTGTGGTAGTAGGATACTCAGATCTATCCATCCCGTGTTCCCTTAAACAGGGACAGCTTCCACCCACACTGCTTCCACCCTAGCCCTCCTGGCCACAGCAGCACACCAACTTTTACTGTATAGCCAGAGCAACAGGTCTGAATTATTGCCCTGCTCCAGCAGCACCAAGCAAGTGCAAGGCTGCTTGATAGGGACCCCTATGCTGTCCCACTTACAGGTTATCCACACTTTACAATCCCTTTTCCTGCCACTTGACCCTCCTTGTTGCCACCCCTGTACCTCCCTTTCTCTACTCTAGCCTTCTCCCAGGTAAACAACTTGCCCCTAATTACTTTTTCTCTGTCAGTCCCCATTTTGAATCATAGAATCATTTAGGTTGGAAAAGACCTTTAAGATTGAGTCCAACTGTTAACCATGCCCAGTAAACCATGTCCTGAAGTGCCTTGTCTATGCATTTTTTGAATACCTCCAGGGATGGTGACAGCACCACTAGGCAGCCTGTTCCAATGCCTGACAGCCTTTTCAGTAAATAATTTTTTCCTAATATCTAATTTAAACCTCCCCTGGTGCAACTTGAAGCCATTTCCTCTCGCCCTAATTATTTTTGCCACACCTATACCCAAATTTGGCATTTTTTATACCTTTACCTAGGTAATCCTGCCCTTACATGGTATTAGTGGTGGGTCCCCAGTGATCCCCTCCAGTTACCTGTGAGGCTTGGCTCCCATAGCCACCTGTGAGATGCTACTACCATCTGCTCAGTGCTATCCTTACCTCTTGTCTGATGCTCACGCTGTTGGCTGCCATGTTGAGCAATTCCTCATGCCAAGTCCAGAGGTTTTCATGTCCCATTCCATTCCATTAGTGTAACCACAGGCCAGTGACCTCGTCATTCGCCTGCAGCCTTAACAGTGTTGAGGACAGCTCGTTCCATAAATACACTAGAAAGGTATTTCTGTACCTTCTTCTGATATACTGGTGCAGGCTGTCAATAGGGTTAAGTTTTTTCAATTGCATATGTGATCCAGCAGGCTAATCTCACCCAACCCAAGAATGAATGAAGCACGACTGGATAACAAAGAAGAAAAAAATAATTTATCTTGTATTTTTTAAAGTGGACTCCTCTTCCTGAATATCACACAGTATGATTTCTTATCACTAATGCTGCATTTATCATATTTCATTTTACAGACTATAGAGAAAGAGTCATCTACTTTTTTACATTCATGCACTTGAATGCTGGAATATTCACACTTAGCGTTGATAACAGTGTCTGTGACTTGAAAAATACAGTCTTCAAGATATATCAGCATTTAGGGAACTCAGTGAAGTGTTCTGAGACTTTCTGATAAATTCCTAATTTTATCTGAAATTTCATTAAAATGATAAACACAATCTAGGAGAATGCTATTATTTAATACAACCTTGCACAATTTAGTACACTTTATTGCAACTTAAGTGTCCCTTCATCCAAAGGATGTTGTAATGTTAGGGCTTCAAGGGAAAAAAAAACCGATTATGTATGTGCAATTTTGTTTGTTATTAAGAATTTTTATGGGGGAAAAATCCATGATTTTATGCAGAACCAAATGTCTCATATTATTAGTGAGAGCATATAAGCAGTAAATTGCTAACAAACTGCAGGTCTAGTGTGTAAACTAAAAAATGAAAAAAGTATGACAGCAGTCCCTTGAGTTCCTCTTGAAGAAAATATCTTTGGCATTGTTAATCTGAAAACTCACATTTTTTAGGAACATTTCACCTGGTTGATATTAATCACACATTGCACCACGCATTACAAGTTCAAATTGTTAGAAAGTACTTCTGTTCTGGTAGTCTTTTCCCCAAAGATGCTATCTTAAGAGTTCAACCTGATAAATCAATGAAATTGAGCAGTGAATCTAGAGTATCAGGGATATGTCTTTTCAATAACTTGACAGTGAATTGGCTTGAATTGAAATTAATCTGCTGCCACCAATTGGTTTGTACTTATGTGTTCCAAAAGACTTCACATCTACTAAAAGTCCCAGTTAGAGTTTGTAGGGGAAAAACTTGCATGAAATGAAAGAACAGGCCTGCACATGCTGGCAGAGAGGGGTACAAATTACACCTCTCTGAACTTGAAGATGCTGCTGCAACTTTGTACAGGTTCACCTAAGAGACCCCCAAGAGGCATTCACCTTTTCTTGAGAATCTAACCGGGAAAAAGCAGACTGAAAAAGCAGCGTTCATTTCAGGATGGACTGAATTCTGTCAGTTGTTAAGGAATGTGAATCCTTCCCCAAAGTTGTATCCACATGTTCTCTTTCAGATAAATATTTGGTTTATGATCCCTTACTTGCAACATGAAGACCTCCCTACTATTCCTTTGTGTTCAAAATTTTTGACTTTTAATAGATAAAATAATTAGTCATTCAGCCCTAGAGTTCTTAAAATCGTTAGCAGTGTCAAGATTTTTCTACAGAACTTGATTTTATTTTTTGTTTTGCTTCACATTTTAACTCATTAACTTATATGAATATGTCCTAAATTGCCTTGACATTAATATTGTTTATACATATATGTGGACTTTTATGTTTACCTGGAATACTGTCTATCCTATCTGAAACAAGAACAATGTAAATTACACCTTCATAAATATTTCCTTACTGTTTTTCCCAGTTGTTGTTCTGAAAAGTACTTTCCAGCCATTAAGAAAAGTTAATCCTGATTTACATGGGCATGATAGGAAAACCATGGCCCACAGCTGTATGTGACAGACCTAATCCTGTCTTGTATGCCTGAAACTTTAAAACAAATTTAGCTTTTTTGATGTTGTTGTTTATGAGATTAGTTATTGAGATCTTAATGAAATGTACATAAATAATGGCAAATATTTAAGTTAACTTCAGCCACTACATTGAGCTTACCAAGTTCCATGAGTGTTATAAGGCTACTACAGAAACATTTATGCTGACAAAACCATTAAAATTAGGGAAAAGGGATGCCCCTGTAAAGAACTCTTAAATGTTTTGAATAAAAATTACTATTGTGAACATTTAAGTAAAAAGGTCCATAAGGACAATTGAAATTATTTAATAAATAATGTAACCCCCCCTGAGATGCTAAAAGAGCTTTTACTTCAGGTTTTCTTATTGCTTTTCAAGGAGTAATTACAAACTCCATTTCATTAAGTACAGTAACAACATAATTAAATAATTAAAAATGCTAAAATTTAAAGAAAGTTGAGAGTTTGAGACTAGCTTTTTCGGAGAAGAGGTTCCAACATTGGCAGCTCAGTATAAACTTTTTAAATGTATCTTTATTTTGGTTGTGATGAGGAGAAAAATTCCAATATTATGTGGATTGACAAAATAAAATATTCAAATCTGTTATAATAGTTCAGTATACAATTTCTATTTTGAACACTTTATCATAACAATAAAGGTAAATGCTGATGGAAAGATTATTCCAAGCTGAAAACCAGAATCTACTTCTGAAGTTAAATACACTTTTAACTACTCTGTACCTCACTAAGCTTTTGTAACAAAAGTCTGTACTCTCGCCATAAAAGGAAAATCTGAATGCAAAAATTTGAAAAGTATCTGAATGCTGCAAAGCTGAAGTCCCAGATTTTCAAGTTACTTATGTGCCTTCAAGTTGCTTTGAAAGTCAGTGAGACTTAAATTTGGAGTAACTGGGAGATTATACATACAAACGGGGTGGGAAGGAAGGGATGGTGGTTCTGTCCACCACAATTAATTCTTATTCCTTTCTATGAGGACATGGATTTCAGAAGTGGAAGCTGACATCAGTAAACTAGATGGTTATTTGAATTTCAGGCATCTAAGAACTCTAAATTCCATTTTAAAAAAAATGAGTGTTATACTCCTAAGTTTCACCTAAACTTTTTATCTTCTTCAACTTAGATATCTAAGTTTAGCAGAAAATTGCAAATTTAGCTCAAGTTCAGCCTGTAGCTGCCCATTGTAATCACAACAGAGTCTCAGTCACTACAGTTACTTTCATGGGTTATTTCTACATAGATTATTCTAGACACAAAAAATCATCTGATCACCTGTTGGACCCCTCTGTGTTTTGTGTCATATTAGTTTATCTTGTGAATTTTGCCTCTGGAATTTTATCTCCCACCACTGCACCCTGACTGCAACTATAAATTTTATCCATGTGATACTCACACGGCTTCAAGAATTCAGTCAAGCAAAAGCCATACTCTGCTATCTAAAATGTTGTTACTTTGGGTTTTTTTTTTAAGGCAAAACAATATGTCTGTCAAATTTTGATATGCATTTTTAGTATCACAGTTCTTTCCCTTCACAACACCTTCCCTTGAAAAAGCTGGAGCCAGACTCTTTCTTCTGTTATTCACCCTTTTATCAAACATATTTGGAATACACTGACTTTCGATTTTTAGCTGTCCTTCAACACAGTTATTTTATTTATTTATTTTAGTGGACTTTTTTGCCCTGATAAGGATTCTTAAAATTTTGCTTGTATAGAAAAGTTCAAACACCTTATTGTACAATTCCTGTGGCACATATTCTGAAAAGAGTCACCTGGGAGTGTCTTTGAAGCTGATGCTTTGATGTGTCATTCATTTTCTTCCATGTTTAGCTGTAATTGCTTAGAGGTCACTGTGTTTTGTCCTTATTCTACTTTCCTGTAAATTCACTTTATGCCTGTAGAAGCTCTTGTTATCACTGAACTGGTAGAATAAAATGAACAAAATATGCCATGGCTATTTTAAGGACAAGAAAAACAACAACAAAGTGTCTAGTGTTGACATTTCAATGGTTATTAATGATTCATATTGTACAGTAGTTGGATAACAAGTATATTGACTTTCTTTCATTTTATTTTGAATTCAAACTCTCCAGAGACTTTTGGTAGATCTGTTTCATCTAAATGCCAGTATTCCAACAAAAAGGAGTCTTATTATAACCTCTTGTTGACCAATATACTCATGTGGGAACCAGGCACCCAAAAAGCCAAGTCAGTCCATTGTCCACTGTAAGTGACAGGTATTGTAGTTAGCCTGAAAACAGAAATGGATTTTATAAAAAATTTTGATATTTCATCATTCATTTCCACTTGACATTAATAATGAGAAAACCAGCATCTTCTCAGCAAGATGTGAGCAACCCACTGCTTGGGAGACTCCAGATGGAAAGTGGAAGACCCAGGTTCAACTCTCTGGTGCAAGGAATTTAAAAACAGAACGTACGTGTCCTGCTTTCTAATTCAGTGCTCTAACTGATTTCTTACTGTTGTTGTTGCTCTGGTCCTCATGTCTCCAGTTTTACTAAGAGTTTCATCCTGGATCTGGTGAAGATCTGATGAATTTTATTAGCAATTTTCTGCTAAAAGACATCAGTGTTTTTCCTAAGTTTTCTGGCAGCTTGGCTATTTACATTGTAAATATGTCCAAGAGCCAGGTCTTAGAAATTAATAACCTACAGTAAGTGAATATATTATAAATTCCAGTTACAGCTATTATCCTCAGGGTGTCATTTCTGAATAAACTACTTTATTAATAAACATTATTAAGGATGTTTTCAAGTTGACATACAATTTAAATGACAGCAGAATTTTATCCACTATTTCAAGATAACAGAGAAATTTCAGATTTAGGAGGCTGGGATATTTAATACTGACGGATCCATACTTTGATCCCGATATACACTATTTTTTCCTTTTTCTCAAAACCAATCTAATTACATAGATTCAAACGTACATTATCAGTTTCCTCTAACTAATCCACTCTTTGTCAAATACAGTCAAGGCGACCACAGCTCATCTCAGGTCCTATAAACTACTTTTGCTTATTAACCACTTGTTCCCAAAGTGAAAAGTTCCAACACTAAACAACTATTTTACTGGACTTTTCTCCCCTTGCTATCATTTTACAGCATTCTGCGTAATGGATGATAAATATCTTACCAGCTAAAATGGTAATAGAAGTTAATTCGTCTTGCAGATAAGAATCAAGATTGTGTTGTTCTTCTGTGTCCCATCATCTGGGGTAATGGTAATATTTTTTGAAACAGCAGCCACATTTTTTTCTCTTCACAAGATGCCCATGCACTAAGTGTGCACAGTAGTTAGCAGAGATCAGCCATGCGCTATCTCAGAATTATTCTAAGGCAGGAAAATTATTTTTTTAATTATGTAGGACATATGTGTGTATGTTTCCAAAGGTAAAGCTAAATATATATATATTTATATTTCCAAAGGTATGTAAATGCAGCAGATTGTGGATCAATATTTTCTTGGTGGTCTTTTTTTATTCCTTATTTACATATATGTCAAAAAAACCCCTTCTCTGAAGAAATTAAATACTGACATTGAATGATACTCTATGAGTCTGGATATAATCCTCTCTACAAGGATTTTAAATTAGATTTACATTGTTAGCAATGAAACTATCTTAGAATTATTTCACTCTAGCTTATTTTCTTTATGTAAGAAAGATGCTTAACTCTGAATTTATTATGTAAAGCACAGACTGCTTGTTTATACTGCTTGTTTATATTGCTAAGAATGCTAAGAATACTGCTTAGCTTTGCACTGTAAAGAAGGTGCCTTATTGTAGTGGAGGCCATTTAAATTTTTCCTTTATTTTTCATTTCATGAAAGGGTTCTAGTATAGAAAATGTGTTATTTAAACAACAAAAGAATTTAATAGCACCTGTGGTATGACTTTGACTTGCATTCACAAACCAGTTGTAAATCTGTTAGCACCCCTGATACATTTGAAATGGACCAGCTTTGATTTCAGTTGGAGGGATTTCCTGGCACAAAAGAACCACATTTTCCATCAGAAAGTAGAATGTATCTTGGAGAGCGGGTCTCCTCTGTTGGAGGCTAGAGTGAATCAGAGAATAAAACAGCCCCTACTTTAACCAAACTTCTAGAGATGTCCAGGTGTAATTAAAATAAACACTCCACATTCTCTACACTGCTCATTTAACATTATAGAACATAAAGAGAGTGTAAGTTTGAATTCTGTATGAAGACTCTGGTCCACTTCTTAGTTATTCTATTAAATGATTTTCTAGGTTTTTATTACATAAATATAAGTACATAAATAGAATTCCTTTCAATATAATTAAAATAACCTGGCTTGTATGCTTCCTGTGTGGATTAAAATTTAGTAATTGTATCTATATTTATGTATGAAAACTTCAGAACTACAGTAATTTATTTTTTTCTTTCTTTCTTCCCCCCTTCCCCCCCCCCCCCCCGGTGTTCTAAGCACTGCACTAAGCTCAGTGAAAATCAATCTGGTTTTTATAATCACATCACTTTCACTCATGTGTCTGTTTATGGATTTAGATACGTATATTTAGGAAAATTCTTTTGAAACTGTTGGCCTTTGGAATCCATTCTCCATTTAACTGATCAGATATTTATTTTTGAATATTGATCAAGCTTAGAATCAGGTCAATTTTCTGACATTTAAAAATTGCTGATGCCTAGTAACATTAAGATAAACCATCTCCAGCACTTCTTTTTCACTCTAACTTTAAAGCTGAAATAGATTCAGAATATTTGGTAATTGTTAATATTTTTTAATTCAAACAATGGCATTAAAATGAGTATATGGTAGTTTCTGAGCTTTCACGATTAAAAAGAAATTATTTTATTTGCAGGAAGATGAGTTGTATATTTTTACAGAATGATCTGTTATTATGCATCATCATTAAAACATGATGGATTCCATAATCATGTTAGCCGATATGTTTACAATGTATATCTCCTGTCTGCAGTGCCAGCACACAGGTTTTTGAGAGCCATATTTGAACTGATGTTATTAATCATAATTAAATTTTCTTGTGTGCTTGCACTGCCTGTGGTAAAAAATGCCCACTTCTTTTGCCTCTGGTGTTTTCTGAACTAACTAGTAAAGCTGAATTCTCCCCAGGTCCCCTTAGATTATGAAACAGTAAATGTCTCCCACTTTGCTTAAGGAAAACTTCACCACTCCTGCCGTGCTGTAGGTTCCTCAGGGATTTTTTTGTGGAGCCCTGTGGATGTGTGGGGAGCTGAGTCAGACTGAACAAAAAAACCTGAACACATAGTTTCTTAGCCCATTGACCCTCTAGCCCTTTTTCCTGTACAAACTCCAACTCTTTGTACAAGAAAAGGTGGGGAAAATGTCTGGTTATGCCAATGCAGTAATTATTACTTATGAAAATAATTAGCTTTTCCCCTTGACTGCCTTTAGTAAGGGCAGTAACTTTTTATATGAAAATATTTTTCCTTTTATCTGCAATAAAAAAATAAAAACACATTTTTGTCTGAAGGTTTGCTACTCAGATCATGATAACCTTGAACTGAAAAATTGGGCCAGACTTTAATGGAAAACATATGGTTTTTTTTACTTTGGATCAAGATACATCTTGTTTCCTTGCTGTTCTGCTATTCCAGTTGTGTTTATTAATTGAAGTATATTTTCAAAATGGTCTATGATATCAGACTGACCAACTTTGTTAAGAATTTATAATGTGTTCCTTTTAAATTTAAGCTCTTAAGGGGACAACATTTTGATTTTTACTTTGTTTCTAGTTTCTTCCACTTAAGTTATACAGCCTGCTCTTCCTTATATTAGTAGATTTTATTAGACCTGCAAAACCACCAACATTTAGATTTATGTTAAATTGGTACTACTGACATTATAAAGTAAGGAACAAAGAATGCCAATTTTCCCAGCAAATTCAGGACAACCTGTTCACATTCAAATTTAGGTAAAATACTGGAATAAACAAAGGTCTTTCCATTGTGTTTGTGGTATTTGTTAACTTCACAAATCTTTTTCAGTTCATGGCTTTAAAAAGTATTCATTAGTGCTACTCTTAACACAGTCTATTGGATCAGTATAATTAGACACCTTCCTGTTTTCAAAATTCATGCCTCCAAACCAACACTATAATTATACAACAGCAAATCTATTCTTTCATCTGAGTCAAGCTGAACCATATTTTTATACAAGTGAGAGTTGATTTATTGTATCAACCCAATAAAGTAATAAGCTTTAAGAAATAATGCTTATTAACTGTTTCTCTTTAAAATAACACTTGGTTCTTTCATTACCACTCCCGAAGCATGGCAAAGGCCTGGTTCTTTTTTTTCTATAGCTGTAAACCATGCAGAGAATGTATGCAATTACCTGTGTGGTTTCTTCAGAGCTAAGCATTCCTGCTGTATGTAAAGCTACGTAGCATCTGGAAATGTGATTGTTGTTTCAGATCTGGATGTTTGAGCAGGCATTGAAAAGACTAACTCTCTTTTTCATGTAAATAGATGAGAATGGGTTAAGAGTTAGTCTTTTCAATGTCTGCTCAGTAATCCAAAGAGCAAGGAAGTGATTTCCTTTGCTTTAGCTATATAGGGTCATCAAGTTCTAGCAGAAATAAGACAAATGTTATAACAATTTGAGGATATCTTGAATCGGCTCCATTAAGATACAGTGAAAGGATTTTAGACTGTCACAATCAACACCCTTACACAGTGTGATAAGTCATTTAAGGATGCTGATTTTTTTTGCTTTTTTTAATAACTGAGAATGCTGTATGTCAGCCATAACACTACTTAAAGTCACTGTCATACACACAAAGTCTATAGCTTCAGTGTGATTTGCAGAAGCAGCGGAAATGGCTGCTGTCAGCTTCAGAACAGATGAGGAACGAAATCTGTCACGAACCTTGAGAACTTAATATATCACTAAAGACAGTTAATTTAGCAGCCATGACCCATGTAGGCAACAGAATTAATAGCAAGTCTGTTCAGCAATGATGTTCTCCCTGCTGTGCCTTTGGGACTGCAAGCCAATATTCCGATTTCAGCAGTATTTCCTGTACAGCCTGCTCTGGCTCTGCTCCCCCATCACATACCTCTCCCTTTGTTTCATGGTAGCCAGCTACCACGTTTCTAAACTGCTTATGTGTTTATTTTGATTAAGGGATATTCTGAATCTGTGAAAAGTCTTGACTGAAATGAATTTTGGGGTTACAACATGAAATAGACCTAGGAATGTTTTAAAATCCTTTTAGAGTTGGACCTTTGTATTCATTCCATTTAGAAAGTGCTAGATTTTCCTGACGTCTTCTGTCCTTTTATGTTAGGTAAAATTAAGAAAACAGTTGGCACAGAGCTTTTGTCACAGGTGTATAGTGACTGTATAATGGTAAGACTACTCTTGCAATGTTTCTAGGTTTATTTTCCAAGCTCTTCTTGCAGTCTTTTTTCTGTCAAGAGATCCCTTTGCAATAGTGCTGAAATGAACTTACCAAACATACAGCTGGATAAAACAGCAGGAAAAACAAATATAATACAACAACCCAGCAGGTTTCTATCCAGGCTACCTCAAATAACAGTTGTCTTGGCAGAGAGTGAAATTGTCTTACCCTGAAAGTAGTTTTATCTGTGTTGATTGATACATAATCACTTTCACATGTTTAAAATGCTGGAAATACTAATAGGGCTTTAAAACACCAAACAAATAACAATATTTCTAAAGTACTTATCTGTTTCAGAAGTGCTTTGATAATGTATTTGTAAACAGTGATGTTTTAAAAATTCTCAAGAATTTTTGTAATTTAGAACAGAATTTTAAGGTTATGTTCCAAACCACTAAAATTTGCTAGTTTGGAAACAATAATTGTAGCAAGACTTTCTGAATTACAGAAATAATGCTTTCCCTTCTATAACATATGCAAGAAAAAAAACAACTCATCCTTAGCTTACATATTAAATAGAAACAAGATAATTAATTCTCTTTAAATGCATGCCTTCAGTTGCTTCATTGCAAGTATGTGTTTGAACAGTCTTATTTCAGAACTAGAGTCACATATTGATTTAACTTTGGTGATCTTTCTTTCTCTTTCTTTCCTTCTTTTTTTCTTTCTTCTTGCTTCATTTTTAACTTTGTTAAATAAAATCAGCTAGTTTTACTTTTTGTCAAAGACTGCCATGCTGTGTGTTAGCCCTGGAGCTTTGTACAGCTGCCCTGAGAACTCAGTCCACCACCCAGAGCTCCATGCGCAATGCAGGTATTCCTCAGAACCACAACTGTGTTTTTGAATGACTGTAGTCACAGGCTTGAAAACAAGCCAAGTTAAATATGTAGGGAGAAGGTTAGATGAGCTAGTATAACCAGAATATGATAAATAACAAAAGCTAGGTAAGATTTCAGGCATACAAGCCCTCTGTCAGATCTGGAATGGAAACAACACAAGCTAAGTCCAAGATGAGAGCAATTGCTCTGCATTTAACTAGGAACACGTCAGTAAGATCATCTGAGGAGAAAAAGGAGACTTTGGGCACCTGTGGAGTAGTAGAAGTATTAGGGGAAATAGAGCTGTTAGGGTGTTTTTCTCCCCTTAGGAGAGGAGAGACCCCTTCCCTTAGAAGGCTAAAGATATAACTTACAGGCTGTGAAACACAGAGAGGTTAACTAGGGATGGAGGAAGGAAGGGTCAGAAGAGACAAATAATGTGAAGTATTAAAGAAGTCACTGTGGAGATTTCCGAGCACCAGGACTGGCAGTAAAAAATGGATGGATCATTCTGTGGGAAATGTTCTCCTGCTGGTAGCTGTTGCTCTCCCTTTGCCTGTGTGTAGGGTTGTTGAGCACACTTCCGAGCCTGCGAGACAGAGGGTGGATGGCCACCTCCCAGGGGGCTGTGATGATGCTCGAGGTGGCAGCAGATAAGGGCAGCAACACTGCCAGCATGGGGCTGTTCAGAGCATCTGAGCCCCCTCAGAGAGTTCAGGGCTTTGGTGTTAAAAAGAAGCCCTTTCTCCTTTGGTATCTAGGAAGTTAGGAGAAGATTGTGAAGATAACGCTTTCTAATACAGGTATTTGAATTTTCTGCAAGTTTGTGAATTTGGGCCACAGTAATCTTTGTTTTTCCTGTCTTTAAATTTCAAAGTGTAGATCTGTCAAATGTTTAAAATCAGTATGAAAACTTTGTGCCGAAAGGGCATTTAATTCTATCCAAACAATCAATATTCAAAAATATTTTTTGACTAACTTCTGGGAAGTATGGCCAAGTGATCATAACAAAATATATCATGACATGGACATATACTGTATAGAAAAGAAAACATCAGGGAAAAAGAATCCTATATTAGGTCATCATCATACTTCTAAACTAATGTAATTGTGTTATTGCAATCCTTGTATACTATCACTTCATCTGTTCTTTAGCACAGCCATTTACATAAACACTTCAGTGCAGAATTGGCTGGTTTTTTTGTATTGCATATTGCAATATGTACTTTGTTCTTGTATTTCCAAGTCTTGCTTTCATGTTTTTATAAACCTTGAATAACAATTATTTTACTAGCTATGCATCCCCATTTTTTTCTTTTGTGGCCAACCCCCTCCCCCCCCCCCATGTACTTTGGAGCTTTAAAGATTTCACACCTCTGAGAATTGAGTACATCTCCTTTATTTTACCTCTATAACTTTTTTGTCTTTCCCTATTCCAATTTTAGTTTTTCTCTCTCTCTTCAAACTTTCTTGTATTTTTTTTTGCTTTTGTCATCTTCCTCTCAAACTCTTCTTTTTCTGATCTCCTATTTGCTCACCTATACTCCCATTTCTTTTCTCCAGTATTGTGTACTTCCTCCCTTTTCTTAAATAGTTCCTTCAAAATTCAGAATTCAACATCTTGTCACAGGGCATGATCACAATGGAAGAAGGAATGCTCCCTAATTGCTAGTATAGTGAAAAGCGTGAGAAGAAAAGATGATGAAAATGCTAGTTAAAAAAATAAAGAAGTAATTCTGCGAGTGTAAAGAGAAAACAGAACGCACTGTTTCTTTTCCTGAAGCCATCTTACCTACCAGTGCTTAGACAAGAAAGGCTTAGAAAAGTTTAGGATAAGGAGCATAATAAGATGTGAGTATTCTGCTTTTGTTGAGAACATGCACATTATGATTGGGATGACAAGGAAAGAAAATGGAAGAATCCACTTGGAAAAAAAAAGCATAAGGAAGAATCATTTGGAAACACAATAACAAAAAATCATATTTACTAGCCTTACTAAAGGCTTAAATAACCTTCCAGTCCATGATATTGCTTGCCTTTTACTTTCCAGTTCAAAGTAGCCGTTGCCTTTCCAAGTCATAGCTAGGCATTTTTTTTACTTTTAAATAAGTACATCAGTCCAAAAAAAATAGATGACTGAAAATATATTACTCTAAATAGTCAATGCACTACAGTGAATGAATGCAATTGTGTGTTTTTAACAAAGTTGTGCACACAGAGATGTCATAGTTGATATTTTCAAGGGCTTCTAGAGTAATTTAGGTTTTTAAGTTTATTTTCTGGATGTGTCAGTTGCATTGGGTTTTCTGCTAAATTTCTTCCTTCCATAAGACATTGATCCCATTTTGCTAGCCATAGCTTTGACAAAAGGAGCGCAACTGAATCTGTAAAGTGTCTAGGTAACCACTAACCACAGCTACTTTCCTTATACAGCGTGTGGTAAAACACTGGTTTGTGAAAGAACTGGAATATGTATCTGTTTGATATATACCTATCTACACCTGCATTGCCATGTGAAAATATAAATAATAATTGGTATCCTGATCCTGTATTTGGCCTATATGTTTGTTCTCTTTTCAGAGCTGTTTTGGTTTTAAAATGCCTTTTGAATAATATAGAATACATACGTCCATTTACAAGTTGGACTTAGGTCAGTTGAATTAAAAGCCCTCTGCCTTTAGTAAGCTTTCAAAGTCATCTCTGTCCAGAATTATTTTCTTTGTTTTATCACTCCTGCAGTGGCTAAAAGTTGCCACACTACCAGCATGGAAGTCAAGTGCAACACAATGATCAGCTTAGTCTAGCTCTAGGGTTAAAAGATGACAAGAAAAGGAGAAAAGGCTTCAAAAAAGGGAGGCTAATAAATGACATTTGTAGCTTGGGGAGCTTGTACACTCACCTATGACTTTTATTTATTTACTTGCTTAATCAGAGCTTTTGGTTAAATCAGATGCAAAAATGTCTTGAGAACCATTGCTAAAACAGTCGTGCTTAACTGAATAACAATGGCAGCAAAAATTCTTGATAGGTGCTAGTTATTAGTTGGAAGGAAATTACTCTGCTGCTTTGAATTCAGCAAAGCTATGGGAAGGGCATAAGAGTTTTTTGAGATTCTCTTCATGGTGAGCAGAGAATCTTATGTTTATGAGGTTTGACAGAATGTCCAAAATCAAAATGACTGACACAAATCAAAGGACATGTATAAAGTTACTATGGACAACCTCATACATTTTTACAATGTTTGTACATGTAATCAAGTACAGAAAAAAACCTCTAGTCCCAGCTAAGAAAGGGGCAAAACTGTCACTGATTTTAGTCTGAAAAGAGATTCATCAGCTTTCTAGTCCACCACCTGAGAAGATAGTGTCTTTAATCATATGTGCAAATCAGAGCATTACTCTCACACCATACACCATAGGGGTATTTCTGCCAGTTCTAGAACTGAATGAATATTACTGTGCCTGACTCTCATATTAGAGAATCTGTATATTTGTTATATATATATATATATAATCTTACTATTAATATGATGTTATGTTAATGTATTAATTCACATTGCATACAATTATCTCTTATTTTGGTTGTTGTTTACAACATTGTCCAAAGATCTCCAAGTTGTGAAAGTAAGGTTGCATTTTCTTTAAGAAAATGTTACAATGAAGCTGAAAGAGTAGCAGAATGATTTACTCGTGATTACACACTATGTCAATGGTAGAGCCAGAAATGAAGCCAGAGCTTCTGCTTTAACCATTTCACATTTTACCTTGGAACATCCTCAACTTACTTTAACTATATCTTGTTTAGTTGGACATTATTTTTGTAGCTTCTCTTCCTCCCCTAGCCATTCAAATTAAGTGAAAGGAAGGGCATGAGAAGAACAATTGAAGAGATGGCCCAGGGGGAGATTTGGTAATTTTGAGCCAATGATGGAGAAAAGTGAACACTATTTTTCTTGCTTTCTTACAGGAGAACTTTTCAGTATTTAACAGTAGGCTATTGATCATTGCTGTCTTACTGTTGAACTGTTCCTTTTTAATCCCATTTGGCTGTTATTACATATGAAATGTTTGAAGTTTTTTATCAGCAGTATATACTGCAAGCATTTCTATGTAGTTCAACAAAAAGACTACATGACTTTGGAAATTAATACTTGTTAGCATATGTGTAGCATATATGGAATGGGCTGAATTTTTGCCTTTTTATAATGAGCTGTACTTCCAATGTGTCTGTTGTTTTCTCATGTTTTTGATTATTTATCCTATGCATTAAAACAATTTCATTTTGCTTTCCGTGTGTAAGAGGCAATCTCTCAAAGAAAGAAAACACCTTAAGACAGAACAGTAGGAAGATACTCAATAGTATTTGTTCATCTATGTGTCTTTATATATAGCAACATATATATATATGTCTGTTTATATAGCAACATATATGTCTTTAAAACTGTGTAGTATTGGGTGAGCCTGCCCCAAAGAATCTGCAATTAGAAAGGCAAAATTGCAGTGAAAGAGATTAAAAAAATGAAGATTTGACAACTGTAGCCTGTATAGCTAGCAGGAATTTTAATGTTTTCCTAGGAGAAGCATAAAGGTCAGTCAACATGTATTGCTAATAAGGAGGTGTGCAGAGAAAGGAGTTTAATTTTCACAACTTTGAAATTTAGTTTTGTGCTGATTGGGAGTGAAAATAAACAATTTCATGCTTCTCCAGAAGATGGGCCTTGGGACTGACATGGGGACTGTAAGGGTTGAGCTTCCTTGGAAGGAACAGCTCTTGTGATGGCTTGCCCTGCCTTGGGAGCCCTGGGGTGCTTTCCCCCTAAACAGCAAGCTATCCTCACCCAGGTTACAATAAAAATGAAGTTCCTCAGTATTGTGCCCAGTGAAGACCTATATAGAGATTCAGGCAATATTAGGTTGTCTCAAGAATGATTCAGATTATCTATTTATTATATATAGAGATCTGGAATTTAGATGAACTAGGTTGTTTCCAGACTTGCTTTGGTAGACCAGACCTAAAATGGATGAAAGCTACATGATTTAAATGGAGAGTGAACAGAAAATATCTAAGAAATGGAGATCCATCTTCTGCTCTACAAAATATACAGTCATCTTTCCTGTAAGAATATTTGGAGAAACCTACCCCACTTTCCTGTGGTGTAAACATTGTCAGAAAGAGCTTTCTAGAATAACATATAGCTATATAGATAATAATCATTGCATTTTGAATTGCTTCATATAACTTTTAAACTCTTGTCACATATATATTGGAAACTATTTTGACCTTCTTTTAAAATTCTATCAATATATTTTCGAATATACCATCAATAAAGTAATTGAAGAAAAACTCAGAAGAAATAATCTCTTTATAATTAAACAATAGTTTTCAGAAATACATTTTTGCTGTTTCAGGAACCATAATTTGCTTAAATTCAACTACTTGCCAATTTCTTCTTTTCCTCGTGAATCCTCCCAAATCCTCCCAAACCTCTTTTTCTTCAGAGCTTGCCAGGAGACTTTTCTCTGACTTTCTCCATCTTCAGAGTAGGATGTGCTTTATCTAACAATCCAACATAAATGCACTTGCAATTCTATCTGTTTTCCTGTCTCTTGTCCCAAGGTCGATAAGCATCTACCCCTCCTCCTTTTTTTCTATCATTACTGTTCTCTTTTCCAATGAAAATCAAGACACTTTTAACACAATAGGCAGCTAAGCCTTTTGCTAGTAGATTATGGAAGTGGAAGAATAATCTGGATCCCCTAGTAAATTGGAGATGTGGGTGAAAGAACAAAACAGCTCTAGATTAAAACATCTAAAATGTTTACTTGTCAGTGTCTGCAACTTTAAAAGAGTTCTAAACTCCCCTTAGCATCCCAGAGTTCTTTATTCACTTGCCTAAACATAGGTGTCAGGTACCATTTAAGGCAATTTATCATTACTCAGGATAAACACACAGAGCTGGCGGAAAGGTCATAAAACCTATGAGACCCCTAATGTCCTCCTGTAGAAGAGCCACCCAGAATACTAAGGACATTCCATATGATGCTTGACCAGTAGAACAACCAGGGAAAGGTCCTGAGGAATATAATTAGTGGAGCCTAGGCAGTTATTCAGATTACACTAAAGTAGTGGCTGATGAACAGACTAGCTTTCCAGACTCCACATTCAGTGTTGACTTGATTTTAATAGATTGTAATTCCAAGTTAGATATGTCTTGCACATGTAGACACCCGCCTGCATTCATCTGAATGTAAGTGTCAAGCTGTAGCTGAATCCCACCCTAGATTATGATTACACAGGGCTTTCAGGAACATGGTTGTCCTGGTTTCAGCTGGGACAGAGTTAATTTTCTTCCTAGTAGCTGGTACAGTGCTGTACTTTGGATTCAGTATGAGAATAAAATTGATAACACACTGATGATTTAGCTGTTGCTAAGTAGTGCTTATGGTAAATCAAGTATTTTTTAGTTTTGCACACTCTGCCATCGAGGAGGTGCACAAGAAGCTGGAAGAGAGCACAGCCAGGACAGCTGACCTGAACTAGCCAAAGGAATATTCCATACCATAGCGGGGGGTGGGGAGAATGTACTGCCACAAATGTCATGCTCAGTATGCAACTGGGGGGAGCTGGCTGGGAGGGGCTGATCGCTGCTTGGGGACTGGCTGGGCATCGGTCAGCACATGGTGAGCAACTGCATTGTGCATCACTTGTCTTTCTTGGGTTTTCTCTCTCTCTCTTTTTGTAATCTTCTTTTTAATTGCAATTATTATTATTATATTATATTATATTTCAATTATTAAATTGTTCTTATCTCAGCCCATGAATTTTACCTTTTTTTCCCAATTGTCCTCCCAAACCCACTGTGGAGGGAGGAGCGAGTGAGTGGCTGCATGGTGATTAGTTGCTGGTTGGGGTTAACCCACGACAACAGTAAAACTGAGGAGTTGCTCCAGACAATAGAAGACTACAGATGGTAGATGAAAAGTGTCATTTGAAGCTGAGACTTCAAATTAGTTTTGGTAGGATGAAGAGACACTATAAACAAGGCTATTAAGACCATCTAGAATTTGAATTGAATGCAGGAATAGCCAGAGAATAGAAGTGAACAAGAGGAGAGCAGAGTATTCTGTCTTTAGAAAAGGAAGGTATGAAATATAAGTGGAGGGAAAAAAATTTGCTGTTTTTAATAAAATTATATATACAGTATATATACGTAGATATAATATATGCATATCATACAGGTATACAATGTAGTTCACAGAGACATAAACACACATAAAAACCTATGTGTCTATACAATGTATCATATATCATGGAGAAATATAGAATGGACAGTACTGAAAATGCCCAAAATGTGATCATTTTTGCTGTATGACTTATTTTGCCATGATAATGAAGAAACCAGTGCTTCCTGTTCTGGTCTTTATTTTAGCCATTTGAAGTACTTAATTTAAATGCCATTGCATGATGTGTTGAGCTTCTGAACTTGGCAGCTACAGGCCCCCTTTCTTTGCCTCTCGCACTCATCAATACGTACTGTGAGAATGTGTAGGAAGATTTTCCATGACTCATACCAAATATGTTATGTAATAGTATTGTAAAAAATATATGACAATACCTTTCCATCTGTCTCTGCCTGTCATAGACCTTCTCCTAAAAAAGTAATTTCTCAAGATTTAAATAGAATCGTACAGCTGAAGTCTGTGCATAAATAACCAGTACTTTTCCAACTCCCTCAATCTATTATACCTAGACAAGTCCTGTGGAAACACAGTCTCTGTGACATATATGCAGTTTGGAAGAAAGTTTTCTTTCATAATGAACAAAAAGTGCTTGCTTTTTGTCCATGCTCTTCCCTAATAACATGCAACAGGAGAGAAGTCTTTTTGAACATTCAAAATCCATCTTTACTTACCCATTAAGAGACAAAGGGAGAACCTTTAAAAATTACATTTTGAGTTACACCTCAAAATGCATCACAAACCATCTCAGACTCCAGAAAACATTGATAATAAAATGAAAACATTTCCAAGGAAGTAAGCAGCTCCAGTTTGCACTGGAAGTCTCTCTCAGTCTAGATAGAAGCAGAATGCACTGGTCTACCAGTGCAGATTTGTTGTAGCAAAATCTGCACTCCACGTGAACTTTATATACTATAAGCATTTTTAATCTTCCTGTTACAGCTGTCTGTCAGAGTCTTTTGCTTATCTCTTTCTTTTAGTATATGACTTATGGCAATGCAGAAATGTTCTGGTACATTGTCAGAAAGGTCTTCTTAGATGTTCATTTATGAATGACTCATGTTTGAAAATGCAATCTTAAGACTACAGCTTATCAGAAACTGAGAACTTTTTTTTTTTTAAATTATGTTTCTGTTATTTTTAGATTGTAATTACAATTTTTAAATATAAATTAGCCACTTTAATTTAAAGAATTGATACCTAACAAGAGCTTTCTTTTTGACCTCCTTAAGTGAGCATAGAAACACTTCCAAATGTTCACTGGCGATATTTCACACATATGTGTGGCTTTGTTGGTGCATACCAAAGCAACAACTCTGCCCCTGCTGACTGCATACATCAAAGAAGTAGCCTAAGCTCCATCTTCAACCGTCTACATTTCTCCCTGGGGCTTATTTTAGACACAAAATAGTTTGGACACAATAATTTCTATACTCTGTCCACAGAGGAAGCAGTTTGAATAGCTCAGTATATGCCCTTTATTACTAAATTTACTTTACATGGGGAAAAACAAACAAACAAACCCCTTTGTTCTCATGAATCCTTCAAATTTCGACAAAATTTTGACTGGGTCTGATGGAAACTATGTGGTGACATTAATGACCCTTTTACCTCTTAGTTCTGCTTCTTCAGTGGCATCAACACTAAAAGACCTTCAGGGAATTTCATGTAGATGGAGCTCTATATAGTAGATAGGAATTTTTTTTTTCTTTTGTCAAACAAACAATTATTCTTTTTTCCTACCAGGAAAGTATTTAGAATAGAGAAATATTAAAAGATGTTTTCTTAAATAAAATACCTTTTATTGGTACCTGTACGTTGGCTAAGAAGATTCAAGGTCTATGCAATGATTTTTAACCTACAAAAATATCTGAAATATTTTGCAAGACTTTATACTCCATTTATCAACACAAAAGTATGGATAAAGAATATATATTGAAACACCAAAAATTTTTAGAGCATCTATTATACACGAGTTTACTATAATTTAGCCATTGGAGATTGTTTTTGTGTTGCTTTATAGCTCTATTTACATGAAAGAAGAATACAGTGTTTCTTTTTCCATTTTCCTTCTAGAATAGAATGAAATCAGAAGGGTTCCATTGTTCATGAAAAGTTTTCTGATGTTGTTGGCACCAGTGAGAAAAAAGTGCACTAACTATGCATTATCCACAATAATCCTGTGATTTACTGAAAATTCTGTACAAAATACACATTTGAAAAATACAGATACATACCTAAGCTTTTTTTTCATAATGATGAAAAATGCTCTCAGTCACTAGGATTTCACACTTAGTCACTCAGTCAGTCAGCTGGCTAGGCAAGATTACTTGTGTTAAAATGGTAACAATTTTATATGCCAAAATTGTCTTCAATCAAAAGGATTCACTCCAAAATCCAAGAATTTGGTTGATGAATGTTTCTTCAGGCTTTTTAAAAATATACAAGTCACATACAACTGCCTTTTACTGTACAGATAGTTAATTGGGAAAAATTAGCCATCCATGGAAACCCAGCAGGGTCACCAACTGAGAGAAGAGATTCGTAGGGAAAACAAACGGAAAATGGAGATGTGCTTTTTTGCTCCAGCCAAGGAGAAGAAGAAACAGCGAAAGCCTGTTTTTTATTGAATACAGGGAGGAAAGGAAAGGAGAAAATCATGAATACTGGAGAACGAACCACATCTGAGTTTTTCTGTGAGAAAAGGTGGCATGTTAGGAGAGGCTGTGAAGAGAGAAATAATTTTGGTGATAGTGGGTGCCTTAAGTAGAATTAAAAGCTCCCTGATTTAGCCTGAAGATAAGTTGTCAGTACATAAGTTATATCCTGAAGATAGGTTGTCAGTATATAACATACAGGACAAAAAGGTATTTCGGCAACCACCTCAGATATTATGAGCAGACCTCTTATTAACAGTACAGAGAGTAAATAATTTTTTTTTTTAATCCTAATCCTTTTGATGAAAATCATGTTTGATGCCTCTTCCAAGGGTTTAGAATTCTGTTTTTAAGGACTGAATATATAAAAGCAATGTCTTTTAGACTAGGATAAAAATTGTGGTTCTGAACCCAGTTACAGACCGCAATGACTCCTGAGAAAATATATTATGTTTTCTGAAGTGTAAGGTGTAAATGCTAATATAATATGAGTAAGAAAGGAGCACATGATAGGCTCTTCTTTTTGCTCAAGGAGAAGATGTGAGTTAGGTTTTTATAAGAGGTTTTCAATCATTGTTACAAATGAGGATGTGACTGAGAGGTTCACAGCCATCTCTACTACCTGTTCTGGTAGTAGAGATGTGGATTGCAATAAGATTGTGGTGACATTAACAAGATGTGAACAGGTGGAAAATTTTGATATTCTGTCACTAGACTAATTGATGTCAAGTGTACAAGTAGTAGTAAGGTCAAATGGAGATGTGAACTACTTTTTTGGTTTCAGGTTAGGCTACGTATTAGGTAAGGGGAAGTGAAAGAATGTATATTAGTTTAGCATGATTCCAAAGGCATGCCTTGCAATCATATAGAAAAACCTGCTGAGTCCCTTGTTCCTTTCTGTGTTTTTCTAAAGAAGAAAAGCTAGCCTGGGTTTGGTTTTATTGGGGTTTTTTTATATTTATGCCTGAAAGCAGGAAAGCCTGTGCATTTCTGTTTTGCTTTTGTCTGCTGATGCAAGTGTTAACCTTTGCTGTAGATCAAATATATAGGGAAAATGATCAAAATGCTATTTCGAGGAACCGTTTTGTATGGAAAATTGCTTCCACTACTTCTAGATCAAAAATCATCCATGCCCCTGCAAGAGGAATTTTTAGGATGCTTGAAATTTACAGAGAACACATTTCTTTCACGGTTTACTACTGTGCTTCTGGTACAGATGGCAATCAAATGCTTAATGTTGTACAAAGAGGCAAAGGCAAATGCCCTCTATTGGATCTAAATCTGTATATTCATACTTCTAGGAAAAAAGATTTGTCAGGATTTACATAATTCAGGCCTCCAAAGGACAGAGATAAAATTGCTTTCTTCTCCAAATGTAGTAGATTTTTCCCTTTAATGTTCCTGTGTACCTGTTTTATAAAATGTTACATCATTTTAAGAAAACTCTCGATCAGAATCCCTAGGGAAAAAAATTTATATCTTTTTAACAGTTTTATTTTTTCTTCATTCAGAGACCTGACATCAAGCTGATTCAGACAGTACCTTCAAATTAATTGAACTGCATATCCATGTGTTTTACACTATGAACAGATGGAGATCAGCCTGGGGAAATCAGTTGTGTTCTCCTACTATTGCTATTTATTAGGCTATACATAACATTATGGGAGAAACCTTTCCTTTTTCAAAAGCTAAGCTTACAACAAATGGCCTAGAAAGTCCTACAAAATTTAATCTCATAGTAAGGTTTTAGAATCAACAGTGTACAAAACACAAGAAAGATAAAATTTCAATCAACAGCTATCTCTTGCTAAAAAACCAATAAAAAAAGATTTTGCCTGGTTTTAGGATATTCGAGAGATTAACCACAAAAGTAAGAACAGTCACTGAAGTTTCAACGATGCAAAGTTTGAGAAGAGGAGGAGATGTGTAAAACTGGTTATGTGAGGTCAGTCTGGAAACTAGATTGATTTGCAGTTAGGAACATGCTGTGGGGACTTCTTAGTTTAGTGATTGTATAAGTAGATCAAAGGTGTGACTCTTTGAGATCCAGGTGGATCCCAAGTAAACCTGAAAATAAATGTTGGTCATTGGAATTCAACATAGAAACAGCTGTCTGAGGTCTTCTGTAGAAACAGTAAAAGAAAATTTAAAAAGAATAGAAATAAAAACTGATCTTTTAAAGTAGAATTTCCTTCTATAACATACGTCATTAAAAGGTAGGATCGGTCTCTATACTTGAGTACTGTACTTTATGGCTTCTGTCGTGCAACATACTTACGTGAGTCCCAGGCTTACATTTAACTGTTTGACATAGAGTTTCCAGATTTTACGTAAACACTGAGGACGTAGATTCCTATTTGATTTTATTATCTACATTCCCTTTATCCCTGCGAACAACACCTTTAGCTTGAACCTTGCTGCTTCCTGACACTTTTGGCAAGTGTCTTAGCTTCTCCTGTGTTGTTTACGGTGCATCCTGAAGTACCTTTCTTAACTGCTGCTTCCTACCTTGTCATCCTTCCCTCTTTGCTAGACTGTATGCCATCTAATTCAAAGAAGAGGAATGCAGACATGGATTTAGGGTGCAGGAGGCATTGCAGCTTCTGGAATGGGATTTCTGAGTGGAACCAAGTTGGGCTGTCAGGCTCAGGCATTGTTCTCAGTGTCTCTGGAGCAGTACCCCTCTGCCCCACATGAGTAGTGTATGGACAAACAACCCATATATTCTCAGGTGTTTATTAGGGTGGTAATGAGATCATATAAATGATGACAAATAGACAGATGGTGAAGTGCATCTTGGGCATTTTGCTTTGGGGAAGGGAGCAGTAAGCTGTTACTACTCCAAGGAAATAGCCAGCATAGAATGGCTGCAGTTCTGCAATGCTGTTAAATGGTCTCATAACGGAGCAAAGAGGTCATTTCAGCTGAGAATAAGCTAAATGTCTTAAAGGCTTGACTTAAAAATGATGTGTTATTAATAAATCACTTGAAGATGTTGAATTATCTCTTTAAAGTAATTGTGTGGTGAAATAAACTACCTCCTCAAAGAGCTTTCATGCACATGGCCTAAAATTTTCATTTAGCTTTTCTTGTATGTGGTGATGCTTGCAGGAAGTGAGTTAAAGTCTGGCAGTTTTGCTTGTTCAGTGACTATGTGAAAGAAGATGAGAGTTCCAGTATAAACAATCTCATATATAAAAGGCTAAATTTAAAAATCCTTAAGCAATTTTGAAATTAATTGGTTTGCTGTGTGTTAAAGACTTGTTCTTTATTTGTAGATCAGAATTTTCAGTAATACTACAGCAACCTGGAGAGCTAATAAGAGAAGTGAGATGAATTAAATGCTCTCAGAAAAACTCATCCAAACCCCGTTGAACTCAATCTAAATCTTTGTACTGACTCCGGTGGGATCAAGAGGAGGCCTATGTTTTAGTGGGAGGTAGATAAATGAACAATTCTTCTGACAGCTAAAGTTTCTAGGCTGTTTAGAAGATAGTATTTTCATTTAACAGAAAAAGAGAGGTTTGGGGTTTTTTTCTTTCCATGAATTAAATTTGCCCTATATTAAATTTGGCGGACATTACATCATATATGTGAGGAAGAAGTAGAGGATAAAAAGAAGCCTGTTCTTCCTTATCTTCCTTCTTGTCATTAAATCACTGTAGTCAAACATGGAAGTGCCAAGGTGGATGTGAGTGAGTCAAACTCCATGGGTGGCAGGCAACTGCATCCCTGTGTTTGATAAGCACTTTTTACAGGACCACCTGTGGAGCTGCTTCAGCTATGAGCTTGTCTGGTATTGCTTTAACTTCTCCATCTAGTACTGGAAAAGGAGTGAGAAAAGAGGGCATATGAGACCATAGAGTTTACGATAAGGTGAAAAAGTAGTTTGACTAAGTATTTCTGCTACAGTTGCGGAGAGAAATCTGCACATTGACAAAAGTGTTTACTTGGTGAAATATTAAGAGACAAAGGAGAGCAAGACTTACAGGAGAAGGAAGCTATCTTGTGTATATTTGTATGTGGAGGTGGAACATTATTACATATATATATATATATATATTATTCCTGAGTAAATCCAGTCTTACAACGAAGGCTGAAAGATCTGGAAGTGACCATTTAATTGTCATTAACAGCAGAAGACTAGGGCTCTCCACAGGCAACAGGAAAATATCTTTATGCACCTTTAGTAAAACAAGGCTTCAGTTCTTCACACAGTCAAACCATTGAGTATCTCTTTGCACATCAGTGGCGTGACTCTGGTCATGGTCATTCTCATTCTGATACTTCTGGCAATGTTATTTGGTTGAGGTCTCTTGGCATATAATGTAAGGCTGTGTTGTGAGAAAGTAATATTTTTCTTGTGAGAATCATCAGATGGAAATCTTATACATGATTTTACATTTTTTTAAATTAATGTAAGCAGTGTACATTGGCTGAAGAAACACTGTTTAGTTAATACTTGCGTGACACAGTTTCTTGGTGTGCATTCTGGCAAAAGGAGGAAGAAACTGCACTCTTCCATGAAGTTTTAATTAGGGATAATTTTCAGAGCTTTGTTGTTTCTTGGTGTTTGAGCTGAAATATGTGAAAGAAGGGGGTTTCCTGTGTCTTTGTGACCTACTGTGGAGCCTCTCAAGAGCATACACTCCATAAATAAATAAGCTCAATACAGCTCCATGTCACTAATTTTCCTTCTATCAGAAAGTTGCCTCTAAAAGGCCAAAATACCAGGTACTGCTTGACAAAAGGACAATAGAATACACTCCACAGCTGTTTGCCAGAGCTTGAAAAATACAAAAGCACCAGAGGTAAATAAAGAAGCTAGCTGAAGTAAAATGTCAAGGACAGAACAGAGGGGGTGTACTGGATTCTAAGTAATAACAATCACTAGTGGACCAGCCATCAAGTAGCTGTACCTTGCTATTTGTATAGTGGTTACTAGAAATGGTGGACATTTAAATACCACCCCCCCCCCAGCTCTGACTTTTTGTTGGGGTTTTTTTGTCTATTTTTATTGATTTAGAGAGTCAGAGGAAAATATCACATCCTTTAATCTTGTGATACTATCACCTAATTACATCTAAGGAACACTGGTTTCCCAAGTTTTAAAGTGAGTAAAACCATCTGGATCTTGACCCTAAGTTACATTAATTTAATCAAAATTTTTCTGGGTTTATTTCCAAATGCAATCTATTTTATTGATAGCTTTTATGGAAGAATAATGCAAAGAGTTACTCTTAGATTTTATGGGCTGTATATCATTCACAAGCTGTTTCAGGAGCCCCCCTTTGAAAGGAAATGGAAAACATAGTAACTTCTGTCATTTAGAGAGCATGTTGCTGGCTTTCACCTCTCCACAAATAATAAACAGTAGATAATAATTACTTTTTATTTTCCATAGCAAATCTCTTAATCTAGAAAGATTTTAAAACATTTCGTATCTACTTTTTATCTTGATCTATTAAAGCCCAAAGCCTTTTAGATTTGTCAGGTTTTGTCAAATTCATAGAATTATAGAAGAACAAGGTTGGAAAGAACCTTAGAAGTTCACTAGTCCACCTTCTTGCATGACTGCATTAATTTTTATGAAAATTGATGCTGTCAATAATTCCAATTTGCAAGGGTAATGCTAGATAAATTGAGTCTGACACATTTTCTCTAGCTGTTTAAAAAACAACTTAAAAATGCTAATACGACCTGTGGAGAGGCAACTAAAATCCACAAAACTTTTTTTCTTTCTTTTTTTTTTTTTAATTAAGGCACTAGCCTTGACTTTGGAAGTCTGTTTTTCTTTTAACTTTAGATTTCCTGGGAGACCTCAGAAAGTGAAGGTAGAACATGTCTGTGCAATGCAACAGAGCCTGCTGCACTTTGAGCTAGCTCTGAAATCAAAAAGCAAGTGGTGTTGGTTTTGCAGCACCTACAGAGAACCAGACTGTCATAAACTGCATGTCGGATAAAGTTTTGAACTTATTTAGTATATCTCCCCAGGTCAAAACATTAAATTCAAGCTCTAATGTGTCTTTTGTTCAGGCTTTACCGAAATCTTTAACGTAGGCTTGAGTTCTTCTAGTCTTGTCCTGAAACTAGCTAGTCTTTTATTTCAGCATAGAGAAAAGAGTGCTTCCTTAGGTCACTGCACCAGATTAACGTACGTGAGTGGGTGAGGCTTCACCCAGTCTATTTCAAGTACCCAAGCATCCCTCTCTCTTTACAAACCACACACTGAAATTTCTGACACATTTAATTTTACAACAGGATTTGTCAGCTTCAGCAGTTCTCAACTCCCACTTTACAACTTGTCAAATGACTACTGAGGCATTAAAATAAAAAAATAAATACATCCCTGGAGTTTTATTTGTTGTTAAAAGGAAGCTGAAAATTAGCTTGTCCATGTCAATAGTAAAAAGAAAAAAAATTAACATACAAAAAAGAAAATGGAGAAAAAGAGCAGAGAACACTTTATTTACTTGCTAAAAAGGCTGACAGTACCACATATAGACTTGTAATAATTAAAAAAGAAAACTATACCTTTCATGACATATTGTCCATTCAAGCTGCTCTGTGACCTAAATTAATTATGACTTTATCAATTCAAAGTTACAAGTGACTGTGAAAGGTCCTATTAGAACTTGTTCAGTATTTTCTGTATTATGCTTTGTCATGCAAAATAGGTATGACCTTACTCTCTGTATCAGAAATAGAAAATAAAAAATAAAACTGTCTTATTTTTGGAGACTTCTGAGAACAAAATAATTAATTCTGGTGAGCCTTTCTGACTTTAAATTGGGAAGAACTATGTAAGAACCAAGATACCTGGAGAACAAAAAAACCCCATGTTCACATGAAGTTAATAAGCTAGGAACTCAGCAAACAGCAACCTGCTAAAGAGAATGTCCAAAACCCTAGTTAAATTAATTTATTTAACAGAATTTGTTACTGTGAGACCTGCTTTTATGGCCACAGTTCACATTCTATCAAGTGTCATTTTTTGCTTTTTTATCAGGTAGGAGAAAGAAAATGATGTAAGTGGTACTTAAAAGATGAGAGGACATAATAGGAAGAGTAATTAATGCAGGTCGCAAGAAGCTTTAACTGAAATGAAAATACTTTAAAATAATATGATCAAAATAATTTACCATAGAAATCATATGGCTGATCAGCTACTGGGAGGAACAGTTCACAAAACCAGCCACTGCAAATAACTTCTGTTCCTGTCTATGGGAAGTAAATGAAATTTTACTTTCTCCAATATAGATTTACTTCTCTAAGGATCCCCTCACCCCCACCCTGAATAATCCCATTTTCTCTGAGGAGAACTGAAGCAGATACGCCAGGTCTCACTGACACAGCTGCTGGATATCGTCTCTGAAGATTACTCTGGGTCAGTAGGCAAGCGCTGCTGGGTCTGCCTGGCTGATCAGGCAGGGCTACGATGGGCTCTTCAGCACTGGAAGCATTTTGCTCGCAAGGTTTTAACCTCTGTGAATATTGAAGGATTTGAAACCATAAACATGATGTAAAACCAGAAGCAGCACAGTTGGGAGGTTTTTCAGTGAATTTCTCCCTTGTCTGACAAGGGACTTTTGTTCTACTACACCTGCTGTGTGACTTAGACCTTCATCAGCAATCACAGAAACCTCAAAGAAGAAAAATCTCAAAATGGATTATCTGCTGTCTCTCCAATTACACTTCTGGGTGTTCCAAGATCCATGACCTGTCTCTCATATATACTTTTGTTTGAGCTCACAGAGCATTCTTTCTCACACTGCTGGCAATAATAGCATCTCTCTCCTCTCTTCAGCTGCCTAGTTTCAGAAATTGTGTCAGAAAACAGTAGCTTTGAAATCTGTCTTCTGTATGTCAGTACATCAAATTAATATTAAATTATATTCTTTAATAATATTATTATACCAAATTAACATAAAATAAATTAATACTTTTGACATCCCTGTCTTTCTTAAAATTTAGGTAAAATTGTCACATGGTTGAACATTAGGGGCAAGCAGAATTTAGAATGGAAATGAACAGAGATAAACGTATCCATAGAAAGTAAGGTTAAATAAATTTGAGAAACCTAGGTTAAAAATAGGTATTTAGTAAATGCATTTAGTAGAACACAGAGCAGTCGAGTCTGTGCCTGCATACATGTGGGGAGTAGCACCATAAAAAGCATAGGATTGTTGGCAAGTAAAGTAGCACGTTTGTTATTCAGATAGGAAGAAATCTATACTAAGCCTACAGGCCCTAGGGGGGAAAACCATCTTTTGAAATTGTCTAGTCTATAAACTCATGCTATAGCAAAAAAAAGCTGGACAGACATTATGGCACCATCTTATCAAGTGGTTGCCAAGGTAACCCTGAATGGATGTGCAAGAACAGGACAGCTCATCACTTTCCGAGGATGCGTGGAGCACGCAGAGGGACTATCACTGCTTAGAGGTCACAGTCTAAGATAGTCTGATGGTTATACTGGAGTGAACAGGTAATTATACAACCCAATTAATGCAGGTACTAAGTTGTGTTGGAATAAATCTAACACACACAACCACCTGCACTTAGTAATCTTTAATTTTGTCCTTACCTTTGGGATGCAAAAATAAAATTAAATAAAACCAAATCAATGTATACATATTTATTTTCTTGAAATGTATATGTAGTGCTTTCAAAGCTGAAAATATGAATTATTGTTCATTATTCTTGCACAACATTTATAAGAAATCCATAAATCTTCACCCCTTATTTGGTTCCCAATCTGTGCAAACTTTGAGGAATTAATTCTGATCTTTTTCATTTGAAGTATCTCAGAACCATTAGTATTTTAAACTATCTTAAATTCTTACTCTGAGATACAAAAAATTAAGTATGCCAATATGGTAAAAAATGCAATAATATTTTATAGAAATATTGTGTAAGGCTTATGAATAAACATGACAAGTTTCATGAATATGTATCAAGACTTTTGAACTGTAAGTCATGTTTTTCTATGAATACTGCCACAGTGTTGCTGCGCATGCCCAAATCATAAAGTAGGATAATACACACAATTTAAACGAACGCATTAACTGAGTTGTGAACCCATCTTGAAACCTTGAATTCTTTCTGTTTTTCATATTTTTTTCATACATATCTAACTTTGTTTCAGTTTTCCAATAACAAAATGCAAACTTAAACTATTTTGTTAAAAAGTGGATATCCGGCATAGTACATACACATTTAAAAAGTTATATTATTAAAAAAAAAAAAAAAAGCATAATCTTTTAAAACACACTTGAACTCAAGTCTGGTTAGATACGCTCAATTGTGTTAGCAGGGCTGTATTTGCACACTGCTACACAGAAGCTAGGTACTACTAAAGAAATGAGCTTTTTTGTCCTCAGCCCTCCACTTTGCCTCATATGATTTTCTTTTCAGGGCTGGCTTGCACTGAAAGAGCTCAAAGAGCAGACAGCACAAGCTCAGGTCTCCCTGAAAAAGTTTAAGTAGGCCTATTCTGCTTTCATATTTTGGCAAGACCTAAAGACCAAATGTTGGGTTCAGATGCCTTGTCCTAAGCAAACATACAATGAAAAAAATTATCTTTTCACTGTGGCAATACCACATTGCTTCAGGGTCTCCCCTGTGATTGTGCGCACCTTTTACCGTGGCTTGCTGTGTCCAGGATGAGCTGAGGTACTTGACCTGGAGCCTGTACCATACCCAAGAAGCAGTAGCTGGCCGTGCTCTGCGCGAGGTCCATGACTTTTTACTTGCCTTTCCACTTAGTTTGAATTCCATGCCCTTCAGAAAAGAGAGGGGAAAATGTGATTATAGTCAGTTGTTGGAGGGAGACGTGGTTAGGCTTTTCATCAGAATAACAGGAAAGGGGGAGGGACTGGGGAAGAAGGAGAGACGTTACGTTGAATGGTGCCGTTGCATTTCATCTAAGCTGGGCTTGATGTTGTGCTTGTTACTCTGCTGTGTAGAAATTAATTTAGCATTTTTCTCATGCTGATCTACTGCTTGGAAGTGCTAGCTCTTGAAGGGATAAACTAAGAACTGGGAAGGAAGTCTGTTAATGTGCTTTCTTTATAAATGACTAAAGCAGTTTTGATTTAGATCTGAAGATTTCTGTGGAAATATGTTGAAATAGCTGTTCATATGTAAGCTTGTGAAAAGTGACTACCTAACTTTGTTCCTATGGAAGGAGCCTGTCATAACATGAATCAGTTGTGGTATTATGCATCAAACTGCTTTGGTGTAGCAGTAAAGGTGTATGAATAAACCAGTCACTATGAGGTTTGCCAAAGCAGTGACAGAAATAATCTTGGTGGAATTAAAGACTTCTGTAACATACACTGATGTTTTTCTTGTAAGAAAAAGACTGGTTGTCATTCACGTTTGTTGCTGTCATTGAAAAAGAAAAATGTGGAAGCTAACACAATGATTTTTCACAATTCTCTACATCAAAATCAAAATGGGTACAACTGTTCAATCTGTTATGTTAGTATCTTGAATCTACATTTTGTCAGCAGTTTGTCACCCTTTCCCTATATTTCTTATCTTCTTCTCTTATTATATGTAATTTTTTCTTAGGCTGATGAGAACTTAATTCTATTAAACCTTTCAAGATAATAGTGCATACACACATAATTGCATGAAAATCAGAACATTCACAGTATCAACTGATTCCAGTCATGAACATCAGATAGTATCACAGAAAAATATGACTCAGCTTTGGACAAACAGTTTTCCAGTCCCAGGAGAGCTCATGGAAATTAATAAATTACCTGCAGCTGTTGTAGAAAGTAATGCTTTGGTCAGCTCAAACCCAAATCCTAGTTTGTTAATAAATTCCCCAGGGTAAATTAGCAAGGTATTTGGTAAGTGGTCTGGTTCCTCAAACTGAGGATATGATCCCATTCACAAACAAGAACAAATTTGAGGCTCATCAGGCAGGTGTGGGGGTTTTATTATTAGTTACATTGAGTTAGACAAGTTAAAATAGAAGGAAGCAAGTAGAATTAAAGAGCAGAACATATCAATTTCTCCAAAAAATCTGTTAAAGCAAGTGAAAGAAGGCTTCTGACTGAAAGCAGAATTTGAGCTAAATCAAATCCCACATTCTCACACTGATGATAATAGTAGGTTTGGCAGACATCAGTTACTGGTGGATTCAGGAAATACTTCATAAGGCTTCAGTGAAATATATATAAGAATTATGGGAGTATGTGAGAAACTATTTATAAATTACATCATTATCAATATAAAGTTTAACTACATAACTAACTGCAAATATAAATAATATAAATATAAACACATTGTTCCAATTTGTCAGTTCATTTACAATAATGAAAGTCATTGCAACAAGCAGATATTTTCCATGTCTTTCATTTTTTAAATATTTTTATAAACATTCCTACCTATTCTGTTAAAAGGCACCTCAGAGGCACTCTCTTGGTCAGCTCTCCCAAAACAAAAACTGAAGTAGCAAGTTTTATTGTTACTCCACTGACTTCGCTGCTAGTGATACCAAACAATATAAACCACCAGCCCTTCCAGCCTGAGCAATTAGCCAGTACACAGGGCCTTTTTAATCAATTGCTGGAATACAAATCATTTATTGTATGATTCCGATGTTTCATGGGAATAAGTTGGTTTCTTTAATCATCTCACCTTTCTCCCAGTATGTTGTGAACAAGCAGAGAGGGCATCTTACATGTTAAGATTCCCAGATTTGCCTTTTGTGTAGCTATCTTGGCCAATGGAAGGTGTGCTCTTTGGCTTTCTCCCAGGTCCATGGAGCACACGCCACCCACTGCCTGCTTGTTGGCCTGCTGCTTCCCTCACACAGCTGCAGCCACTCAAACCATGGGGATCCCATGGTTGCCTTTGCTTTTCCAGCTAGCATTTTTGCTTTCATGTCTTAGCTTCTGACTAGCCTTTCCAAGCAGCACCTTGCCGCGGGTGGTGGCAGCCCACTGTTTCAGCATTTAATTGGCACTTAAGAGAGATTTAATTCCTCCTTCTGTTTAATCTGAATGAAGGGTGGTGAGCAAGCCTTTATGAGATACCGCTATGTAAGGAGCAAACTGAGTGGCAGTCAGTAATACAACTAAACAAAAAAATGCAAGATGAATTTGAAGGATAATGAGATGAAGAAATGAAAAGCATGTATACTTGAATTGCAACTGCACGTCTGAAATATATTTGTGTCTGCATGTATATTTATGAATACCTGGTAGACATACAGATAAAATTGGCTAACAGGAGAGATTAGAGACTGAGGTGTCTAAATTTCTTATTACCTAAGGTTTCCAATTTGCAGATACATGTTGTTCACCGAGCCACTGAAGCGTGCAAGAAATCTTTACCTTGTTGAATCAGAATGCAAAACAAGTCAGTGTTTTTCAGGACTATGCCTGCTCAGTTTCCTTTAATCTAGCTAAAAACCTCTAGTTGATGAGTGATAGCAGGATATGATCTTAGCACTTTGTTACAGAAGATGAGAGGAAGAAGGTGACGTCGGCTCTAGCGTTTAGAGTAAAAAGCAGGGATTCATGTGTAGAGGACATCTTGTTTCAAGTCCGATTCCATAAGTGGACAAGGCAGGGACTATTTTCTGTGTTTTACATGTCATTAACCCTAAAGGATCCTCATGCCCCCAGAAGGAATTCCATGGCAAAGGTAAGATTTGAGACATTAACAGTGTATTTGCAAACCTGTGTTCATCTCATAAAATACACAGGAGTTTGAAACAGTCATAATCCCAGCTTGGTGTAATTCTTGACGAAAAGAAGTGGTGACATAATTCAGAAAACATATCTGGAGAACAGTGCTAGAACTTTCTCATTAAACATTTTAAGATTAATGTATTTTTATTATTTTTAATTACTTATATATATTTTTATATTCATATGATATATTAATATATTAATAGTATTAATTTATATATTAATTATTTTTTACTATTTTCAGATTGTTCCCTTGATGCTAGTCACTTTGAATGTTAAAAGACATATGGTGAGACATATGGTGAGTAGACACGTGTGGTTCCTCCACAGCAGATGGCTTGTCCCCATAAATCCCACTGGGCTGCACTTCTGGCTCTCCTCCTGCATGTTGGCATTGGCTTTTTTTGTGGTGATCTGGGAGGCCAGGCACCCACAGGCCTGGAAGGTACACCCTGATGATCAGCACCCCAAAGAAGAGAGGAAAGGCAAGTGGTATCATACTGTAGCTGCAGGCATCAACGTTTCCCACCCCTAGCTCCCCTTTACAACCACAAACTGAAAACCCAGCCATCAGTCTCTCCCACCTGGAAAGCCTATCTGGAGCATATGAAAACCAGTCCTGAGCATGCACCAAATCTGGTTTTAAATCCCTTTTTGAGCACCTTGCCACACCAGCCTGGCAACGTCTAGAGCCAGGATCTTACCCAGAAGTGTTATGTGGTAAAGGAGGAATATGCTACCAGACCAGGGGATCCATCCTGGTGTTGACGTGGAAGATCAAGTTAATTAAGTTCAACAAAAGGTAACTGAGTGCACTGTAGCTTTTGAGAAGACCTCTCACCTGCCCTCCTCTGACCTTTCAGTTTATTTGAAAAGAAAAATTTAGTTGCGATGTGATTGAGCTAACTGTTTTGTAGCTAGAACCTCAGAAGAGCTTTCGTGTTTTAAATTATTATCAATGCCTATTTTCACTGTTATTCATGCCCAGACGTTTCTGAGATAAGCCATTTTATTTTGGTCATAATATTATCAACTGTTCACAGAAGGCATACTTAATTTATGAGTATTTTATTGGGATTTCGGAGGGAAAAAATAAAGAATCAGTGACTTAGTAATAGGGAAAAAATTCTCCCAATACTAGGGGATGACATTTGCATCATTCATCATAATGATATAAAAGAAATAAAATGTCGGAAAGCCCCAATGTTTTACTGCAGTGTTATAACATTTAGGCAACAATCCTGGAAGTTCAGGTTCAGTAAAGTTTGTGAGGAGATGTCGGACCATCCCTCTCTCCCTTCCCCTTTTGTTCTTCAGCTGACCTGGCTGTGCAGAAGGAGCTAGATCCTGTCCCTAGGAGGTATCATTCTGTGTTGAAAATGGTGATGGGGGGTAGTGTTGGAGAAATACAGGAAAATTCTGATCTTTCCTAGTGTTTGTGTACACCAAACACTTAATCTATATGTAGATTAAGGCATCCAGACTCTTGGACCAGCAGGCTTTATGAGGTTTTTTATTTCCTTTTTGTAGGGATCCATCCCTTCAAGGAGCTGAGCAGCCCTTGGAGGCAGCTGCCTCAGAAGCCTGCGACTCTTGGAGTCTCTGGACTAAGATAATTTTCACCAGGGAGCAGCCCCAGAGCTGTAAATTATCTCTGCCCTCCTTGCTGCTGAACAAAATAGGCAGAATTCTTAATTTCTTTGGTGGTATTCAGTGCTGGGCAGCAGTGAAACATGGTACAACATATATTTTTTGCACTGCCTTCTAATCCCTGCATAGTTACACCTGCTTTTATTTTACCTTGTCCTACTCATCTGTTATAAGAGCTTTTCAATGAACTGATTTACCTCTAGGGTTATGCTTGCAAACAGGAAGTTACACTTCAGTCAATAACAGCTTAAAGGTCAGGAGTGTCATAAGTGATTGTCTGTGATTTGGTTAAGTTATTTTGTAGCCTATGGTTTTAATTTTGTCGTTTCAGAGGTGAGAGGGGCCTGATGGATTGATTTGGATTTTAAGACTGTATTTTTGAACACAGCAAGACTGTTTCAAGCATTGGATTCTTCTTTTCTGTGCAGATCTTTCTATTATTTGAATTAGCTTGATAAAAATACAGTAGTGTTGCGTAGCTTAAGTAAAAACAGGAAATTTCAATTCCACACAAGCTCTGTATATGTAGCTATTGGCAGTCTAAAAGAGGAATAGAGAGCACAACTTGATGTCATTAGAGAGGTCTGAAATGATTTCCCTGGCCTGCCACTGATCCTGGTGGTCCTTGACTCTTGGCTGATCTGCCAGGTTATATCTGTGCCTTTATGAATGACCAGAATGGTAATGTCCTCTTCTTTGAGACTTTTGTCACCTGCCTGCCCTGCCCTCTTGCCTACTTACTACGTGAACATGTATATTTTTGCCTGGTCTGGAGGGCACTTTAATCAGTCCTTGAATTCATTTGCATGCTTGCAATATAGGAAGTTGGATGGGATAGTTTTGAGGTTAGCTGTAGGGCTGCTTTTAAAAAAACAGTAGAGTCTCCCACTGCAAATTAGGCCCCACAGCTCTCTGGCAGGATTACATTTATTTTCCATCTCAAAGGGATCTATGAGCATAAAGGCATTCATGTATGGGATGTTCAGGTATTATAATAATCAGGAATACATATATCTTTATAAAAAGTAATATAAGTGCATTATTTATAGAGCAACAGGACACTGAAGAATAAGATGCAGAAGAAAAGTGAAGAGCAACAAAAGTCCTCCATTGCCTTTCCTTTTTCTGTCTTAGAAAAACAATACTGCTGAAGCTCTGATGATTTGTGTTGTCTATTACAGCAACTGCATTTGAGAAATATTTAGCAATAGAGAGCCACAAATGCATAGCCATAACTATAAATACCACCAAAGTAAACAGAAAGCTCAAGTGTTGTTTAATAGCATGTCTCCAGACAGACAGCTTTCATAACTGAATAACTTGGTTTCCCTATTATTGGATTTCTGCCCGAGAAATATTACACCACTAAAACTGTTATGCTGAGTTTTGCCCAAGACAAAGAGATCATTACATATCGGGATGAAATTCATTCTCTATCCCTTGGAAATATTTGTTTCTTAAATGAGAGAATATTATGTTAAAGTAACTATATAAAAGCAGTGTGATTTTGGTTTAGCTGAACAACAACATGGTTGATTTTTTATGACTTTATTTTGACAGTAGAATAAGCATTTTCAGTGAAATAACAGTTTTTTAAAAAGTGGTCACTTTTTTTTATTAAAAATATTATTTTTTTAAAAAAATTGATTTACTTTTAATTACAATAACATATTAATACTGTATACTTCATGTAGTTTACATTAATACTGTATTGACACATGGATATATTGACTTTATAAAAAATATTTACACTGTGATTTGTGACATGTTACCACTTTTAGAATGAAAGAAAGAATCAAAATATCAAATATTGCATGGATTCCTCCTAGTAACATCTCTGTCATTTACTCATATTCTGAATGTAGAAGCTGAGGTTTAGCATCACCAAAAATCTATGTAATATAGCCTTCAGAGTTTGAGAATGTATCTGTTTATGGGTATATAACATTTCATTAATGGTCTTTGGCAATTTTTGTTTAAAAAAAGCTGTATTCATAAGGTCAGAAAATATCTATATTCTTTACATAAATGGCATTCCAACAAACAATATGCAGCCCTTATAACCTTAGAAGTGGTGTTTACTGCAGCTGGCTATCAATTAACATTACAATTAATTTTGTCAAGATGCTTCAAAATGGTGTCTGAATATCCAACATAAAAGCAAGACAACATCTAATTTTGCATGTGATGCAAATTAAATAATAATATTTTTAAAACCTTCATTATTTCATGTTAAAAATGAAGCTTAAGTACTGTCTTGTTTACAGTCTGGAATCAATTTTCCTCCTGCTGATAACTGGTAATGGGAAGCATTAGTGGAGAGTAGTAATGAAATCACATTGGGGCTCCCAAGAATGAGGGCAAAGAGATGATTGTTTACCGTGACTGAAGCTTGAATGGGTCTACATCAAAAAAAAAAAAAAAAAAAGGAAAAAAAAAAGAAAACAAATGTGCCTCTTGACAGGCAAAAGGTCATAGGCGCCTCTGTAGGGGGAGAGGCTGTGTGCAGTGGAGGAAAGAGAATCTAACCATACACTTTCTGTAATGTTTTCTATGCAAGAATAAATAAATGAATAAATAATAAAAATGTTTTCTACATGGAGATTAGAGAGAAAAAAATAAGCACCAAAAGACTGTCTCTTCTTAGACTGTGCTTAAAATGACAGCTCATAAAAAAAACCCTGAATTAGTGAGGCAATAAATTTACAGACCATCAGAAAAAAAGAGTGCATGAAGGGTTTTAGTTCAGAATGATAATTCCAAGTGGAAGCAGATAAAGTGCTACACAGTAAACTCTTTCCAAACTGTGAAAGATGGTTGTTTAAGAAATGTTTAAAATACTGCCAGATAGCAAGGATGAGACTGAAGAAGTCAGGGTAAGATATCAGTAATTCAGAGGTCAGACTATAAATAGGACATGTCACAACTTATATCATCCAGGCAGACATAAAACTATTAGGATAGTTTTGAATGGGCATGGGATTACTCTTCAGAAATTGCATTTCTTACATGAGCTGCATTCTTTGCAGCTGTTGACTGTTTAGAAAAGCCATATATTATGGCTGTGTGCTGGTTTGGTTTTTTTTTTTTGCTATTACGTAGCATAATACCTACAAACTGATGCACTGTTTTGTAGGGGTTCTGTGTGTAAAGCATAAACTCCCTCTGTCTGTATATTTGAAGCTTGCATTAAAAAGGTTGGTTTGATCAAAAGCGTGATAAATGCTCATTATTCCATTACCTTCTTCCCTGTACATTTTCAATATGAAAATATATACATTTTATTACACTTCTTTTAAATAAGAAAAGGCTATGTTTTTGAAACTGAAGATCATATATAATTTTGTGGTGTCTCAAGCCTCCTCCTGTGAAACATTGTATTGTCTTAGGTTAATGAGCCTATTTGTTAGTGATGTTAGGTTTAGTATTGAGACAGAGAAGTGGAATAGGTGTCAACATTTTTGGACTTAATGTGTTCCTTAGTATGGGAAAGAAATAATGATTTAATGACATGGCTGTCTGCTTTGCTTTCCTTTCCCCGCCCCCCCCCCAGTGACTTGCAAATTTGAACGAACTATCTTTTGAAAAGTTTGCCTTTGGTTTTCCTTTGGATAAAACCTATGTTCTTCTTGCTCAGTAGGACATCTCTCATAGCACAGACTGACCCTGGCAATTATAAAGAAAGAACAATAAAGTGATTGCTTTTTTTTCAAATTCTGTACCTTCTTAATTGGTACACTGTGTCCTTCCCTACTGTGCAAAGTGCAGTGCAACGTGTATGAATATTGACCCCTTATACACAGTTGGTGTGTCATTGTACTTCTGTGTCCTTCTTTAGAATAATATATGAAGTAACCCCTGCTTACTGTAGACATCTCAAAATATTCAATGAAAAAGTTGGGGAACACTTTCAATGAACAAGATTTATGCATGCATTTTATTTAGGATTATTTTTTCCTTTATTGCAAGTGGTACATTTAATATATCTTAAAAAAAACCACTTCTAAATTATAGAGGAGCCATATGTTAATGAAAGAGTAGCTGAATAAAATAATCTACAGTTCTGGATCTTTATAATAATTCTGAGAGAAATCAGTTAGTTTTGAAAAAGACCGGAAAAGGGAGTAGGTGCTGAGTTTCTATGGGTAATGACCAGTAATCTGTAAACAACCCTCTGTGTCAAAGGTAGATACTGCATACTCATAGGGAACCAGAAGACCTGTAGGCAAAAAAAGAGATGGCAGATTAATTGGCAGCAGAAATAAAAAGTCACACCACTGCCACATTCAGCTTTGGGATGTAACAATGCCTGAAACTGGATGAGAGAGAGACATGTAATACAAAGGTTGCAGTCGATGTCAGACACATCTCTGAAGCATGTAACACCGTTACAGTTATTCAAAATAAAATCATCAAGTGCAAGGGACTTGTTAGAAATGGACTTTCTCCCTTGGGGAAAGGAAGGCATCAAAGTCTGAAATGAGCTGTTCCCAGGAGCTGCTCTATTAAGAGAATAGGGCAAGGCTTGTTATGCGTTCCATGCTCTCACACATGCACATTAAAAAGATGCCTGTTCCTGACTAAAAAGAGATTACCGAAATACAGTTCTCACTAAGGTAAACTTAATATTCATGCTCAAAAACAGTCAGACAAACCCATTAAACTTAACTTACTCTATGGTTCTTTGTCAATGTGGGATATTTAGCAAGTTTTCAACTGGCTGGTTAGTATTATGGTGAAGTTTGCATCTGAAGATCCACAAGAGTTTCCAATATCCCAACAGTCTCTGACCCCCACGAATATTGGTATGACAGACAAGTGTTTTTCCTTCTCATATTTCTTCTCATTTTCCCATTCTTCTAAAGAGGAATTCAGTGAGGGGAAAAAAAAAATAGACAGTTCATTTAATACCTTCTCTGGGCGAGGATTTTTCAAGCCAAAAATAAATGAGGGAGCGCATGTTGTGAGTAGTCATACCTTCCTTGCTTCCCTAGAGACTCCTGAGAGCTAATATGGTTACCATGCAGAGGTGGTTTTCCCTATCTAAAAGCTGCAGGGAATGTTACCTTGGATTGATGCTCTAGTTACCCTCTGAATTTTAGATTAATCTGCCACATTTATTTGTACTTACTGGTGAATTAAAAAAGTAATATGTGATCCTCATTTATGAGATTACACAAATTGATTCCCCGAAACAGCTGAAAGTGAGTTCTTTTATATTTTTTAGTTGATTTGAAGCAAATCAACTTAATACATTCTACAAAGGTTTTCCCTATTCCTGGTAGTTCTCTACTGTAAGTTAAGCATTCAATTGGAAGCAGATGCGTGTGTTTATATGCAGAAAATGAATCAAAACTAAACCTGAAAGGAGCACAAAAGGCCTCCTGTAGGCCAGTGTTTTGCTGTAACTGCTCATGTATGGCTACATGGGCTTGCTCTCCTTTTATTAAAATCCTTTTCAATTCAGGGAGTGAATAATGCCATACAGCATCTGTGCATTCTGTGTCGAGATTTCATCACACATGTCAGTTACTAAATGGTATCAGCTTTGCATGACAGAAAGATGCTATGAATTTTATTTTGTGCTCTGGGCAGAATAGTTTTTTAACCCTAATTCCATTCTTATCTGGAAGATGTAGGACAAAGGATTTCAAATTCAGGTATGGGCCAAGTTTGCCTTACAGGTCTTGCCGGAACAGCTCTGTCCCTCATGACGGAGCAGCCCAGCTCCCCTGTGCAGCAGAGGTGGCAGACGACAGTCACTAAGCAGTGCCAAGTGAAGATCCCTTTTGTTTTCTTACCTTTTTTTCCCTCCTGCAGAAGGGATGTCAGTGGGATTACTTTAACAAACTAATTCTTCAGTCAAGAGGTATATTTGGAAAGGGAAGCGTGTGATCCTGCAGCATGTTCTCAACCGTGCCCAGCACTGAGGGCCTCTGTGCATGTGTTTCGTTGCTACGCGAGTGACACGAGTGTCCCCTGAAGGCCGTGCTCCAGGCACCCCGCGCACCGGCTGCTTTATGCATCAGTTATTGCATCAGGTTTCATCAGGGTTTTGAGAGAACAGAACTGATGTTATTAGTTGATATGAAAAGCTGGCAGTCTAGATCTAGACTTTTAGCCACTTATATACTACTCCAACTTTGCTAGGGAAACCGTAACACAGGCTGTTCAAAACTATTGCCAGTGCTAATCACTTGCACGTCTCTCTGCCAGAGCAATTGTTAGGAACCTATCAGCCCTGTCATTTCATTTTAGAGTTACACATGATTTACATAACCATCAAACAAAATAGATGCTGCAAGTAAGCTATTATATCTGAATGAGACACTTTTGGTTTTAAAGATGGCGAATGTACTATAAGAAGCAGATTTTGTTGTTGTTGCCTAAGCTATTGATACAGACCTACATTGTTATGGGTATTTGGTTTTATTACTTTATCAGACGATGTTATCTATGTTGTGAGATTAAAAAGTACAGTACACAGGAAACAAACCAATAAGGATGAAAACCAATTGCAGTTGAGTAACCAAAAGTAAATTTGGTTAAATGAGTAGGGATGATGAAACAGATGGTTTGTACCTACAAGCACCATGCAATACTACCCCATTAAATTACTTTCAAAACTGTCTTTAAGTATTAACTTTAGGTTTTCTGGAGAAAATTAATCTCCAGTCCATGCATGTTTACACAGTGGATGAACAAAACATTGCAAATGAATAGGATGTGAAGGTATATTAAATGTTTTTAAATCTTTGCTGGATGGAGACTTTGAACAAAAGTGACCAAATGAAGCATACTGCCAGTGAAATCTTTGCCTTTAGATTGAACAAAATCCAATGGTGGGGGAAGGGCAGGGACATAAAGAAGAATACTTAATTATTCTCTCCCTCAGGCTTGTCCTGGCTGCTGCTCAGATAACCCACAATCTACTGTTTCTTTTTTAGAGTGATCTTAGAAAAACATGAGCATAATTTCCCACAGATGTTAGGAGAGTTATGCCAGTGGCGAATGTGTCTCCATTTTTTTCCCCATTGACACTAGTTTATGCATTTGAAGCAGGTGTGTAATTTTAGAACAGCCTTATGGAAATACAACGTAGTCCTGCTGGCACAACTTCATTAGCTCCAATTGAGTTATGTCAAGGGTGGATTTTGGTACAGACTTTTATTATTTTTTCTGTTAATAACAGTCTTCATAACTTAAGCAGGTGTGCACACTTTGCAAGCACATTTCCAGTGTAGTTTTGGTGCAAGTTTCTTTACTTTTAGCATTGAAAGGACTCCCATATTTCCATGTCTTAAGGGAAAAAATTTCTTTCAAAGTTAGTACTTGACATAAAATTTTTGAAACAGCAGGGCTACACAGAATGTTCCTCAAGGCCATAAATTTTATACCTGTATCTTTGTTGGAAACTCGCATCATACCACGTTATTAAATAATATATACAGTACAAAAACTAGATTTTATTAAAACCTTCTTTATCCTATCTTCAAATATTGCCAACAAGAAAATGCTTTACACACACTGTTGGATTCTCATCATGTTAAGCCCATGTATATATACATAATTACTAAGCCCATATATATACAATTATACTACCCTTCACTTGCTGTTCTGTACATTTTTTACTGAAAAAGTGTTACACAGAAGATTTCATATACTAACTGCTCTGCTAAAAGTCAAACTAGTTCTTATTTCACCAATACCATGTGAAAGCTTAATGACATACCAAGACATCACACAAGTTGATTAACAACCTAAACAAGCTTAGACCTTTAGGCAATAGAATCTAATTTATCACATGAGGCTTCCCTTACATAGTTCTGTTCATATTCTAACACATTTGAGTGTTACTGATAAGTGCAAAATGCTATTTTAAAACAACTTTGGTTCAAACAAAGATCTAAGAGAAATGTTGGCTGCCAACAATTTTAAGATTTGCTATTCCTTGCAAAAGTATTACACAAGGAGACAGCAAAATCAGATTTCATTACTTTGAGTGTTATGAAACAGAATTTCATCGTGAAATGATCTCAAATTGTGTTGTACTGAATGTCAGGGTGTCTTTTGTGGAGAAAAGGGCAGAGAAGTGCTTACTTGTTTACAGTAGCTATCTAGCTGTGCCCCAAATTAAGACAAAATAGAAAGAGGTACTTCTTCAGTGTGTATGCCTCTCTGTATCTCAATATGACTTGCCAAAATTGCCAGTCCTGATGCCATAGAATTGTTTTGTGAATTATCTGCTCCTAAATCACAAATACTATTGGTTGCTTAATTTTTCAGTTCCAAGTTTTTCTTGATTCTTGCTGAAAATTTTATTTGTACCTTCAGGAGCTTTTCAGAGGATGCAATGAATGAAATCAGAGCATAACATTTAATTAAGAAAAAGCAAATCCACTTTAGCTCACTGTCTTGAATGTGCTATATACAGGATAATTGTTTAATTACAAGAATATTATATTTTCTGGTAGTTGTCCACATTAAAGACCAAGAAAAAAATAACAGTATTATAGCACAGTATGTTTTCAACAATTTTCTTGACATTAAGTGTTTCTTCTGCATTCTGCTGCTGATCATATACTACATACAGGCTTCATTCTGCACAACCAGTAGTTAAGCACTGAAGCAGTTATGCATATAGTCATGTATATATACAAATACTCAGTACAAATGAGTTAACTTTGATCACATAGATAAACAACGCAACTAAGAGCCAAATCATAGTTTCCAGCATTAATTGCAGCCTGTCCATATGTAGAAACCATATGGTGGTATATGTAACATTTATGCTTATTACACTCAAAAGGCTCAATAAAATCATCCTACAGTATTTAATACCAGAGTATAAACACTAGACATGGCTATAAGAAAGTAGCCGCTTATAGCATTTTTTACTTAGTTTGTCCCTGGGGTTTGCTTAAAGGTATTTGCAGAATATTAAAATGACCTCCCTAGACCACGAAAGTGTGGGTATAAATGAGAATTCTTTTGATTGATTAGCCAATTACCACAAAGTACTGTAGTTTATACCCTGCATATTAACAGGCATGTTATTAGGAGATGGAGGGAATTAAAGAGCTATAAATACATCAAATGGAATAAGTATGCACAGTTAAATAAAAATAGGTTTCGGAAGTCATATTCTTCTGGTTTGCCATGTATATTTTGTGGTTTGGTGAGAGAAGGTTGTTTATTTGCTTATTTGCTTATTGCAATGTTTGCCACCTTTGCTTTCACTTCATTCTTTTGGACTCTTCAGGGTTTTTTTCTACTTGGCTTGCATCTTTGCATCAGTGTCTGTGGCAGTACTCTGATAACTCTGATGCAATCCACAGGCTTCTTTTAACCGGATGCAAATGCAGAGATAGAGTGCCATGCTGCAACTTCACACAGCTCTATGGCCAGTTTTATGTTAAAAGTCTTTTCCTTGGGCCAAGTCTTAGCTCTCCTTCTGAAGACAGTGACTCTTCAAGCAGTGGTGTCTGTGATGCTAAGCAAGTGCAGAAGTCAATAACATTAATGTTGTCTTAGTTATGATATAGGGCTAAATTACGGATGGGTGATTAGTTCAGATAATATTCACCCCAGTTCTCCTTTTAACAAGCATGGTCTCTTTAAAATTGTGAGATATTTGAAAGTATCGTATAGGTTTTTAATTATTTCAATACATTCTATGTGTTTGGGAACTGGACCCCACTTGCCTTACCAGGACAGACATGACTGTTAAAGATCTCACACAAGCTTGTTGCAGCTGGAAACCTGGCTTCTTGATATCTAGGGAGAGGCTGATTCTGTAATATTTTCTGTTATAGATTTCTACATCATAGAAATAATGATAAATTTTAAGAAATCTTTCTTTGAACAGTTGATGGAAATTAAACTTGAAAACTTTTGAGATCAACCCACTAAAGAACACTTACCCTTAGAAATAAAATTAAAATTAAGAGAAGGCCCTGAAGTCGATTTTACCCTCAAACACAGAAAACGTTGTTGGCCTGGAAGAGACAGATGAGTATACTTTTCTGTCTCTTGTGTACACATTGTGCAGTATAATAGCTGTTTATTGTAAGTGTAGCTGCATATAATTTTCAGACTAATTTAGTTAAAACTGAAGACAGTGAGTAAATAATGTTTACAAATCCTGGTTTTGAATTCTTATATTACTTCCACCTTTTTGAGCAGAATATTGTCATTAATTTAGTGAGATCACTTGTTATTTACATCATCTGCTCATCTTCTAAGCAGAAGGATTTTAAGCAACATAGAGCTGAATAGATTATTCTATATTTAATTTTAACTTGAAGTGTATATTTAATATTTGGAAAACTAGATGTACATTTACCATGGTTAAAACACTTTGATGTGACGAGGCACTAACACATGATTTCTTTTCCTCTCATATTTACTTGCACTTGTGTTATTTGGGGGGGGAAGAAAAAAAAAGAGAACATAATCCTTCTATAGTCTGTGCCCAACACAGGCTAAGAGTAAATGCACTTCTTTGGAAAAAATTTTATTTCAGATTTTACAAGGTCAAGTTATAGAAGCTCTTCAGCACTAAAACAACATGAAAAGGCTGTTTTCACTTACTGGAATATTTTTGTAACTCCAGACAAAGGAGAAAGAAGTACAACTTAGAACACCATCTCAATATGCATCTACAAATATGAAAACTAAATCAAAGTACCTGATTAAGTCTAGAGAACCAGATGAATTATTAGGAAGAACAAATCCTGCTACATCAGCTGCAAAAAAAAAAGGCAAATATTAGTCAATTCAAGAACTGCGCAAATACAGTTTCCCACTAACCAGCCCTTCCGCACCACCTAGTGCCTAACCCTGATTACGCATTTCTTTGTGAGCACATCCCGAAGTATGGAATGTCAGTCAGAGCTATAAAGGCACATTAGCCAAGGAGCTGAGCAAATTACTTGTGGTCTGGAATATCTCTGTAATTTAAGTCTTATGATGCTTATGTGGCATATGTTTTGGATTTGAAAAATATGTTAGCTAGCCTGAATTCTGTGAGAAGCAGCAGGAGCAGCAGCATGTTGTTAGTGCTCCACCAGCCTCATTTATTTTGCTTGTCTTGTGTGTTGTCATGAAAACATGTGATATGGACATTCTAGTCCTCCAAAAGTATGCAAGATCTGTTCAGGTCAGGAGCCTTGAACTCCTAAAGCATTGCTTGCTTTTTAAATTAAAATTATTTTTCGTATGTTAGAGAGCTTTATAGTATAGATGGGCAACATACTCATTCAGCGTTCGGTCAGCGGTACCAGTCTGGCAGAAGAACTGTTTTGAGCTGATTCCTTCTCAAACTGCTGGTGCAAAACAGTAGCAAGAGCTGACAATCCTCTGCTTCATCTAGAAGCTCAGTCCTAAAATCACAATCCTCATAAATACATTTATTTATGAGAAAAACTGAAAAAAAGACTATTACTAAAAGGTTAACTTTATCTTTGCATTGTTCTGTACTGATGCTTGGAGAGGCCCCTGCAAGTCATTAGCACCATTGATCAGGAGGGAAACTGTTTTTGAGCAACCAGTGTTTTGATTTGTCATGATTGTTCCTTCTCTGACGATACTGAGGGGAAAATGTTAGACTTGGTGCAGCTCATGCCTATTGTATAGTAAACTTAAACTATCTTACTTTCTGCAGAGTATTGACTTTGAGAGTGAAAACATTTTTTTATCTTTGTGGCATCACACCTGTTGTGACACAATATTTTTGGACCCTAAAATAGAAAAGTTTTCACAAGGAAGCACAATGATTCCTAACTTATGTTGGGGCTTTTCTCACCCACTTTATGTCTTTTTATACTTCTACCAGACCTTGGAGATTTGCCAGAAGTTTTGAACAATGCAGATGTTCCTGAGTTTTGCTTTTCTGTGGAAAAATAGCAAGTCCTTCCATCCTTCCCTAATGCTGATCTTTAATAAGAGACTAAATGCAGATCAACACCCCACTGAGCAATACTTTATTCAATAAGTGTCTAATAAGTTTTTCACTAAGTTGCTGAATTGGGAATAAGAGGAACCCAATCTCCATAAATTGACCTTTTAGCTTCAGCTGCGAAGCTATCTGCTGAATAATAATTATAAATAAATAAACCTTAACAAAAACAAAAACCAACAAACAGAAGCCAGGGAACAGCAAGGTTGGGCTGCTTCATGAATTGAAATGTACGCAAGAGCCAATGGTGACAGCGAGGCAGGGAGGACCAATGTCCTCATCAGCAAGGGTCCAGTCTGGCAGGACCTGAGCAAGGAGGACAGACCAGGACCAATAAGAGGACACAACTTTGGACAACAGCCCCTTGATGGCTGTGCAAATCCACAGTGACAAAGCAGGTCCAAGTCATGTCAGCAAGGCAAGGCTCAGCAAGAGAAGGGAGCAAAGAAGAGGAATACCCATGGCGTAGTGCAGGGAGGGGGTCAAGGCTGAGGGCTGCAGAGGATCTTGGGGTATTCAAGACCCTGACACAAAAGCCAAACTTACCTTGGAGTGAACCAAATCCATATTCAGATTTTCTAGTGATATATGAAAAAGTGGGGGGCAAGAAGGGGAGAAGGGCAATTATTTGCTTTGGCACAGCATCTTCCACTTCTTAGGCTGAATATTTATAAAGAAACCAAGAAAGCTAATTTCCCAGAAATGTCAGTGCCTGTGCTACTCTTTTACACCAAAGATCAGGTGGTGCAGCATATGTGTATGATGTGTGAGTTCTAACTTTCGGCTCCTTCTTCTCCTTTATAGAATTTAAGGCTACATTTCCTGTCTCCTAGGCTGTTCCCTGATAAGGCCTACAGAATGAGAAAAGGTATGTAACAGTGTTAGCTGACTTGGTGTTGGCAGCATGGCAAAAAAGTGTGTCATCTTCATCAGGTAACTTGGCCTATTCCTCTAGACTCACTGATTCATGAATTTTGATCTCATTTGAGAAAAAGAATACTTTTCTGATCCCTGGAAAACCACAACCACTTTGAAAGACTGCTTAGTGGTGATGCCTATTGCACTAGATCACTTTATTAATCCAAGAAGCTTTGGTGTTCTCACAGGCAATGCCCTTCCAGGGGCTTAAATAAAAGCTTCAGTTCACAAACCAGTGGCCCTAATTTTAACTTTCAGGACAGTATTTTCAGTAGGAAACTATAGTATAAACAGACAAACTGGCTTAAAAGATAAAAAAAAATGTTAAAGTGTGTATTGATAGTGACATTTTCAACACTTACAATTTCTCTTGTTTATGCTTTCTTTAGAGATTTTTTGTGCATTCCTGCTAATAAATGAACTTTGCTCTTATTCACAGGTGGCTCCTTTAATATATCAAACCGCATATCTAGTAATTTGCAAGAACCTTAATTTGCAGGCAAGTTTAACTGCTGGTCTTTGGGATCTTAATTTAAATGAGAATTGCACTCCTTGACTTGTTATTATTAATTTTGGGTGAGAATGCTAGGTCTTTCATTTATTTAAGTTATTCACTACCTCTTAAAGAGAATGGGATATTTCACAAGTTAAATTCATGTAAGCACTTTTAGTAATGGCTTTTTGCTTTAGATGATATCTGTACACCTATCATTGAAAGCCAGAAGAGAGAGACAGATGGAAGAAGGGGAATTCTTTAAAAATCCCTTTTGGTTTCTATCTGAATTTTATTATTTTTTAAATTCTTTAAAAAAGAAATCTATTAAAGGCTAACTGAAGGATGCACAAGTTAAAAAGAATACTTGTCAAAATAAAATGAGGTTCCTAGGTCTCTTCCAGGAAATGTTAGCAAATAAAAAGGTATATACATATCATCAGCTTGTATTTTTGTACAGAACTCTCTGATACAGGCAATTGAGAGTTCAGCCAAAAAATTAAAAAAAACAAAACCAAAAAAAACCAAAACCAAAAAAACCCCAAAAACCCAAAGATAATGCTGCACTCATTTGCTATGATTTATTGGAATGATTTGTCTAGATGTTGCAGCATTCTACAAATACCAAATACATTTAGAAATCTATTCAGTGAACATGACTTAGCTTTGATTAACTTAATCTTCCTCAATAAATGTATTTAAAACACAAAAGGTATGGAAAAAATAATGGCTGATTAAATACCGCAGAGTCTGCTACAGATTTATTTTAGCAGAAAATCCTGATGCCATAAACTATACTATTTGGCACACACCACTAATACAATCCTAATCTTGTAATACATCAGTGCAATATTGACAGAAGTACCTAATCTCATCTATTACAGTACAACATCTGACTTTTTTCTGACATATTTTACTAAGTAACTGTTTCCATGGATGTGTTGCACAAGAATGTGCTGCTATACAGTATACACGTTTCCCTATTAATTCAACATCTGTCACAATTTCAGACCATTGAATTTTGATGAACAATGATAAAACAGAATCTTTGATGGCTTCACAGGGAAAGAAACCTGTTTTCCCCATAATAGTTCTCCTTATTTCTGTGGTCAAATTTTCCTTTCTTCTTGGTCATCAAATCATATATCTATACTAAGTCTTACCAACATTTAACTCATCAAGGAAGAACGCAGATTAGCATTTTTTTGGAGGGCACAATCCTCTTCAATTTTAAGTTTCATTTAGTTTTTTCCCATTTCATTTTAAATGAATATGCATATGTATGTCCCTAACAGACTAAAGTTATGTCAGTAGCTTCTGGAACTGGCAACTGTTTCGATATTTCTTAGTTCTCTTTTGCTGGAAGGATCAAAGAAATTTTACTAAGATTAAATTGTATTTGATTCAGAAAGTACTTTTGAAGAAAATCTGCTTATAGATGACTAGATAAATGGTTCATTTTCTTAAATGATAAAATCTACTATTAATATACTGCTTTAGATGAAAAATTGTCCTGGAGTTTAATATGTTTCCAGTAAGAACTGTAACTGGTCACATCATATAGCATTTACCATCTACTAGTAGCAGAGAATGTGGAACCACTGGTGCAAAAACAGGTTTTAAACAGTGAGAGTCGATCCCACAGGGTATTTGCTTCCAGTTACGACCTGTTACAGCCTGATATAACCTATCTACCCACTTGAATATGTAAAGTTCTGTGTGTGAATTTACTGTAATAATAGGTCTGAAAGACATGTAAATAAGCAAAGTGTTTCTAAGTATAATTGCAGGAATAGACAAATTTCACTACTTACCCTCAGGTAGCAACGGATGTTTGGTTTTTATGTCACCTGCACATGTATCTCCATCCCAAATGCACGTGAAAAAAACATATCAAGTAGACACTAGTTTGAAGGTATTGCAGACAAAATTCACAAAATATTCCCCTGTAAGATCACCAAGCATTTGATCAGACATTTGCCAAGGTACAGTTTCCTGTCATAACTAAGCCGATAAAACTTTGAGATGCAGCCCAGTCTTTTTCTCTCCTCTTCCCCTGTATCATCCACCTTTATGCGGCTTCCCTGAAGGACGAGTTGATTCAGCTCGCTGATGGCAGAAAGTACATTTCTCAGCACGTGGGAGGGAAGAGGGAATTAATTTCCTATCATCAGATGAGTGAATCAGTCAACTCATCCTGTGGGCTCAAGCTTGCAGGTGAAAAGATAAGAGTGTGTAGATGGTAAACAGGATCTTCCAGTAGCTGTCTGAATTCAGATGTGGTGAAAAACTGTCCTTGTTACTCTGTAGTTGTGAATCCAAGAACACCTGTAAGATTACTTGGAAAATCTTCAGCAGAAATCACATGGCCAAGCAGTTTCTTCATGTGCAAAAGGATTTTTATATTTGCAAACAGAATTGCGTGTGCCACATGTACCCCATTTGTGACCCAAGTCTGAAGTGTCCCCTTGGGCTAGGTGGCATGCTGCCCAAGCACTTACAAGAACACAGTCACAACTCAGCAATAAGGTAACAGACACTGAGTTTGTCTTTTAGCTGGCAATTGCTTCTTTTAGCTTCTTGTGCAGATGGAGTGATGTTCTGTGTTGTTCTAGGGTTAAAGTCTAATAGTATAGCATAAATCCAATGGTTTCCATTAACTACTTTCCCTAGGTGCTGGAATAGAGCTGGAAAAGTGGCTTGAAGCTTGCAGCGGTCTCTGCTAGAGAGAGGCAACTCCCAGCATAGACATCTGCCTAACGTGTGCCCTCCTCTGCTCTGGTAATAACTTAAGTAACTGCTTTGAAATCCTGCTTGTGGTGGGTTAACTTGACTGAGGGTCAAACCCCCAGCCGGGCACTCTCTCACTCCCCCTTCTCAACAAGACACCGGGATAAAATGGGATGAAAAAGCTCGTGGCTGAATATAAACACAGGGACACCGATTACCTTCATGGACAAACCAGACTCCACTTGGGGAAAATTAATTTACTTTTTACCAGTTAAAATAGATTTGAATGGTGAGAAAAAAAATACAAAAATTAAAACAACACCTCTTCCCTGCCCCTTTTCTTTTCCAGGCTCAACTTAACTCCTCCATTCCCAACTTCTCTACCTCCTTCCTCCGGAGTGGCACAGGGCAATGGGCAATGGGGGTTGTGGTCAGTCTCTGCTGCTTCTTCTTCCTCTCACTTCTCCTCTGCTCCAGAGTGCATCCTATCCATGGAATGTGGTCCTTCAGGATAAACCTGCTCCAGCATGGGTTCCTCTAGGAGCTGCAGGGTGGATATTTGTTCCGGTGTGGTGTCTCCAGGGGCTGCAGGAGACTCTGCTCCGGTGCCCAGAACACGTACTCCCGCTCCTCCTGCGCTCACTTTGGTATCTGCAGGGTTGTTTCTCCCACATTTTTTTCCTCATTCTTCACTGTTGTGGGGCATTTTGCCCTTTCTTAAATATGTTATCCCAGAGATGCCACTGTCTTGGCTGAGGGGCTCAGCCATGTCCTGCAGTGGGTCCATTGGAGCAGGCTGTCTCCATCATGGAGGGCAGCTCCTGGTCCCATGTTACCTTGTCTACACATTATGGGCCAATTGCCCCAAATCCTATTGCTTGCAATATCCTTAAAACATAAATGACCTGTCTGTGAAAATATTGCTTTTCCTTGGGGATTGTGGGTTTATATATCTTTGTAAAAATGTCTTTACCCCATGAGGTCCTTGTGGATCCACAGCAGTGATAGCGATGCTGCCAGTTACCCAGGTCTAGTTTCACTGTCCTGGAGTCTAACATTTATTCAAATGTCTCTGTTCCTACTTTGACAAACAAACAAACAAGCCTTTTACCAGTCCCACATACTTTTCCTGTGGTAGCTTTTGCTTTAGTCATATATCATTCTTCTACAAGACATGCTTCTTAGTAAAGGCATTCTAGATTTTATTATTCTTTGCTTTTATGATTTAGCTATATGGTGCATGATCAGGATCATGGCTAAGCATAAGAATATTTTGATGGCTGTACTGAGCCAGTCTAAATATCAGTCTAGCTGTAGCCCCATATACTGTCTGACATGAGCAGGAACACTTAACTAAAACCATAGAAAAAAACTGGCTATTTTGTCATACCATTCCAGGAATGAGGAGGTAAGGACCTTTAAGAGTTGTAACTTGTACTCCCATCGCATCTTTCTTAACGGACAATTATATCAATTTGTTGAAACCATTTATATTTTATCCTTTAGAAATTAAAATACTGTGTATATAGTAGTAGTTTACTACACATACTGCTTTGCATTATTGCACAGAATTATGAAGTCCTGTGACTCTTCTCATTCATCTTTAGATTAAAAAAATTATTTAACCTGCAAACTCTGACCTTAGGTAATTTATAAACACATACAAATGGTGGAAGCTTCAGAGAAAGAGAGAGAGAGAGAGAAGAAAGGAAGACAGGAAGAAAGGAAGAAAGGAAGGAAGGAAGAAAGACAGGAAGGAAAGAAGAAAGGAAGAAAGAAAGAAAAGAGAAAATGTGGTCTGGCAATATCCGTGTCATCTTTCTTTTCTGCATGAGTGCTCCATTTTACAAATTCAATTTAGTGACCTTACCTTCCTTGAATTGGAATCCATTTCCAGGACCCAGATATGCTTCTGGTGTGATGCAAATATTTATTAGCCAGTAAATCAAAGTGGGTTTAGGGACCTGTCTTAACGCTAGAATGTGATTTCTTGTCTTAAAGTAAAAAAGGGGGAGATTTTAATTTGGAAGCTGGAGGAAAAATAAAGACACTTAATCTTCAAGAGTCTCTAACTTTTAGTTAATTTCAAAAAAGTTTCTCCTTTGTGTTGTAGGTAAGAAAGAGACTGAGCAAGAAAAAACTGAATGAGAGAAAGAAAAAAATATTTCTTTGAGATACCAGCTATTATTTCTTTGTAGCTAAATTTTATTTTTGTATTTCATATAGCTAACAGCTAATGTTAGGGCTTTTGATCTTTGTTTTCTTAGCTGAGGGTGATGCTTGTATGCGAAATGAGAATGAAGTGTTTCAATTCTATCATGAGGTACGTCAGGCAAGGTCAACTCAAAGTAAAGGAATAAAATTAAATTTTTCTGATTATCTAAAGATACAATGGAAACACATTTTTAAATTTGTCTTCTGAGTAATTCAGAGGCTAAGAAATAACTATTATAAAATTACTATAAAAATCTCTTAAACTGCTCAAAGTGGTTCCTGTGTTTCCAAAGTACAAAACCTCTAGACCACTCAGCCTGGTCTCTGGTGTGGTCTCACAGTGTCTCTCGAAGCTGCAGTTAAAGAACTCTAAGTTTTCATACTTGGAGAAGTTGTTTCACTGTAAATCAGAGAGTGAATTTAAAGCTAAATGCTTATACCACTAAGGATAGTCTGGTTTAATTTATATGGCTTTGGAAGTGTTTCAGCTTAGGCCAAGAAAAGAGTAAGATTGCTGATGCTGGTCATTTTGGCAGCATAGTGTGTACCATGCTGTAAAAATCACCTGCCTAAGCAAGCACTTAGTATGCAACTCTTAGCTTATTTCCTGGGTGAAACTACTGAAATGGTTTTAAACATCATAAATCACATTTCATGATACCAGTTGATATCTGTAATCTACACCAGTATTTATGGCACAGCATATATCTGTGAAAATCCTCTCACCTTCATAGATAATATAATAGGCAGTATTATATTAACAGTAGGTTCTTCACATCAAAATTATTTGTTTCTGGGGATATGTGAAAGACATTGGGCATTCTAGGAGATGGAAACGTGGATGAAATAAAACCAGTTACGGATGAACAAAAATCTCTGGGTGGACATTTTCTTCTGTAACTTGCATCAGAGTTGAATCTTAACTTCTGCTTCACGTTTTACTGAAGCAAAAATGTACTGGCATGAATGACAATTCTTTGTGAACGCAACCTGTGTGACTTGTAGGTCAGTGAAAGGGCTAGCTGCTTTCTGTGATTGTTCGAAGGAAATATGGTGGCTTGACCCCAGCTGGCAGCTAAGCTTCTACCCAGTCACTTGCTCACTTCCCCCCCCAGCAGGATGGGGAGAGACTTGGAAGGGAAAAAACAAGGGAGAAAACCACTTGTGGGTCAAGATAAAGACAGTTTAATAATTGAAGGAAAAAATAAAAAGGAAAAAGAAACAAGTCATGCAAAAGCAATCATTCACCACCGATGCCCAGCCAGTCCCTGAGCAACAACCACTTTGGGAAGATTCCACTCACCCACTCATTTTTATTGCTAGGCATAACGTTATATGTCATGTAATATGTCTTTGGTCAGTTCAGGTCACCCTCCCAGCCTCTTGCCCACCCCCAGCCTACTAGCTTGGGGGCAGAGAGAGAAACAGAGAAGGCGCTGAGGCTGTGCAAGCACCACTCAGCAACAGCCAAAACATTGATTAGTGTGTTATCAACACTCCTTTGCTCCCAAATCCAAAACAGCACCATATGGGCTGCTGTGAGGAAAATTAACTCCATCCCAATCAAATCCAGTACAAGTAAATTCCACCACCTGCCTCTGATGTGAGGCCAGCCTGAGAGGGACTCTTCCATCAGTCCTACCATCAGTTTCTTCTTCAGATACAGATTCTATCCGGTTTTGCGTAAGAAGGGGCTAACATGGGCTTTGCTGCTGCTTGTGTAAGGGTTTTGACATTGCTGATATGGAAATTCAGATGTACCTAAGGAGCATAAATTCAGCTCTTGAACAACTCTTGAAAAAATCATATTTTTAACCTTATTAAAGTAATAAGAAATAATAAATGAATAAGGCAAAAATATATCCTTTATTCTAGAAAATTGGCATTGAAGCAGTAGATTTAAAATAAGGGGTTTACATACATTCTGTCTGTGTGTTCTACTGCCTGTTATTATGGTGATCTGGTATAATTAGTAACAAAACTAATAACTTTCAGCTGTCAAGAAAGTGGGTAATTTTCCATAGGTCTCTTGGTACTAAATACATAATAGATTGTTTGGCTATTCTTCTTTGTGGTATAATCATTTTTATAATAAGTATAATCTTTGCCTGTTGTTTAATTTCTTAGGCATTGTTTTACAAGTAAAAGGTGCTGATTTTATAGTCCTTCCAGTTTATTTGCCACATATCAGATGGCAAACAACTTTGCATGCCTGTTTTTGTATCAGCAAGAAATGCAGTAGCCAAAACCAAAGATTTTATGGGGAAGTGGAGGAGGGCAGGGAGATGAAGAAGGCAAAGTTGGACCTGAAGTATTTTTTATTGTACACCATGGATAAATATTGGCTGAATGCTAAAGAAATCACTAAATCAGAATAGAAGTGTAGGAGTTTTCCCCTTCTGAATTATCCAGAGTCGGATAATTAAGTGAGAAATCCTCTCTTAATACTGATCCTCCAATGTCTTGTAATCCTTTCAAGACATTAAATATTACTGGATTAATGACTGTTAGTGTAAAGCTTTGCTACAGAAGCACATTTTTTGTTAAGCAATAGTAATAAAGAATTTCCACTTGGAATTCAGACATAGGTAATTGGAAAGCCAATATATACCTTTAAACAGAAAACAAGGTACAGTGTAATATCTTAAAATCTGCCTTTCTGTTTCTCAAAGTAATATATAGGGATCTCCATATTGTAACATGTAATAGTTAAATGCTTCATGATTGAGAGTGGCTAGTGCTTTCCAGAGAAGTATATGGTTCTTTTTCCTGTTTCTAGGGTCTCCTCCCATCTTAGTACACACTGGCTTGCTTTTGCTATTCCTTCTTTCTTTACCACTTAGGCTTTCCCACTGCTTCAGTTACCCGTTCTTGCTCCATTTTGGTTTCATCATTTGACTTCTATCCTGCAGACCCAATTTTCTATTGCTCTGCCTCGTTTTTCCCTTTTCCCCGAGTACTGGGAATTTGTAGTCAAAATAAGGAATTATGAAGTTTTCACTGTATCTGTTTCAGTTTTCCTGAAGATTAATTTGATTTGACATTCAGCTCAACCTTTACTTCACATACTTTCTATTTGAGTGTTATTTGCAATCAGATTTTTTTCAAAATTAAACATAAAATTAATATTTTCCCCCAAATTGTTATATCTTTATCATTTAGATGCAAGTGACAAATTTTATAATGCAAAAATATTTTTAGCATTTTCTTACCAATCAAGAGCCAATAGGAAGTGAAAATAGCAAAAATAATTCCTGTGTATTATAAATCTATTAGAAAAATTACTTTAAAACACAAGAAAAATGTACTCTTTGATTTAAGTATTGTATGTGGCAAGATTTTGGTAGTGGGGAGGGGGGGGGTTGCAGAGGTGGCTTCTGTGAGAAGACACCAGAAGCTGCCCTCATGTCGGGCAGAGTCAGTTCCAGCCAGTTCCAAGACGGACTCACTGCTTGCCCATCAGCAACATTGATAGCATGTCTGTGATAGTATATTAAAGAAGGGGTAAAAGCACTGCACAACTGCAGCCAGAAGAGATGACTGAGAATGTGTGAGAGAAACAGCCCTGCAGACCCCCAGGTCAGTGAAGAAGGAGGGGAGGCAGTGCTCCAGGGACCGGAGCAGAGATTCCCCTGCAGCCCGTGGGGAAGCCCATGGTGAGGCAGGCTGTCCCCCTGCAGCCCAGGGAGGTCCACGGGGGAGCAGATCTCCACCTGCAGCCCGGGGAGGACCCCACGCCGGAGCAGTCTGTTCCTGAAGGATTGTACCCCATGGAAAGGACCCATTCTGGAGCAGTTCTCGAAGAACTGCAGCCTGTGGGTGGGACCCCATGCTGGAGGAGGGGAAGAGGATGAGGAGGAAGGAATGGCAGGGACAAACTTTTAATGAACTGACTGCAACCCCCCTTTCCCATCCCCTGCTGCCGCTCAGAGGGAAGAGGTAGATAAGTCAGGAGTAAAGCTGAGCCTGGAAGGAAGGGAGGGGTCAAGGGATAGTGTTTTGAATTTTGTTTTATTTCTCACTATCCTACTCTGTTACAATTAATCAACAATAAATTAAATGAGTTTCCCTAAGTCGAGTCTGTTGCCCGTGATGATAATTGGTAAGGGATCTCCTGTCCTTACCTCGACCCACAAGCATTTAGTTGTATTTTCTCCCCCTGTCCTGTTGATGGAGGGGGAGTGAGAGAGCAGCTTGGTGGGCACCTGGCAGCCAGACAAGGTCAACCCACCACAAGTATGAAAACAGAAATAAGCAATGTCTTCAACTTTAAGGAGCCTTAGAAAATTTAGAGGATCTCTTTCTTTCCCGCTCTCTATGTCACAAACTTAGAGGATCTCTCCCCCCCCACTCTAGAAAATTTAGAGGATCTCTCTTTCCCCCTCTCTCTCTCACACACACAATCTTAAGCAAATTGCCAGGTGAAAACCCTTCTAGCAGAAACTTCTTAATTGAGGTTTTCTTTGTAAAAAAAATTAATTAAAATGCAAAATATTGTAAGTCTCCCAATCTTTCTTCCACAGAGAAATAAAAAAGTAAGCTGATTATTTAAGAAGCTTGTTTTCCTACAGTATCTGAGCTAGGTATCTAATTTTAGATGACATGAATACTGCTTTTCAAGGTGCTCATTAATGTATGAAGTTGGAACTGAGTGTCCCTGATTGTGCTTATTTCAAGACAAGAGTCTGTAGAATTTGGGAATGAAATCTTTGCATGTTATTGGAAAATTCCTTTAAAAACTCGGTGGCCTAATGTATAATTTTTAGGTTTGCTGGTCCTGGTTTCAGCTGGGATAGAGTTGTCTTCCTAGTAGCTGGTATGGTGCTATGTTTTGAGTTCAGTATGCGAAGAATGTTGATAACACTGATGTTTTCAGTTGTTGCTGAGTAGTGTTTAGACTATAGTCAAGGATTTTTCAGCTTCTCATGCTCAGCCAGCGAGAAAGCTAGAGGGGCACAAGAAGTTGGCACAGGACACAGCCAGGGCACCTGACCCAAACTGGCCAACAGAGTATTCCATACCATGGGACGTCACATCTAGTATAGGAACTGGGGGTGGGGGCGGGGAATCGCCACTCGGGGACTGGCTGGGTGTTGATTGGCAGGTGGTGAGCAATTGCCCTGCGCATCATTTGTACATTCCAATCCTTTCATTATTGCTGTTGTCAATTTATTAGTGTTATCATTAATAATTTCTTCTTTTCTGTTCTATTAAACCATTCTTATCTCAACCCACGGGTTTTTGCTTCTTTTCCCGATTTTCTCCCCCATCCCACTGAGGGGGCAGGGAGTGAGTGAGCTGCTGTGTGGTGCTTAGTTGCTGGCTGGGGTTAAACCACGACAGCTGGTAAATTCTGTTCAGTTACATGACTGTTCTGTAACATTAATTTCTAAATTTTTCTCTTAATCTGAACACTTTCTTTTAAAATTGTGCAGGCAGTGTTCAACACTGAGCCAGTGTTAGGGATTAACATAATCTGATCTCTGTGACACCACATTTGTTAAGCTGGTTTCCACATAAGCACAGAGAACTATTGAATTGTGTGGTCATAATTGCCTAAAATGATGTGAAAAAAAAGATTCATACCCCAAGAGGTAAGAGCATTTACTTACAGGGGGGATGTGAGGGACTGTGCTGAATTGCTGACTCACGGTGCTGCTGACTCATGGTGCTGCTGCCCCAATACCCTGCTGTTGTAGGGGAGTACGCACAAGACGTCCCCAAAGAAACCACCATACCTGCGCCTGCCAAGCTGTGCTTGCCCGATAGGGTAATGAGCTCTGTGGAAATGGGTGGACTTTTCCGAAAAATTGTGGGGACTGGGACAATAAGAGCACTGCGTGCTCCCCTCTCAAGAACGAAAGACCCAAACATGGAAAGACATCGGAAGGACTGTGACACCTGGCTCTGAAGGAGAGACACCTGACTGGCAGCAGAGGAACCCGACTCTCCATCACCGACATCGGAACCGACTCAGCGGGACGTTGCTGGCTTCATGGTGGTGGTAACTAGTCTTGCTACCTCTCTTCTGTTCACTTGCTTAGGTCTGCCTCTTTTTCTCCTTCCTCCCTCTGTTCTATCGCAGCTATTGGTTATTGTAGGGAATAAAAGTTGTAAGGTTGTACAGCATCTGACCTTGTTTGTGTCTTAATCTCACTCTCAGGATCATTTAACAACCCTCCCCGATATTGGATCAGGACAGGGGAAAAAAACCCCAAAACCTGTTCTTAAGTCTGCAGTTTTTAAATTTACAAGAACATGTTTGCTCCTAATTTTTCCTGTAGTGCTAGATTGCAAATGCCTTTCTGCATTTTTAATTCTTTTTTGAATGACTTTTTGCATATTCCTGCCAATCTAGCAAGATTTACTGTGCTTTTCAAATGTAGTATCATCCCATATTTGCCCATTCTAGAAAACTGCATTTTTGAAACAGTATGATGGGAGGAATAAAAGCCTTTCTGAAATTTCTACTGTAACCTGTTCTAAGAGTCTTGGACAAGATGGAAAGAATGGTAAGTAGAGGCTAGACATCAGGGAAATATAAGCAGCAACTGTGCAGGAGAACATCAGAACAGAAGACATGTCTTACTAGGTCAGACCAATCATCCATTTATCTATCTTCAACACTTGCAATAGGAAATATGATGCTGGAAGACACCATGAGCCAGGCCCCTTCTCTGGCTCATACCCATCATACACTGCTGGTATTAACAACTGTTGTTACAGAAATATTAGAACATACATCCCTGCGAAGGGAAGATAAAAAAATAATAATTCAGGGGTTTCTTGAAAAAGAGAATATTTTTTTCTCTTTTTTTTAACTTATTTAAAAGCTCTTTTATCCCTAAGTCCAGAAACTGCTTTTAACAAAGCAGAAAAGGACTCTTTCTTTTGTGGGATGTGTCTTGTCAAATGCCAAATAAACAACCGTGATATAACGCATGGCATAGTAATGTTGTCAGGTATCTGAAAAGGAACTGTTCATTCCCACTGCACAGGAGTTGGAATAAACATTCCCAGCCCATATTTCACTCAGCCAGGTTCAGACTCTCAGACTGATCCTGTAACACACATTAAAATATCACAGTTTCCTCAGAGATACTTTTTTTCTGTTTGTGGTTTGTTCATGAATAACTGAAATGACATCTTTCCTTCTGAGCTGTGACTGTTACATTAAATCAGGCAACACTTTTCAGATGCATGTGTAAGTTGCATTGACATTTAATTTCCATTACATTTTTTCAGTATAATAAATGCCCCCGATGTTTACAGAAAATGAATCCTGAAGATTTTAATGGATACTGGAGTCAATGGAAAGATGGTTTTTGAAGGAAGGAACAGTGATTTAGGATGGTTCCATCTGAGAAGATATGTAACAAGTCTTTCTCGGCAGAAGAAAACAATTTAGAAGCTTTTACTCCATGGAATAGATAAAATTGTCATAGTTAGAAGTCAGTGTAAATTGCTGGCCAAAGCAGATGCACACTATCCAAACATATAACTTAGTGGGAACAGAAAAACAGGACTATTTAGTTTAAAAAAATATGTTTATTCACTTACTTGAATATGCCATTTACTATAATTCTGTTATTGCCTTAGTGCACAGTAACTACCAGTTTTTCAAATTAATGTTTTTGTACATTGCTATCTGTGAAATTTTCAAAGCAAATATGTCGGATAAGCCTTCGATTCCTGCTGAGCACACAGCCACTAATGTGACATTGCCTGGAGATAAAAGCATCGTTGTTCAGCATGCTTTTGGATATGGCTCTGCTTTCCTTACTTATGGCAAAGTCATTATTTTCAAACCAAAGCATGTTCTCACAAAGATCAAGCGTTTTCCCAAGAAGGAATAATGACAACATGGTACAGTGGAACTGAAAAAGTTAAAAGCCATATAAACTACTGATCAAAGGAGAGAAATATTGTCAAAAGAAGAAATTGTATTTTTATTTAAGACTGAGCTGCTTACACAGAGGAACAGATAATTATGAGATACATTTTAGAACCCTGGAAAAATTATTTGTTTCTTTCATATCAGGAAGGATTTAGTTTTATTGTTGCTGTTTGCTTTTGTTTTGCACACCACCCACAATCCCACCCCCAGAGGAAAAAAACATTTAAATGGTCTATGTTGAAGCATACTGCAAGATAAACTTGGTGATTAATATCTAAATATTTGTATCAGTATTATTCTGAGGTCAAAAACTCAGGTTATGTTGTTAGATAAAATACTAATTTCTTAGCAAATTATTACTGGCATATGTAAGGCTAAAAATAAAATTTAAGTACCTCGTGTTACCTGTTTTATGCTAACATGTTTATCCATTTCTTAATTGATCTTGGTGACAAAAATTGAATTTTCATTCTGAGTGATGCATACTCATCAGAAGAATGAAAGATATTAAGTTATAATTGTAGGAAGGAAAATGGATATAAGGTCAGTGAAGTAGGGTGAAGCAAGCACATGAGAGGCTGAAGTTAAATAAGGAATTTTACAGGAAGCTAAAGAAGACAGTGGAAGATAAAAAATGATATTCTGTCTTTCTGATTTGGGGAACTGTCCTGCTCTTGGCATCCTGCAAATGTTACATAATTTCCAGTACTTGCTTACACCAGTCAGTAGCACATTCCAGTCTTTCCATTACCGATGTTCTTGTGACACATTGATGATTACTTAGTTCAGAAGTGCAGATTCCTGCAGCAGCCTAGTTGGATAAAATCCAACCATGGAAATAAACAAAAAATAATGGCTTATTTCTGAACTTGTGCACTGTTTTACCTAGGGTTTTGCCGTAAAGCTTGTATAGGTCACCAAGCTAATCCTTATGTTCAGCCTTCTGAGAGCCTGCTCTAGTAATTGATCCACTCATAAAAGTTTGAAAATCAGACCAATGATACTGCTCTAGTTTTGAATCCTGTTTATCCATCCAGATAAGCACATCAGATATAGTTTAGACGTACTTGGTGTGGGCTTGAGGCGTATACACAGCCTTGGTTACCTCTTATGATGCCTTCCATCTCTTTGATCCATCTTAAAAGCCACTTCTGTAATAAGATCAGAGACTATGTACTGATCATATATGCACAGACTTTAAAACTTATCTAAAGGTCACAGCCACGCCAGCAGATAAGGTGTAAATCAAAGATTCAATGCTTTTTTCATAAACACTTTTCTCAATGCAAACATTTCTAATAATGATCATCCCAATTAAAAGTATATGTATCTAGCTGTGGCTTCAAAAAAGGTTTTTTTGCTTGAAAAGTGTTCTCATAAGCTTTTCTTCTTGTTCCAAAGCACATATATTCAAAGAGATATAACATGTAAAAGAATGATGGATTGGTTGGGTTTTTTAAGGAATTCTACATAAAATATTGGAAGTACAGCAGTGTACAATGTGATTATTCCATCTTTGCTTTGCAAAATTTTGCTCTTGTGAACTAAAAATGCTAGCGAGACATTATCATATTGATTATTTTAATTTTTACCTTTTCATCTAATTACGAAGTTGAAGAGGGTTGTTTTTTGTTTTGTTTGTTGTTTGTTTTTTTTTTCCTATTCCTTTGGCATTAAATGGCTTCCAAATAGCTTCCGAGAATCTACTCTTTTGTGGCAAAAAATGGAATGCAGAAAAGTAATTTATATGTCAGATGGCTACTGTTACCTTCTGTGTACAAGCCTATTTTTCAAAATAGTGATTTTCATCACTCTGGAATCTAATTTGAACCATTCTGAAATGACAATTATTATGAACTATGTTAGGATCTTTTGTTTCCTGACACTAATGCTGTTATCTTTACGGACTTTCCTGTCTAACCTACAATAGCTCAGTGTTAGGAATACATTTAAATATATTACTGTATTTGAATAATTACATATTTGATTTTTTCGAAAAAGAATGGCACCAAATCCTATTATGAATCACCAAGCGTATGAAAAATTATCCTTATTTTTTTCTTTTTAATAGTTATTGAAATAAGCCGATGCTGGCAGTGATTAAATTGTCAAATTCCCAGGGGTGAGGCACTATTACTAATGGTTTGCATCATAAATGTTAAATTACTTGAGATAAATTGACAAGAAAGTTGATTAATGCATTAATTTGCAATACTGTGAATTCTTAATTAAGTAATGCATAGGTAAATGTCTGCCTTTGTACTATAGCAAACAATTTGCATTACAAATAAAGAAAAAAGTATGTATACATATACATAAATAACAGTGAGACAGAAAAACATGGAGCTGCACATCTCCTCATTTTAAAATCAAGAACAAATTAAACCCTCTGTTGGTATTTCTTCAGTGAGTAAGTACTAGTCCATGCAAGCAACCTGTAAATAAGGTTCTATAACAGGAAAATAAGCAGTGATTATAGAATCATAGAATGGTTTGGGTTGGAAGAGACATTAAAGGTCATCTAGGTCCAAACCCCCCTGCCATGGGCAGGGACACCTTCCACTAGACCAGGTTGCTCCAAGCCCCATCCAACCTGGCCTTGAACACTTCCAGGGATGGTGCATCCACAAACTCTTTGGGCAACCCGTTCCAGTGCCTCACCACCCTCACAGTGAAGAATTTCTTCCTTACATCTAATCTAAATCTACCCTCTTTCAGTTTAAAGCCATTACCCCTTGTCCTTTCACTACATGCCCTTGTAAAAAGTCCCTCTTCAGCTTTCCTGTAGGCCCCCTTCAGGTACTGGAAGGCTGCTATAAGATGTCCCTGGAGCCTTCTCTTCTCCAGGCTGAACAGCCCCAACTGTCTCAGCCTGTCTTCATAGGAGAGGGGCTCCAGCCCCCTGATCACCTTCGTGGGCTTCCCCTGGACTCACTCCAACAGGTCCATGTCCTTCTTATGTTGGGGGTCCCAGAGCTGAATGCAGTACTGCGGGTGGGGTCTCACCAGAGCAGAGTAGAGGGGCAGAATCACCTCCCTCAACCTGCTGGTCACCCTTCTTTTGATGCAGCCCAGAGTACGGCTGGCTTTCTGGGCTGCAAGTGCACATTGCCAGGTCACACTCAGCTTCTCGTCAACCAACACCCCCAAGTCCTTCTCGGCAGGGCTGCTCTCAATCCACTCATTGCCCAGCCTTTATTTGTGCTTGGTATTGACCGCAACCCATGTGCAGGACTTTGCACTTGGCCTCATTGAACTTCATGAGGTTTGCACAGGCCCACCTCTCAAGATGAAAGGGTTAATATAGCTGTCAGATCAAAGATGGTCTATCTGACTCTGAAAGAGGACAAATTGCACTGGTTCTTGCAATTCCTTCAGACTCTAGTCTGTGTTTCCAGGTTTCCATTTGATTTCCTTATTTTGCATCCCAAATTGTCTGTATCCTCTATCTTATACTAACACTTAAAGTAATATTAGCTATATACGTCCCCTTAATTACTAGTTTCCCAGTCCCATGCTTATTTTCTTTTAAATTGGTGGGAAGGGATCTCAGAAGTATCTGAGTTCCTAAAATATCAAGTAACCACAGAGTTAATCAATTAGCATACAGAAAAAGGAGATAGGGAATAGAAACTTCAAATTACGTAGAGGTAGAGACAGTATAGGATAATGTATGTAAGCTATGAAAACACATATTTGGCAGGTCCTTGGCTCTAAGTGTTGCTGAGGAACAGAAACCATGAATGAACTGAAGAAAGAAAAAGGAAAAGAACATGACAGTGAATAGAAATGAAAATGGAATAAGAGAAAAAGGGAAAAGAGTTTGAGAGGTAGAGAAGAGAAAGAATAAGGAGAAGAGCCTTGTATAGTATCTTACAGAAAGGAAAAAGAGCTGTGAAGGAAATCATACAAAAGAGAAAAAAATGTAATATGAGAAAGTTCTAGTAAGAATAAAATATACATCTTGTAATTAACATAACGAGACACCAAAGAATTCAGTGCCAGTGAGAAATGCAGTAGTTAAGTTAGATGGATGTGGTTATGGATGAGACATATTCTTTCCCAAGATGATCTGAAGGTAGACTGGCATTTAATAAAAAAAAGGTATGATGCAGCTCAATGATTCTCTTAAACAAGTACAAAACCCAGTACTACAATTAAAGCTCTTCTTTTTATGCATCAAAATACAGTCAGCGTCACCTAATCAGAAGAAACAGTTTCCCTTTAAGTTAAAATGAAAAAAACTAAACATCTAAATAAAACCAGGACTGGCTGGAGCACATCCCGTATTTTGCCACAGCAGTTGCACAGGCTGTGCTGGAGTTGTCCACCCCGACACCCTGATGCTGGTGTTCTGCCTGGGGAGCCAGTGGGTGGAAAGGAAGCTTGGTAGAGAGGTCATACCTTAAATCAAGCTCTGTAGTGAGTTTCCATGTTACTACTTTTTTTCTTTAACATGTAACCTTTTTTTCCTTATGTTTCCCTTTTGTATAATAAATCCCAGGTTCATTAAAAGCATCTGCTGGCACAAATACTCAGTGCAACAGTAACTGGGAATTTAATCAAGCAAATCTCTTAATTCATTCCTCTCAGCTGTACCTGATTATACAGTATAATATTTCTGGGACAGATTTCCAAAGGTATTTGTGTATTTGATTTCCATTAAAATCATTAAATCTATAGAATTTAAATACGAAAACATTTTGCAGAAAATATTCTTTGTTCATTATTTATAAGATTCCAATTTATCTTCCATCCTGCATATAACCTGCTGTCCCTGCCCCACACAAGTTTTAAAATGCTACAGAAAATCTACATTAAAAAACCAAACCAACAAAACAACAAAAAAACCTATTCAATAAAAAATACAAAACAGATGGAAAAATAGGTTGGTAAAATGATATAGATTAATACATTTTTCTCCTCCATATTTTGGGAAAATTCATATCTGCAAAGTTGTGCTGAAACCCTATTCATTTTGATTAGATTATCATGTCTTTAAATCATATCTTCAGTCTCCCATTTCTTCATAATATTCCAACTATGACATTTTTTCAGTTGAAAATGAAACCACAATGTCAGAAAACAAAGTCAGGAGTTAAGCTGGTACCTCTGTGCCAGGAAAAAATATTCAGCTGCTTCCTCAAGGGAAATTTGCAATCCCTAACGTAGGAGCCTCTCTTCACTGAAGACAATGCAGAAGAGCTGCCTCACGTATTCTGTCTGAGCCACCATCCAGGGGAAGTAGATTTCTCTCAAGACACATCTATGGAAGCACTGCTGCCAAATACTATGTACTTACTGAGTGCAAAATGCTGGGGAAGGGTCACGCTGTCAAAACCCATGAAAAGTGGGGTATCACTCACTCCATGTGTTAGAGCAAAGCTGAGGTCCCTGCAGTAAGGTCTGTCTCCTCTGCCTCTCAGGCTTCCTCGTCCTGTGCCTTCCCTCACTCCTTCCAGCTTCTTTCCACCAAAGGAAGGTGGAAAGGGGTTTGCATGTGTGAAGTAACGGATACGATCAATACTTTTGGCAACAAAATCTAAGTATAACTGTGAGAGAGAAGACCGAAGATTGCATCTATTCAGTCCTATGTCTAACACAAGGGGAGCTTTACACTCCTCTGTCTTGCTGTTAACCAAAGCTAAGATGTGCTGTCAAAGGCATCTTTTTGTTTGTTTGTTCGTTTTGTTTTGGTGAGTAGGAAATGGAATTAACACAGGTCAGAGTTTGACACAGGTTCTCATGAATGTAAAATGGGAACCTATCTGCTACTGAGGTGCCTCCAACCAGAGGTTAGATCTCCCGTTTAACACCTGCCTAATCCCACTCATACCTAAAAGCTTTGTCACAGCGTTGAGAATATTTCTGTTCCTCAGGCTGAACTACAGGTCACTATGTAGCCATGTTCAAAGTCAATTGGTATTTGATAATGAATGAAATGCAAAGAATTACAAAACAGCCATTTCAAACCCCTTTGTTCCATTCTCTGATGCTTCTGGAAGCATGGAAAGACAGTGAATTCAAGAGAGAGAAATGGTAAAAATACTCAAGTGATTTTCCACTTTGCCACTATTTAAAACTATAAACTATTTTTCTTCTGCTTGTAAAGAAAAGTCACTAATCCAGATAACAGTGTACAGTCATACAACATATGTCATAAGAGTGTTGCTTCAATAAGTTAAACAATACTATATGGACAACTGTGGGCTTAGTTTACTACTTTTTCAAACAACTTTCTTCTGAGTTGTTCTATTGAATATTTTCCTTTCACTTTTAAACACAGTTATAACTTATTACAAGGATACTTAGAATCTTTTGAATTATAAATATCTACCTTCCTCTTTTTTATGCATGGCTTCCCATATCAACCAAATATGCCAGTTATGTGATAGTTATTATCTTCTGAACACTGTTAAATGGTATTTAGGCATGTGAAAGGAAACAGCGGTAGCAGTTTGAACCCTTGCTAACTAGGTGACTCAGATTAGAGTCTATTCCAATACTGTCTATAAAAGGAGAGATCCCTGTTCTTATTTTTCAATTTTTGTAATATACTTTTGTCTTTCAGTCATAGAATCATAGAATCATTTAGGTTGGAAAAGACCTTCAAGATCATCGAGTCCAACCATTAACCATGTCCACTAAACCATGCCCTGAAGTACCCCATCCACTCGCTTTTTTAATATCTCCAGGGATGGTGACTCAACCACTGCCCTGGGCAGCCCATTCCAATGTTTGACAACCCTCTCAGTAAAAATTTTTTTCCTAATATCTAACCTAAATCTCCCTTGCCTCAACTTGAGGCCATTTCCTCTCATTCTATCTCCAGCCACCTGACAGAAGAGACCAGCACCCGCCTCACTACACCCCCCCTTCAGGTAGTTGTAGAGAGCAATAAGGTCTCCTCTCAGCCTCCTCAATGAGTGCATATGGACTCAGTCAGACACCACCCTCAGTTATGTCTACTGAAGAATTTTTCTGTTCAAAGTTTGCAACCTCAGAAGTGAACCCTCAGACCAACACAAAGCATTTGACTTCCTAACTTTTTGTCGTCTGCCTAGTTCAGTTAGTTGAAGGGAGTTTAGCTCACTCTATAACATTCACTGAGAATTAGGAATCTAAGGATGGTATTACTCAGTTCAGGCCTCCTTTTGATCCCATTATCCATTGAGTCCTCCTTCATTTATTTCCTTTCTCTCTTGAGTTAATGTGTACCCAGATTTCCCACTTTCTGTGGGAAAGTTGTAATTATCTCATTAGGCATTTTATGATGTAACACATAGTAAGGCACTCTGTGGTGCGCTAGGTTTTATTTATAGAAGACATCTACATCTACCTTTCAAGGTTGTTCCACTTAGCATTGGGTAATTAAATACCCCACTGTGGATGTGAGAAAGTCAGGAAAGGAGAGAAAAATGCTGTGTAATCCAGAAAGTGGGATACTCACCTGAGTGTGAAGGAAACTTTACTGCTTTGGTCTAATAATCTTTTCACCATTATATAGTGCATACATCAAGGCTGGAAACTGTAAACATTTGTCTGCAAAATCCTTCTTGTTTGGATTGAAAATACTACCCTTTCCCGAATCTGATAGCTAAGGCAATGAGAAGAGAATGATCTACATAAAAATCCACATCAGAAGGAGAAACTGAAAAAAATGTTTCATGTACTGCAAGCGAACGCACTCATTTCTGAACTCTGCAGATGAGAGGGGGGGACTATTTTGTAAAGCCTAACTGATAAGGCGTATTTGAAAAATGCCCATCAGTTCCATCCCAGGAAATGAAAAAAAAAATCCAAAAGGGTATAATCATAAGGCATTTACCAGTGCTGTCAAAAGGAATTGCTTTGCAATGTCACAAGGGAAGACGGTGAAGCCCAATGATCAGTGATGAGAGAGACTAGCTGATAGCTGGAACGAGGAAAACTCAGCAAGAAAGAAATCAGACAGAAAAAGAGAGTGGAGCTTAATGAAAGCATGAAATGTAAAGGACGAACATTTTGGCAAGTCAGAGAGCTGAGGTAAAGCATCAGGGCAAAGGAAGAGAGAAGCAGCAGTGAAAGGGATCAAATAGATCATTAACAAAGAAGCCAAGGAAAAGTGCAAGATGCTGAGGAAGGGCGAGAGAGACGGAAGCTGAAATTAGAGAGGAAAGCTGAACTGTAGTGAGATGATTTACAGTGATAGGATATGGCAGCAGTTGTAAAGAAGAGAGGAGACTTCCTGCAAGTGCTGAAAGTGAAAGGAGAACTGAGAGGGTTTGCAAGAAATGATGAGGGGAGTGTCCCAACACCAACAGCCTGATCTGGTCTACAATGGGTAGGTGCAAAGACGAGAGGATTGGATTAAATGATCCATAAATCAGAAGCTTGGATGGCAGTAAAAGTGCTGTGAATGGCTGTATTTTTGTTCCATTTTATTTTATTATATTTTATTCTATGGGTGGAGGAAATGTTCCAGAGAAGGGAAAAGGAGAACAATTACAAAGACAGCACAGAAGTGGTGGAGGTTCTCAGAAGGATACATAAGTGGGATGGGAATAATAGGCATGCAGGATGGCAACAGTAAAGGAATATAATGTCAGAGAATTGGTTGCAGAACTATGGGTGTGGGATCTGGATTTGGACTTGTTTGAAAGGGAGGAAAACAATGGAGGAAAATAGAAAAAGGAAGAATCTTGAGTTTATACAGACATAAAGATAACGAGTATAGTAGTACAGCATGGGAAGTTTACGTGATATATTTGTTCAGAACATGGATGTGGGTAAGCACTGGGTGAGAGATGCACAAACTTGCTGTGCAATAGGACTGGTAAAAAAGTAGAATTGGAAAATGCTATGAAAGTGTGACTTTTTAAATTTTTTTTTTTTTTTTATTGCTTTGGGTGAAAGCTGATAGACATTGCTACAATATCTGTGAGCCAACAAAAGCTTTCATGGAAAGAAAAAAGGGGATGGTTGAATTTTTCTGTGCTTCTGAAACCACATTATGCTAGATCTCACCCACTGTGCTCACAGAAACAAAGGTAAATGGTAATCTAACAACTGAAAATGCATGAAACTTCTCTTAAGGCATATCAGAACATTGCAAAATTAGCTGCAATGTTGAATGAGGTTGCCTTAGCTGTGCCTTAGCTGAATGAGGTTTCTGGATTGTAAAGTTGTTCTAACTGACATAATTGTCAAGGTTAAAAATCTTCTTGCCTACAGTATTCTTTCCATGGCGGATGTACCAAAGCAGCATACATTATTGAGTAGGCTTTTGGATGTGTCCTTTAATGAAATTTAAAAACTTTCCATCTCAGTTTGATCTGCTTCCACAGATTTTACAGGTGCTCAGTATTTCACAGAATATGTGTGCCAACACTCTGTAGCTGAAAGTCTGATGTTTCTACTGAAAGTTATATCCAAATACTGGAAGTACATAGCAAATGTTGTTAACTGAACAGTCAGGATTACAGATTGTCACTACCTTTCAGAAAGCTGGACACATTATTAACAACAACCAGGCCAACATGAAGTTGTCCCTGCTCTGTCTTTGCATAAGGGGTGGGTTAGATGAGCTCCAGAGGTCCTTTCCAGCCAGATCGCGTTCTGTAATTCACAGGAATTGCTGTGAAAGATCATGTTGACTGTGCGTGCTACCCACAAAGTGGAGCCTTTGCAGACACCTACAGTTTTCAGTCATAGAATTACTATAGGATAACCTGACAACCGTTGCTCTAACTCCTAATGAAACATAATAGTCAGAGAAAAAATCTAGCTGGTTCATATTTTGAGGATGTAATTCGGATTCTGCAGTTTGGTTTTACACAGTCAAGTTCCTTTTTGGGTCAAAGATGCAATCATTCTGTCTACAGAGGAGAAAACTCTCCCTGTATGGCAAATCTTTGTGTTGTTCTATTGCATAAGTGCTAGATTCTGAATCTAAATGTCATATAGTAATAAAATCTTGTTACTGCTATAAAATAGCAATTGATCTTTAAATCTTAAGTTTAGCACTTGCATGCTGGTTGTGGATACAGCATGGTAGGATCCAAGCAGTGGTTTTGGCAGACATTCCAGTCATCCATAAATACAGGATTATTACACCACACTTCTTAGTCTTGGCTGTTGCTTATTCTCACAAGAGAATGTCAAAAGGACAACAGCCATCATGCAGTGTTACAGAATTGTAATATAGTGATTGAGCTCCATCTTGTGGAATAAAGAGAAGCTTACAGCAGATTTCCCCCTTCCCGCCCCCACCCTCCCAAAAAGTGATCTTGAAAGGCATAATTTCATCAATTTCTTGTTGAAAGTTTTCCTTGTTGAAGTTTTGAACAGATAGGGGAAAAAAATGTTACAACATGCCTCACATTAATAAGATGCATTATGTTATGAAGAAGAATTAAAAGTATTGGGAGATAAAGCCACAGTTCATAATGGTTTAGTGAATATTTTTGTTAATACAGGAGATGACAAAATCATTGCTACAAACTGGACTGTTCATATTTTTGAATATGCACATAAATATTGGCTTTCAGCACTCAGGCTTTTAGGTCAGTTAATAATTCACTTTGTGAAAAAAAAATATTCAGGCATGTCTACACATATTTTCACTTTACAGTTATACTGTAGAAGACGTGTTGCACAATTTTTATGAAAATAAGTGAATGCATTCTCAGATGCGCATACAGACAGTTCAATCATGAGCTTTAGTAATCTGCCTAATTACACTTTTCTGTTGAAGAGTCTAGTATTAAAGATAGCTGAGGGGTGAAATAAAGTCGTTATGTGTTTATAGCACATATTGCTAAACATAAAAAATGTTGTCAAGACTGAAAAAGTTACTCTTTGACTTTAAATGAAATATACCACTGAAAGGTATTCAATATGATATGCGAAGTGTAGATTTTTAAAAATTGAATGAACCTTCCAAAGGTTCTCACATAAATGTAATCACTCATGCATACACATATACGAGAGGAAAAGCTAGCCTGTATGCTTTCTGCAGCTATAAAGATGAGATCATCTGACATTGCATTTTCTTAATTGAGATATTCCAAGATAACAGTGTTTTTATTATTTTTTTTTAAATCAGTCCTCTAATATCTAGACATAAAAAGTGCAGACAAGCACTAAACGGGGGATTAAAAAGTGTCAAGTATACAACTCTTGATGAGTCCCAGTGCTTTTGAAAATTCTCTTGGAAGCAGTCTGTGCCACTTTCCATCTAACTACCTTTCCAAATCAGACTTTTAAAACTATGTGCCAATCGAACTTTTGAAAAACCTCTCCCTAAATTATAACTTCAATGTTTAGTGGTTCTTTCAAGAATGTCTAGGAGTTTCAGTGAAACATATGTTCCCAAAACTCTTACCTAGGTTCCACCTTTGTCCTTGTTTATGTTACATTCCTAAAATAAAGGTTTGACTTGCAGATCAATGGGTGTCACTAGGGCTTAGTGTTTGTGAAACCTTGGTACTTAGTGTAAAAGCTAAATATATACTTAGAGTTAGTTTTCCAACAGTTTCCTTTTCCAGCTCATTAAGCATGAAGGGGTGCTTGGTTTCTGTTCCTTAGAGCGTGCAATAGATATGTGTGACATAGATATGTGACCTGTGACAAAGGACATAGGTGTAACTGCACAGTATGCAGGAAAAGAAAATAAAACTTAACCAAAGAAACTAAAACAAAATCCTAAACAAACAACCTGTAACTCCTTTTTTCCTTCTCTTTCTTCTTCATCTGTGTGATCTAAGCAAAGGCTGGACTCAGTTTTGTAAATTTTTTATAGCGGTGATATCGATTTCAAAAGGATTGCCAACTTTACTGAAGACACGGTTAGAGTTTGGGTAAATTAATATGGTCCACAAAGCTGTTTTGCATATACTTCTTACATGAATAAAGACTAACAACTTTAAAAAAGACAGTGAAACTCAGAAAACAATTACCATTAAATGAAAAAATGACACTCTGTACCACACAAAAGTTTCCCTTCAGGAACACAGTTTGTGATCTGATAGCTGATGGGTCCCACTGATTCCATTTGGGACTGTGGACTTCAGTGCTGTGGGGATGGGATGATGTTTGCTAATATGTACAATCATATCTTTAATTCTTGTTGGGCAAATGCAAACTCTTCTCAACATCTTTGGAACAGTTTACTTTTATAACACTTCCTTATGCAAGTAGTACCACTGATGTCTTTTTAACAAATTGCATCATCATATTCTGTTTGTACTGCTAATATTGGAAAGTGTCTCAAAGAGATTGAAGCCTACAAGGTCGATCAAACTTATAGGAAAACTGGTACTTTCCTCTCCAGCTGAAGTAAGTAGAAAAATCTAGTATGAAGATGGAGATGATTGTTTGTTTACAAAGCACAGATTTTTCTAAATGCAAGAGGTTTAACAATAAGTATGTATGCTAAATGATAATCAAGTTTAGATTGACTTTTTTTTGCTATCATCCCCTTTATTAGACAGGGTTTGTCACAATCAAATTGTGCAAAAATTTGTGATTCTTGTGTTTTCTCTATTCTTTCATTCAAATTTTCCCAGACCTCATGAATAGTAGTATCTCTTTGCAGATTTTTTTTTTCCTACTTTCTTTTCCTTTAGGAATAATTGTCCTTTTGTGATGGGTTGACCCTGGCTGGACGCCAGGCGCCCACCAAAGCCGTTCTATCACTCCCCCATCCTCAGCTGGACAGGGGAGAGAAAAATATAACAAAAAGCTTGCAGGTCGAGATAAGGACAGGAGAGATCATTCACTAATTACCATCACGGGCAAAACAGACTCAGCTTAGGGAAAATTAGCTCACTTTTTATTACAAATCAGCCAGAGTAAGGTAAATGAGAAATAAAACGAAATCTCAGAACACCTTCCCTCCACCCCTCCCTTCTTCCCGGGCACAACTTCACTCCCGGATTTCTCCACCAAGCCCCCCCAGCGGCACAAGGGGGACAGGGATGGGGTTTACGGTCATCACATGTTATTTTCTGCCGCTTCACCTCCTCAGGGCGAGGGCTCATCACACTCTTCCCCTGCTCCAACGTGGGGTCCCACCCACGGGAGACAGTCCTCCACGAACTTTCTCCAACGTGGGCCATTCCCACAGGCTGCAGTTCTTCACGAACTGCTCCAGCATGGGTCCTTTCCACGGTGTGCAGTCCTTCAGGCACAGACTGCTCCAGCGTGGGTCCCCCACGGGGTCACAAGTCCTGCCAGAAAACCTGCTCCGTGGGCTCCTCTCTCCACAGATCCGCAGGTCCTGCCAGGAACCTGCTCCAGCGCAGGGTTCCCACGGGGTCACAGCCTCCTTCAGGAACCCACCTGCTCCGGCGTGGGGTCCTCCACGGGCTGCAGGTGGATATCTGCCCCACCATGGACCTCCCTGGACTGCAGGGGGACAGCCTGCCTCACCAGGGTCTTCACCACGGGCTGCAGGGGAATCTTCGCTCCGGCGCCTGGAGCATCTCCTCCCCCTCCTTCTGCACTGACCTTGGTCCGCAGGCTTGTTTCTCTTACATGTTCTCACTCCTCTCTCCGGTGGCTGTTTTCCACGTCCCAACTTTTTTTTCCTTCTTAAAAATGTTATCATGGAGGCGTTACCACTATCACTGATTGGCTCGGCCTTGGCCGGCGGCGGGTCCATCTTAGAGCCAGCTGGTATAGGCTCGCTCTCTCTCGAACACAGGGGAAGCTTCCAGCAGCTTCTTACAGGAGTCACCCCTGTAACCCCCCCCCCGCTACCAAAACCTTGCCACATAAAACCAATACACCTTTAAAAACAGAGTCATTCTGGATGAGTTGTTATGGATTGTTTTTATTTTTGACAGTTTTATGATGTTATACAGTTTCTCAGTTGATGCTCTTCAGTGCAGGACAAATACAATATTTTAGGCTTCATTCAGTTGATCAATGTCTAAATTTGTTTTTTATTTATCTGTCTGTCTTGAGAGAAGACCAGTGCATGTATTTGTCCCATCATGCCTGCTTCTTTTGTATAACATATATCTTCACATTACTGATTACAATTTCAAAGGGAAAACATACGCCTTTTTGTACTCCAAGCTTCTCTTTTTATAATAAAATATCTCACAGAGCCTTTAGAACATAAATTTATGTGTATATATAATTGGAAATTTTAGAAACCATGAATGTTAAATACCATCTGTGGCAAATGTGGAATTATTTTGGACTATTCATAGCTATTGTATAGGTGTGGATACAGTCTTCACCTGATCAGGTAGGAGTTTGATTGTTAAACTCTGGTTGTGGGATACTTCTTTGCTTCGTATTTATTTATCTAGTTCTTGGGATGGATATAGCACAATAATATTGATTTAGTTTAATATGGAACGAATCAGCAGATTAGAAAAGCTTAAATAAGATATGCCTTAGAAAAATGTCTGTGGGTTAATAATGGAAAGCAATACCTATGGTTGATAATTTTTTTTCTCACAGCTTTCTGAATCAAATGGAATGCCAGAGAAGAAAGAAGAAACAAAGAACTGAGGAAAGGTCTTAAAAAGATCAAAAATACTCAGAACCATAGCAAGCTTTCATGGGAATCAGCCTGACTGTACAGGAAAACACAAAGTGTTAAGAACTTCACGTAGAAGGCCTGTTTGCTGCATAAAACCAATCCATTCCTTTCCGTAGTTTTTCCTTCCCAATTTTAAACAATATTGACTGTGGTGCTCTCACAGTTAAAAGAAAGGTCCAAATTCTTTACTTTCAATACTAATTAACACCTTGGAAAAGGCAGGTGAATACACAGAAGAAAAATAATGCTAGATTAATCCATCAAGTTATTTATACTAATTTATTTTAATTCATTATTTTTATAAATAATATTGATTTATCTTATTTATTTTTACCACTGAAAGCATAGAATTCTAGGGTACTTTTTATTATTGAAGTGGACGGGTGAATGATTTGTTTTCTGTATGGTTTTTATTATGACTTCTTATGGGAAAACAGCTGACAATTTGTCCTCAGATTTTGAATAGATTGAGAACCTCCCCATTCCCAACAGCCAAGAATCTCCCTTTGTAGCTGAAATGAAAATTTTCTATGGATATAAAGGTTTTTGTGAAATGGGCATTTGCTGATTTTCTTTTTTTTCTTTTTTTTTTTTTTTTTAGAGAGAGAGAGATTTTATAGCAGGATAGTAAATCTTGGAAGTAGAAATTATAGGAAATTGGAGGAAAGTGTTTCTCCCAAACCCCATGGTCCAAGAGGAGGATGGTCAGTGGGTCTATTCCAGTGTCTCTGAGGTGTCTGATTGATCTCTTTCACGTTTCTGATTCAGACAGCTCTAAGGTTTGGGGTAAAAAAAGCATTTTCTCTCAAGTCAGGGAAAAAGCAATTGCTGTGAACTTCTGCCTTCCTCTTTAGCACAGGGTCTGTTCTGCTTATGAGGAGTATTCAGTTGTTTATACCTAAGGAATTACTTGATACTCTATAAGCTTAAATCCTTAGCACCATTCTGTCTTTTCTCATGTAGTGCATTCTAGCTTAATAATGATCTTGTGCTTGTTATAAGGTGTTGAGAAGTGTTTTCAGAGTTTATTGAGTACAGACGGGAATACAGAAAGTGGTCTTGTGAACCTTACTGAATTTAGTGTGTATTACATGACGACCTACAAAGCTGCACAGTGCCTTCCACTCATAGTGCTCATGAAAGATCTTGGTTTTCCTATTTCAGCACAACAAATTACATAATTATAAGCAATGAGAAAAAACAAAGTAAATGTTTGATTAAACTTGATCAAAACTGATTAAAACCACTTTAATTATATGCATGTGGTTTGGATATTTGCTTTGGGTCATGCAGATTAATTATTTCACTAGCATTTCCAGAGAAAACACGTCAGCTAACTGTAATATTTAACTCCATGCTGAATTCTACACAAGTGAAAATGAGGTGACCCATGAAAGGAATGAGGGGAACTTTTTAGAGCATATTGGGAATACCCTTCCTTCAAAAGCCTTCATAAATAGCTTATATTTTCACCTGAAAACTCCTGAAGAAGATGTGTCCTCTTGTCCTACTTTTGGCTTGGATAGAGTCAATTGTCTTTCTGATAGCTGGTATAGTGTTATATTTTGGGTTCAGGATGAGAAGAATGTTGATAACACGCTGATGTTTTCATCTGTTGCTAAGTAGTGTTCAGACTAAGTCAAAGGCAAATAATAATGGGCAAATAATGCATGTGTCTGATCCCATTTCATACCTTCTTTTTGTCCTCATGGATTTTTTTTCTCTTTCTTTTTTTGAGATTTGTGGAAGAATCAGAAATAGAGCAAAGCCCCTAAAGAGAGTCTTGGTGAAAGAAACAAGCCTCCACGGATAGCAGCAATGGGATTTATTATCTATTACATGAGCTGGAAAGAACATGGCAAAAAATTAGAAAGATATGGCTAAAACTGCTCAGTGAGAATATCTATGACTTGTTTAGAGATCGGAACAAGCAAATGGATGGAGCAGACCTTAGGTTTGTGGCATATTTTCCTTTATTACTATCCTGGAGAACTCCTTGGGCTACTTAGTTCAACTTCTTCCGAAGCTTTATCAGAGGTTAATGTCTTAGGTGCTACACCTAACTATTCAGCTTACTCAGATGTGTGAGAGAGAGGAAGAGAGTCCTCCCTGTTTGTAGCGATATGTATGCAGGAACCAACATGTTTCCTTAAATTTATCTTGAATGAGAGGGAAACCTATGTCTCTGGAATGAAGGATCAATGTATCTGAAATGCTAGGCAGAGGCTTAGAGCAGAACGTGATGAAATATAGTCTGTACAAGCATCTATTTGATGCTAGCTGTCCTGCCTGGACTTAAACTGCAGGTGCCTGACAGAGGTGACACAGCTGACATAAGTCCAGCACTTAAATGATGCTAGACCCTCAATTATGTGAGCAGATTCTCCAGAGAGTTCTTTTGCAGGCTTAGTCTGTTTGCAATGAAGCAGGTGAGTTAATCCTTTCCATCCCAAAGCTCTCTACTAGCAATGTCGCTGATAAGGACTTTGGGCCTTATCAGTCCCAAGTAGGATTATCTCTTCTACTTTTAAATTGAGAGTGATTTAGCACTTTATTTAAGCAAATCATTTCACAAGTCAACCAGAATATAATTATCTCTAGTGCCTATAATAATCTACATACCTGCTAGATCCCCCTCAAAAGACCTTGAACTGGAAATTGCCTCTGGTACAAGAGAGGGCACGGCAGGTTCCCTTTCTGAGAAGCGCAGTATCTTCCTCACCTTGAAGCAGGGAAAGTTCCAGCCTGAGAGAGCCCTCAGAGCTGGTCCCAGAATTCTGGAAAAGCTATATAAAAAGTTATATTAAAATTACACAGGAGAGCAATGCATACACACTGTCTGGCTGCAGCTATCCCAAGCAGCAAGCAGAGCTTTTGTAAGGCACTTCTTTGTCTCTTCTGTGAAGGTGCTCAAAAGTTTCACTTCTCTTCAGCTCGGGCTCTTCTTGTGTCTCTCTTCCCAGCTATGCAGCCTCATGTGACCCATTCTTTTTTAATGGCTTTTAATTGTTTTAATTCTTTTTTTTTTTTATCCTTACATAAAAATGTTAACATTATTTTTTTTAAAAAGCCACACAGCAAAATTTAAACCTTCACAGTTCCACATAAAAGTTATAAATGTGTTCTATATGTACAGAAACAAAAAGTTAATTTTTGTGCTTTTGATCAAATTTCTAAATATAGTTCTTCAAGATTTTGACCTTTTTATAAGTTTGGGTTTTAAATTCCTAGTATGAGAAAATTTCTAAAGTTTCAGACTTTTACGGTACTTTTAAAACACACTATGAACATAAACAACATTTTTTCTTAGCTCATGAAACTTTGCAGGAGTACCAACTAACTGAAAAAAGTGTGTGTTATGCTAAGATTAAAAGCATATCTGTGCACTGTGGTTTTCTGAATATTGTCTTCTGAAAGAGGCAGAAAGAAGAAAGAAAAGAATGAAATTGCTGTCCTATGGACAACAGTTGGACTACAGTCAACATTACTTGCTGAATCTTATGCAACCTGATGTATCAGCAGAGACCAGTATCATTACATCCATAAACATAACCATCATCTGAACACCACAGACTCCAGGTAACAATAGGAAATACATTTTTTTAAAACCAAAATCCTTTGGGGCCTTAAATAGCTGAGAATTGAGACACTCAGTAAGTGTCTTCATGCAAAACCACCTATTTTCGTAGTTCAAAATCACCTTTTAGGAAATTTTTCATATGACATTTCTTAGGAACAGATTGTGCTTTCAAGACTTTGGTATGTTGTATGACATGTGCTGGGTGTGGCTTCCAGAGCCATTTTGGTTGCAAAGAACATGAAGTCAATATGACTTTTATGTAAGCAAGCATGAAGAATTGTACATTATATGATATTCTCATGTATTAAGGCTGTAATGCAATTAATATGTCCTGTAATAAAGATCTAGATTGATTTATCATCACTTCCAGTTAAATAGCCTTGTGGATTAAAAACCTGCTCTGAATATGTAACAGATGGTGACAGGATGAAATTCACTACTAAAACATCATTATTTTCTGTATAATTGGCTGTATAAATGAGTCATATTCAGTTCTGAAATAAATTCGCTGGTAGTTGTAACTCAGTGTATATTGTATATTTACTTTCAATTTATACTGGCATTACTGGAAGCAGAAATTTCGTGATAATTTTATCTAGAATAACTAACAAGTCAAAAGCATGAAAAAGGAAATTCAGTCCACTAAATGTTTTACTAAAGGAAATAACATGTTATTCTTTTTATATATGTTGTTTATTGTTCTTATTCAAAGCTAATGATTTGTAGACTAACTCCAGTTTCAATCCTCATTGTGGCAACCTTTACACTTAATTTTTTTATTATTAAGTCTACATTAATTAAATCACATTGAAATATAATTAGAAGGAACTGGCAATATAATATAAATAGCAAGAATTCTTCAAAAACCTCAGCACTTTAAGCACCAAAGTCTGATGTATAAAAAAGGGTGGTTTAACATTATAGGATGAGTACATGTACACATAGATATAAATGTGCATACAAACGTGTATACGCAAAACCACACATGCACAAACATGACATATACATTAAAGTTTCTTTTCAATGTAGATATCTTAAAAGATTTATTATTGTATTCATGTTTGACTGAAATGTGAAAATTGCTTCCCTGTATAATCCAACGTACAATGGTGCCACTATATAATCTCATTAACGGCTGTTAATTAATGGACTCAGGGAAAGATTCAGTTTGGGTAGGAGGTCTCGAGGTCACGCCGTTGAAGCTCTGGTTCAAAGCAGGGCTGACTCCAAAGCTGGAGCAGGTTGCCCAGGGCTGTGTCCAACCAACTTTTTAAAATCTCCAAGGACAGAGACTCCGCAACCTCTGTGCAACCTGTTAGTGCTTAACAACTCTCCCACAGAGTTAGAGTTGAAGACAATTAATTGAAAACACATTGTTATAAAGGTCTTAGGAGTTCTGAGGGATGCTGGGGGGGGGTGGGGTTGCTTGTTGTTTGTTTCTTACATAATTGGACAAATTTGAAAAACACATTCATCTTGAAATTAAGGGGGATTGCAGAGAAATTAACCATACTAATAAAATAATTCTCATTTGGAAGTCCGACACAAATTATCATAACGTGCTGGGATTATCATCACAAACTGAAACGAATACACAAACTGTTATTAAAAATAAAAATGTTAAACTGATTATAGCTCAGCAGCAATATAGTGCATCTTTGTAATCAGAATTGAAGGAGAAAAAACATTAAAGACTGACTAATGTAAATTGGAAGCCAAATGCTGCTCATCTTCATAATTTTTTTTTAATATTGGATGGTTTATGTTTTAGCCATTAGTTGCTCATTACAGCAAATTAGGTACACAGATGTTTATCTTAGTAACATGTAATGTCAAAACCAAAATCATTCTTTTCTCAATTTGCTAAAATGTTGTATTTTATTTTTATATATCCACAATATAACCTAATCAGAAAAACAATTGGTCTTTGCTTTTGTTAACAAGTTCTCAGAAATTCTTCACAGGTGGGGAACTTATCCATGTGTTTAGAAGAAGCACCTGGCAGACTGACTAATAAATGTCTTGCATATTTTTTTCAATGATACCATTTAATTAATTCTAAGACATCCTTTTAATACAAGTAAGGATAAAGTTGCAATTGTTGAGCAAAGGAAAATTCTGGTAGCTACTTCTCAGAGCTTACCTAGCCATGGAAAAGTCTCAGACACTTTAAATGGACATTCCAGTTCCTCTGCAGAAGCAATAGTTGGATATTTACTTGATCAACAGATTTCTCCAGCTACTTGGCAGTTTTTATGGCACATTAGGCATTTTCAGTGACATCTACTAGTCAAAATACCATAAAATGGTAAAGGTAGAACAGACAGCTTCTAACACATCCCAGCAATTTTGAAATTAAACTTTTACCAAGGGTGTGGGAGATAAAGGCTTGGTCTTTTCCTGGGGTTTAAACTAGTGCACATTTCTGTTTGACTTTAACTTCTCCTAGTCTGACTTTTCAAATATAACTCAGATTACACATTCTCAGAATCTTAGAAATATTTATCTTCTGTTAAGTTCTGTGGTGAGAGAGAAACTCATTGTTCCTCTAACTAAACAATATAAAGAATTGTATCTAATAATGTACAGGACCAAATCACAAAGTAGAGCTAAATTGCTATTTTTGAAAAACAAACAAACAAACCCAAAAACTCACAACCCACAAAACACTCAAGAAGCAAACACAAAACCCTTCAAGTGGGTTTAAATTATCATCGTAATCTATTTTTTGTATTATCATCTGCTGGTGAAATATTCACCAGAGAGAAAGACTCCTAATGGTCTTCTCAAAATTCAGTTTTTTCGTTGTCCAGGAAGAAATCTTTGGCAGCACTATCTAGACTGCTCCAGGTAATACTGTTCTCTTCTCCTTCTGATACATGATTATGATGCACTAAAACATAAGAATTAGAACAGACAGGGAAAAAACTTGCATAGATCCATAGCTTACTTGCTAGCTCATTCATGAAGCAAAGGACATTCTTGGGTTCTGAGAAGTGTTTCTGGACTGTGAGTGTTGTGCCTATATATCCTATTTATCAAGGGAAATGTTTATTTTTTTCCTATCACCACCTTTTCCTTCATAACAGGAGGCCCTCAGCCTTGAAATTCCCAGCCTAAAGGTTCTCTTTCAGTGGCTGAACAGAACTTTTCTGTTCCCACTGGAATGATTTCTATCCTCTTCCCTGGTCCCTGGTTAGGTTTGGCATTTTTTCATAAATATGCTGTGCAGTCGTTACAGTTTATTTGCTGTATCTGAAATAACATTCAAGGATTTTTAAGGGTATGAGACCATTAGACTGCCTTACTTGACAAAAGGGAAGTGGCTTCTAGAAGCAGTAATTTGAGAACAATCTCCCCTTTTGTCTTTCCCAGGATAAGAATTTGTAGGTTCAATACAAACTTCAAGAAATAAGGTTAAATACATAAAAGACTGCAGGGACTCAGACAGAGGGAAGCAGCATCTTGTCTCTTCTTTAGATAATGATTAACTGCTTGACTCTGGGAAAGTTAAGAAATCTCTATTTTTTTTTCCCCATGTCCAAAACTGTTTGGACAGAATTAAGTGTCTGTACTGCATGTAGCACAATAGGATCCAGATGTTTTTCAGTCCTGTATGGATTTCACTAATAAAAATTAATAACAGTATTATCTATTTCAGGGAAAATGGTAATTAAGTAAAGTTTTACTTCCACTGAGGAGTAATCTCAGAGATTCAGATAAACTGTCCTTCTAATAAAGCTTACTGTTATGTCTTAAAACTTTTTAAATGAAAAGTCAATGAGCAATTAAAATATCAATGCTTTTTGTTGCACTGTCTGTCAGTGAAATTACTTTGAGATCAGTTATCGGCATTTTTCTGCAAAGCACATAATAATAATTTCATTAGTGTTAGATTTTAATCTGCCACATTGGATCTACCTTTTTCTATTTAAATTGGGTTTGGAGTAACACCATTTATTGATGGACTAACACTATCAGCCAAACTGCATTTTCTACATTGCTATCAAACATTAGAAATAGTAAGCACTTCTGATTTTCTTTTTGTTCTTTTTGGTTTTGGTGCATGCTACTGTAGACAGTTTCACGTTAGTAGTTCTTATTTAACAAAATAAGGTCGGTAAGAAGGTTAGGCAATGTTGTACTTTCTTTAGGGATGCTTTTAAGAGACTATGTGGTTCTATATCCTCACTAAATCATACTACCTAGCCAGAGGAGTAGTTATAAGCTTCAGTTCATTTATGTATCCTTTTCTGAAATACATGATTGCTGTGCCTGGGAAATAGGCCCATGAGATCAAATTATTCTTCACTTCAGATGTTCAAACTATCTGCAACAAATTTTATTCAATGAATATAGTTAACATACCATTTCCAGCCAACTGAAAGAGCCAGACATTGGTATCACCCTATGAATTGCTGTTCATCTCTTCATCGTGCTTATTAAGGTATTACATACGACTGGAAATGATCTGGGCAAACTAGCCCAATCTCCCACTGTTCTGTAATCCCTTTCACAAACTTGTTTGGTTGTATCTTGAAAGCTAGTATTTTTCCTTCACTACTCCCTTTGGGAGTTTGTTCCATACTCTGACTCTTCTAATAGAAATCTTCTAATTTCCAGTCTAAATTTATTCACTCCCAATTACCAACATTGTCCTTTAACTTAAATAACTCTTTCTCCTCCTGGGCATTTTACTATCGTGCTCTCTCCTGAGGTATTTATAGACAGCAATCTTGTCTGTTACCATTATTTGTTTGAGTATTTGCATTTTTTAATGTGCTGTAAATCACATGGTGTTGCTGCTGCTCCCTGATTAGATTGCTGAACCTCTTAAAAACAGGAGGAGGGCTGCTTAAACCAGTTAAAAAATGGTTGTATCAATACTTGGGGAAAGATCCTTTAGGCAAACATCTATTTGTATGAAGTGTTTTGAGACCAAATGCTGTGCTACTCATATTATGGATTTTACCCTTATCAGCAGCTGCTTCATACCTAAGAATGGCACCTGCCATGTTGCAACAACACCTGGAATTGAAAAACTTGCAGCAACCAGCCTACCTCAGTGGCTGTCTTTGCTGACACAGAAGTAGGGTGGGGAGGGAGAGGGAAAGAAAGATAAAGGATACTATTTAGCTGGTATTAAAAACTATTCATTAGCATGATCTGCTTCAGTGCATTTTAGTAGCTTTTAATCCTTTTAACACTTTTCTGAGTGAGTGTTTTCCCACCATAAACTTGCAGTTCATTGCTCTCTGTACAAAGCGATACCTGTTTGATCGATGTCTAATGAAATCTTACCTAAATCTTTAAAGCAAACTATTGATTGAACAATTATACTTCATTTATACTGAAGTGTTATCTGTTCCCCCATTCAGTCCTCTGTTCTTTTATCTGACATTCTGTAGACCCTCGTTATAACTCTATTTATAAGAACCAACACATTTAGACTGTAAATCAATTTTCCATTTTCATTGTATTGGAGAAATTGCTCTTCAATAGGATTTTGCTCCCTCAAAGGACAGGTTCAGTGTAGCCCTTACATTTAATTGATCCGCTAGGTTTGCTATTGAAGTACTTGCCAAGGTTGCACAGGTGAAGTAATCTGCAGTATTCTTATTGCTGAAAAAGCTATTTCAGTTGAAAATTAATGGTGAACTTTCTCACCTAGAAAATGGACAGGTGTTGTTTCATCTTTTTTGGTATCTGATGTTGTTCTCATGTGGTATTTTTCCATTTCTTCCTTTTTGAAGTAAACTTCTGAAAACAAACCAAAAAAAAAGAAGAAAAAGAGCAAGCTGTGTTTATTTTTACTATTTTTTTTTTCTTCTGGAAACTGCCTTTGTTTCTATATTTCTGCTATAATAGTCACTATCTAAATATTGACACTTGAAAGTTCTTTCACTTTCTTTCACTGTGATGACCTACAGGATCACTGTAGATTTTGTGAGAGTGTTTCACAGAACAATATTAATTTTCAGAAAATGTTTTGACTCATATAAAATCTGGTATCACAAACACAAAAGATTTATTCCCACATTTGAGTAAAGATTTTCACAAAATTGATAAAGTGACTAATACCAGATAGATTTTGAAAACCAATACTTTTAAAAAACAATAAATCTCAAATATTTTAGTTAAGCCAGACAAAGACTAGTTGAATTTCAAGATATCCCTGCCAGGAGTAACAGAATACAGAGAAACTTGGGCTCATTTGCTCTTAAATACATACACTCACAAATTGGGAACACTTCTACTACTCTGAGTGCTGAAATAGAGAATTTCTCTTTTGCCCGTGTGTATACAGTTGAGTGGCTATACTGTACATGAAGCAAAACAGGCTGCCTGTTGCCATGAAAAAAAGCAGCAAGACTTTAGATTAAAATTATACCACAAATTGACGTTTATAAAATTCCAACCATGAGTTAACTGTTATACATGGTAATTTGATGCTACAGTGAATTTCAAGAGTTAATTTCAGAAGGGATTACCCGTTCGGCATGCCAATGTCTGCATATCTGTAGTGAACATGGGAGACTAATGGCAGGTATGAATAATGCAATGTACTAATTGCTGTAATTTAAAGATTACTGCAGTGATGCATTCTGGTGGTGGTGTGAAACTTATTTATTCATTTCAGTTGTGATCTGGGAGGCTGAATTTGACTGGTACCTCTCCAACATGTCATATTCCCCAAGCCAAATGCAATGGGATATGAGTGAGGCTATTGAGGAAGATTTTGGTGTGCCCAGCTGGTTGGTGTTCTTGTTCCAGGTATCACCTAAAAACTGCTACCAGAATGGCAATTAACATGAAGGCTGTTGCTGAACTACAATTTCAAATTAGATTCTGACTGATAATTTTGTGTCATCTTTTGTATACGTGTTAAGAGTCACTGCCTTCTGAAATGAGGAGGAAATTTAGAAGACATGCTAAAGATAATTTGTATGGGTATAACTAGCAAAACCAAACTTCCTCAACTATTTTGCCAGTTAAACTCCAGCTTTCTTTCACAGACTATGTATTCAGTCTCAGGGAAGTCTTAGGAATAGGGAAAAAGCCACCACAAACAACAAAGAAATTATCAATAATTTTTGAATCCTCATTAAAATTTGTGAAACCATCATTGTCCCAGCTTCAGCACTATATCAGACACAATACAGTGACAGATAGCAAAAGCCAAGAACAATAAACAAGAAAAATAAAGATGAAACAGCTTAGAAGGTTAACTGTAATTACTGTAATATTTATTTTTTTCCTGGCAGATAAGAAGTGGAGGAAATGACCTGTATGCTTCATAACCTCATAGAAAATAGTTCAAAAGATACATCAGGAAAGGAATTCAATACATTCAAGTGTCGGAGAAAGTATATCAGAGTTTCCTCACTGATGTTGAGTAACACTAACTTTCCTCACTAACTTTCCAATATTCTCAAACAGTCTAGTGGTTACAACTATATGCTTTTTCCTAAATTCTTTCCTAAATCCTAAATCTTACCTGTTGCAACCCTGTCTCCCTATTATTTGTTCTAGCTTCCACAGAGCACATGAATTGTTCTTTCTGTACATCGATAATTTACAATGCCAGGCTCAAAACAAACCACCCCTCCACCCCCCCACCCCCCAAAAAAAAAGATAAATTTGTTCACACACAGCCTTAGAACTTGCTGCAGATAGTAAAAAGTTAACACCAATTAAGGAATACATGGTACTTCTACAGTACATAAAAAGAAAATCCAGTGAGGTTTACTAAACACATACAGGAACTATATCTGACTCAAAAAATCCCTGGAAGTATTTGGATCATGAAAGAATACTGGGGAGCAGCATTATTATCCTGTTCCTATTCTTTCCTCAACGTCTGCTTGTGGACAGTTTCAGAAACAGAACACTGAATTTCATCTTGACCTGGTGTGCTCTTTCTTAAGATCAACAGAGTTATTTCTTCCACCTCTTCTTTGTACTAAGCAGTTCTACTGATTAAAGACAAGAGGAATGAGGAAAAAGAAGAAACACAAAACGAGTTGATAAGCATGAGTGCAAAATAAGATGAGAAGCATTAAAGATGAGGCAAACAATGACACTGAGTGAGTGAATAGGGGCAAGAACTAAGAAGTGGTGGTAAGAATGGTAAGAAGTCTGCTAGTCACAGAAATAAATATTTCTGAATTAATAGACATGAGGATTGACTGGCACCTATACTATCCTTCATACACTCTTCTTCTATCCACTAGATTACAGAGGCTTGGCCCTTTCCCTCATGTTTACAGATGGTATGCCAATATGAAGATATTGCATCAGTTACAAGGATATGGTCTTCATCTGCTTTTATGGTGCAATATTTCAATCATTTGTTTTTCTGTATTTGAAGAAGACAATCGTTTATATATTGAATAGACTGGGATAGCTAGACATCCATCACTTTTTGACACTTTCTTTATGCCCCCGAGCTCAAAGGAGGACAAATAATTGCCCCTTCTATGACAAACTGGGGAAAAATATTTTAACTCCTCTCTGCAGAGTGAGCACTGTGGTTGCCTTCACCCTGGGAATACTCAGTGCTACTACTTGTTTAAGAACTGACTTCTATTCTCAGTCATGTGTACCTATTACATTCTTAAATCTGAAGAAAACCTGAAGCCCTCTCTATATTGTTTGAATTTATTCTCCAAACCAAAACTATGACAGTTATCCTGATGCCAGCTGTATGTCATTGTGTGGAGAAGAAGGTAAATTACAGACATATTAAATGGAGATGACATTAATTAGAGGGGGAATGCCATGGGGTGAAGCCTATAAGAAAGCACCATTTAAATAAGATCTTGACTACATCTGCCCAGCTCTATCTCATTAAATTAGTGGGCTGGAACACTAACAAAGTACTGCTAATTATTATGGAGAAGGTTTACCCTGAAGATCTGGACTATATCTGCCCTTCTCCAATAGTTTAGGTACGCATGAGAAAGAAACAAAGATGCATAGATGAACTGTTAACAGTTTTTCATCCATGTAATTCATGTAGGGCAGGAGCCCAGAAGATGACAGTAATTTAGTTAGCAACAGGTAATTTACTTAGGACGTGGAGAAAGTCAAGAGATTGGCCTCAGATGATGTAGCCAAGGCCTCTGGTGGCTTAAGCAGAATTTTTAGGTTAGAAAGCAATAAATAATGAAGACAGTAGCCCCTCTTGGGGGAAGCATATGCATGGATGTGTTTGTCACTGCCAAAGACTGAACTCACTTTGCCATCCAGGGCTTGGACACCTCAGCCAGGTGGAACAAGTGTCATGTTCCCTTGAGACCATGGTGGTGATCACAACTGGACTCCTCCTTGTCTGATGTGGGCATTCTATGCAGAGAGTGTGTGTGTGTGAGAGAGAATGACTAGAAATTGCAATCCACCTGATATAGACATCCCACTTAGTAAATAAACCTTAGATTTTATGTCACTGAATGGCTTGGTTCTATCACACCTATCTTTTGCTCTGATTGAGAACTAAAAAAAATAAACAAAAAAGGAAGCCACTAACTTTTCAAAACAATGACAGTCTCTCATTTACTTACTTCTGATCAGTTATTGTAATTTGCAAATATATTCACAAAGCCTTACTGCTCCTTTTTCTCTTCTGTGTTTGGTCACAAAAGCTGATCAGCCACACAGGGAAAATGCAGTTCACAAGAAATGTCTGTGGGTGGGAGGAAGATCAGCTGATTTCCAGTGTGGTAACAGTATTTAGGAGAGGACAATGGGAAGTAAAGAGAACAAGTTGGGAAAGCCGTGGGTGACAGAAGAGGGCTGGGAGGAGACAACCACATCTTAAATAAGTTGTAGTGTCTTCTGAGATTGTTATGGAGGCAAGAAGACAATTATGGGTCTTGCTTCTAAGGCAGAAAAGGAGGGGTAGGAGCTGACAGAGAACCTTCGAGAGGATTCTGCTGCTGCTAATCAAAAAAATAAGAGCATTAATGGTGACTGTTGTAATAAGGATATAACCCTCTCCCGTTATCTGCTTTTGCACCTTCCCATGCTCTGCCAATAGTGATGGTTATTCCAGCTTGAGAAGGAACTCTTAGATTCCCTGAGGAAGTGTGTACAGCTGCTTATTCTACCTCTTCCTAGTGGTGGCTCTCTCTTTTGTATGGTCAGCGTTGTTAGGATCCTCATTAAAGTTATCCTCCTAAATAAGTGCCTTTGGTTTTCAAAACTCTTGTGTCCATCTCCTGCCACTTTCCCTGTTTCTGTGGGAATCTGTACAGGAGTAGGTGGATGATCTGATTTCTAGAATAAATAATGAGTTATTATATTGACAATACATAAGCTAAAGACATTCAAGATAAGAGGAAAAAAACTCCCAAACCAACCAAAAGGCACAAGTGGAATTGCTAAGTTGGTAATAGTAACCCAAGAATTCCAGAGAAAAAAAATGCTAATTTTGACACATAGAATCCTGAGTAAAAAGCAGAATTGGAAGACAGCAACTCAGCAAGGTTGAGGACCTGTCTATACCATGGAACTACAGACACCTGTATCTTCCTGACCTGTTTGGCCTGCAGAGACTCTCACTGGGTACCTGCACAGAAAGTGGTGAGCATACTTATGTTTAACTTTGTGGCATGCTAGTCTAGGCAGCCTATTATGTCTGTTAGCTCATGATTAAATTATGTGTTCACATAAATTGTGAATAATTCTGCTTACAGTCATTGAGTGCAGCTAAGGGTGCCCAAATGAAAGTGATTTAAGAGAGGATTACACCCCCGAGCACTAACAACACTTACTGTAAAATTGTTCCCATTCACATGAAAGGAAGCAGCCCTGCAATGATGCAATTTTTCTCCTTCCCATCCAGCCCTAAGGTTATGGGCTATCATATTAGCAAACACAAATTTAGCAGTGGATTTTAATTTAGCCTGGAAATAGCGTTATGGACATTAGCTGAGACTTGAAAAAAGCCAAGAAAATACACCTCAGATTAGCATTTTCTTATATTTAAAAGAGTTTTATTATTCAATCATACTAACTTGCAGTATCTCAAAGCTCTGGGTTTAATTTCTTTTGAACTTCAACCATCTTCCTAGGTTTCTTCAAATTCTTTCTCTAAGGCTCATTACAGATGAAAGAAATATTTCCTTGTGCTTTCTTCAGACAATATTCAGAAATCCAAATGGTGTTTTCAATTTTATGTATTAATATTAACTTTTTGATCACCTCTGAAATTACAGCATGACATTTATTCTAATTCTTTTTTGTGCCATTGGTGAGATTTTCATAGAAAAATATTGTTATTGCTGACGTAAATGATTTACTTAGTTAAGAAAAAAAAGAGAACTATTTATATTCAGAAGGTTACATCAGATTACAAGTTTCTTTTCTGTATGCAAAATAAAGAATGGTGTGTATAAGCCTGTTTTCTCTAAATCCAGAAATATTAACCTATGACTTTTAAATTAAACTACTTATGCTGTTCTTGTCAGGAAGCCCTAACCCTTTCAATTCATTGAAAACAGGTTTTCGTTTAAATAGTTTTTAAGAAAAGTAAACCAGCCTCAATGTAATGATAACACAGTGATTTTGCATTTCTAAAGGGTTTTTTCACTTCAGGCTTTCAAAGCTGCTTAGAAGCATTAAGGACAAGATTTTTTTAAGGATGTAATATGATGCTCTTGTTAAACTCTGGAAAATTCTCACTCACTTCAGTCAGAGTGAAACCAGGCCAATGCTGAGTGTCTTGGGACACCCTTCCCCCACACCTTCCACACCCTTAAGTTGTTTTAGGTAACTGATGGTTTTAGGAAGTAAATACTCATTATTCATACTTTATACTGAAGCACAGAGCCATGACACATTTCATCAAGCAGCACAGAAAGAGCCATGGTGACCTTGTTTGGAGGTCTGGGCTTGAATTTCAGAATAGTTTCATAGATATATCATGATATCCTTATCTGTTGTGTGACTTATCCAGCACTTATATGGACTTTGTTACACAGTGAAAATACTTTTAAAAGTTGATTTTCGACCCCCAGATAATAGTCAGGTAACTCCTGTTGACAGAAATTGGGAAGGGATTCTTAATTGCTTACCTGTTGGGTATTTTTTTCAAGAAAGATAGGATACAGAGTAAAGCTGTGCAGAAATTTGCTCCATGGGAAGGGATATAATTTTAAACTATTGTTCCTTAATAGGGAAAAAAGCTTGTGACAAAATGCAAAAGTAGTATTGAAAGAAGGATTTAAAATTTCCATTTTCAGCTTCTCCATTTATGGGGTTTTAGCCATTTGCCCGTGGGCTCCTACAGAGACAGAAGAAACAAGTGATTTCTGACTTTCCCCAGCAGCTGTTGATTGAAATTGCCACAATTCCTCCCAGTGGCTGCAATCTGTTCAGCACTGCTCAGAGGAGACAGGCAGAGAGCAGTGCTATAAGCAGTATCCTTGCGTCACCTTCCTTCCCTCTCTTACAGGGACATACGCGTTTACACACCGGTGTATGGGGATGCCGCAGAGTCCTGATGCAGGGTGTGGTCCGGCAGCCCTGAGCAAGGAGAACAGAGCAGGTCCAGCCAGAATTGCCGAGGGATGGCCAGCCGAGGCATATCAGAGTTGGGAAGGCAAGTCAGCAAGCCAAGGGTTGGCCATGGGATGTCATGGCACAGGCATCCCGCCAGAGCAGCCCAGGAGAGGGCCAGGCAAAGGGTCTAAGCTCCAGCGTTGACCCCATAGGAGAAGGAGAGACCCATGGAGCCTGAGCCCAGACCTTATCCCCGGTCACTGCTGCCGGGCAGCGGAGATGGCCCCGACACTCCACACCCCAGCCCCAGGAGGGGAAGGGAGACAGAGGGGATGGGATGGGATGGGATGGGATGGGATGGGATGGGATGGGATGGGATGGGGGAGGCTGCATGACTCAAGGCCCTGGCAGTCTCATTATAAGTATTTGTGCTTAATAGCAGTGCTAGCATAATAAACTACTGCTTTTCTTTGCTTAAATATGGAGGAAGAACTCTTTCTTACAACTTCTTAGGTTTCCTGCAACAGTAATAAGTTTCACCCAACACCTGTCCAATATCTGAGTATGACATATGATCTCAGTTAGTCAATCACATATTTTTACAAATGATTGTTAAACCTTTGCATTACCACACAAGTACAAACATTATTTAAGTAAAAAAAAAAAAGTTTTCAGTGTTCTGTATTCTCCTGCCTTCCTGGTAATGTTAGTGGTGATTCTCAGTGCCAAGCATCAGAAGAGAATCTGTTTCAGACATTATTGATTTGAGCTCTCTGCTCATTTTTGTATGTGTAGATGACTTAACGGATGGAGTTAGGTAATTTGCTAAACTACCTGAGGTACGGTTCTTGATCATATTCATTTGGACATCTTGGCCATTATCCATTTTTTTCAGATAGTTCACAGGACTGTGGGTAATACAGACTACTTACCATATGTGCGAAATGGCAGTCCTTCCCAATCCTCCCCAATTCCCCAGAAGTATTTTCTAGTTTATTTTCCAAAATTAGCTCATTGCAGATATTGCATCTGGTGAATATTGCCTTGGTGATTCACTAGAGTGCTGGCTAATGTTTTGATAAGTTGAGTTACTGGGGAAAATATGACAGCATAATCAGCTGTCAGATATTTCTTCTGCATCTGAATAAATCATTTGCCTGTTGATGCCAGATATATCATGAATTGTCAAGGAGAAAGACGGCTGTTTAATACAAAAGATGGAGCTCTGGGACATACAATATTGTATTAAAATTAGAGGATGAAATTTCTTCACAACCAGAGCCAAGAAGGAAATAGGAATATTACAGCAGCTGTGAAATAGTCAAAGCTGGCTATGGATTTTTATGAAATGTAGATTTATCATTGACTGCTTTTCAGATTCAAATTTTGAACACAATTTCTGATGCATCTTACCTGATAACATCAACATTTTGAAAATGTGACGATCAGAGGTGGCAGAAATAATTTGACTGGAAACTTTTTACTATGTAATATGAAAATGAACCTTTATAGGACAATGGTGATTATATTTTTGCAATAGGGAATTCCAAAAAAAGAAAGAAAAAAAAAAAAAAAGGAGAAAAAGCAATGACTTATGATTTATTCTCTATTGATTTTTAATTTTTTTTAAAAGGAAAGTTTACCAAATTTGAAAAGATACTATTTTCCTTTCTTGATTTTTTCCTAATTTATTAACCTAATTAATAATAATCCTAATTCAGTAAAATATTTTCTATAAATTGCTAATACTTCAGTACAGGTTGTAGAGCTTGTTTATCCCCACTTTCATTCCTTTTACTTCCTAGAATTTTACATTCTAACATTGCAAAACTTTTATGATTTTAGAAAAGTTTGCATGACAGAAGGAAAATGTGTTAATGATATAAATAGGCTTTCATATTCATATCTTTAACAGTAACTGCTCATCTTAGTATATGAAGAATTTTTGATGTGGCCTTAATTATTTGGTACACATAAAGGAGCTGATCATAACACAGTTATGTGTTCTCTCTCTGCATGTGTGCTTATAATAAATATTTCATTGCTGAACATTTTTTTACTTCCAAATCATTCCAAATATTTGATATGCTTACATAAATATATATTATGTATATTATTTTCCATTTTTTCCTTAGTATTACCTATGGAGAAAGGGGCTATTATAATCTGATGCCCCAGGACATGTTCCATCTTGACTTAAAACCAGGTTATCACTAAAGTCAGAGGGATGCTTTATGTCAGTGCAGTTTGCTTGTCAGTAAGCTGCAATCAGATGTAGAAAATGTGCAGCCGCTAAAGTCCACAAATGACAGTTCCACTCTTTCAGCATAATAGAATTATCTACAATAAAAATAAATACTGCCTTTGACAGAGACAGAATTTTCTTAAAAGTCTAGTTCAACGCGGTGAATCCTTACCTCTTTTCACCGTCACAAACTAAGGATAAATGTGTCACCACTTTGTGTTCCATGTAGTGTAATTGTTTAGCAATGCATCTAGTCAAACAGAGACTCAACAAACAAACTTTGCCTACTTGGAAGGCAGTCAATGTTTCTCTCTAAAAGAAGAAAAGAACAAACAACACATGACAAATGTTAGTCGTATTTTGTTAATGAATTCAGGGAAGGTTTTTGAGTATTTTGGTGGCAAGAACCTGTGTAGATGAGGACATAGCATAATAAAAAGAGAAGCAGAAACTTGTTACTGGAATAAATAGTTCTACTCCTGGACCGCAGCCTCAGCAGTGCCATGTGTTGTTCGCTGAGACAAGAAGCCAGAGCGACGAGAGGTTTAAGGTTTAGCAAGGTTCTTCCCTCTCACCTCCTTGACACGTGTGTTTGGGTGACACGGGCTCTGCAGCCACAGGCAAACTGGCCCTGCCCTTCCTTCCCAGGCCCTGAGAGCAGGAAGGATTCACATCCCTTTGCTTGGTCACTCTCCCTGGGTCTTCTGAAAGCTCTGGAAAAAATCAGCCATTAGATTTCTAATTTTTGTGCCACTAGATGTCCCTGTAAAACAAACTTTTCCGAGGTCTGCCGTGGGCTCAGCGGAGCTTGGCGAGGCAGAGCAGCAGTGACAGGGCAAGCCAGCCGGAACTTGGCCTTTTTTTTTTTTTTTTTTTTTTTGGTAATAATTGCAGTAACTATAAACAACACTGGAGATTATCCACCCTGCACCAAATATTATTAGTGATTGACATGAACGTAAGGTCAGTGGCACGTTATTGTCAGTCATCATCATTTAATTGTCTATCTAATGTCTTCTGCCACGAGGGTAGAAATGATGCATTGAAAGCAGCCTGTAATGTCTGGCTATCCTACTTGCTCATCCGATAAACCTGAAATGCCCTTGGTGCTCTGTATAGAAAGATTTAAAGCAACAAAGGTTGCAGCTATTTAAGAAAACAGCCAGGGTACTACTTTAATTAAAGCAAACATTTGCATATACTGATTTGAATACAAGAAAATAATTATTTTTAAAGAACTGGAACAGTACGTTTATATTGAAGAGCACTGTTTCTAAATTACACTCACTTAGAGCCAAAAAAACTTCTCCTTTGATAAATTAGGAGTTTTTAAGGATTAGAAATATGTCAAATGTTTGCAAAATAATTTGGACAGTAGTGTGCTGCAGGGATACTCGTGTTTGAGCAGCACTAGAAAGCTGATGTGCAGCAATTATTTTGTTGTCTCCTGGAGGAACTAAACTTGGCAAGAAAATCATTACATAAAACCAAACATATTAGATGTCTGCTTGTTGTGGGTATAATTTTGTTTGTTTTCTTGAAGAAAGCATTTAGGTTTGGCTCTTTCCTTTCATAAACACTAGAATATTGCTTTGAACAACATGTTTCCTGTGGATTCCTGCTTCAGAAATCCAGCTTCAGGAAAAAAAGGCAGATCGCATCCATAGGCAATTTAAAAATACTGCTTCTTTCACTAAAAATCAGAGTTAATTTTATGTGGAAGACAATATATAATAGATAGAGATTTTAGTGTAAGATCTTTCTACATCTGACTCTGCTTATTAGCTATTTTGTTGAGGTTTTTTTTCTTTTCTTTTTCTTTTTTTTCCCTCTTTTTTTAATTTTTTTTTTCCGAACAGCTTTATTCATCCTCTGTCAGTAGCTCTTCATTAGGTACTAGAAACACCACATAAAGTAATTTTGATAATTTCCAAGGTATCTTCCACAAAGCACACACCACAAAATCTGTCTCGACTGGAGTCATCCAGCAGATGTAATTTGCAGCTAGTCATTTGCTGTGTATGTGTTATTTCTCTCATTTGTTTGAGTGTAAAAAGAATTACTTAAATAATTGTATAGATTATTTCTTCATGCAGTCATTTTCAATGATGTTATGGTCAACTAGCTTTAGAGGAGTTGATAAATATAGAAACAGAAATATCCATAGGCATCTCTTGTGACTGAAAATGTTTGCCTTTGTGTACATCAGGAAATCATGAAAAAACAACCTATAAAGATTCAGGAGACCAAAGGCCAGAACACTATGTGATGGAGTAAATATACGTACGCGACTGTACATATATATAATATATATAATATATTATATATATAATAATAGAAACAATGTCAAGAAATGTTCCCAGGCACTTAATGCTTGAACAGTAATTTACATGTTCTGGGCATGAATTTGGTGAGGGACAATTAACACTACCAAAACAGTTTCTAGCTCTATGGGTGTTTGCATGATAGGGACCACTCTCCATAAGCAGTTTTGGGACTTGATAGACCATTCTGTCCAGCCGACCTTTGTGCTAGGGAGGCAGCACAGATGTGTTTGATTTACTAGGGCATAGTCAAATTTTATGGACAAACATTGTTCAGAACACTTAAGAGATTTCTTAGGAGTATGGTAAGGCCTTAAGGAAGCTCCTCACCTGAGCTGAATGTGTTTACTTAAAGCTGTGAAGATGTCTAATCAAACTGTTGCCATTTTTCTATAATCTTATCTGTGAATTAAGGTGCACGTCAGCATTTTGAAAATCTTGCAATTCTTTGTACTGAAACAGTGGAGTAAAATGCTATGAAATGTTTACATTCCTTCTCCCAACAGTTTTGTTTATCTGGAAATGTCCTGGGGATCATTTGTTTATTAATCCTATATTAAAGAAAAAAAATCTATACTCATCAGCTCTGGTTAAGACTAGCTGTTAAGACTACAAAGTTTGAATCTGTCCTGGTTTCAGCTGGGATGTAGTTAACTGTCTTCCTAGTAGCTGGTACAGTGCTATGTTTTGAGTTCAGTATGCAAAGAAAGTTGATAACACTGATGTTTTCAGTTGTTGCTCAGTAGTGTTTAGACTATAGTCAAGGATTTTTCAGCTTCTCATGCCCAGCCAGGGCACCTGACCCAAACTGGCCGACAGTGTATTCCATATCATGTGACATCCCATCTAGTTTAGGAACTGGGAAGTGGGGGGCAGGGATTCGCCGCTGGGGGACTGGCTGGGTGTCGGTCGGCGGGTGGTGAGCAATTGCCCTGCGCATCATTTGTACATTCCAATCCTTTTATTACTACTGTTGTCATTTTATTAGTGTTATCATTATCATTATTAGTCTCTTCTTTTCTGTTCTATTAAATCGTTCTTATCTCAACCCAGGAGTTTTACTTCTTTTCCTGATTTTCTCCCCCATCCCACTGGATGGGGGGGAGTGAGTGAGCGGCTGCGTGGTGCTTAGTTGCTGGCTGGGGTTAAACCACGACAGAATCATATTCCATTCATAGAGAAAATAACTGAAGAGTAAAATAACTATCATTAAGTTCATAACAACTGCAAGAAATGTCTCTTTTACAGGAATAAATCAGTACTGCTTCTTGGTTTTCATGTGGTACACTGTTTCAGTTCAGTCAGTTGTTGCAGCTCCTTATTTCAGCCTGTTTGATTAGGGAAGTAGCAAATTATCAAACACTGTTTGCTGGTGCCCTTACTGTGGAAATCGTGCTGTAGATAGCAAATACTCTTCCCTGAAAATGGAATCTGTAAAGGATTCAGAAGCATCTGGATGCAGAATAACTCTTCCCCCCAGCCCTTTCTTATCTCAAATAGACGTTACAATAACTAGATTTACTCTGACCCTGCCATCTTTCCTTTTTATTATATGCTCTTGGGTGTCTGTTTGCTGAGTGTTGGGGTTGGCTTGTTTGTGTTTTGTTGGGGTTTTTTTTGTGGGGGAGGGGATAGGGATGTTTGGGGGTTTTTTTCTTTTTTTTTTTCTCTGACAAGTATTCACTATAAACACTCTCCTTTTTCCCTTCAGGGTTAGGAAGACACTAGGAAGATTTCATCAAAGCTTTTGACTCTGAATCATGAAAGTGTAAAACTACCCCCACAGGTGCTCAAATTACAGAGAACACACTGGGGAAGCATCACTACATACATCCTGGTCTTAAACTCTTCCCTAGACAATCACTATCAGCATTTGGTGAAGAGTGAATATACAGCTAGAGAGACCTTGAACAGTTCTTCCCATATAATGCAAGACATTTAACTTTTTTCCTTTCAAAGCATGCTTTTTCCACATATCTCATCTATCTGAAAGATTTGTGGTTAGAAGTAACTATCATGATTTTCTCATTTGACTTCTTGTTGTATACTGAACTTCTACACACCGTGCACATAGGAGCTTAGTATTAGGCTCAGATTTGAAGTAGGTATGAAGATACAGCTACTATTTCCTTGGAACTGCAGTTGGAAAGCAGACCAAGGTATTGATTGCTCTAGGGAAAAACTCTACCATGAATGTGTGTGAGAGAGGGTGTCCAGAGGGAGAAAAGTTTTAAGGAAATTATTTTCTATTAATAAAATCCTTTGTGCAGTTTTAGAAGAATTTAATAGCTTTGTTCTAGTAAGGAGCACATGACACATGGATCTTCCGTGTGGCAACCTAATGCACTGTTGCTGGACCACCAAGCTGTCTGCTCAGTTTTGTACTAAAGAAAGTTATACACAAGTAGCAACGGTGCTATATTTATCACTAATCCACGGAGCACTGTTTTTGTGAGGCTTTATTCTAGTCAGTGCATCCTGTGTGAGCAGCAGTAATTGTGGAGAGATCAAATAAACCCATGACTTTGGGTTAGGATCCCCACTGACGTGTGCACCACTAACACAAGCAGTCAAATATGTGACAGCAACAGCATATTAGGCAGGAGCAACTAAGAGTAAAAACAGCTGCTGCTTCTTTATTCTTCTTCTCAAAGAGCAGAAGCCATATTTCAGGAATATATTCGGTTTTATACAATAATATATTTGTCAGACAATTGTTCATTAACATTCCTGAAGGACCTAGCATGCGGCAATTTTTCCTATTGTTTGTGCCAATTATTTACATTTCTTCTAATGGATATTTTTGACTGATTTTAATGTTCTATTAGATAAAATGAGAAACGTAGTGGAGCTGTACCGGAGAAATTTAAGAGCCAAAAATCTTTGAAGCAAAATACTCTCAGGCTTTAAAATGATGTTTAGGTTGAACTCTATATTTGAGATTATCTTAGGTAAGTCTCAGAAGCAGACAGATTTTAACTAAAACCACCATGGAATTACATTAAGTATCAATTTGCTGCTGCTGTCAAGTGGTCGTTTCTGCAGGGGAACACAATAACTGCTCAGTCGACTACAGCAGCACTAAGCAGATCAGAAAGTAAAAGTATATAGATGAAACATAAGAACGAATTTTATATTGGAAAGGCATAATTATCTACCCCAAATCTGGCCAGTGACTAGGTACTAATATTGCTAATTTTGTGAAAGTGCCTGGAGATGTTTAATACCAAAATGATGAAGACATTAATTTCCCATCTCATACAGACTATGTCACTTCCAGCAGCACAGCACAAGGTGATTGATGATTACTTGCTAAATAGAAATATCTCCACATGCTGAATCTCCAGTGTCACTTCCTATAGGTTTCACAATTACTCTAAAAGACAACCACCTAAACTTCCCTATGGAAGAGAAAGATACTTCTTGGGCTGGCTGAAAATCAGATACATAAGAAAGAAGTTAAAAGGTGTCACAAACAATGCTCTTCTCTCTTAACTTCCATTCTGGTTATCAAGGGAACAAGAAAGTCTAAAATAGCTTTAACTGGGGTCATGGGTCACTATAGCAGTGACCGTAGCAGTAGGAAAGGAAGCTTTAGAAAGACTCTCCTGATATTTTAAAATTAAATTCTCTGTAGTGACATATTGCTGTAAAAGAAAGGCTTTAGTAAAGGCATAGCACTACATTGAAAACTGTTGCAGGGAGCAGGAACCCAAACACACTAAACCAGGAAAAGGCCTGGAAACAGAAAAAAGCCTCTCTTCTCTCACAAATGCTTTGTTCTACAGAGTGACTCGTATTTGGGTTTAATTTTAAAAAGAAGCATAAAAAATGGGGAATGTAAGTCCCTTTCTTTGAATAGTTCAGCTCGTCGAGAAGACAGACCTTGTGGCCTCCCAGAGCTTGAGCAGCTCTCAAGGTTATGACTAGTTCCTGATGAGCTGTACCTAGCAAATGCAATTGTAGCTCCCTTTCTTCATTTTCTTCTTCTTAGTTTGATACCGTCCCTTACAACAGGACAGAAGCAAACTCACTGAATTTTAAGGGACACCCTGCTGGAGATGACTGTGTCAGCAGCGTATCATACACTTTGTAATGATTTTTGCACATTGAACATGGACAGAGAGCTCAGCTGGGGAAGAAACATCTGAAAACAGGATTTTATTTTTTTCTTACCTTTTCTGACAGACAGTGATGGTAAAAATATTGCAAAAAGGTATTACAAAAGTGGTTCATGACAGATAATTGTTTATAAAAATACAGACGTGGGAAGTCAGGAATTTCAGAACTCCCAAGGTTTGATGCTTCAGGGAATTTTACTTTCCTGAATTGGAAACTTCCATGGATATCACCTCCAGAAAGGGCATTCAAGGTCTCTAGACTTTCCTTCTCAAAGAATATGAAGGCCTTGGATTGCTGGCAGGAAATGGGAACCCCAAAGCTTTAGGGTTTTCTTGCATCAGAATTCCCTGGGGGAATTCAAAGTGTCTCCAAATCCCTCACTCCAAATAGTCAGAGATCTTTGCTAATCCTCCTCCCACATACTTACATACGCATCTGAAGAATCACAACATATTTCTGCTTTGCTTTATTGAGAACTGAGGGAGAGAGAATTGATTAGAGTTTTACTGGGTTATGGGGCAAGGAGAAAAGTCTTTTTCCAGTCCTTAGCTATCCATCTGTGTACCAAAGGCACCTAAAAGAGATGTGCTCTGTATTTTCCAAAAAGCCAATGTATTTAGGTGTCTTTGGTGGTCACTCTTTAACTCCCTCAGTTTCTATTAATCTAGCTCATATGCTTTCAATTCTCCTTTCAGGCTGCTTTGTAGATGAATAAAAATGTAAACCAGCAAAGGCAGTTATGACTCTCTCAGAGCCATTTCCTTGTGCACACCACTTCTCTAATTTCTTATTGCTTTATTTGCAGAAAGAATTTAGGAAGCCTAAACAGAGATCTCTCTGTCCTTGATTATGGCAAAATTATGTTCTTGCTTTCCTTAAACCCTCTGTGGCTAAATAAGCAGATATCATTTTAATGAATACTTAGAGAAGTTCTGCTTCTTTAAGAGATTCTTTCTGTCAGATTTTCTTCCTTCCTTTTCTATAGATTATTCTACAATGTCCTCATGGTGACAGGAAAATAATGATATATTACACTGGCATGTAATCAGCATGGTGTTTCTCCAGCAATATATTACATCAAATCATCAACATAGTAGCAATACAGCAGTATCGCTTTGACAATGATTTAAACTAACATATCATCAGTGCTACTGTACATCACTTCAGAGATAGAGTATGTTAATGCATCATCAGATTGATGTTGCTGTAGCAAGAAATATTAGCATAATGCAGGGGTGATGTAAGTACAATAGGTAAGCTTTCTACTGCTGCTGTATTATTAAGTATTAGCATAATGCAGGGGTGATGTAAGTACTGTAAGTCCATTTTTCCTCTTAATCATTTTTCCAATTAATTTATCTGTGGAAAGTCCATACGCATTCACTTTACACATGAAGGTCAGATTGTGCTACTCTGGTGCTTATAACTAATTTAATTAGGACAATCAAGCCTGATATTTGCATTGCTTAAGTGAATGAAAATTTTGCTGTTGACTTAAAAGAAACAAGATAAAATTTAAGTTGAGAAACACTGTCTTGCTCATTATAAGAAACTTTGATGCTGAGAGAAAGTCTAACCTAACACATTGGCTGGAAAGTCAGACAGGTGCCTTCTGCTCCTGGTAGTTTTCCTATATTATTACCATGTTTGTGCTTTGATGAAAGAGAAAACTGACTATGTGAGTGATTTTGTGTGAGTTGCTTCTCAATGAGAAGTCTTTCTTTCATATTGTGTCTGTTTTCTTTTTGTTGATTAAAAACTTTGCGATGGAATGGCTTATCACTAGTGTTAATAAAATACCTAGCACACCAGAATTGCAATCTAGGTTCTATAGTCTTCTAAATAATACTTTATTATTCTTCAATAAAGACTTAATAAAATGATCCAGAATAGAAAAAAAAAAATCCTTGCTTGTGTGGGGTTTTTTGCTCCTTATAGAAGAAAATTATCTTTATTATAATGTATTTTCATAAACTCATCTCAGTAATTTTGCCTGTTACATCAGCAAAGTTGTTCTTACAGTAGCGAGATGGAGAATTTTTAAGTTGAAGAAAGTAGATGAGACATACACACAAAAATACCTTTTGGATTCTTATGGAGAAAAGCATCCTTACCTGATGGTCCTGAGAGAGGGCTAAAGAAGCAGTGCTGCTTCTCAAGGAGACAGTGGGAAAGAGGAACTGAGCAGAGTGCTATGGTTCTGCCACCAGTCAAGGAGGACATAGGGCCAGGGATTGAGGGGACAAAGCTGAGATAAATAAGCCTAAGACAGAGGGTGGGGGAAAAGCATCTATTGGCCTGAAGGAAGGAGCATAGTGCTAGAAAGGGGAAGACTGGAAGTTGAAGCAGCAACAAGACCAAGAGTGTTAATCAGCAGCAGGATCAAAGAAAGGGATTGATACCAGGTTTTGGCCGGCAACCAAAGCAACAAAAGCTTCTACCTCTCCCACAACTCAGTTTAGACCCCTGAAAAAGCTTGACCCCTTTGATCTCCTCATTGCTCTGGGGTGGAAGGCAGGGGCACTTGGCAAGGCAGAAAGGTTCTGGGTTTATTCCTAGCCTGAATACATTGTTGCTGGGTGTATGTTCCTGTCCTTGTGCTGGGAAAGTCATGACCCATGTACTCTTCTCACAGTTGGTGGCTGGGACCAACTGGGCTCCGAGACTGTTACTTAGCTTGAAACATAAGGCAGCAAAACAAAGTGACAATGTGGTGATTTTGAGTAAAGGTGCTAACAAAAACTAGCCCTCAGCTTTTTTTTAGCATAAGGTAAGGACAGCTGGATTGTTTCCAAGCCATAAATAATTTTTTTCAAGTCATTCAAACCTGCATCAAAACCTCCATATTGTTTACATCATAGTTCACTACATCCCACAACATTTGCGGAAAATAATGTAGTTTCTTTGTAACCCCTTTATGCATAAGATTTTATGCTTGACATTTATAAAAGAGCATAAGTAACTTAAACCCTTTGTATAGCACGAGGTAACTCAGTGACAGAGATACTCTGGAGAGTCCTGGTACTTCTACAAGGCAGGGGACAGTGTTGAACAGTGAGATAGCTTTGTTCCTAACTAGCACATTTCCATACTGCATTAAAAAAATCCCACCATGTAACTACACTAAGAGTTCTGCTCTTCACATTTTAGATCTTGCACTGCATCAATGTGTCATTAGAATTCTGTTGCCTAATGTCATTAATGTTTAGTTAAATTAGACACATTAAGTGCATCTGTCCATACTCAGATATCAATAGTTATATTTTGCAAAAATCTAGAGATGGACTTGTGTGACCTAGGCACCTTGGAAAAGGTTATCCTGAGAGTTATCTTTAGGCAGGAAATTTTAATTGGATATATTTGAAATACCAGTAGATGGGATTGAGATAGTTTTCCATGGTTCATAAGGAATTTGCTGAACATGGAAGAACTCTCTGCATACTCCTGTTCTACTGGCAAGATGAAAGTCCCTTGTACCTTTTGTCTTTGCTGTTTTGAGACTTAGGATGTGAGAACAGACTCCGTGGAAAGGAATTACAGGGAAAAGGCAGGTAGGGCAGAGGCGCCTGAGAAATGTGATTTATAACAGGCCTCTGTGAGTCAGCACATCAGCTTGTTATGTGATAAATATTACACATGTAGCCCAGTATATTCACCCTCCTATAGCTGCATGGAAAACAATTTTTTAAGCAGCTTTTCAACAGGCTGGTAGCAGGTCTGCACTGGAAATCAGTTCCCAAGAATCCATTAGCATTCTGAGCCACTGAGCAGCAGGGCAATTCTCAGCCTCCCCATGAAACACATCGCAAGTGATTTAATGTTAACAGTAAGAGGCTTTGTTGTGGCTAAGCAGCTCCATGAGCGCTGTGTCACCTACCTCACTGCCCCGCAATGATTTAAACAAGGCTTCTCTGCCTGGTCCGCAACCAAGCAGGCCTGGTTGTAATTTGACCTCCTGAATGATTGTGCTCAGCCTTCTGGTTTTGCTACAGACAAGCAGCTGCAGGATTTAGCATCTTACCTCTTGCTCTCCCAGTCTTCTCTCCAGGCTCTGACCAGACTTGACTTAAATGCCTGGCTCCTGTGACTATAACAGTAAGATGACAGTATCATTTACATCTGAAAAGCAGAATTGCCAATCTGAGCTCACGGGAGATTGTCCGTGCATACAAAGGGTAGTGCTGCTACCACAGTTGGGGGGCATCCATTGCTACTTTTTTCTCTTTTGCTGTAATGCTACAAGAGTTTGAAAACCAATGCAACATTCTTTTATTCCTTGCAGACACAGGGCCTTGTGAACACCTTTCAGGAAGATGATGAGGCATTAAGTATCATCTTTCTATTCTTTCCACCACAGACTGTGACAAAAACTGGAATAACCATTAAATACTAAGAGATGTTAGCAGCACCCAAGTCAAAAGAGAGGCCCGAGCAGCTTTCATCTAAACAGGTTCTGTATTAGTGAGTGTTCATTCTGCCCACTCAAGTTGTTCAAAGCTGGCACTCAGAGTTTCTCAGAGCACAAAGGCTCAGGAAGACTTCTGTTGCAATCTGACAGACACCATATTCTCCTCTAACAGAAAGAGAGTGCGTGGTGTTAGGGTAAGAACAAGTATCACATAGATGATTATGGTGATTAGAAGCTGCCCAGAGAAAGGCAGTATCACAGCTTTCTTTAGGAAAGATAAAAGTTTTAATCATCATTACTATAAAAAAGCTTGATAGTTTATCCTAAGATTGGTGAATGATCAGCAGTTTTAAAACAAATAACATCCAGAGAACTGAGCATTCATTCCAGTCGTTAGCTGGGAGACCTGCCATCACCCCACCAGTAGCAGACTGGGCATGCGGATCACAATGCAGACTCACCTTACTCCTAAACTGTAGACCACTCCTCTGGTGTCACCCACAATGACTCCTGGGTACCCCAATGCCACCCAGTCAGAGACATTTCAGAGTAAATATTCTCTGCCCAAAGACATATAAAGACAGATAAAGAATATCTCTATCTCTTTGGCTCTTACTCTACCATGTGCATGTACATAAGGCCAACTTTGTGCAACACCCCCCTCCCCCCCGATGGATTGGTAATATAGGTGTCTGGGACGATTCACTTGTTATGCTGTTCCAAAGTATGTCTGTGTTAGATAATGTTGTACCCTGTGACTGTACAGTGAGTTCAGATTTGGGTCTTGAAAGGCTTTTTTCCCCAGGATGGTGTCTTTTCATGTATTCAGGTTACTTCATGGATTCCTACATTTTAGGAGCTGATTTAACCAATCAGAATTCTTGCAGTGCAAAAGCTGAACTTGATGCTGTGGATAAATTAGGTGTGAATGCTTTAAAGTTAGATATCTGGTCACAGCTTAAAGATGTCTCATGAAGGGAAATTCACCACCCTTGGTATGCTGTTTCTGTGGTTAAGTTTCTTATTAACAAAAAGTATGATTATTATTCCAGCATCAGCTTTCACATATTAACTATAGAAATTATTTTGTCAATTAGATTAAACTTGTATTTTTCTACATACGCAATTAGAGAACATTCGATTAATTTAACATTCTCTTCAACAAACTAATTCACTTGAGCTCCTTAAATGTCTTACTATGATAAATATTCTTCCTCTAACAACTTTCTGATTTTAGAGAGAAAATATGTACATATATAAATATATATATATATATATATATAAAAAATAGAGAGAGAAAATATTTAAACATATATCACCAGAAACGGGGAGTGAGCAGCGGAAGGTCAAATAGATACTCCTGTTCTATTTCTTTCCATTCTACACTGTGATTAGTAGTGTTAAGTAGCATGCATAGGATCCATGTCCTTTCTTCTACTTCTGTGACCTTACTCCATCTTGTCTGTAAGAATCTTGTTGATCAGTGCATCCCAAATTCCTCTTGTCAGCTCATAACAAGAACAGAGGATGCTTTGACATGCAAGAACTTCAGAATGCCTCTTCATTTCAGTTAGCGTTTCCAGACAAATTTTAGGTAGAACAAGGAAGAAGCAGTAAGCAAACAGACTTGAGATTTCACTAAGGTGACTCCTAACCATACTTAAGTGTTGAACTACAGTATGTCTGCTCTCATTTAAAATGAAATGTATAGATTTGGTTCTTCCTTTATCGTCTAATAATCCTGTAGGGCTCTGGAGGAACAGGTAGCTTCCACACTCTTCATTTATTAAGGATGTTTCTCTGTGTTGACTAATAAAGCTCACATTGACAAGAAAGGCTGCTGTGACACAAAGTGGTTACAGGGGAATTTTTGAAGAACCTTTCTCATATGCATGATTTCTTAGTTATCATTGTGTTGTCTTCTGCCATTTTAAGCCAATCTGCTGTAGCTAACTCACTCAATAAAAGACTGCATCTTAATTTGTCAAAAGCAATTAAAATAATTCACTCCACTGGAAAATGCATGCAGCCTGTGTACAACTGAAGTACATCCTGTAGGTGAGTCTCTTATCCCTTCAATTATGCTTTTGAATTATGTGTATTCGCTGTTTGCAGTGTATTCATAGAAATTTACAGAGCCTTTACAAATTTAATGTTCAGGCTGCTTAAATTTCTGACAAACTTGACTTATGTTCTCCATCTGATGACATCAGACAAATGAACAATAACATTGCAACTGGTGAACTGTGGAGCTTTATGAAGCATGGTGCTTTTGTTTCCCGTTTTACTTCCTTTGGTTATGGTGGAATATTGGGTTTTGTTTGGATTTGTATTTTTGCTCTGCTTACCCACCACCATAACTACTGCAAGTCCATTGACGTTCCCTCTAGCCTGCAGCCTACATTCACTGAACCTTACAGGAGTTCTGCTGCTGAGAGCAGAAGATGAAGAACAAAACTCTGATCCAACAAATTCTTGAACAAAAGCTTACATTCCAATATCTAAGACATACCTCAGGATGTTCTTAAATTACTCTGTAATTTAATCAGAGAAATCCTGTAAAATATAGAAAACTTTGAATGGTCATCAACTCCAGTGGGCCCAGTACTATAGAAATAGAGATTCTTACTTGTCCAGGAAGAAGACACTATTTTATTATTAATTTATATCTGTTTAGTCTAAGCAAGAATTCCAACACACAACTAAGGAACAGAAAATATCACACTGGCTTTAAAATCTGTTTTTTTAATCTTAAGAGATAGATTCATATGTATTAAAGAGCAGAATTTCATAGGAACTGTATCTGGGATAATTTTTCCATGTTATCTTTTCTTATTCTGACCTTCAAGAAGTTTATGTTGTTAAGGTTTTTGATATTAAGCTAATATTGGTTTTATCATTCAAGAAGGACAATTATTTAAAAATAATAATATTTCTGTCATTTGTAGGAGATTGAGGTATTAGGAGTACTGAAATTTAAATAAATACCACAATTTGTTTCTAAAGGTCTATATAGTTGATTTTTTTTCATGCTGAAGCTAAAAATATCTCAAACATTTTATGTTCTTGATATGGTTTGCATCAGAATGAAAATGTATGGCACTAGTATTTTCCACTTAATTAATCAAAGCACAGTCTAATTTACATCTTTGACCATTTAGAAAAAATTTGATTTTGGGTTCATGACTGGACAGACAGGATAAATTAGATCAAGTGGAGGATGTGGAGATGAGACAGCAGAAATATTTTGATGGAACACAGTCCTAGAATAATTGGATATGAGATTTCTAACTCTTGCATGCAAGCTTGTCTATCATGATAAAAATAATATGACTATTTAGAAATATAGAAGGGAAAAGGAACAGTTCAGTCCCTTTCAATGGCTGGAAACTGTGCCGTTTACATGTACTTTCAAAAAATCCACAGAACATCTATATTACATTCTGCAGACTGCAAAATTTCCTGGTAACCCATAATGAACATTAAATTTATAATAAAACCCCAAAGCTTCAATTATAGTGTGCAACAGGAAGAGAAAAGGAGAGAATAATCAGCCATGTTCTTCACTCTACACTTACAAGGCATTTCCTAAGTAATTAAAATATTTATATGTTATTTTCTCCACTGATTTTGATTGATACTGTACAAAAAACTCTTCCAAATTTTATGCTAAGATGGAGTAAGTTCCAGCATGGATGTAGTGCCTGTTTTTTAGCAAGTGTTATTATGCTCCATAGCCTAGAAGGATGTACAGAAGTGCAGGTCAACCTTACATCTGTGTTTACATTTTCAATTGTTATGTTTTAGCCCAACAATTGTTTAGGTATCTGTTTAAGATTGTATATTGTATTGTATTCTTGTTGTAATCATAGTCATAGAAAGTAATTGTAATAATGTATTAAAAAAAATAAAAGTTTTAATCACTTTTCTTCGAATGGCTTTTCATATTTTTGGCATTTTATGTTCACTACTAATTTAAGTCTACATTTAGCTATTCACTGGAAAGTGATGGTTTCATTTCACTTATACAAATCTATTTTTGACAAAAATAAATTATCATGCCTTTAATTAGGAGAAGTCTTAGTGACAGTGAATATCAGTCTTTCTACTGATTTTCTGTCTTCTTTATAACAAGTTATCCAATTGTCAAAAAATCAAGGCTGAACACAATTTTTTTTTTAGCTTGGTTACAGCAGTTTAACAGGAGTGACTCCTCACATTTCAGTAGTACACTTTTAATGAAGCCATAGGGTTTTATTAACTCAAGAAATAACTTCTTCAAAACACATGGAATTGATTTTGTGGGGAGGTAAACATGACACTACAAGAGGAAGCAACAACAATTCCAGAAAGGAGATGAAAAAAATAAAATAAATATATAAGGTTTTGAATGCATTGCTTATTCAAATAAGAGCTACTGCTGGTAAAGTTTAGATTTCTTTTTTTTTTTTTTTAATCTCCACAGAAAAAAGAACTTTTAAGATCTAATGCTGGTCAAACCACAAACTATTTTAGTCATTTTTTTCCCTTTTTCTTGATTTAAGATTTTTAACTTTCTCTGACACTTTTCAGGTAATATAATCAACCAATAGTGTTTGGCAAGTTATAGATTTGAAGAAGCTGAAGAAAGAATATAATTTATGTTTTTAATGACATTTGTGAGAAATACTTAGTGTTTAATGATTTCCATATATGTTGTTGCAATTTAAAACTGAAAAGAACCGGCTGAGTAGTGATTACATTTTTTCTCTCCTTACCACATTTTTCTTTCTAACATCTCCATATTTGGATTTCCATAAATCAATAAAGCGCATCAGTAAATGCACTTATAGAACCTGAGACTTTTTTGTCTTTGCAGGCAGAAGTGATAGGGCAAGACAGAAGTGGTGAAGCACTGCTTACAGAAATCAAACACATCAAAAAGAAAGTCTATCTCTGTGATGCATATAACCCTTTTTGGTTAAGGTTATACTGTCTGTAGTTGCATTGCTATGTCTCAAAAATATGCATCTCAATTTCATATTTTTGTAACCTTAGTTGCCTAAATATTGATAGACATGATGTGCTGCCTGCGCTGATTGCATTGGCAAACGCTCATCTTCTTGAAGGATATTCTCTATGAAGACTAGAAATCTTGTTTATCTCCCTCATCTATCACTGAGTGTGGTATTTTTATCGCAGTTAGTATGTTACTAAACTTGATTTTTGCTAGCTTTAATCTTGAGTGGTTGCAAAGAATAAATTGCAAAAATTATTTTACATTGTTTTTTTAGTAACTGATGTCAACATGAGTGTCAAAGGGAAACGTGGTTATCATTTGTTGAACTTCATAGTGCTGCACATTGAAGAGAAAGCTGCTACCTGATCTCTGGCAAACAATTTCTAGAAGCATTAAATTTTGTCTTGTTACTCCTGTCTTATTGCATTTGTGATCAACAGTGATTTCTGATAATATAAATGAAGGCTTTTAAATCCAAAGAAAGTGAAGTCGAAATTTTTCACATCTAACCTCCAGCATATTTACTGTTTTGTGGATATCTTCTACTATGATCAATATTTTCTGGCTAATAAAATCATTAGCTGTTTCAAAAAAACAGTTACTAGTTGCAAAGATAAGCAGAAGATAATCTTCCACTCAGATGAGTAAAGCCTTTGCTCTGACCTTATAGGTTATACATTTGACACAGATAATTGTCTTTAGAGTCCACTCAGGAGTCTCTTTGGCCTGAATATTTAATTCCGTTGTAACTCAATTGAGAAAAAGCCTCCATCGAAAAAAAAGATAAATTCTCCCTCCAGTCACTACGCAGAGTGCTTTCACTGTGCCACACATGGACTCATTAATTAATGGCATATTTTAAAGTGTCCTTTAGTCCTCTGTCATGACAGTTATCCTGTTGAGTTATGGTTCTCAGGTACCAGGGGATGGTGACTCTGCCAGGAAGTGAGTCTACAGAGTCTTGAAAACTAGTGAAGCTTCCCTGCACAGGCTCATCATCTGGAAAAGTTAAGCTGTTAATAATGCATCAACTGTGAAGTGGAATGAAAGCATATTTATTATCCTTAATATGATTTTGTCATTTTTTTCCTAAATATTTGCACAATGCTCTGCAGCTACAAAGGGATTGTTAGGAGATGGGCTTTCTGCCGTTACTGCTTTGTCTGTGCCCACAATCAGTCATCAGAAAGTTGACTCAGAAGCTCGCTTGTTCAGTCAGGCAAGCCTGTCTTTGCTGCCTCTGACGCTTCTACAGGATAGTGAAATCATAAACCTATCATTTGAGATAAGGACTCAAAAAATATAGTTTCATTACCTTTCAGCTATTTCAGCTCCAAGTGATCCCATTAATTTCCTTGAACTAAAAGACATAGCACATGTTAAAGCAGTTTTATTTGATTGGATAGTCTCTTGGGTAGCGGGCTCTGAAATAGATATAGGTCAGATAGTCCAGGTAAACTAGTAAAGCTCTGTTAACGCTATTGCGCTAGTCAGATCCATCAAAGTTACTGATGATTTATAAGCACTAATGAACCAAGCCTTTAATAAAGGTGCTGTCGTGGTACTTCAGGTCTGATCCATGAAGAACCTTCCTTCTTCAGAAAAGGATTTAGGAAGTGCACCTAAAATGTATTTCTCTTGTCTGTAAATCTTAAAGATCTAAGACAAGAGAGTATGGTAATTTACGACTCTGTTCTGTAATGCTGTACATAGTAGATGGGATTTACAGCAAATCTTAGAACAGAGCACAGACTTAGATATAGAAAGGCAAATATAACTGTTGCTGCTGTCTGGAGCATCACAAAGCAGAAAGCAAAGGACCCGACTCTAGAATGTGAGTTGTTACTCATTAATGTATTGTTCCCTCTGCTGATTCTACCTATGGTAATGAATGATTCATAACACCACAAGTTCGTGCTGTGCTCTGTCTGCAAGGATTTTGGCAGAGGCACTTCTTGAAGTATGCAGTAAATTATACCCCTCCCCACTTCACATTTCATGACAGGTGGAAAGGGGAGATGTTGTTTTACTTCTGTAATATACTATTAATTTTTAAAAAAGTTTCTTCTGGTTTAGGTCTGTTATCCAGTTCTGCTCAGAATTTTTTTTAACAGCTATTTTCATTGTATATGGTAGTTTTGCACTTGGTGTATAGACGATCTTCAAACAACTCCCAGAAGGGAGAAACTGATTATTTCAGAGTGTATCAAATACTGATGATTTAAAGAACGCTTTTTGGGATCCTTTCTGTAGAAGAGTTGGCCAAAAGAGTGTCACGGTATCATGAAGCACCAGTGGCACTACGGTTAGTGTCAGCGGCACTCAGTTATATCCATTGTGATGAAAATCACAAAGGGGATGCAACAGTTATTTCACCACCTCTGCTGAGCTGAAGTTTGAGGCTGATTGATGTAGGCATGGAAGAAAATGGTCCTGTATAATAATTTTAAGCAGACTTTAAACATAATGCAGTACTTTATTTAGGTCCTCTATTAGGATATCACACACAACCCAAGTAAAATTTCCTCCATCTGCGTGAGTTCCATTACACTTATGACAAATTCCAGAAAGAAGATCTTTATCTATATGCATATTGTAAATTCTTTTGCTTTATATAGAAATGCTTTTTTTTTTTTTTTTCCCCAAGACTGGAAGTATTCTTCCCTAACTGACAAAATAGTCAGCTAGCGTTTGACTAATTCATAAATAAAAATATGTTTTTACGAAGTCATACTTTATGCTAGCCTTACAGCTCTAGTTAACCTAACCTTAATGAAGACTGGAAAGAGAAAAAATCAACACAGAAAAGACAGTGTTACATATTGAACTACAGCCTGACTGCCCTACTCTGTGAAGCAAGAACTTTGATTTTCTAAGTCTCCACAGTGAATTACACCTACTTTTTCCACTGCGCATGAAAAAAACCCCTCACATCAGAGCAGTAAGGCAAAAATCTATTCTCACGACATTATGTTCATGATTCAGATGAGAGGGACAATCCAGAAAAACTGGTTTTGTGTCCAGATTAAGTAACTGTACTCAGATTAAGTAATGTTTCTAGCCTGGGCTCCTAACTGCTACCCCTCTCCAGTGACTATGCAGAATACATAGGGTCAGCACTTCAGCACCTGCATTAGGCATCTGAAGGTAACATGAATCCCATTTTGAACCCATTTACATTCCTTCCAGAAATGCATTCCTTGAGTCCATCTCCCACCTGTTATCTCCCTCTGCTATCGTATCACTTTCATATTTTAGCTTTCAAAGGAGCACTATATACAGTGGTATTCCATAGTCAGTAGATAAATTGGAATGACTTCTAGTAATCATGGGGAAAAAAAAAACCCACAGTGAAATCCTGGACTTCAAGTAGTAAATTCTGATCTGCCTGTTGTTGATGTCATTTGATCTTTGTAAAATCCATGGCTGGTTTGTGGTTTAGCCAGCAAAAGAGAGATGATAGATAGGTGTAATCCTCCTGGATATTCGTAGAAGTTGATACCAGACCAGTGGCACCCTTGGTTTTTTAATACAAAAACACATAGGGGGAATATCACCTATTTTGCTTTGTCTTTTATTTATGTTGGGATATGTACACCTGCCTGGAACAGCTTCTGTCCCATTATGCACTCATAAGACAACTCTGGATTGCTAGCTCTATGATTACCAAGGTTTAACAGTTATTGCTTCTGTCTCAAAGGTCTTGAGTGTGTACTGCATACCTCTAATATTCTGCTTTGCGCAATCCTGACTGTGAAATTCCTGACATGTGCAAGCCATGGAAAGTAATACATCACTCTATGTGATGATTAGCAGCAGTGGATACAAGATGTTGTACAAAGTACAAACAAAAAGATAGAAATGATCAAAAAAAATTAGTTTAATTTTAGGAGAAATATAACATTTGTTGTTATAATTCACTAGAAACTGAATGCTTGTCATGGTGAAGGTCAAAATGAATGAGTTTCATATGTGATTTGTACTTTCTGTGGCACAACAAACTGTCTATTCAGTGTGATAGCCAGTCTGTTATTGATAAATACTTCACTTTGCATCTTCTTCCTGTCCCAGACCATGTAGTTTCTCTTCGGAGAAACCTTTCCTCAAACTCGAACTCCACTGCTGCCTCCCTGCAACTAAGAGCTCAGAAGAGTTAACCAGCAAGTTACATTCAATTAATTGTGTTTTTCAGGTGTTGTGGTTTTGGGGTGATTTCACTTCCAGTTCCCTCAGTGCAGATTATTCGACTGAAATTGCTTGGACGTTCTTTATTGTGTCATTTCTAGTACTGTGTGCAGCCCTTCACAGCTATTCCTTCAGTAGGAGGACTTTGAAGGCAAGGTAAAGATACATGCGTTGGACTTCTTTTTCAATAAAATTTACAGTAGTACAGAACTTTCAGTCTGCTTTGGACTTTGATTGGACTTTGTAATCTCATAGTTTAAGGACTGACTTTCTTACTGCCTAGCTGAGCTTTTTTAATCAAAAATATTGTGAAACAAGAAAGCTAAAAAGTGTGGATTTTGCAGCTACCATATGTGCTGTGTTTATAATTTTTAAAAATGTCATCTGCATAAAGTGTGATTTTGGTGTGGATTTGCATTTTTATTGTGTCCTTTTTAGTACTGACTCACCGACAAAAAAAATTTTCTTAATTTGAAAAGAATTAGAGTTTCTATCAACACTGAAAAGATTAAAACTTTATGACTTTTACTTTTTGAAGGATATGATATTAATGCAGTCTTGTCTTTTTTGTTAGGATTCCAAATCAGTTTGTCAATTAACAGTCTATTTATTTTTTAACTAAGTCTACTGATCTCATTGGGCATTCCGTGAGGTAATGTTAGAATATCCCAGATGGCTAAAGGATAAAATATAGACCCCTTAGGCAGGATCCAGGGAATAAGTGTTGAAAATTTGAATAACTCCAATGTAGTTATACTTTATCTTTTAAAACTGCAAGCCTTTTTCACACTTTGCCATCTTTATACATTGGATACTGAGGAGAAAAAGAAAAATTAGGAGACCTTCAACCTGTTTGTTTCACTGTTTTTCACTGTTTTTTTCAGTGTTTTCTGCATTGAACTACAGGCTTTTATCAGTGTTGACTATGACAACACTTTGTGTAAATTCCTGGTTCAAGGCATGTTTCAGAAGTGAGGTTTGCAGAAGTTGCAATTCTTGCCTTTCAACCTTCATGTTAATCCTGTCTTTATTAAAAAAAGAAAACTAAAAGAGAGGGTACTGAGTTGATTAATTAATAAAGTGATACAAGGTGACTTATCTATTTCAATTCTACATGTTCCTGAAAAATGCCTGGAACACTTATCTGAATATATTGTGCAGAATATAAGAATTGCAGTTTCATATATTTCATAATGGAACATATCTCATAATAGAAGGAACTTTTCAAAATTATAGACACTTTTTAATACTCCCATTGTAACAAATGATAAAAGCCAAACAAGCATAACAACAATAACAAAAATTATTGAACCACTAATGTAACCTTGTTTATTTGAAAATTTTAAGTATATCAGCTGTGTGTTTATTTTGGAAGACTGAGTTTATGGTGCCAGAACCATAGAAGGTTTTAGGACTTTCAAACACATAAGTGCATGCTCCTCCATCCAGCTCTCCTTCTTTCTTCTCCCCTTTTGGCATTAAAAAAAAAAAAATTAAAAAAAAAAATTAAAAAATCTGTAATATTTTGCAACAAATCTTACCTGTACATTTACCTACAAAGAAGTGTAATCACTGCAGCAAGTCAATCTCCTCCAACAAAACCACCAAAACTCATCACCAAAGCCTCTGCCTCTGAACTGTAAGAAGAACATTTCTCCCAGATGTACTTAAATATTCTTGGGGGGTGGGGGGAGGAAAAAAAAGGTATAGAAAGACATTGACAAATATATCTGTCTGACACATTCAAGTGTGTAAGTAGGCTGAATACACTCAACCTACTTCCTTTCTAAAATTATAGTTTTTATAAAAGGACATCATATTGTATGCCTTTATCATACAATTTAGATATTTAAATTAAAAATGTAGGCATTAAATAAATTAAGACTCAGTTTGTACATTGTTTCCATACACAGATACTGTTGTTCTACAAGCAGTTATTTTCTGCAAGATTTATCTCTGAGCAAAGAGTTAAAGGGAAAGGAATCTAAATACTTATGAAGTACTGAAATCAGCTGTCTCTTGCTCCTTTTGTCTTAATTTCATTTTGTTTGTTTTCAGAAATATTGGATTTCCAGATGTCTGGCTTCTGCTGCTTAATTTTTCTTTATTAGAAAAATTTTAATTAAGATTCATAGAAACATATTCTGGAGAATGAGACATGAATACATTCAGTGAAAAGAAAGCTATTTGCTTTAACAACTATGGTATAAATATCAACTTCTGTCGGTTACAATGGTTACTTAAATTAAGCTTAATATGTGTCTTTCATTAAATGCTTGAGAGAGAATCTATAAACCAGGGTTTATACACAGGAGATTAAAGACTGAAGCTTCTTCTCAATTTACTAGCTGTTAACTCCATAAGAGTGCTTGTGTTTTCCTCATTAGTGTATTACTGAATGAAGTTTAAAACCTACTGAGACAAGGTTTTAGCTGACATTATGTTTGATTCTTTGATTGATAAGGTCGTATCTGATCAGCTAATATGCATCTTCACAGCTCGGCACATTTAAATGTGGTACATGCTGATTGTGATACCTTTGACAGGCTCAGCAGACAAGGATGTGAGCATTTCATAGAACTGTTTCTGTCCTGCCATTCCCACCTCACACTGAAAGAATCTCAGTGCTATTCCTGCTAAAAATCAGGTGGAATTAATATCAGGATGGTTGGTTTGAGAGTCAAAGCCTAAAAATCTGGAACGCACATCTGAGAACATGAGATTCCCAAATGTTTCTACTGTATCTGTGGCTTGTTTTCCACATGAGACCAGGCACTAAGGTGGAAATCTGTGAGAATTGGTGTAAAACACAATATTTTAATATTTGTTCTCTAATTGTTCATTGATCATAAAATTAAGCATATAAAACAGAAAAACATGGCAAATTTTGGAGGTGGAAAGGTTTTCTCAGCAGTCTGAAGGTTTTTCTAGGATTTCATAACTCTATGTTTAACATTAATGAATTCTATTAAACTTGTAACTGCAATATCATATCACATTTAATGCTTTTTCTGTACAATGATGTAGTGCCACCCTTACCTTCATCACCAAAATAAATAGATTTTAAGGTTACTACAGGAATATTAAATCAATCCAGGTATATGCAACAACAAAATGGAGTAGATAGATAAATTTGTGCTATCCATCATGCTTATCTCAGTTTGTTATTCTGCATTCCAACTTGACAACTTCATCTTCTTCACATTTGTGTATACGTATGTATATATAATTATACATGCATATTATGCACAGACATGCATAGATCCATTATATTATAATTTGTATATTTGAAAGGAGCAATGTTAGAAACTTTTTGAACAGAGTAACTACATTCACATAAAAATAATTTATCATTTTTGTTTTAAAAAAATACATGGTAGAAAGCAGCAAAGGCAGTTCTTCCTTGAAATTTCATGCTTCTTTTCAACAAGTGAAGCAATGTGTTAATATGCAGTATGGCCCCTTCCAACACTTCCAAATACTGGCATAACATTTGTGGTTTGTTTTGTTTGTTTTTTTTAAATGTTTTGTGCATGTGTCTGCACCCGGTGATTTATTATCTAACTTGCAATCTTCAAGAAAGTTTCTTACCAAGAAAGAAACATTAGAATACGCACTCAAAACACTTAACAGAGAATTTTGAAATCTAAAATACATAAATGTCATATAAGAAAGAACAAAGACACATTGTCTTCAAGCCAATGTCCATTTGTCTGAGAAAACAACTAAACAAAAATAGTTATAATTTGCCCCACCATCTCTCTTTCTTATGTATGTGAGTTTTTTTCCCATGCACGGTAAGAGAACATGTCAGACTATGAATTCTTTAAATTGGGGCCAAGCTGCAATGCCCCTAATGATATGGAATCAAGATGTATGTCATAAATAATCCCATAAAATCCCATAGTGCCACGAACACACCTGAATACCTGGTGAAGGAAAGACTTCAGTGTTAGGAAGACAAGCAGGCTCACACAGTTTACAGGACTTGTTAAATAATTTACTTGTTTGTGTCTACTTTTGCACAGATTATCATTAAGCAGATTTTTTTTTGATCCACTGCTTTCTATTTACAAAGCTTGCAGAAACTAAGTGTTAGAGAAAAAACACACTTATAATTCAAACTAAATTTTTTTTTGTGACTTGGAATCATATGTTGATCATTCATTAAGATCTTTTGCAGATAAAGGAGCTAAACATTAACCTTGTCTTTTGAGAAAAACCCTGTTTGAGAGTTTCCTTTTCTGAAATGAAGAGTACAGAGAAGGGAAAAATTATTGCAACAGCATGGTGTTTGCATATTTGGGCCTGGTGATGCTTGAACTCAGTACAAAATAAATTGTATTGCACTGTGTCATGCTATGATTTTTAAATGCCTTCTGCATTTTACCTATGTGCTTAATTTCTTTGGAAACTGAGACAAGCTGTAGGCATGTTAGTTTTGCTTTGGTAAAGAATCAGCATTCAAAAAGGAATTTCATCCAGATTTGATAACTTAGGAGTATTTCCTAATGCTGACCTATTTATAATAGTTCATGGAGCTCCTTGCTCCTTCCCCAGGTTCTTTGTCTCTAAGTGGCTGACACTTTTGTCTCTGTAATTAACTTAGTTTACAATAGAATATGGAGGATCAGAGAAAGTACATAGTCTTTTTGTTCCCTATGGATATGAAAAAACAGAAGGTATTTGTGATCTAGCCCATCTGTAACCAGAAACTTGTGAAACTTTCATGTTATTCTTGAAAATGTGTTTATTGTTTAAATAGAAGTAATTATTTTTCTTCTCCTGCTGGAAGCTTCAAATTGAGCCAAATGTCTTTAGCATTCTGCTAGCAGATATAACATTTTAGAATAGTGCACATATGTTCAATTGTTTTTATAGAGGAGATGGCAGGTAGTAACAGTCAGTTGCTTAAAAATGTAGATTCAGCTTCTAGAGAAAGAAACTATCCAGCAGTATGTTGATTAAATGAGCAAATATTCAATGAAAGCTGTTTTTAAAAATGTAGCACTTTTAATGCACTGTATCATGCTACGATGTTGAAGTGTTTTTTTCCACTGTTTTGTTGACATTCTGTTGTCCCTAGAACTGTCAAAGTGTAAGATTTGTGGTCACAATGGAACTTTCCTTTCTACTGAGTTTTGTGGAAATCACACTTGAACACAAGAGGACAGAATGCTTCAATAGGTTGTACGAAATATCCTATACAGCTGAATACATTTTCTCCTCATGCAGGGCTAATTAGTGGACTAAAAACATTCTACCTTTAATAACTAACAAGTTAGGGTCTATAGAAGGACCTGCAAGTGCTTTACATAACTCTGGGAAAGACCTGCAAATGCTTCCCTGCTGATCCTGGAGCCATTCCCCAGCTCTGCTTTGACTTCAAACTGGGGGAAAAGCTGCACTTCCATTAAGAGCTCATCTCATACCCGCTTTAAAACAAACGTTTTAAGTAATACATGCAAAAATTTAAAATTTCAGTAGGAATGTCACCCATCCCACAAAAATACGTTATTCCTACCTCTTCAGTGTTCATTCTTTTTCCATATAAACTGAATCACTCGCTCAGTTCAGACCTTTCAGACTTTGGACATGAAGTATTTTGTGAAGTAACTGCTAAAACCTGCCTGCTAAGCTGGAGCAACATCAGCAACATCTGTGCAGACTGTCCATTGGAAAAGACAGGACGGATCTGGGTTGAAATTTTAGAGCAGACACCCAATCATAGGTAAATAATTGAAAGACTTGCAATCTTGACAGGACAAAAGTATAAAGTCTCTTGGAGAGACAGGTAACTTTAAAGATCAGTCTTAGGCATTATCAGGTGAGCACTGATTTTACTGAATCCACTGGTTTTAGGATTTGATCTTAATTAAGGTGCCTAAATCTCCCCATGTATTGTACAAAGGGTGACAACAGTGAAATGGTAGCCGAGAATGTCTGACTCTTTTTACTACCTCTCCTCCTATCTTTTCAAGAGTGACATTTAAACTGTGTTAAAATCCACTGGATCTTTACATTTACTTAAGGAGAACTAAGATTTTACTGGTTGGGTAAGCTTTTTTTTTTTTTTTATCTTTCCTTTCCTTTCCTTTCCTTTCCTTTCCTTTCCTTTCCTTTCCTTTCCTTTCCTTTCCTTTCCTTTCCTTTCCCTTTTTCCTTTCCCTTTTTCCTTTCCCTTTTTCTTTTCCCTTTTTCCTTTCCCTTTTTCCTTTCCCTTTTTCCTTTCCTTTCCATTAGTTTATATCCATTGATGGCCTTGACTACAAGGTGCTTCTGATAGTATTTCCTACTTCTCCTCTTCAGCTTATCAAAGGAATAAACTGTCCAATTTCTTGTCTATTTGAGAAATGCATAAAAAACTTAAAAAAAACCCAGCTGTTAGAATTTTTATTTAATTATTTTGGTATGAATTAAAATAATTATTAACTTCCATGTTTGCTTCCCAGTTTTCATTCATTCGTTACTACCAGTAATGTTGCCCCAGAGTTTTTTCCTTTGTGTTTCCACTGCCTATGTGAAAATCAGCTTTTCTATTCTTTTGTCTTCAGAAAACAAATTTGCTATGTCACAGATAAGAACTACCTTTATTCAGGACATGCTTTGTTACATTTTCACTTCTCCAAAGTTGGTAAAAGTCATTGTTTCTTGTCCAAAAGTCTTCAAATAGTTATTAGATTGTGTAAGACTTTAAAGCCTCTCTAGACAGACAGCCTCAAAGATTTAAAGGTTACTATCTCCCGTGATAGTTTCCCAGTAAACATAAGTAATATTTAAAAGATTACAGAAATGACAGTTCAGACTCTCTGGGGGCTTTTGAGCAAGGAAAATGATGATTTGGTTTTTTTCCATAGTCTTGACTATTTAAAATACTACTGAAATCATATCTGTTCAGGTTTCTCCAACTGAAAGAGCCCATCTAACAAGTTTTAAATTAAATCTCTTGAGAATTATATTCTCTCCTTCCATCCTTTCCATTCATTTAGGGTATATCCCATCTGTAATTTTACCTTCATAACAAATGTAGACAAAAATTATTCCCTTCACAGGAGATTAAATTTCATGTCTTAGGGAGACTTTATAGACTGTAAGAGATCCTGGACTAATATTCAAAACAAACAAACAAACAAAACCACTTCCCCTTGCCTTCCCTGCTTATTTCTGTGACAGAAAGATTATTGACACTTTGAATGCTATATAACTGGGGGCTACTAAAAAACTGCAGGTAAATTCCCATGTCTTTCATCACAGTTTGTCTGTTTCTTTGTTTTACTTTACTCTTCCCTCTTCCTTCTTCTCTTTTCTGTTCATTATTTAGGCTACTTCATTAATTCTAAAGACTAGATTACTTTTAGATAATTATTTTTTGCTTGTTAAAGTGATTGGTATTATTTGTTATGCATTCCATATGGAAAGTGAGAATGGCTCTAAAATGAACAGATATTTTATACATATGTAGGTATGACAATTTACTTGTACATACCTGATAAAGAGATTAAGTTAAAGGCCCTGTGTAACTGTCAGCTCCTGCTTCTCTCTCAGGCATTCATTACAGACAACCCACAAGGTAATGTTCAGAAGCTTCTGTGAAAGTAAAGAACTATAATTTAGCTGATTAGTTTGTCATTTCTTTTTGAAATGATGAAATTTCTGCCTTGGAAGAGTTTGTTATCATGCATGTGAAAATAAAGAGGGGTTGTGTAGGGAATGGTGGATAGAGTGACTGCAAGGGATGGTTCTTGTCATGAGGATATCAAAATTTCCCCTCTGATCTCTCTTGCTTTGTTATGTACTGACTGCACCCTGCTTTCTTAGCAAAAAGTGGTTTGAGGCAATAAGGGATAGATGCAAATGTACGAGTACAGCAATACAAGGAATCACATTTCCTATAGAAAATACTGGGATTTTATGGCAAACCCAGTGCCTATAAATGGATTCTGCTGTTTGTTTAAAAGTTTGATTCAGTATTTTTACATTTCTACCAGAGGTCCCTCATCAGTTTGTCATCACTGAAACACACCACATTTCTCTCAGAGGACAAGATCTATTTTTGAAAGGGTGCAGTTTTGTTTTCCTGCCACGAACTTCACTTCTGCAGGCTCCTATGTACATGGGGGGGGGTGAAGTCATTCACGTCTTTCTGTCTTCCCACAGACCTCTTGTGGAAGCATCTAAATAGCAGCCCTGCTTTCTGTATGACCTCCAAGCAAAAGTTCTCAGAAATCCTGAAAGTCTACAGCTGGACAAACTGCAAAGGAGTAATCATTATAAGAGAAGGTTGAACATGTCATCACTGTAATTCCAGATCTTCTTATTGAACTCCAAGTTTTTCACTTGGAAGTATGATGAAGTATGTACATTTGTAAAATGGTTTGAAACCTTCAGGAATGAATGTCAGTAGAACAATTAATCAGTTTGCAATAACTCTGAGTTTAGAAACTGAAAGTGACATATAAGTTCAAAGCACTTTTTTTATCAAAGCAGCAATTCAATTTCCAGAATATAGTGAAAATGAAGAATGATGATAAAGTATTAGATGGTATAACCCAAGCTGACATATAAATAAATAAATGTCTTCTAAAAGCATGGCTTAATTTTCTAGCAAACTGAGCATATAGGCACAGAGCTGAAAGCCTGTTGCAGTCATGCAGAATCTTCTGAAATGAAGTCACTTATGTAGCTTCCTAAATAATGACATAAAAGCCTCTTTTGCTCTCCTACCTTCAAAGTTTTTAGTTTGTCATTTTCTCAGTGCAGGAGGCTGCATTCTGCTCTGTGACATACCAGGGTTTTAGCTGGGTTCAGACTAGGAGAAAATGAACTCATTTGCTATATGCAGAGAGAGATTCCAAAAAAAAAAGGCAGAGACAATGGAAGAGAGAGGAGATAGAGTGGGTTGGGGGAGTGTGGAGGGAGTCTGATGAAAGAAACATACAAAAAAAATGCAAAGTGAGGGAAAGAGAAGAAATACGTAGACAAGGAATTGTGATAAAAGGAAAAAAAAAGAGAGAAGCGGATTTTAATGGAAATTTTAATGAAAGAAATGCAAAGCATATCCTCTCTTAATGTCTTTTATTACTGCTGCCTTGAGTCTGAATGAGTAGGGACCAAGCACAGAATTATTCTGATCTAAATACTTAATGTGCTGCCTTTACCTGGGAAAAATAAGCATGCTTGCAAAAATACTGAATTGCCATTGGCAAAAAAAAATTGCCATTTTTTTGGAATGATGAAGCATGAGATATTACATTAGCCTTAGTATTTTAAAAAAATCCCTGAAGCTGGCTCTGAATCCAGTGCCGAGGTTGCACCACTCTAAGTGCCTTTGCCTGTTTCTCTGGTTTCATTAGCCTCATTGTTTCATGTACATTTTGAACAATAAGGCTAACATTTTATGCATAATATTGTTGCATACATATTTTCTGGGGTTTGTAATCCCGCTCTAAGTTTGGAGCTTGATTTTAAAGCCCAGTCCTGCAGCTTTTGAGATTAGAGGCAAACTCCCTTCGGTGTCTGTGGTGTAAAATACTACTCCCGTCAGGATCCCCTTCCTCCTGCTCAGGGGACAACATAGCCATCAGATTTTAGGCTGTTGGTTAGCATCACAGCCATACAGAAACTAAACAAAGAAACTGAGCTTATGTCAGAGAATTTTGGGGCTAAGTGACAATTCAAGTCAATTCATTATCCAACCTTAAAAGAAACTTGAGTTGGCTCTTTATTTCAGTGCTGTAATTTTTTGGTTCTTGACCAAAAGGCAGGTTATAAATATAAAGACAACTTATCAAGCAGATCAGCATACTATAGCAGAGCACAGCGTTTGTTCAGGTAGTTGATTTTTGCTTCTTCATAACCATTCTGTAGAGCCAGTTTATATCTTGAGCTTACCAAGGCCTTCTGCGGTAATGTTCAAATTTAATTATAAAAACAAGATGACTGCAGAGGCCAGGAACTATCATATCCTAAAAATTCAGACAACCAATGACAGCTAAGGAAATCAAGAATCGCCAGTTTGAGTGTTTGAAAAATGTATTGGTAGGGCTTTGAATGTACCAGCACACATACCTATAATGTTATCTCTTTTTAATTCCATTTTAATGAGGGATGTAATAGAAAACTCACCAGTGCTTAAAGCAACATCTTTTTCATTGTTTTCTCCTAGCAAAGCTTGACTGTTGGTGAAAAATGGTGTGGAAATGGATTGGACTAGAAAGATACATGTGCATAAATATCTACTCAAAGTAAACTTAAGTTAGAGTTGTAATGACTGAGGGAAAATAGCCACAGGCTAAAAGGATTACAACAAACTGAAATCTCATTCTCCAAAAGTGATTATTTCAGCAAGAAAACAAAGCAGTTCTTGCTTACTGGCTACAAAACATGGATTTATAGTGATGATAGACAATAAAACCCCCTAGGGAGATCACTTTGAACTAAACCCCACATTTTAATTGCAAAGGAATGCAAACAGCTTACCTTGAAATATTGCTGATATAGAAATAGGCAAATTTCTGTGGAGATGAGATGTAGAGTTTCAGAAAAGAATTTACTACCTTTTTCAAGTGGTGATATGCTAAACATTGATGTTAGAAGGGCAAGTATTTTCAGAAAGTAAGACAGGAAGGAGTGATTGTGATCACTTTTCTAATTCAGCAGTAAACACTACGTCATAGATGGAAACACTGACTACTAATGCTAGTTCACTTTCATCCTTTCATGTCCCAAAATGTTGCTGAATTACATAGTAATAGAAAGGAATTAAATGCACCCGTCACCAATCCATTTAACTGATATTGCACTGATATTTTATTAGAACTGTCTTATAAAGGTCTTCACCCTTCCCTCTGATATATTTGGTTTTAGGATGAAATATTTATGCAAATATCATAGAAAATTACAGACACTATGCAGTTGTATGAATTTGTTTACTGATGCAACTCACCTCTAAGGGGTTCATTTAGCAAGACCTGAAATCAAATAAAATTTATGTTATGCAACCTGTGCATCAATACACCAATTTTCTGGTAGCTGAGAGATCTGGATTCTAACCTTTGCTTTGACACAGTTCTGCTGTCATCCTGGGCAGTTACTGGGGTCCAAATTTTCAAAAGTGACCTTTAATAATTGGGTCCCTCTAACATGAATTTCTGAAGAAGGGCACAACAAATTTGGGACTATGAGTATTAACTCAAACTATTTATTAAAGATTGTGGCTATCAGTATTTTCAAACTGTTCTTTACTCTTGAATTATTATGTGTACACTTACCTGCAGGAAAGAAAAAATCCACTAATCAGAGACTGTTAAGGGTTTTATATAAAAGGTGCTATACATTTTCATTAATTAAATGACAATGATTGATTAAATTATACAGCTTCTTTAACAAGGGCTACCTCAAAGTTAAAGACATCCTAAATGATGAGAAGCTAAGACTGAAGAAAATCTCTTCAGCAATTTTACATATAGAGTAAGGAAATGTCTGCCTAAGGATGAGAAAGGAACAAGGATTTAATTTCTGTCGTAACCCATTGAACACAAAGGAGTCACAAAAGGTGTGTTTAAAATCACCCAACTTCAGATGTCTACATTATATATAGACAGCTGAATCTATACTATTTATCCAAGGCTTTTTCATACACAGTAGAAAGAAAGAGACATCTTCCAGAGATGATTTTTGACCTAATTTAGACAACTTGATTAGGATGAGTTGACTGGAGCTCTACAGATGCTACTTTCTCTCAGTGACTACAAAAAGAGGTCAGGTGACTCGTTCTGACTTAGACACTGATCTTTTATCTTTTAGATTTATAAAGTCATCTGAGACAAAGTGTCTTGGCATGGATTGACCTTTGGCTTCCTTCAAATATCCAAAGGACTTTTGTCTCCTACAAGCTCCTCCTTTTAAATTTATTATTAGAAGGAACACTATCTAATTGGAAACTTCCCCCCTCCCCCCCAGGGCATAATGTGCAACATATTTCTTTTAAGAGCCTTGCCAAATTAACAAATTTAGCAAATGGAAAAGAAGAGCTAGGGCAAGAGAAGGAAATGGAAAGGGGAAAAAAAAGAAAGGAGAGACATATGGAGAAGAATAGAGAACAAAGAAAGAAAAAGAGATAGATAGGGAGGAAGAGAAGGAAAGAGAGAAAGAGAGAAGGAAAGAAGGAAGGAAAGAAAAGGAAGAGAAGAAAAAAGAAAGAGAAGGAAAGAAGAAGGAAAAAAGGGAGAAAAAGCAACGAGAAAAAGAAGGAAGGAAAAAGAAAGAAGAAAAGACATAAAAGGTGGAAGAAGAAAAAAATAAAAACCAAAACCTATTTAGATGATGTATATAACTTTAAGAAGAGCCAGGAGCAGTGGCTTTTTGAATGCATTTAATGATTCTAAATTGCACAGTTGGTACAAAGATATTATTGTCAATAGTCACTTTAGAAATGACAGTGATAATATGCTAGATTAGGCAATGACCATTTTCTGATCATTATTAGCTCTCTGTTTAAGGTAATTACTACAAGTGACCCTAATTTCAGTGAGGACTTGGTTTGCTAAAATGAAGCATCCAGCACCAATGGCAAAACTGTCTCATATAGCTGTTAGCATTATCACATTTATTTGTGCAGAAAAGAAAAGAGAAAAAAAAGTGTCAGATAAATCTTTATCTGACGCAAATTATCACAGCCTACATGTGTCTCAAGTTGATTTACGCAGACTGGTCAATATGTACTGCAGTTCACCGAAAGCCAATATTAGCTTATTTACAAATTGGAAAATAAGCATGCTTGCTGCAGGGAAGAGTAAAGCATGTCTTTGATTCTTCCTTGAACAAATAAAAAAAATGAACTAGATTCTTCCAAATGTAAGGGTACTGAGTCATATCGCAGTGTCATTTGCTAAAGAATCCTGAGGCTGTGGCAGGCCAGCTTATCTTACTGTTGCCAGGTTTATTACTAGCAGACTTTTGAATGCTTAACATTTTTTGAAGGATTTCCGAATGTCAGACGCTGACTGACAGCTTTACTTGGTGACTTCCTTGCTTGTGAGTATATGACAGTTTGACAGGCATCCTAAGGGTTCATTTAATTATCTTATGCAAGTCTCCTTACTGAATAACATTAATGACCATTTTACTTTATACACACAGCAGCAGCAAACTTAAGCTGCCACATTGCATTCTATCCTAATTCCCCCACTTACTAGCTCTGGGCATTTTTGTACTTTTCCCCTCCCTCCTCATTTAACCAAAAAAGTAGATTTAAAATAACATACACACCCAAAAAGATAACAGAATGAAGACTAACATTTACACAGTCTCATATGAAATTAAAATATCATCAAATATTGCAAAAAAATGAGCAGAAATTTATACTGATATGAAAGTGTTATTCTGGAAACACTCTTTTAAAGGAAAATAAAAGCAGTAAAAGAAATACAACAAGGAGAAAAAAATAAGAAAAGTTTTAAGTTCTCAAAAAAACTTGCATATAATCATTGCTCTTGTTACCGTTATTGTTGTTGCTGTTGTCGTTGTTACTATGGTTTCTTCTCCAGCAGTTTAAAAGCATACATCTTTCTCCAGAGCTGCTTTAACTTAGACAAATACTGATGTTTTTTTCTCATTATGGCAGGTATGGTCCCTTTCTTAATACCTACATGGTTTTGCAGCAACTGTTGTTGATGTGGAATGGAAGATGTGATTTATAGAATCATTAAGTAGCTAACATGCTCTTAAAATGTTCATTAACAATTCTGAGGTTGAGAGTATGGAAACGTTACATCCATTCTTGCTGGATAACACAGTGACATTGTCTTTTCCTGTGATTCACTTATCTTCTGCCTGCAAATTCCTTGCCATTTTTATTACAACACTTCAGAAAGGCAGATTGTAGTTTAAAGACTCAAAGAGGCTCAAACACTACATCATAGATCTGTCTAAGCTACCATCTAGTCTGATGGGAGGGCGAGATGAGTAGTTGATAATTTAACATTTCTTTGACCATTCTGAAAAAGGAGCCAAATTAAAACATTCAACAGAGCAACATCTGAAAGCAAAAATATTCCTACCCTTATAGGCTGTGAACATTTCTCATGGGAAAAGTATGTATTGAAATGGTCATAACTGCTGGTCATCTGCAGAATACCTAACATACATAAAGGTTAATCCAGGATGACCTAATAACAACCTTCTGTTCCTCTTTGCTTAAGAACAAAGTACATAGTTGGGATTGGAGGTTCATCAATGACACTTTTTAAAAGAAAATTAAGTATATTTTTCTGGCCACACAAAGGTTCCACCTTTTTTCCCCTGTCATAGGTGTGATCCAGTTCTTACATCCTGATCTACAGAATTTCTACTTCCATGACCCACTCAGGTAGTCTGGATGCTGTGCTGAAACCCATGGAATGGACTATTCAGGTGATGTCAGATTTGTGCATAAAATGATGTATTAGCAAAGCTGTTGCAAGTTCCCACAAGAAATTGAGAAAAAAGATATGGTAATTTGCAGTTAAGTAGTGCCTAGAAGAATTCAGTATTAACTTTGGCTCCATCAAACACTTCCTATGTAACCCCAGAGAAGTTGTGAAAAGCAAACTGTTGTTTCATGAACTGTGTGTTTGCTTCTTTCTAGAAAAGCACTTTCAGATGTATACTTTTTAAAATTAATATTTATTAAGTGTTAAACAGTTATAGCTAAAATGAAATTGGTGACAATGCTCAGCATTTCTAGGACTGGGGAAACCATCAAGAGAAACAGAAAATTATATACTGGAGACACCCATGGCTGTTTCATCCACTGTTGAAAAAGCAGTTCTATGGCAGTGGCATACACATAAATGAATAAACAAAATACATTCATGTACTCAAAGTTATAAGTTCACACATGCTGATATTGACATCAAAATGTTCACCTGGAAATTCATACCTGTAGAATAGAAAAGACGATGTCCGGTAGATTCATACACTACTGAAAAGATGTATACTCTGTAGCCATTGGACACATTAATATTCATCTTAAATACAGTAGGGATCCTATAGAAATGGTTTCTGAGAACAAAGACTTTTGACCAGCTCTTCAAGTGTTCTAAAGCATTATGGCTCTTCAGCACCTCCGATGAAGCTACACCAATTTCTACCTCCTTAGAATGTGGAACTGAAATTGCACATGTGGAAGAGGACAGTCTTCATTTCTTTCTTCCAGATTTCATTTTCTTTTATTCTTTCTTCCAAACATGTCTGTGATCGACTTTGCAATCTTGGCAATGCTGTTTTCTTATGGAATTGTGAGTGTAATGTTGAAGCGAGTGTGAATTATGACTAGACTACCGTCTCACACTCTAAAGATTCTTGCTCTGACTAGTTTTCTGACTTTTTTTTTCTCATGAAAGCAATAATAAATAGAAATGGCTTTCACTTCCATGCAGAACTGGATTGCTTCATGACTTTAGGCTGTAGTCCTCTATAATCATTAGCTAAATAAAATAATATTTATATATATTATGTGAGAATAAGACTTAAAGAAAATTAAAAGTTTCCATATTTTAAGTACTGTGTTGGTAGAGAGTTTGCCAGCTAACTTCATGATTTAGTAGCGATTTATAGGGAGTTTCTAAATTGTTTGTAGATGTCAAGATCAATCTTTTAACATAAAAGATTTACCACCTTGACCTCTGCCTACACTTATTTTCTCTGAAAGATCATAATTGTATGTGAGCAGCACAGAAGGAATACAGCTTATTCCACTATAGTTCAGATCCTCTCTCTGTTCTGAAAGAAGATTAATATTTGTTACAGCAAAATGGATTTGGCTGCATCTTACAGGTAGGGCTTTGAGTGGGACGCCAGTGATAGTGGTTCTTGATAAAAATTCGATGAATAGTCTTTGTGGTGAAGGCATCATCAGAATGTAGACAAAGTGCAGCAGTGGTGATTCATTCCGTTTTCTATCAGGGAAGATCACCACCAGGTATCATTATGTTGAATGGCACTGTTTAATCAGAAATAGATATCAGAATTTGGAATGAAGAAAAATATTTTTATGCCACCATTCTTGAAAGAGACCTTCTACCCTCTGTTCCATCCCTTGTCCTTTTTCATGGAGAAACTAAATCATCTGTGTGAAAATAATAGATTATGCAGACTATTCATTATGAACATTACACTTTCAGGGCTTCACTGACAACTCCCATCTTGTGATTATGTTGTGTGGAGGTAAAAACGTCTGCTGAATTAATGACAAATCTGTCAGTGCCTTTATCCGCTGCCCTGTTTGAAATGATTAAACTCATCGAGTGTTTGCTTAATCTATTTTCCTTTTTCATATACCATGCTCACTGCCTGGGGCAAACCCATCTAATAATTTTCAATTGAATAAAACCATAACTCATGACCCAATAAATTATTAAAAAACCCTGCATTGCATCAGATTCATCATTCATCTTACCACAGTGGCAGAAAGCCTACAGAATTCCTTAACAGTTCTTGCTGTGATAAATAGTTCTATTAAAATTTATGAATACAGTGGTATATATTAACACATATTTTGTTACTGAATTATCTGTCATACTATTTTTTTTTTTTTTTCATGCACCAACATGTTGCATTAATAATTTCATTGGTCTGGAAAACCCACAGTCAGCTATCATTGTAAGTTTTTTTGTTGGCTTTTTTTTAACTTAACCCTGAGATCTCTTCAAAACTGTGACAACATTGCTGTTCTGCATTGCTTTTGCTCATGTTTTCAGTTAAGGTCTTAAGAACTATTACTCTCCACGTCCACCTGAAGTGATTAATTGTAAAATAAAATTAGAACATTCTTGACACATGATAGAAAGAATAAATAATGATTAAGTAAGTAGCTGCCATAAGACTGGCTGATAACATAGATTAGGAGATATCTGTTTCACTGTACTAATACATTAGAAATGAGTGGCTTCCAAATGCAAATTCTGTTCATTAAATTTTTTGAAGTTGGACAATTAAATAACAGCTATTGTATAGACATGGCACACATTTCTCCAATCATTCTTTTCTCAATAGAATATCAAAATTTTTAGTAAAAAGCAAGCACAAAGGGATTCCTTTTTTTCATCACTGAAATGAAGATAGAAGGCTTCTTTAACATAGAGATGCAGGGGTGAAAAGGAATGGTGTGGGAAGTGGAGCAAAAGGGAAAATCAATGATCAGCCTGATCATTTACTTATCATAGGTCCCAGCCTGAAGAAATGAACAGAATGCAATTACCCAATAAAATGCATTTTTACCGGGGGATGCTAAAGCACACTGGTGAGCAGATAATTAATCCTTTGCTATCACTTGCACTATTTTTAGGGCATAAGCCTAGAAGTGTGTGGAGTGAATGTGAATTTTTTTCATCCCCATATTCTTTTGATTTCATGAAATCCATCATTACAAGTGATATTGCCTGTAGTGCTCAGTTTTCAGAGAAGGTACTTTCATAGTAGATTGAGAAGTAAGAAATTTGCAGTTTGTAAATCACTCTGGACTCAGTGTTCTTTAGTTTGCAACAACAGTCTTGTTCCTTCCTAGAAAAAAGGGACACACAGCCCTTCCTATTTTCCTTTGCAAGAAGAAACAACTCTACTTTGGCAGCAGCCTCTTTTGCATGGGGAAGGATATGGGAGCCATTGACTAATCTCATAACCCTTCATTTGATCTGGGCTGAGGGCCAAAGTTAGTTTACACTGTGACATTGCATTGTACTGCCCTTTAGCAGCAGAACCTGCACAAGTCCCTGAGGATGGACTCCATGCTCATCAGAAAAATGCTGGAAAAGCTATCCAGAGTGTACAGAGCTATTCTCTTCCTACTTACTTTTGCATTTTTTTTCTTCCTAGAAGATATTTTCACAGCATGATGAATAGGATTTAGCCCAAAGGTATTATTTAATCAGTACACATTTCAGTCTAAGACAGATATTTTATGCAGATAATCTTATGACTAATCTCCCCTGCCTGTACACCAGGTTTTGACTGTTCCAATAACTTCTTAAAGCCACAAACGTTCTTTTTTAAAAACAGTCCTACACAAACAGTAAAGATATGTACTTCAGAAAAGTTTTTAAAATCATGTGTCATGGTTGAGGTCCAGCTGTCAACTAAGCACCACACAGCTGCTCGCTCACTCCTGCCCGGCAGGATGGCAAGGAGAATTGGAAGACAAAGGTAAAACCTTGTGGATTGAGATAAGGACAGTTTAATAGGACAACACAAGGAGAAAAGAAATAATAATAACACTAATAAAAGAGTATATGAAGCGAGTGACGCACAATGCAGTTGGTCACCACCCGGAACCCAGTGCCCAGCCCATTCCCAAGCCAGGATCCCACCTCTCCTCAGCCAGCTCCCCCAGTGTATATACTGAGCATGACGTCACATGTGTATGGAATATCCCCTTGGCTAGTTCGGGTCAGCTGTCCTGGCTGTGCCCCCTCCCAGCTTCTTGTGAAAATTAACTCTATTCTAGCCAAACCCAGGACATCATGGCAGTTAAATATTCATGAAACCATGTCATTTATTATAGAATCATAGAATCATTTAGGTTGGAAAAGACCTTCAAGATCATCGAGTCCAACCATCAACCATGTCCACTAAACCATGTCCTGAAGTGCCTTGTCTACGTGTTTTTGAATACCTCCAGGGATGGTGACTCAACCACTTCCTTGGGCAGCCTGTTCCAATGTCTGACAACCCTCTCAGTAAAGAAATTTTTCCTAATATCCAACCTAAACCTCCCCTGCCACAACTTGATGAGGCCATTTCTTCTTATCCTATCTCCAGCCACCTGACAGAAGAGACCAGCACCCACCTCACTACAACCTCCTTTCAGGTAGTTGTAGAGAGTGATAAGGTCTCCCCTCAGCCTCCTTTTCTCCAGGCTAAACAACCCCAGCTCCCTCAGCCACTCCTCATAAGACTTGTGCTCCAGGCCCCTCACCAACTTGGTTGCCCTTCTTCAGACGTGCTTCAGCACCTCAATGTCTTTCCTGTAGTGAGGGGCCCAAAACTGAACACAGTACTCAAGGTGCGGCCTCACCAGTGCTGAGTACAGGGGGACAATCACCTCCCTGCTCCTGCTGGCCACACTATTTCTGATGCAGGCCAGGATGCCGTTGGCCTTCTTGGCTACCTGGGCACACTGCTGGCTCATATTCAGCCGGCAGTCAACCAGCACCCCCAGGTCTTTTTCTCTGCTGGGCAACTTTCCAGCCCCTCTTCCCCAAGCCTGTAGAGCCGCATGGGGTTGCTGTGATGAAAGTGCAGGACCCGGCACTTGGCCTTGTTGAACCTCATACAATTGGCCTCAGGCCATTGATCCAGCCTGTCCAGATGCCTCTGTAGAGCCTTCCTACCCTCGAGCAGATCAACCCTCCCTCCCAACTTGGTGTCATCTGCAAACTTACTGAGGGTGCACTCGATCCCCTTGTCTAGATCCTTGATAAAGATATTAAACAGAACCGGCTCCAACACCAAGCCCTGGGGAACACCACTTGTGACCTGCTGCCAACTAGATTTAACTCCATTCACCACAACCCCCTGGGCTCGTCCATCCAGCCAGTTTTTCACCCAGCGAAGAGTACACTTGTCCAAGCCACGAGACACCAGTTTCTCAAGGAGTATGTCATGAGAGACAGTGTCAAAGGCCTTGCTGAAGTCAAGGTAGACAACATCCGCAGCCTTTCCCTCATCCACTAGGTGGGTCACCTGGTCATAGAAGGAGATCAGGTTGGTCAAGCAGGACCTGCCTTTCATAAACCCATGCTGACTGGGCTTGATCCCCTGTTTGTCCTGGACATGCCATGTGAGTGTTCTCAAGATGAACTGTTCCATAATCTTCCCCAGTACCCCGGTCAGGCTGACAGGCCTGTAGTTCCCCAGATCGTCCCTCCAACCCTTGTTGTAGATGGGCATCACATTGGCAAGCCTCCAGTCCTCTGGGACCTCCCTTGTTGACCAGCATTGCTGATAGATGATGGAGAGTGGCTTGGCAAGCACCTCCGCCAGTTCCCTTAGTACTCTTGGATGGATCCCATCTGGTCCCATAGATTTGTGAGTGTCCAGATGGTATAGTAGGTCACTAACTATTTTCTTCTGGATTAAGGGGGGTATATGTTGCTCTTTGTCCTTGCCTTCCAGCTTAGGGGGTGGAGTACCCTGAGGGTAACTGGTGTCCCTCTTAAAGACTGTGGCAAAGAAGATGTATTGGCTTTGTGTGGCAAGGTTTTGGTAGTCGGGGGGGGGGGGTACAGGGGTGGCTTCTGTGAGAAGCTGCTGGAAGCTTCCCATGTGTCTGACAGAGCCAATACCAGACGGCTCTGAGACGGACCCGCCGCCAGCCAAGGCTGAGCCCATCAGCGATAGTGGTAACACCTCTGTGATAACATTTTTAAGAAAGAAAAAAGTTGGGACAGATGGAAATGGCAGCCGGAGAGAGGAGTGAGAACATATAAGAGAAACAACCCTGCAGACACCAAGGTCAGTGCAGAAGGAGGAGGAGGAGGAGGAGGTGCTCCAGGTGCTGGAGCAGAGATTCCCCTGCAGCCTGTGGTGAAGACCATGGTGAGGCAGGCTGTCCCCCTGCAGCCCAGGGAGGTCCACGGTGGAGCAGATCTCCACCTGCAGCCCGTGGAGGACCCCACGCCGGAGCAGGTGGGTGCCCGAAGGAGGCTGTGACCCTGTGGGAACCCCGCGCTGGAGCAGGATCCTGGCAGGGCCTGCGGATCTGTGGAGAGAGGAGCCCACGGAGCAGGTTTTCTGGCAGGACTTGTGACCCCATGGGGGACCCACGCTGGAGCAGTGTGCTCCTGAAGGACCCATGCTGGAGCAGTTCATGAAGAACTGCAGCCCATGGGAAGGACCCACATTGGAGAAGTTTGTGGAGGACTGTCTCTTACGGGAGGGACCCCACGCTGGAGCAGGGGAAGAGTGTGATGAGTCTCCCCCTGAGGAGGATGAAGCAGCAGAAAATAACATGTGATGAACTGACCCGTTCCCCGTCCCCCTGTGCTGCTGGGGGGGTTTGGTAGAGAATACAGGAGTGAAGTTGTGCCCCGGAAGAAGGGAGGGGTGGAGGGAAGATGTTCTGAGATTTGGTTTTATTTCTCATTATCCTACTCTGGTTGATTGGTAATAAATTGAGTTAATTTTCCCCAAGCTGAGTCTGTTTTACCTGTGACAGTAATTGGTGAGTGATCTCTCCTGTCCTTATCTCAACCTACAAGCCCTTTGTTGTATTTTCTCTCCCTTGTCCAGCTGAGGAGGGGGAGTGATAGAACGGCTTTGGTGGGCACCTGGCGTCCAGCCAGGGTCAACCCACCACAGAAGGCATTAAGTACCTCAGCCTTTTCCTCATCTCTGGTGGCAATGTTCCCTTCTGTATCCATTAAAGCATAGATATTCTCCTTGGGGTTCTTTTTATTGTTAACATATTTGTGTGCAAATCAATAAACAAAATTGGTCTGGGCTAATGCACTTTGACCATTCAAAATATTAATGTAAGAGAGCTCAGTTTTGTTTTAAAAACTCCTAAAGGCGTAAAAAGAGTAAAGGCATTACTGGTTTTTAAGGCTTAACACTGTGTTGCTAGGAAAGAAAAGGTCTTACGTATTTTAAGGAAGAACCTTAATGACAGAGACAGACTTGACGATGGAAGGACCACATATGAACTCAGCTCTTTCAGATGCCCATATGTGGATGCTCACACCAGTCCCCAAAAGATAACTGCAGGTCCTTGTAAAAGCTGCATCTCCCAGGGTCTGAAAGCCAGAGAGCAGCCAGTGCGGGCTGAGGAGCAACATTTGCTGCTTCAGCACTGGGTGAGGGGAGTCACTTCTGCTCAGTTTGAACCCTCACTGGGTTTAATCTACATCCTCTTTTTAATCTACACAGTTGTAAAGACCTCCCACTGGTGTTCTGCGCCCTCCCAGAGGAAGCGCTGCTTGTTTGCCTGTGGTCAGGAAGAATCAGCAGCTGCAGCAGCAGCAGCACCAGGGGGGCATTCAAAATGCACGGATCATATATAATGGCAAATTTAAGCCAGATGCTTTTTCTCAAGGGATGTAGGCAGACAAAACGACAAGAAATAATTGTATGTTCATGACTGGGTCTTCTCTGAACCCAATTACCTGATCAAAAAGCAACTTTTACCTCCAGTTGCACCTCAGCAGGAGTAGCAAATTATAGTAGCAGTACAGAGGAGCTCTGCTACAAAGTCTTGGAGATTTACCCACTCTGCCTTGCCCTTTTCACCTTCTCCCCCCTGAGATTACTTACATTTTTTTTTATAAACCATCAGTTATTAACTATTTCCCTCTCTGTCCTCAGAAGGGTCTCTCCCCCTCTCTTCCAGAACAGCGCATAGGAGAACGATAAAGGTAGTAAGTGGATTGTTTTGGTTTGGTTTGGTTTGGTTTAGAAAAGCTTCAATATTGTTAAAAATACTCAGAAGTGGGTATGCTGGCACTCAGATGGCCTCTCCTATGGAAGGAAGCCCTAGCTCTGCCTTCCATGACATAGTCTGAATACCTGCCTTTACCTCCAACATCACCAAAAACTCAAGAAAAGAACAGCCATGCTTGTCCCTCCAGGGATGACTCTGCTAACAAGAGAGTTGTCAGTTCAGCCTGGATCTCAGCTAAGTGATCAGTGAAGAAACTGAAAAACTGTTCTCAAGGAAACCTTTCTGCTCAGACACCAGTTGCAAACACTACGGATTAACCAGTTTGCTACCTCTGCCACAGTGCCTGCAAAACCCTGATGGCTTGCAGGGGTAGGAAGGTGGCAGAAGGAGTCCATTGTTAAACATATTTCCTTTAATCATGCTTCACCTTTCTTTTGCCACTTACAGTTGAGTGCTGCCATTCTGTGTGTTGCCATTCGGCTTCCCTTCAAGCTGTATGGAAAAAGGATCAGCCTTACTGAAAGGTTTGTTTGGGTAGCTTCTAGCAGCACAACAGTTCTGGCTTGTGTGGGATTTCACAGTGCTACTGCTGTGGAAATTGGAGAAGCTAAGAAGTCTGTAGTGTCCTGTATATCCTTAGAGAGCCAGCTTAAACAAAAGTGTTGATTTTGTAGGCAGGCAGAATCAGAACAAGACCAGCAGACCACGATTCCAACACCAGCACACATCCTGCCCCATCAAACAAAACATCTGCATGATTAAGGCTTTAAAAGAGGAAACAAGTTGGCCTTGCACCTACAACATTCTAGTGTCAGCAGGTAGGTATCTTTTGGCGACATATCAACAATGTGCAAATTTTGGTGAGGCAAATATATTCAGTCCATCTGACTTCAGATATTTTACCTCAATGTTGTTTACCAAATATTTCGTAGGAAAAAAATACATGCAGATTAAAACGTGTTAAACAGCCCTTATTTCAAGGATAACATCATCCAAATGTGGCATTAAATGGACAAACAGGTATAACTGCATTTTAGGCCAGATCCTAGGCTGGTATGAATTGGCAGCAATCCCTCAACTTCAGTATTCATTGATACTCTGACAGTTTTATACCCCAGGATTCAGTTTCAGCATGCAGAACATCAACGGAATAAAATCTTCCTATGTGAGCTGTTGTTTCATCAAAACGTTTTCTTGTTTGCAGCTAGTTTTATCTAGTTTACACAGAACAACTGAAAGTCTACAATGTTTCTGGTTTCAGGGTCCTGAAGTCTGTGTAAATCCCTGCACCTCATGTCTGGATGCTTCTGAAGGCTTAGTGCCAGCCTGGGGTGCAGGGTGGGAAAGGAACACTGAAATAGGAAGATTTTAAGCTCTCTAGATCTGCACCTGACCCTATTGTAATTATCAGTTAAGAAATCTATAATATAAGTTTTATCAATGTACAAGAGTATATACAAGAAAGCCTGAATATATGGTGTGTCTTTTTAATTATGTGGTTGATTGTTAATCTTACCAAAAAAAAAAACCAACCCACCTTCAAAAAATGAAAGTATACCCTATCAAATACCCGCCCCCCCCAAACCAAACCAAAACCAATAAACCAACCAAAAAACCCCAAACAAGCAACCCTCCAGCCCTAAGGATTAAATTTTGTTGGATCTTACAGGGAAAAAGTCACCAAAAAACCATCTTGGGAGTTACCAAGTACTCATGGAATTCCTTTGCTGATACAAGATATTGGTGACTGCTTCTGTATCTGTTGTTTCAGAGTTACGGAAGATGATGAAGGGAAGCCTGAGCTGTGGAAGAATGGAGAACTACATCAGTTGTCCATTAAACAATGCCATGGGCAAAGTTCCACAAGCTGATGCAAGTAACAAGTTGGAAACAAGTGGGTGAGCCATAGCTGTCCTCCTGAGACTTCCAATATCAGCCAAAGAAGAAAGTCTTAGAAATAGCTCAGTATTTTTTCAAAATAACATATTCATTGGTATCTTTTCATATTTTTCCTTCAAAGTTTTGCTTTATTCTTACCCTTGACACCCATAACTAACTTATAGTCATTCTGGAGACATGTTGTCCTAAGATTGTTCCTGTAAAGCCAACATAACTTCTCTGATAACGTCTCATTTCACAGATAGGAAATACGGTCTGCTTAGGCATTGATTTCTATCATGGTATGCGAAATAAAACCCCCAAATACTCAAGAAAAAAAACATAGGCCTGGTTTCTTTCCTGAAGTACACTATGGTGTACTTTCTTTTGGCACACTATGTCACTACTAACAATATCAAAATCATTTTAGCAATATAATAATGGTAAGAATAGGTTTTTCTTTATCGTAATAACCCTCAACCAAAGCAACTTTAATTTTATTTTGTGTACAGAGAAGGAACCTAACTGATTGTAGACAAGCAAGATACAAGCTGGCATTATGTATGTTTGAAACTAATGTAATAGTGGGACTAAAATTGGCACCCTCCTTAAACTGTGTGTTTGGAAACTGTTCTGCTTAGAGATACTGTGTAACAGTTCAATTTTCTTTAGGATCTAGATTTTGATAAGGGAACATACTGTGTGATTTTTGTCAAGGTGTGCAAATCTGTTGTGCTCCTATGAACTTTGACATCTATGAAAAAAGCAATAAAGTGAATTGAAAGACATGTTACCCTCTATCTGTAGTCACATTCTTGTTCATTGAGTTAAACTTAGGGAAAAATCTGCAAATACCCCTCACCTTCCAGGGAGCTGCCCAGTAATCCTATAAAGCAATTGCTCTGATATATTTACCAGAACACAATACTTTACAGAAGACTTGTGAGATCTATTCAAAGCTATCAGGCTTTGAGCACAGGTAAAGAGGGAGGTGTGGGCAGGACATTTAAGACTTCACTGATTTAAGGTCTTAGTCACTTGGGTAAATGAAACAGCAGCTAAATTCTCTCTTCTGTCTGTGTCCCAAGCCTACAAAAGTTGAAATCTGAATTACTAGTTGTAAATATCACACCCAGACACTTTAGAGGATAACAGATGAATTGAAGGGAAAAAAAAACCCAAACACAACTACAACAGGAATGAAATAGAATAGCAATATATATCTCCTGTTCAGGGAAGATAGAAGTGAAGGTAGAAGTAGTAGGATCCTATGACATATTAAGCATTAATAACACCCAAACACACAGCATGAATAAAACAGAAGGCAGTTTTAAATCTCTTTAGGGAAGGATAGTAAAGAAGTATAGTTGTAGAAATATTCTATAAACTCCTATTTGTGACAGAAAACTGAAATATTACAAGAAATACTAATAGCCCTGAGAGCCCTCCTCATTATGGTAGACTTTAGCTTCTAAAGATATATATTCGAGAAGAAATGCTACGAATAAAAATAGTGCTGAATGTGATAGCAGGCAAATTTAATCTCCAAATTTGCATAGATTCAAAGAAGACGGTGTTACACAGGAAGTGAAGTTGGAGAAGCTGTGATTTAGTGGAGACATTAGAGAAAGGATGGGAAACTGATTAAAGAAGAAACTTCAGTGTTTCTGGGATGCACTGGAAAAGGAAATAACCAAGAGGTAGAAAGATTACAAATGGAGTTTCCCAGCAACCTGTGTTAAACTAGAGCTTTTTAAATATTTTAGTCAGTGAGCTAGATGCATAAAATATGTGTGTGCCAATGAATTTAGTTGGTGATATGTATTTTGGGATAAATGCTAAAAGAGAAATTATTTAAAAGATAAAAAAGATGGGGTGAAAGTTCAGTAGTATAAAATTCAAGGTCATGTATTTGAAACCAGCAACAAGAACCTCTACTATGGGTTTATATCTTAGAACAGGCTATAGCTTGGGTATATTACTTCATCACAGAATGAGTGCCTTTACATTGTACAGTCCAGTCCTAGAACAAGATACACAATCTGGCGCAAGTATGGGAAGGAGGATATGATAACCTTCTTTATCTTTTCTATTCAGGCAAGAAAACTGCATTGCTACTTTCTTTTGGATACAATGAAATATTCTTTTATCTCTTTTCTTCAGGCTGCTGAAAAACAGCTGATTTTAGGGACATGTGAGTAAACCAGTATGCAATTCCTTTCTCCCTAGCTGAACAGTCAAGACTACATCCTATTATACTTACCTGTTAAATTGATAGGATTCATACAGTTTTGCCATTTTTGGTCTCCACTGACCATTCTTTATATATGTGTTATGCTATTTTTTTGTTTGTTTTTGACTTCCTTCTATAGCAATAAAAAATATATGTAAGTCAACTACAAGCTTCATCAGGAATAACCACCTTCTCAGTGCTACTTATCTCATTATTCCTTTTCTTAGCCTTCATTTCAGCCCAATGATTCTATAGTTTTTGCAAGAACAGCAAATATAAGCACCTCTTGAGTGCCATACTGACTCTACTCCTGTACATGTAAGTAATTACGTACACACACACACACACACAAGCAATTCCAATGTAATTTGTGTACTAATGTACCCAGTGGAAATTATTCACGGTGCAACATCAGGTAGTAGGAAGCTGACTTGCCACATTGGGGCTCTTGCCTTCATTGGGACAGCTATTAAAACAATACAATATGCAACAGTAATTAATGGAACAGGAACCATAGGAGTTTTTTCTTCCTTACTCCCTCCCATTTCCAAAGATGTTGAAGGGAAAAAAAGCTAATAAGGAAAGGAGAGGTTGGTTATCTTCAGGCACTATATGACTCTCACTATTATTTATTTTTAATCTGAATAACTAAGCTACTATTTTTTCCCGTGTTTTCCTGATCCATCTTTGTGTCCCAGCCTGGTTTCCACTGAAATATGAGGAATATAAGTATGAGAGCAGGCATGTTATCGCTAGAATTTACAGGGAGTAAAGAAGACAGGGCCAGACTCTTCTTGTTGTTATTCAGTTACAGGACAAGGGATAACAGACACAAACTTGAATACATAAAATTCTGTTAAAACATAAGAAAAAAACCCAAACAAAACCCAACCTTTTTCACTGTGAGGGTGGTCAAACACTGGAGCAGGTTTCCTAGAGAGGTTGTGGAGTCTCCACCCTAAGAGATATTCAAAACCCAACTGGACATGGCCCTGAGCAGCCAGCTGTAGCTGACCCTGTTTGGAGCAGGAGGGTTGAACTGGACAATCTCTGGAGGTACTTTCCAGCCTCCGCACTTCTGTGATTCTCTGATGCTGTGTTCAGGATCAATTTTCCTAAACAGGTGAAAATTGTTGAGCTCTGCTTCTGTATTTTATGCTTCGCTAATTATCTTTTCCTTCCTGTTACTTCTGCTAATGAAGCATAATAGTTGGCATGAGATTCTGAAAACAAATATAAATCATGTGGCGTGTGGTATTATATTTATAATTGTATTTAAAGGAATAACTGACACAATGTAAATAATCTCTACCTTATTAGCTACTTCCTAACAACATTTTCCAGAATCCTGACAAACTGTAAGTTACAATTTTTTGCTTGGAAATAAAATAAAAAAAAATAAATTGCCGTGTCATAAATAAGTCTGTGAGTTATTTATAACAAATATTTTCCTGGAATTAAACTCCTTTATAGCTGACAAAAAGGAAAAAAAATAGAAAAAGAAATGACAACACTTAATAATAATCGTTCTAGTTTAATTAATGTTACAGCCCAAAATTGGATAAAATAAGTTTTTCTATTGCTTTCTGAGATTCCACATAGAGCAATATTTTGACTGAGTTTCATTTACAAGCACAGACAGTCCTGAAGTGTCTCATTTTGCATGTCAATTCAGCTGATTTTCCACCCACACTTCATTACTTCTGCCATATAATGTCACTGTTATGATTTTGCTTAAAGTAATAGCTATGGTCGCTTAACAAGAGAAATTGGTGTTTTCCACCTCTTCTAATTATATTTTTTGCTTTGAAAAGAGACAGGAATATTCTACTATACTATTCAGCTCAATAACTTGCATAGAGCATTATGTATAAATTGCATGCAAGATTCTAGATATAAATAGTAAATGCACAATATTTATTTTTATAGTTAACTTATTTTTTAAACCAAGGGAGATGTTCATTTTCAGACTACATTAGTCTCATTTATCTCCATGATGTCCTTAATGTTATAAGATGTTACAGCAACATTACCGGCTCCTGCAGGCCTGTATCAGCCTTTAGCTACTCAGGCACATTATTAGATTGTCAACATAATTCAGACATCTCATATAAAAAGAGCCAACCCACTGGCTCCAGTTCTTTGTAAATGTATTTGCCTGATTTAATAGCTTTAAATTTATCGAGTGTTCTTTTTTTTTTTTTTTTTCTTTTTGCGTACACATATACTACTTGGAGAATCTTGTTTGAGACTGCTAAGAATATTAAGAAAGGTAGCACTTAGCACAAACTCTTGCTGTTGTCACATACGTGCTCCTCTGGTAAATCACTGCACAATATCTGGATGAAGAAGAAAAGTCGTAGAATATTTTTGAAACAAAAATAATTACAGAAGTATTTTGAGGTGACTCTAACTGATACAACTCTGCATAGGGCATTTTGATTTTTTGAGGAAAGCTACTCACTTTTCATAGGATTTAATACCATGTAAGTTTTTAAGAATGTGCTAGTGAATTTGTGTTTAAAAAAGACAAGATATTTGAAAGAAAGAAATTTCAGGACAAATCTGGTTGTGAAAGAATAACCAGAGAAAGGATGGATTCTTTTTGAAGTGTCTTCCCTGATATAACAGCATACTTTTCAAATAAGTCACTTTGATCCACGCTCTGCAAAAATAGTACAATCATTCAGCTATGCTGGTAAGGTTTTTTATTTATGCACCAAAGAATAAAAAGAATTAATCACCAAAGCCCAAAGACAGAAAGAAGATTATCAGTAGAACCACTTATATAAATGTATGAAGCTGAACCAGGCCATCTCTGAGGCAAAGCAATGTAGTTTTTCATTGGAATTCAGGGCATTTTCCCTTCTCAAACCTTCTCACTAAACCAAATCAGATAATGCTAAACACAGGAAGCATAGTAAGTCAGCAAACTTCAGTTCATTGTGGGAAACCAAACTCATTTTCAAATATATTATTCTTGTGATTTGCTGTGCACCCATACACTCAGGTACACAACTGCATGTACCACACATAAAGCGTATGAAATACTGTTGTTACATTTTCTCAAAAAATATGTATTAGTTTTCTGCGGTCATTGTAACAGCTTTTGGAAGCAAGTTACTGAAAGTGAGTAAGTCTCTTAGGGATGGAGAAATCTTTGTGTATTTTGCCTAATATATGTGAACTTACTATATAAAAGGCAGAACTGCATATGAATTAGCTACATGTTATTTATTAGGCAGAACTATATACAAATTAATCATATAAGTGAAGCACTTATTCACCTTCCAAACCTCATCCAGTTCCATCTAGTATAATGATGAACAGATCGATCATGGAACAGAAGTGAGTGGATACTCTAAATCCATCTAGCTTCAGCATCTGGAACTGAAATCAGTGAGTTAATAAAAGAGCTAGTTTCAGGAGAAGATGAATGTGCCCAGAATCTTAAAAAACATTGAGCAGGTGTGAAGTGTAACTGGATAAGACAAAGCAAAATCCTATTCCAAACCCTAAAATATTTTCTGGGCACTAGTAAAATTCTCTGCATTTTCATAACTGCCTTATGCCATCTAGATGGAAAGTGGATGAAATAAAAGGGCCTAAAAAAATAGCAAATAATAATGCAAATGTTTTGGCTAGCTTTCTGCCACTTGGTACTCTGCCCATGTACAGTGTTCTAAGCAGCTTTTAGTTTGTTGGGCTTTCTTGGAGGGGGAGTGGGAGTATGGCAATAATAATTCAAAAATCTCTGTAAAATGTCTTTACTACTGATTCTGCCATCTCAGCCCCTGCTGAGGGCACACCTACTATCATTTGCTCTTTGTCTACATCTATCAAATGCTGACACTAAGCTTGTTAGCGTTTGTGTTAGGAATATATGAGTTTGCAAATACTCTGATTTAAAGAAGCCATTAAGCACATTATTATTCGTTAAAACTCAGAAACCTTTTGCTTAAATGGATAAGAAAGTATGAAGGCAGGCAGGAAGAAGGGACAGAGGGAAGGAAGGAGGGGGGAAGGAAATAGATCACATGCAGAGGTATGTTTTTGGTTTTGTAACCTCATATCCAAATTGCTGTGCTAGTCTGTAACAAGCTGTCAGCTAGCTGTTAATTTGTCTACTGTTTTACTGGTGACATTTACTACTAAAAGAGAGTTCAACAAATTTTACTACTGGTGCAGTTTTTCGTAAAGTTGAGTGAAGAGTTTGCAGAGGGTAACACACTTGTGAAGTTCCAGTCTTTCTCATGATTAAATACCTGCAGGTGGGTGTAGAACTCCCTGTGCATCCATTTTCACTTGTAATCTATGTCTTTGGTCAGGTTTTATTTTGTTTTGCTTTTCTTGCAGTGATTTTCTTTTCAAAGCCAAGAACAAGAAAACAATTTGTTATTTTTGTCCATCTCAGGAGCCAAACATACCATTTGGTCCAAGCTGATCCAGATAGTTTATGCTGTAGCATTTACGCAGCAGGAACTATTACTTTTACTTTGTTTGAAACAGTGTGAAAAATTACAGCGGTTTACTTAAAGTCTTTTTTTTTCCCCACACAAAACTTTTTCACAGTTGTCAGTATGTTATCATCCTACCTATGGCACAAAGGAGAAACTAGGTTTTCTGTCTCTAGCTTTGGCATTTAACTTGAACAATTAAATCCATTGCTAAAATGATCTAGTTACTCCAGTGATCTAGACTGAGTTGCAGCCATCTGAAACCAAAGTGAATTTATTTTAAAAGAATATCAGTAAAAAGTTCTGGGAAGAAGAAAAGCTGTAACTCCTAACAAGGAGAAAAACCAGTGTCAGCTGCGATAAGCATCTTTTCAGGCTAACAGCAACATAACAGCTTGAACATCTCTTCTCAGTAGCAGGTGTTTCAGCAAGAAGTGACATTTATTTGGGAACACATAAGCCAAGGGAATGATGCCGCTAGGAATAAGACACAAAAAAACTTATTAGAAAGTATGAGTTTATTAATACTGCAGATGAAGACGATAAAAATGTATAGATGTTAATTTCCACTTGCTTCTCTACATTATATAAAATGTTACAGATTCAAAGGTAAACCCAAACATACTGTCATTTCCTAATGGATGAACTCGACAAAATCAAACCTGTGACATGGAGATATGAACTCAACTTTTGCCTTCCAAAGAAAAATTAAAAACAAACCCATACTATTGAGTGGGAGAAGAACAGCCTATAAAGCAATGTAAACTGCAGCTAATGCAAACCGTGATTCATCTTGTCGTAGCTGTTCTACGGGTTGACTTCTCTGCAGCTGCAGAAGAAAATTCCTGTCAGGAGTCTGTCCCTGGCTGCCTAGACATCTGAAGTGATGCAGTTCTACCAGAGGGGACACGTCCATCGCACAGGAAGGGGAAGCTCCCTTTCACTGTGAAACTGCATTATGTAGTGCCAGAAACCTCAAACAGTAATTATTTTCATATCACCGTTGCAATTTAGATGAGTGTTTCATCTTTCAGTCAGAATTTTTTCCCTTACAGATAGTGGTGGGGGATGTACTGAAAGATAAGTAAACCAGAAACAGGTGTAAACAATCTATGCTTTGCATAGTCTCATATTTTACAGTTTAGAAGATGTAAGGCAGGCTAGAGATATCAGCTGAAAGTAATATAGAAAAGCCCTCATACTGGTGATAGAACTATGCCTGATGAAAGGTTTTCTTTAGATAATGCAAAGGAGGTCCACCTGGCACCCTGAAAGATGTTGCCAATTGCACTGACTTTTAAAATATAATTTACAAATAAAAGGTTGACCTTCACATTTTTGCAATATTAATTAAGCTTTTTCTAAGGAAGGTAAGACAAACTCCAAATGCATGCAGAGGACATGATAGCTTTCTGATGATGCTCAAAAATCTTTATGAGATAGAAACCATTTCTTTTTAGCAGGGAGGGTGACCGGTCATTGCAGCACACTATGAGGGAAAGTGGGACATTTTTGATGCTTTTGAGTCAGTTTGGTTCCTTTCTAAAAGAAGTGTTTTATCTAATTACATCTTAAAATATTCAGTGACAAAATAAACTGGTCACATAATATAGTTTATGCGATGCAAGAAGTAAATTAAATTACCTAATGGTCTCTCCTGGCCTTAATGTCTGAGGGCCTGTTAATGAATGACACAGAAAGATTTAAAAGTTCAGAAGAGTAATTTATCAACTACAGATGGATAAACAGGTATAGAGACCACTTTTGGTCTCCCTTTTGGTAACCACTACCCTTTTGATTAGTCTAAAAGTAGACTGACATTTGTGCCTTATTTTATGTGGTAGAAATTCTTTCCAAGCTGCCCAATCTGATATTGTACACCGTTGTTGTGCATGGGATCTTTGAAGTTAGAACAAAAATTCAAAAACATATCAACATCAGACAGTCAGGGCCCATCCTTCCACACCTCCAGAAAAAACTTTGTGCAACCTTGATTTCAAAAGGAATGGCATTTTAAGATGGGAAGTAATTAATATCTTATGGATGAAGCTACAAGTGAGGGTCATAAAACTGGCTGGTGAGTTTCTCTTCTCCATTAAACTTCTGTACTGTTTTACATGGGTAACTATTAATGACTCGGTGCATTATAAAGTGATCAGCATTTCAGTTAATATACTTATTCCAGAACTTTTTACTTCATTGAGTATTTCTTCTATACTTGAATATCACACTTTTGTAGACCGCTTTTTAAGAAATGTTATTCGTGTGTTTCTTCCACAGTATTCTGTCATATCTACAGTAAGTTTTAGATAAATGATAGTTGTTCATAAATCTTTATATAAAAAGCTGCATTTCAGAATAATTAATTGTAGCATTGATTATCAATAAGTAACAAAAATGTAAATACTTGTTACTTAAGGGTGAGAATAGATTTAAGTAGAGAACATGGGCAGCATGAATAACACATTCTTAGCAAGGGAGAGGGGTGAGATGCAATCTTGACTCCTCAGGCTCTTCAGATAGTGAAAAATACTTGGTAGCGTTGTTGTTCAATTTCCCTTTTTTGGACTCTTCTGTAAATTGGAGATGTTTTATATATCAAATTATGAAATAGTTTGAACCAAATTTGAGCTCATTCTCTTTACATTCTTAGGAACTGGAATTAGGAATGCCTGTAAATGACACTGTAATAGTTAAAAAAAAATCAGCTAATAGGGCTAACATAAGCTGCAAACCCTTTTTTCCTGGCAAAAACTATTCAGTTGCCACAGATTATGGAGCTGCAAGTAAAAGTGGTATTGTACTAGCAGCACAACATTCTAGTAATATGTCTGGTTTAATTTAATTTATATTCATTTAATGTCTTCATTCAAATTCGTCAAATATATTTTAATGTCTTCTTGCTGCTACCATCTGCTTCAACACTGACCAGATCAATAATGCTCAAACGAAGTTGGAAAAATAACCTATCTATTTATTCCCTGGCTTCTCTGCAGGGACTTAAGTAGATGTAGCTACTGCAGTTGTAGTTGTAACTATAATTTATCTATCTGTTTAGACTTTGATATAATTTGTTGAAGATTAATACTCTTTAATGTATGTTCTGAAAAAAACTATACTCCATGGAAATTAACTGTTCTATCATCAATGTCCTAGCAAAATCAGATGAATAAAAAAAAAAAAAATTAAAAAAAGATTCAGACCCATTTCATTAAAACTTACATATCCGCTATTCTGGAGATCAAAATCAGCTCCAGAAGCTGTTAACCATAAAGAAAAATTGCTTTTTGTAGGAAGTCAGTTCTTTTAATCAGGTTTGTATGGAGAACAGGGCAGCTTGGTTGTTTATATTAGGAATCTAAAGTTAGGTGATGTTAATGCCCAATACATTTCATATTATTTGTATGAAATTTCAGACCAGGACCCTACAGAAATCAGTGTATTTCAGTACAGGGTTGCTGCTAACATCAAGAGAGAAATCAGTTTTATCTTACCTTTTACTCTTAGAATAATGTAGATTGGAAGCCACCTCTGGAGATCATCTAGTCCAACTTCTCACTCACAAAAGTAACATAGCACAGGTTACTAGGGTTGTGTCTGGTCAACGCTTAAGTATGTCCAGGGATAGAGACTCCACAGCCTGCCTGTGCCCTTGTTCTGGTGTTTGATCATCTTCACAATTAAAAAATAGAAATAAAACACCCAAACTAATATCTAATTTGAACTTCCCCTTCTTCAACATGTGCCTGGTCCTTTTACTATGTATCTTTGAGTCTGGCTGTGTCTTCTCTACAACTGCCTGTTAGATAGTGGTAGACAGCAATAAGATTCTGCCTTATCTTCAAGTAGAAGAAACCAACTCACTCAGCTTTTCCTTGTCCTTTTTGTGCTCCTGTCCCAGCCCATCTCAGTGGCTCTCCACTGGATTCCAGTATGTCAATGTCTTTCTTTTACTGTGGAGCTCAAAACTGGACACGGTACTCCAGATGGAGCCTCTCAAAAGTGCCAAATATAGGGGAAGAGTCACTGGCTGACTTGCTAACAGCCCAGTGTTGAGTTGGCCACCTTTGCAATAAGGGTGCACAGCCAGCTCACATTCAACTTGTTGATGAAAACTGCCAGGTCCTTTCCCGCAAATCTGCTTTCCAGCTAATCAGTGTCCAGCCTTTACTGTCACTTGGGTTTATTCCATTCCAGATGCAGGACATTGCATTTTCTTTTGTTGAACTCGGAGAAGTCAGCTCATTTCTCTGGCTTGCTGAGGTCCTTCTAAATAGCAGTCCTGACCTCCAGCACATTGGCTGCTCCCCTTAATTTTTAATTTGCAGTAAGTGCATTCTGTCCAGTCATCTGTATTGTTAATAAAGACACTGGGCAGTGTTGGCCCTGGTACCAACCACTGAAGACCACCCCTAGTAACTGGCTTCACAGTCAATTTTTCACATGCACTGTTCTTCCTCTGTTCACCAACTAGTTATCATCAAAAGCTATCAGGTTGTTCAGACACAAATTGTCCTTGTTAAGTCATGCTCATTGTCCACAGTCATTCATGTACTGGATTGTGGCGTGGCATGTACCTTATCATTCATATACTGGATTGTGGCTTCCCAGAGGATTTGTTTCAGAGTCTTTCCAGGGACAGAGTTGAATCTGACCAGCCTGCAGTTCCCTGGATCCTCTTTTTTAGCTTTCTTGAAGACAGGCATGAGATTTATAAGCAGTCATCAGGAACCTCCTCTGATTGCTATGACTTTTGAAAGTTAATTGAGAGTGGCCTTGCAATGACATTGATCAGCTTCATCAACACCCTCAGATATATCCCATCTGGTCCCATGCACTTCTTTATGTGAAATTTCCTCAAATGATTGCTAACTTCATCTTCCTCTACTTCACTCTCACAGATTCTACCACTAGTCCCAGGGACCTGAGGCCAGAATTTACCAGTAAAAATGCGGGAAAAACCCTACATTGAATACATCAGGCTTTTCGTATATTTTGTCACTGGGTATCTGACCCCAATGAGCAGTGGGACTACATTTTCCTTATCCTTCCCTTTACTTACAATGTATTATAGAAACCCTCATCATCCTCCACATCCTGCATGAGTTGCAACGCTGAGGTTTGCCTTTCCTCACTCCGTCCCTACTTGCTCAGGCAATGTCTCTGTATTCCTGCCTGGTAGCTCGTTGCTCCTTCTACCTTCTGCATAGTTCCTGTATTTTTGTATTTGAGCTCAGTCAGGAGCTCCTTGTTCATCAGTGTTGGCCTTCTGCCATGACTGTAACTCTCTGCAAGTTGAAACAGACTGTTCTGGTGCTTTAGGAGGTCATTTTGAATATCAACTAGTTCTCCTGGGCCTCTTTGCCCTTCAGGGCAGTCTCCTACAGGATCCTGCCAGGCAGACCCTTAACAAGCCAGTATCTGTTCTGCTCAAGTCCAGGGCTGTAAGTCCACTGTTAGTCTTGCTCACTTCTCTCAGGGTTTTAAACTTCACAGTCTCAAGGTTTCTGCTGCTAAGGCTGCATTCAGCCTTCACAGCTCTGACTGGTTCTTCCTCATTCATAAGTAACCAACAGGGGATAGTTGGTTTGTTGATCCCCTGTCATCAACATACTCCAGAAATCTGAATCACACCACCACGTTGCCCTTCCAAAAATGAGCAGTGTGGTTGAAGTCCCCCATCAGTACCAGTGCCTGTAATCATAAGGCTTCCTCCAGTTGTAACAAGGTTTGTCTACTTCCTTTTCTTGATCTGTCCATCCATAACACCTACCATGATGTCAGCTGTTTTCATCTGCCTTTGGATCCTTAGCCATAAGCTCTCAGCTGACTCTTCACTTGTCTGCACACATTCAAGCCACTCCTTTGCCTGGAGTGTAACCCCTCCATCCCATCTTCTCTATCCTTCCTAAAGAGCTCGAATCCAGCCATGGAAATGTCCGTTCATGTTATTCCACCATGTCTTTTTAATCTCAAAAAGATCATAGCTCTGCAACTCTGAACAGGCTTCTATTTTCTTCTTGTTTCCCAGGCTACATGAGTTTGCATACAGACACTTGTGATGGTCCCTTAGTCATGAAGCTTTCACACCAGAAGTAGGAGAACTTTCTGCATTATGCTGAGTCCTTGGGAGTACTTTCTTTTGTCTCTGTGTCTCTTTGGGTTACCCTTATTATCCTCAGATGAACCTAGTTTAAAGCCCTCCTCACTAGGTTAGCAAGCCTATTGGCAAAAAAAGGTTTTGCCCCACTTTGCATCTTCCATGGGCCTTTTTCTCCCCAGAAGCTCTTATTTTTCAGAAATGATCCCATGCTCTTAAAAGACAAAGTCCTGCTTCAGCATCAGCCATGCAGCCAGGGTCTTCCTGCAGGACCCTATTGCCTAAGCTTTTCCCTTTTACCAGCAAGATCAAGAGCACCGCCTGCATTCTCATGCTCTTCATCCTCACCCCAAGGGCCTTGGTATCATTCATGATACACTAAAGGTCTCCCCAACAGCATCATTTGTCTCCATATGGATGAGCAACAAGGGATAATAGCTTGTAGATTGCATGAGCCTCAGCAGTTTCTCTGCAACATTCCAGAACTGAGCCGCTAGCAAGCAACAAATATGCCAAGACAACAAATCAGTTGTGTTTCCATCCCCTGCAGAGGTTAGTCTCTAACCGCCAGCAGCCACTGCTTACATTCGGGGCCAATTTATTACACAAAAATGCTATTGCTATGTATAGATACAGGTATGCACTCTTTTTAACTATAGTGACATTCTTGACACAGAGAATAGGAAATCAGGAGTCATGGTCTATTATTTAGAACTTAGAGCTTTCAGAGCTTTTTCATTTTACTTAAATGTCCCTTACTATACATTTCTAAGGAGACAAAACACTCAGGAAGTGGTATTGAGCTGTGGGAACTCCCCCTTCTTCTTTGAGTTAAGTTAATTGATTGCTGTTGGACAGCTGCTAGTGCTGCTAGCTCCTCTTAGCTGAATTGATTGCTGTGTCTCCTAGTAGGTAGGCACAAGACAAGTTTCCACTTCACAGAAAACACTACAATAATTTGACTCTTTTATTGGAAGTCCCTGCAGAGAGGCTATGGAATGAAAGGACTTAGAGGAAGAATTATCCTCTCATCCTGCCTTGAAACAATCCTTCATATCAGGGAAGTAGGTTGGAAGCAGCATGGGGACTTTTTTATGCTCGGGAACATGCTGTATCTGTTCAGTGAGAGAAATAACTTTTAATTCTTTCAATAGGGATTTAAATGTTGTTGAAGGCAGCATATTGCAATATTGTCCAGTAGAGATGTCCCAAGCGGGAAAAATATTCCTTATTGTACTATTGACCTATTCCTTCTTGCATTTGTCCAGATTTCTGTTACAGCTTCAACCAGAGGGACATTATTTTCCAATTCAGTACTAGTTAAAGTGCTGGGCAAAGCTTTAATCCTATCTGTATCTGCTTCCATTCTCATTCTTGAACATCCATATGTAGTTCTTGATTTCCACTAATTCTTGAACTTGTCCAAAGAAATGAAATGAAATTCATACCAGGGCTAGCACCAAGGGGATCCCTTCTCTCCCCACCACTGCCCCACCTTCGGTACAATCTCTCTCTCTTGCCCACCCTCTCTCACACATTATAGTAGCATTGATGATTCATATGGCAAAAAGACACTTCAGAGAAGTGCATCACATGAGCAAGAAATCTAATATTTATATTTTTTTACTTTTAAATTTTCTAATCTTTACAATTTTCAAAATAAAAAAAGTCCAGCCACTTCAGCCTCTTGTCTCCTGCCGAAAAAAATAAGCTTATGAAAGACAAAGTATTTTAAAATGTAGGAAAGTTATTGAGTGAAGCCATAAGACCTAAAAGAAGAAATGCTAAGCTAAAACAATAGTAACTTCTCATTTAAAAAATAATCTAACTGAGGCAATTCTGGAAAGTAGGTTGATTAATCTAGATAGAGAAAAGTTTCTGGGTAAAAAAATCAAGACTTCTAAAGATTTTTTTTTCAGTGCTTTTGAAAATTTTACTTTTAGTAGATGTAGAGAGATATATATGTGGAAAGTCTACTACTCAGAGATGTGGAAATTGAAGTACTTGGCTGAACTAGTCTTATGTGAAAAGTCTATATATCTAAACAATACTCAGCATCAAATAAAAGACTAGATATGTAACTTGTGCAAATTGAAACACCTCTGGTTTGTCCATGGAATTTTGCTGCTGCATTTAAGGTAAGGATCTGTAATAGCACTTGTTTAAAATAAACAATCAAACAAACAAACACACCCTTCTATTTTACCTAGAAATTAAAATACCTTAATGCAAGCATGTTCTAACAGTAAAATGAAGCAGTGTGGCAAATCCCGCAATAATTAGTTTGCATTTCAGTTCTTACTAAGACCAGGGAGCACTGGACATCTTTTATGTAGGTTTTCCTATCAATGAGGTTTGTTCATCTTTTCTCAGAGGTGTTCTGGAAAACAATCTCAACATACATCCATAAAATTGAACTTCTTGTTTATTGTTTTACGAACAATTTTTATTGCCTATTTTTGGCATTCTGGTAATGGTAACCCTAAATAACTTCCTGTTTTTCTAGAAAATGAAATTACAGATTTGTATTTACTTCTTATAAATAATAGAAAAAAAAAAAGAGGTGCCTGTTGTGATTAGGTAAATGGATGGCAAATGAAACCCTAGCATCTTGTAAATGTTGTAGTTATTTACCTATACATCTACATATTCCCTGTAATAGTTCTTAAAAAGGAAAAATAGGAATAGAATAACATCCTTAGTATTTCTGCCAAACAGACAAGAAGAGTGAGAATCAAGGAAGCAATCATCCAAATACAGAATTAAAGCATTAGCAAATTTATGTCAGGAAGTCCCAGGATTATTTCTCTGTGTCACACCTCCTTCTGTGTTAGTGCTTTATTCATTACTAGTTTGAACTAGAAAAAGACAGCAAAAACATAAAGGAAAAAAATAGGGTTTGAATATCTATAACAAAATGTGTGATGAAACTAAATGCACATGCAGAGTTTATCCTTGACATTATATTTACAGGTTCTGGGCTACTGGTATCAGTGGGAGTTTTGCTGCAGATCAAGAGATGTATATGGACCATTGTATTAGATTGATAGGAAGAGCAGCCAAAATGCTATTTAACCACAGGAGGCTTTGCTTGTTATCTGAGATGGAACAGCAACACAGAAGCTAAAAGAGGTAGACAAGCATTAAGTTTACAAAATAAATAAATTAAAAAAAAATAATATGCTTAGCATTTTTCTGTCATTCTAAAAATGTAAAAAAACTAGTTTCCATTAGGAGGTTGGTTTTTGGTTTGTTTTTTGTTGTTGTTGTTGTCTTCCCCCACCCCCCCACCCCGCAATCCCTACTTTAATATGTATTTAAAAAAGTAATATGGCAAACTATTGAGAGGAATAAGGAAAGAAAAGAACACCTTCCTTGTGTTCTGTATTTCTAGTAGCCAGCCTGGAGGAAGGCATAATATAGTCATTCCTGTGAGTACAGTAAATTCCTTACTATTATTTTGTAGCAAACAATGAGGTATACATGCTGAAAATTGCTTCCACATGCTATAATGTTATAACCAGTTAGAGGCTGCAAAGGTTTTCCAAAGAAATTTCCCTCGGTTAAGAGCTGAGAAATGGATCCAGATCAGATGCTGTGTTATTTTAATTAAGGAAAGGATGCAGTCAGCAAGATATCTACAATTTACAGCCATCAATTAGTAAGGAACTGTTCGTAGTTGTCCTGTCCCTGGATTGAGTTGAGAAACAAATTAATTGTTTCCTTGCACAAAGCTCTCAGAAGACAGACACAAGTTGCCTTTTTCACTCTGGAGCTTACCTACCCTCTGTACTGTTACAACGAGACTTTGCTTTCCCCACTCTCAGCTGAGTTTTACAAGGAGGAAGGATTAGTGGGCCTGACCTTTCCCTTTCCCTGGATTCCCAACTCCGGCGGACCAAGCCAAGGTATGAAAATACTCCTATTACTTCTTTCTCCACCTGCCTTAGGACAGCACTCTATTTTTCAGAAAGTTTGAAGTATTCTAAAGAATTGTTTCTCAAGAAAAAGAGATAATTAAGACAGATACCAGAAATCCACCAGAAGTAGACCCTGGGAAGTGTCCCTATGGTGAAAAGTCTGCTGGTAGAAAAGATTGAACAGCATCCAAAATAAGCCAGCTGCTGAAAAATATGGATAGTCACAGAGACAGGAAGAGGACTTGACCAGGGTAGATGCAGGTTACAGTAATTTGCTGCCAAGAGCTGGGCCTCACAACTAAAATGTCAAGGTATTGCAGGCAGCTCTGTTATGGGAAATTGCAGTAAACTTTTTTAGAAGACATATGGAAATGAAACAAATGTTAATAGATTCATCTAGCTTGGGGGAAGTCGTGTTTCTGGTTTGCTGTATCATTCCGTCCACCTTTCTTGCAGCCCTCCTCCTCTCACAGTTTCTGCCTCCAGGCCATTGAGTCTATAAACAGGAACAAGGTCATCAGTAAAACACAATTTAGCTCTTCTGAGAGCCTGATAATTAGTGTTTACATTATTGGAATGGAACTGGTGGTGTATTCTGGGTTGACTACAATGAAGTCAGCTTCATCTGTCACCTTGCTGAAAATCCATCATTCTGAGTGAGTAAATGATAGTACTCCTGCATTGTTATTAGCTAAAAGGAATCAGTGACTGCTAGTTAAAATATATATTTTAAAAAAAAAAAAAAAAACAACAAACAACCAAACCCACATCCCTTCCTGGCTGTCCTCTTTGACTGACAGGAGCTGTTATGGACTGACCATGACTCCCCATTTCCCATCCCCTTTGCACCACTCGGCACGGGGCAGGGGGGAAATGCCTGTGACAGTAATTGACAACTAATCTCCCCACCCTTCTCTCAACCCATGAGCTGTTTCATCTTATTTTCTACCCCTGTCCTGTTGAGTAGCGGGAGTGAGAGAGGGGCTGGGTGGGCATCTGGCAGCTAGCCAAGGTCATGCATAACATTGCACTGTATACATTACTATATAGATTAATAGGCTTAATTGACAAAGTTTCCACCCCTAACTGAAATGCAAAGATGCTTGAAAAATTATATAATGAGTTCTGGAGACTTTGCTGAGAATAGTTTTTGAACAGAGAGTGTGAAAGGAAGAGGCAGGAGGGTGAAAAACAGAAAGATAAATCTGGAAAAAAAATAGGAGCGGGCTCCAGCACAGCTCAAAAGCCCCATGATAAGAGCCAAAATATGGGATCTGGGGGTAGCATGTTTGCTGAAGCCTGGTAAAGCAAGAAATCTGTTCTTTGATTCCTCTTTTAGTAGATATACATATCAAAGTCACCTGACTTTTCTGTCATGAATTCCAGCTTCTAATGAGAACAATCTGCAAACCCCACTATTTTGGCTAGCCACATAGGCCAAAAAAGAGAAAATGCACACAACATTGTCAGCATAGTTGGTGTTTAATATTCTTACTTTTACACACAGATATCGTAAAGACTTTTTCTTAGAAAATATTTGCAGAGTTCTTAAAGTTATTTTTAAACTCTTAAGTTTTTCTTTTACCTCAGTAACTGAATCAGAATGAGGCCAGGGATTTGGTTTCACATTATTCCCCATGTTGCATTCCTTTTTATGATGAGAAATTTTCTTTAAATTATTTGGTTCCATAAAAGAGACATTGTTATCACTAGCATTTCCTTTGAATCAGACAAAAGCCAATATATAACAAAGTTGTAACTCACTTCTCATATTGTGTCACTGTTTCTTATTACTTGCCCTCTTAAAATGTGCCAGTCTCAAATTTAGAAATAAAAATTAAGTGGGAAGCCAACTAAGATCTTCTTCACAAAGGTTAATAAGCATTCAAATATATGAGTAGAGAAGCTTCCACTTCTTACTGTAGCTGTTCGGGGGGGGCGGAGAAAAAACATTCTCAGTTCTTTACTTACATCTTTACTATATCCAGATGTGCAAAACAGGAGTTCTAGGCTGATGTTATATCAGCTCCAGAAACAATGGGTTTCACAGAAAAAAAAAAAAAGAAAGAATGTAAGGAACAAGTTGTTTGGGTTTTTTATACTTTTGTTTGCTTGGAGCACCTTAAATATCAGTGTTTTCTGTTATCAGCATTGAAATAGGCATGTAATTTAAAATGCATACTGTACTTTAGTTTGAACCAACACCGAACACTTAGTTTTTACCAGGATATGTTTTCCCTGTATCAATTTCCCTAGAAACTTTAATTTTAACTGGAAAGGCTTTCAGATGGTGGCCTCACTGAACAGCAGTTGAGATTCCCTTGCTAATGCCTTTCTTTTCCCACTCCCTTCTCCCCATCTATCAGTCACAGAGCTCTGTTGTGCTTTTATAAGAAACTACATTTTATCCTCAGAGGCTTTTCTCTTCCCAAGTGAATGATAAACAAAAGCAAATTCTTCCTCTTTTCCCGCTGAAAGCACTGTTTGGTGGTAACACTATGGAGATTATACTTTCATGCTGAAAAAATTGTCTTCCAGACTTGAAAATTAATTAGGTAAAACATAGGATTTTAACACATAGGGCCAGCAATCTTTCAACAAAATGTCTCTGAAGCACTAGAAACCCATCTGTACTTTGAAAAGCTAACCCTAAGACCTGAGAAAACAGACAAATATATCTGTTAAAAGAACATCACATACATGGGTAGAAAACACTCACAGCTAGCCTGATGAGATCCCAATCAAGGCATATTAGTCAAAAGTCTATACTAGTCAGAAAGACACAGTACAAAAATCTCAGACATCCCTAGTAATATTTCAATTTAATAATACTCAACTTTCTGTTTCTACTTTAGATCCAGTTTTTGTTTATTTTGTGTTTATTGGCTTTTATTTGTCTTCTGTGACCTCAGCATCACTTTTTGTGAATATTCATTCCTGAGGGAATGTTTTTCCCCAGGACACATAAACACACCCTGTGGTTTGATAGGTTTGGGAAACTGCATCACCTGGATAACCTGTGGTAGAACAAATTTGGTAAATTATTATTTACTAAAGAAAGGGAAATTTTAAAATAAAATAAATCTTATGTTGTAATGATTTCTAAAATAAGTTTTTCAGAAAGGTTGACATTTTTTATTTGGAGCGAATATTTTTTGATGTTTCATTTCAATATTTAATTAAAATTACTTATGTGTGAAAATATAATTTTTGAAATTTTGGCATCTAAAGAATAAAGCTGAATAGTTCATCTGAGGCTCCTCCCTGCCTTAGCTATTTGTTCTGTTATAGTGTAAAATCCTTGCCTTTGTCCAAGAGTTGACAAACTTCTTGATTTCATTGGTACCAGAGAGACACCCTATCTGGAAAATAGTTTCTAATTGCAGTTGTATTTATCAGTGATGTAGTTCCCTCATGTCTCATTCATTTTCCTATGACTCATAAGCCATACACTGTCATGAATAATGTTTTTTTTCACAGAGGCTCTGAAAATAGCTATTCCAGGTAATCTATCTGACACAGCTGCGAAAATGACTGACATCCATTTGAGTTCCAGCTAAGGAAGTGGAGGGAACACTCACATGACTCTTATTCTAGCAGAGTTAAGGTAACACAAGCACTAGATCTTCAGTATCTTCAGATCTTCAATAAAGGGTCAGCTGTACCTTAATTCTGCTTCTATGAAAATCAGTATAAAATTTAACATTTACTTTAACCAAAGCAGAGCTAGCTGAGGAGTTTTTAGGTTTGGTTTGGTTTGGTTTTTAATATGACCTATGCTGTTCACTCAGAGATTTTTTTAAAAATGAAACTATGCTGCATTTGATGTTGAAACATCAATAGCAATAGCAATTCACATCAAACAGCAATAGAAAACAAACTCAAGTGCAGTGCCAGTCTTACAAAGCACCTGTGTCCTTAGCTACTGATTTTGTTTCTGCTCTGTATGAGGGCAATGGGAAATCAATATACAAATCAACTCAAAAATTGGGTCACTCTCCAGAGAACCTTTCTGGTTCACATGAGCCTGAGAGAGTGTCCTGGTTTCATCTGGGATGTAGTTAGCTGTCTTCCTAGTAGCTGGTACAGTGCTATGTTTTGAGTTCAGTATGTGAAGAATGTTGATAACACTGATGTTTTCAGTTGTTGCTCAGTAGTGTTTAGACTACAGTCAAGGATTTTTCAGCTTCTCATGCCCAGCCAGGGCACCTGACCCAAACTGGCCAACAGTGTATTCCATACCATGTGACGTCCCATCTAGTTTAGGAACTGGGAAGGGGGGGGCAGGGCTTTTCGCCGCTTGGGGACTGGCTGGGTGTCGGTCGGCGGGTGGTGAGCGATTGCCCTGTGCATCATTTGTACATTTCAATCCTTTTATTACTACTGTTGTCATTTTATTAGTGTTATCATTGTCATTATTAGTCTTTTCTTTTCTGTTCTATTAAATCGTTCTTATCTCAACCCAGGAGTTTTACTTCTTTTCCTGATTTTCTCCCCCATCCCACTGGATGGGGGGGAGTGAGTGAGCGGCTGCGTGGTGCTTAGTTGCTGGCTGGGGTTAAACCACGACAGTCCTTTTTGGCGCCCAACGTGGGGCACGAAGGGTTGAGATAACGACAAACCTGACCAGAGCTTGTTAAAACAAATTTGTCCTAAGCATTCATTATGTTGATTTATGCATTCTTAGAGTTGTTGCTCTGGTTTTTAAGGCTCTGTTATGTATCACCTCGCTTGCTGTATGTAGTTCCTCTTCTACTGCTTATCATCCGTGGGAGGTGGATTAAGGTTTTCGCTTTGATGTATGGTATAACTCTGGTTTATGGTATGATAAAGTCATCAGCTGTGGGATTAATCCGGTATTTGCACTTAGCATTGTCACCTTTATACTGCGGGAGCCATCTGTGGGAAACTATTAATAATTATACCATTTACCTTTCCTCCATGGAAAACCAGTCTGTGGGTGGGGTACCTTTCTTCCCCTCTCCTTTCTCCTTCGGTCCAGTTACAATGGTGTTTGAGAATTTTGAAAAATTTGAATACTCCTGGAAGGTTGGGACTAGCACGGTCCTAGCCCTACTGCTAGGAATTAGCATACTTCTGAATGTGGTTCAGCTCTCGTTTAAGGTTAAACAGCTATTTAAGAAGATCACCCAGAGATGTGCCCCAAGGCTGGATAATTATGAGTGGCAGGGTGTGTGGGGTAGTATGGGCAAATACCTAGAAAAGTGGGCACCTCCGATGTTTTGGAAATTCACCCCTGAACAAGTGCAGGATCCAGAAGAACTAGTAAAATATTTGGAAAAGGTATGCTGTCACCCCGGCAGCTCCAGAGAGATACAAATCACTGCAACGTGCTGGGGCCTGGCCCATGCCTATCGAGCCCTGTTTGACACCACTCAGTACCCTCAAGGGGAAGAGAAAGTCTCTGGACCTAACAACAAAATGGTGAGCACCGCGGCCACCCAAACCTTGGCAACGGGCGCTGCGGCCCCTCCAGCCCCGGCAAGGAGCATTGCAGGCACCCAGACCTTGGCGACAGGCACCGTGACCCCTCCAGCCCCGGCGACGAGAACTCGGGCTACCCAAACCTCAACAACAGGCACTGCAGCCCCTCCAGCCCCGGCAATGAGTACAGCAGCCACCCAAACCTCAGCAATGGGCACTGCAGTCCCTCCAGCCCCAGCGACGAGCACTGCTGCTACCCAAACCTCGGTGACAGACACTGCGGTTATCCAAAACCCAGTGAGCGATACTGCAACTGAACCAGCGGACCAACCTGCACCAGCATCAGTTGCCCCCGTACAGAAAAAGAAATATACAAAAAAATCAGTTCGCTTAGCGAAGGATGAAGATGAACCAGGGTCATCACGGGAACCGGAGGAAGAGGCAGAACCAGAGGTAATAACCCGGTCCCTATCCTTGAGTGAGCTGCGGGATCTGCGAAAAGACTTTGGCCGCCGCATAGGTGAGCATATTATCACCTGGCTCCTCCGATGCTGGGACAATGGGGCTAATAGCTTGGAATTAGAAGGTAGGGAAGCCAAGCAGCTGGGATCGCTTGCCAGGGAAGGTGGCATTGACAAGGCAATTGGAAGAGGGACACAAGCCATCAGCCTCTGGAGGCGACTCCTGTCAAGTGTGAAGGAAAGGTACCCCTTTAAGGAAGATGTTATATGTCAATCAAGCAAGTGGACCACCATGGAAAAAGGTATTCAATATCTGAGAGAATTAGCTGTGCTAGAGACGATCCATCATGACCCGGACAACCCACAATTACCCAAAGATCCAGACGAAGTCCAATGCACACGACCCATGTGGCGGAAGTTTGTACGGAGCGCACCATCATCCTATGCCAACGCATTGGCAATAATGGCCTGGAAGGATGAAGAGGCACCGACAGTGGAGGAAGTGGCTCGCCAACTCCGTCAATACGAAGAAAATCTCTCTTCCTCCCTACAAGCCTGCATTGCAGCTGTGGAGAAGCTGTCCGAGGATGTCCAACAAATCAAAGAGGATATGTCCTACTCCACACGTGTAAGGACCAATGTCTCAGCTATTAGGAGTGAGCGCTCCTCTTCCCAAGAGAGAGAATATAGAAGGTACACACCACGAGGTACCCTGTGGTTTTACCTATGTGATCAGGGAGAGGACATGAGGAAATGGGACGGAAAACCTACCTCGGTCCTAAATGCACGGGTACGTGAACTGCGAGGAAAAACCACCACAAAAGGGGATTCTACCAGGAAAAATGCCGCTCCAGTTTCCAAACAGAGTAGAAGGGCTGATTTCATTTCTGATCCTCTTGAAGGGACCTCTGAGCCAATTTTACGAGAAGTGAATACTGAATACTCTAACCAGAATTAGAGGGGCCCTGCCTCCAGCCAGGTGGAGGAAAGGGATAACCGGGTCTATTGGACTGTGTGGATTCGATGGCCTGGCACGTCAGACCCACAGGAGTATAAGGCTCTAGTAGACACCGGCGCACAGTGCACCCTAATGCCATCAAGTTATAAAGGGACAGAATCCATTTGTATTTCTGGTGTGACAGGGGGATCCCAAGAATTAACTGTATTGGAAGCTGAAGTAAGCCTAACTGGAAATGAATGGCAGAAACACCCCATTGTGACTGGTCCAGAGGCTCCGTGTATCCTTGGCATAGACTATCTCAGGAGGGGGTATTTTAAGGACCCGAAGGGGTATCGATGGGCTTTTGGTATAGCTGCCTTGGAGACGGAGGGCACTGAACAGCTGTCTACCCTGCCTGGTCTCTCTCAAGATCCTTCGATTGTGGGGTTGCTCAAGGTTGAAGAACAACAAGTGCCAATTGCTACCACGACGGTGCACCGGCGGCAATATCGCACCAACCGAGACTCTCTGATTCCCATCCACAAGTTGATTCGCCAACTGGAGAGCCAAGGAGTGATCAGCAAAACCCGCTCACCCTTTAATAGTCCCATATGGCCAGTGCGGAAGTCTAATGGGGAGTGGAGACTAACAGTTGACTATCGCGGCCTGAATGAAGTTACACCACCGCTGAGTGCTGCCGTTCCAGATATGCTAGAACTTCAATACGAGCTAGAGTCAAAGGCAGCCAAGTGGTATGCCACAATTGACATTGCTAATGCGTTTTTCTCAATCCCTCTAGCAGCAGAGTGTCGTCCACAATTTGCCTTTACTTGGAGAGGTGTCCAGTACACTTGGAATCGATTGCCCCAGGGGTGGAAACACAGCCCCACCATTTGCCATGGACTAATCCAGACTGCACTGGAAAAAGGTGAAGCTCCGGAACACCTGCAATACATTGATGACATCATCGTATGGGGCAACACAGCAGAAGAAGTGTTTGAGAAAGGGAAGAAAATAATCCAAGTCCTTCTGAAAGCCGGTTTTGCCATAAAAGAAAGTAAGGTCAAGGGACCTGCACAGGAGATCCAGTTTTTGGGAATAAAATGGCAAGATGGACGTCGTCAGATCCCAATGGATGTGATTAATAAAATAGCAGCTATGTCTCCCCCGACTAATAAAAAGGACACACAGGCCTTCTTAGGTGTCGTGGGGTTTTGGAGAATGCATATTCCAAATTACAGTTTGATTGTAAGCCCTCTCTATCAAGTGACCCGGAAGAAGAATGATTTTAAATGGGGCCCTGAACAACAACAAGCCTTTGAACAAATTAAACGGGAGATTGTTCATGCCGTAGCCCTTGGACCAGTCCGGACAGGACAAGATGTTAAAAATGTGCTCTATACTGCAGCTGGGGAGAATGGCCCTACCTGGAGCCTCTGGCAGAAAGCACCTGGGGAGACCCGGGGCCGACCCCTGGGGTTTTGGAGTCGAGGATATCGAGGATCTGAGGCTCGCTATACTCCAACTGAAAAAGAGATATTGGCAGCGTATGAAGGAGTTCGAGCTGCCTCAGAAGTGGTTGGTACTGAGACACAGCTCCTCTTAGCACCCCGACTACCAGTGCTGGGCTGGATGTTCAAAGGGAGGGTCTCCTCTACACATCACGCGACTGACGCCACGTGGAGTAAGTGGATCGCACTGATCACACAACGGGCTCGCATAGGAAACCCCAGTCGCCCAGGAATTTTAGAAGTAATCACGGACTGGCCAGAAGGCAAAGATTTTGGAATGTCACCAGAGGAGGAGGTGGCACGTGCTGAAGAAGCCCCGCTGTATAATAAACTGCCAGAGAATGAGAGGCAATATGCCCTGTTCACTGACGGATCCTGTCGCATTGTGGGAAAGCATCGAAGGTGGAAAGCTGCTGTATGGAGTCCTACACGACAAGTTGCAGAAACTGCTGAAGGAGAGAGTGAATCGAGTCAGTTTGCAGAGGTGAAAGCCATCCAGCTAGCGTTAGATATTGCTGAAAGAGAAAAGTGGCCAGTGCTCTATCTCTATACTGACTCATGGATGGTGGCAAATGCCCTGTGGGGGTGGTTACAGCAATGGAAGCAGAGCAACTGGCAGCGCAGAGGTAAACCCATTTGGGCTGCCATGCTGTGGCAAGATATTGCGTCCCGGCTAGAGAATCTGGTTGTAAAAGTACGTCATGTAGATGCTCACGTACCCAAGGGTCGGGCCACTGAAGAACATCGAAACAACGAACAGGTGGATCAGGCTGCCAAGATTGAAGTGTCTCAGGTGGACCTGGACTGGCAACGTAGGGGTGAGCTATTTATGGCTCGATGGGCCCATGATACTTCAGGCCATCAGGGAAGAGATGCAACATATAGATGGGCTCGAGATCGAGGGGTGGACCTGACCATGGACACTATCGCGCAGGTTATCCATGAATGTGAAACATGTGCTGCAATTAAGCAAGCCAAGCGGTTAAAGCCCCTGTGGTATGGAGGGCGATGGCTGAAATATAAATTTGGGGAAGCCTGGCAGATTGACTATATCACACTCCCACAAACTCGCCAAGGCAAGCGCTATGTGCTTACAATGGTGGAAGCAACCACCGGATGGCTGGAAACATATTCTGTACCCCATGCCACTGCCCGGAACACTATCCTGGGCCTTGAGAAGCAGGTCTTGTGGCGACATGGCACCCCAGAAAGAATTGAGTCAGACAATGGGACTCATTTCCGAAACAACCTCATAGACACCTGGGCCAAAGAGCACGGCATTGAGTGGGTGTATCATATCCCCTATCATGCACCAGCCTCTGGGAAAATTGAGCGATACAATGGACTGTTAAAGACTACATTGAGAGCAATGGGGGGCGGAACTTTCAAACATTGGGATACACATTTAGCAAAAGCCACCTGGTTAGTCAACACCAGAGGATCTGCCAATCGGAGTGGCCCTGCCCAATCAGAATTTTTACATACTGTAGAAGGGGATAAAGTCCCTGTAGTGCACATGAAGAACATGTTAGGGAAAACAGTCTGGGTTACTCCTGCCTCAGGCAAAGGTAAACCCATTCGTGGGATTGCTTTTGCTCAAGGGCCTGGGTGCACTTGGTGGGTGATGCGAAAAGATGGGGAAGTCCGATGTGTGCCTCAAGGGGATTTGATTTTAGGTGAAAATAGCCAGAATTAAACTGTATGATATTAGTTGCTATATAATCCTGCTACTGTATGTTATCATTACTATAATTGTTATATGCTATATCCATAGTACTATAGTAAGAATCACTTGGATCAAGCAAGAAAGAACTGTGATAAAACTGAGCAAAGCGCAGTAGAGGTGGATCCAGAACTGACTCCAGCATGCAACAATCCAACGGTGCACACCATCCTCCTGCTGCGTCAAATGTCATCTGCTCGTCACACCGCACTGAAGCCCAATTCTGCTCTACCGACTGAGAGGACTTTGCACCATCCCTCCTGCTCAGACAGACTGGTATGACAGATGGAGCCCAGAGTCAGAAACTAAATGAACTCAACAAACATTTTATGAACATAAAGAACTAAAGAACTGATATCTCTGTGTGTGTATACTTATATATATATATATATCATTGTTCATATGTCTCAAAGGGATGGAAAGGTGGTGATGATTGATCAGAATGTAACTAAAGGTATGGGAACTGAGCATGACGTCAATGGTATAGAATAAGGGGTGGATACTGTCCTGGTTTCATCTGGGATGTAGTTAGCTGTCTTCCTAGTAGCTGGTACAGTGCTATGTTTTGAGTTCAGTATGTGAAGAATGTTGATAACACTGATGTTTTCAGTTGTTGCTCAGTAGTGTTTAGACTACAGTCAAGGATTTTTCAGCTTCTCATGCCCAGCCAGGGCACCTGACCCAAACTGGCCAACAGTGTATTCCATACCATGTGACGTCCCATCTAGTTTAGGAACTGGGAAGGGGGGGGCAGGGCTTTTCGCCGCTTGGGGACTGGCTGGGTGTCGGTCGGCGGGTGGTGAGCGATTGCCCTGTGCATCATTTGTACATTTCAATCCTTTTATTACTACTGTTGTCATTTTATTAGTGTTATCATTGTCATTATTAGTCTTTTCTTTTCTGTTCTATTAAATCGTTCTTATCTCAACCCAGGAGTTTTACTTCTTTTCCTGATTTTCTCCCCCATCCCACTGGATGGGGGGGAGTGAGTGAGCGGCTGCGTGGTGCTTAGTTGCTGGCTGGGGTTAAACCACGACAGAGAGGATGCATGCACTCAGTGTGAAAAGCTGTTTTTGAAAGGGCCAAAATCTTTAGATGCATAGAATAATAGGCTTCTTACTGTATAAAAACATATGTCTCCTAACAGCAAAGGAAAACTCTTGGAGATTACATGTATGATCTCTTAAATCAGTGATTTCAATCAAGCAGACTTTGGGGAAGTGCTGTTTAAACTGTTGTCATTTACTTGAGTCATTTATTAAGATAAGAACTTTTTTTTTGTAATATCAACAAAGACTGTGATCTGCTAAATGGCAAAACTATGCAGTGTTAACAGAGAGGGTAGTCTGAGCCATTAAAATATATCCATAATTACAGTACTAAAGGGCTTAGAGAAAAACATCCATGGACCTCAGTGAGTTCCAACTGAAGATGACCAGAAGGTTGGGATGGGGATGGTAAAGGGGCACTTGAGAATGAGCTTGTAAGAAAAAAGGATCAAAGCTTGTGACAGTGTTACAGGTCAAAAAGCTGAACTTCAGCACAATTTAAGAGAAGAGGCCAAATCAACATATGAAATTTAAAGTGGACTGCAACCACACCCAAGTTTTGTTTCCATTTGTAAAAAAATTAAATTTGGTCTATAGCATCCTTTTTATTTCCTCACTCGTTCTGTCATCATTAGGTGAATACAGTGGATAGCATGCAACACTGGATATGTAAACTGGAAGATTAAATGTAATGGGTGTGTGCATGGAAAGATTCCTTTGAGCAGAGTTTTACTGCAAAAATGTAGATGGGATAGGCATACTCATTCAAACTACCAACTGCTGACTTTAAGAAGGGGAAATAAAGAGTTAGGTTATTAGCAGAACTTTTAATATGTGACTTACTGTGGTTAAGCGGCTCTTAATGCACTACAAGAGAAACATATGCCAGAACCACGGAATATTAATATCCTACATCCCTACCTCTCCGTATTCATAACCAGCATCAAACTAGAACAAGGAATGTTACAACCAGAAGAAACAGACATTTCTTTGCACAGTATAAACAACCAAAACATGTTTTGCTTGTCCCATAATGACTTGCTAGTTCCTTGGATTTCCTTATCAGGCTAAATCTGAAGGCACGATGCAGCCAAGTGACTGTCTGGTTTATGTAATGATAACATCCTCTCTGTTATGAGGTACCAAAGAGAGATGAGGTGTTTTTCAGCTACCTTCTCTTTCAACCCTCAGCTTATATGAAAGAACATTGGGGTTCATGCTGGAGATGTTAACAAATTCAAAAGATAAATCCTGACTTTATATTCAAGAAAAATGAGAAATACCATAAAAGATTTTACTGAAGAATCAATACTGAAATTTGATACTGATCTAGCAAGAGATGGTATTTCTCTAATTCAAAGGACTTCCGTTTGTAAGTTTAAGTGTCCTATCAAACATACGCACATGGCGACAGAAATGAATGCTCAAATAACAGTTATTTTGTATCAGTATTTAAAGAGTAGACCTATAGAGAAAACATTTATCTGCTATCAAGCCCTAAAACTGTTAGAATATCTATGAAACTTCACAGATTAAATAAGAAGAAAACAGTCAAGTCCTCTTTTAAAGCATGATTTTGATCTAGTTAGAGACTTTCACAAAATAGTGATTTTCATGTGGACATCTGTCTTGTACTGCTGGTACTCAAAGAACTCTCTTTCATTGTAGAGTGAGAAGGGCAATTAATAGAATACAACTAAAATTCCAACCAAGTGTCATCATCCTCCAGCTTTATGAGGAATCAAAATCAGAATCTTACTAATTTATATTTTCCTATGAAGGTATTTATTTTTAGCTCAAACTAATGCCAAGAGCATAGCACTAATAAGCTATATGTTGTTATACATTCAACAGTTCTTTTCTAGGACTTGTCATGTAGAGAAGAAATACTGGTGGAACATATTGGGACAGACAAGACCTTTATTACTAAATAGTAATTATTCAAAGGCATGCCACACTTCTCTATCTGGACCAAAGGTTTGGAAAACAGACCTTTATCAACACATCATTAGTAATCTGCTAGCCAGTCTTCTCTTGTCTTCAGTTACGGAACTGAAAGTAGTAAGTATCGATCTGTAGTCCTCAGAGTATGTGAGATATGTCCTCAAGAAGGAGGTATCTGAGAAATAAAGCTAATATTAATTATTTCCATGTATTTTCTAACACAAATAAGATAGGTGTCAAAACGGATTTTCTCCAGCATCCACTGCATTTTATTAAAATATAGTCCCTATCTTCTACACTCTTACCACTGCAAACACATGAAGGCTCCTGTATCACTTGCATGCAATGATAGAAATAAGTGCTTAAAGAGCTCGCATTGTCTGAGGCTCAGATCTTGAGGACAAATTATATAAACACCAAAACCTTCACAGAATGAATTTGAGTGGTTTCTTTCTTCCCTAGCTATTCTTCCAACTGACAATGCCAAGGAAAAGTGATTTCAATGTGTTCTCACTTTTCTTTCTCCCTCTGAACTTTCATCACGTGCCAAGTTTCGTGTCTTGCTTTCATAAAGCCTCTGAACATTGCCCTCATTCCATGGTAATGGGGTGTTAATTTTTCAAATACAGCTTCTCTGATGCCATACTCACTGGGTATAGATTGCTTCAGGGACTCTTTGGATGTATATTCCTTTATTGAGTTAATGTCACCATTAGTTCTGATTGCCTCTTTAAGTGCCTTCTTGTGTTCTGCTCAGGGTATTACAGATTCTTATTGTTGTCTTCTTTTGGCCAATTTTACTTTAATGCTTTGTTTGTTTGCAGTCTCCCTGATTTGTACAGGAGCTTTTGCCTCAATTTTCCTTCAAAGTGGATTCCAGTTGTGTTATTAGGTGGAGTACAAAGTGGTTTTCCATCACTTCAGACAGTTTTATACTTGCTTAATGAGGTTAGAGTTTCTGTTTCTGGGGATGTGACTTGCCTTATTTAGTGGAGTTTTAGTCATGCGCACTATTCAATGACTGTTGGCTGAGTCTTTTCAATTCCCTTCTGTGTATTTGGTGTTTCTTGTAATATTATTCAGAGTTATGACCAGTGGCAGCTGTGTGATTTCATGGCTGAGGCCTGCAGAAAATTCTGGTTATCAATAACTTCTCAACAGCTGGTGAAATTCTTTATTTGTGTAGAGTATTAGTCTACAAAATTCACCAAATCCCCCATAACAAATTTTGCTTTGGTGCAATTTACCTGTGCATGCATGAGTAAGTGTCATTTAATGGGAACTGTATGTCAGACTAGAAAGGCTGCGGCTGCATTTCTCCTATTGCACTCTATTCTCTGGTTAGGAATCACTTTACATGTTTTAGTGCACCCGTAACAAACTGGGATCCATTGTATAAGCCCCTGTGCTTTAGACTCTGGATTTGTTCATCCTTGAAGAATTGAGTGAGCCGAGACATTACAACTCCATCCTTCAAGAAGGAAAATATAACAATTACAATACGTGACTACTAAATTTTCCTCCTGGATGCTTTATTAGATGGACAGAATTAAATTTAGCAGGATACTAAAAAACCAAAGGACTACATCAGGAGACCCATGGCAGACGTTTAAACTATTCGGATTTTTGGCAAATGGAGTTTTCACAGAATCCAACACATTGTGGAGGAAAATGGCCTACTTTCACTGTGGGTTTCCTCTGGCTTCCTAAAGAAGAAGGTTTGATTCATATCCCCAGGGTGGATGCTTCTGACATGGCCACCACCCTTCTGCTGCCACAAAGCTCAAAGCAGCTCAGGCTGCCCTGTGACAATGTGATTTTGGTGCTCTAAAAGCTGTTTATTTTTTATCTGGTTTTATCTCAGCCCAGCTAATGTGTATTACTCTTCCAAAGGTAAAACTACAGTGAGGATAAAGCATGATAGTTTTGCTTTGAGGTTAACTTCAAGTACTACACCAGGTGATGTATCATATCACCTTAGGTAAAAAGCACAGCATTTACTGCTTTTTCTTCTTTAAAGCCATGAAGCCATGAGACTTGATAGCTGTGGAGATAAATTATTTCAGTTCTGAAATGCTTCAGTCAGAAAAGCTTCCCATAGCCACATTTTAAAGATTATTTCCAGGGAAAAAGAAATTTGTCTTGGTTTATGTTTCTTCATGGCTCATAAACAAGTCTGAAGAGTTTTGTTTACTTTAAAGGCATGATTAGTGGAGTCGCCAATATCAGAGGCTGACTTAAAAATAAATAGAACATTAAAAAAAAAAAAGCATAATTTTTATTTTCATTCAACATTGCAAGTCTTTGGATGAATTGAATCATGTTTTAAAGCCTTTCTCAGTAACTGTCAAACCAAGAAACTTCCTGAGGAAAAAAAGGCTGTTATGGAGTAAACATGGGATCACTGCTGCGGGGCTTCAGAATAGATCATTCGACAGACTCCTTCATGAATAGGATTATTGCATTTTGGGAAGTGTTGCTTGAAAGAGGCTTTAGAACTCACACCTGAAACACGAAACAGGTTCAGATTCAGGAGTTTCAGTATCAGATGTCCAAGTCAGGACAAGGCACTTTTAGTGCCCTGATAGTCATTTACTCAGAGTAAAAAGCATTTCCAGGAGATAGCTCATCCATTCCAAAATCAGTGTTTAGGATAGGTCAGATGAATCACCCTCCACCTGCTTTTATCTATTGGCTATTAGGGGAAATTAAATTTATCTCCATCCCTAAGAATAAAGCAATAATCTAACCATCTTAATTAATGTTATGTGATTAGTCCTGAGAGCCTCAAAGAACTTGGTTGTTATCTTGGTAACAAATCTGTGAACCACGTCTTCAAGAGAGATTATGAGATGTATTAATGCATGTATCTGGGAATAAAATATTTCATGTGTAAACAACCCTTTGTAATTGTCAAAACAAGAGAGTACAATTGTTGTGAAGACGCATCATGGCTCAATTTGTATAAGTATCATTTATGTTCTAGGGCACTCAGACTTGCAGGTATAAAATTCTGTGATGATTCAATGCTCTGGAATCAAGTACTGTAACTAAAAATAATTATTTCTGTGCATCAGAAGTCATTAATTGTTCAATTACCTTGCAGAATTTGAAAGTATAGACTAGGCTAGAATGCTTTTTGAATTTTCAGCCTTTTAGTCTTGCAAAATTTGGAAGACACTTCAGCAACTGTCAAAAGGCGCTTGTTCACTTCCAGCAGCCAGATTATACCTAGAAGTTCATGCTCTATGCAGGTTTGTCTGACATGGTTTTGGAGATTTATGCTACCAGAACTCCACAAATTAATTCCCTGTGAGATTTGATTGAACGATGGGTCATATCAATATCAATTCTCCCCTTGACTCAGGAACTATTATCACTGTAAGTCACCAGCAGCTACCTACTGGCATTTCTTTAACATCTCTTAATAATCATAACACTCATTGTCTTCACAAAAATCCTGGATTTAAATCTGTTTTAAGAAGTGATACTAAGAATGAAAAGATATGTTGGCGTAAACTTCCCAGAAACAAAGATGTGATCCTGCAGAAGCTTGAGTTCATTTGAAAAAACACCCACTGAAATCTCACAGCATTGTATATGGTAGGACAGAAAATTGAAACCACTGTTGGAACTAAAATTTTGGGAGCAATGTTGGAAAAATATGAAAACATTATAAAGAGAAGTATTTACCACAGCTAATGACAGCTCATGGAGATCAAAGCAATAGAACATTAAATTGGTCTTAGTTTTCATTATTAAGCATGTGGATGCCTTAGAAATGTCTGGTATTTTCCAGCTGTCACAACAGGGTGAAAGAAGCAATCCTACTGTGAGAATTTCAGATCTGCCTAAATGACACGAATGCCCTTTTTACATCAATGTGAATAAAAGCAGGTTGCTCAAATGCCAATGGTCTCATACCTTTAGGGGAAAGGAATTTTTTCAAGACGTGTTTGTTCCTAGGTCCCTTGCATTCCCATTAAGACACAAAATATACATTGGAGATACAAAGCCAAACAAGGGGGAAGTGCTAGGCTCCTTATTCCCACTGATGCTGTTGCAAAAAGTGAGAGCTCTCCTGTAGCAGCAGTGGCCATTAGTCACAGCCTCTGACCTTTTCCTTAGGAAAAAAGTGAGTTTTCCAGCGCTCCAGAGCAAACTGGGTAGCGTCATAAACATTTTGTTACTCTTGGCAGCACATCGATCTGGGCAACTACTTGTCTTGCTTATGTCTACAGTTAATCCTGGCTGATAAGTAATTACAAAATCATTATTGTTGTAGGGAGGGAGGAAGAAAAGACTCTTTCCTTGCAAAAGCAAGGGAGGTGGAGAAGAAGAAAGGCTACTGTAGTTTGTATGTGCCTGAATAAATGTATACCTAGTTATTTAGACCTTTTGTGAAGGCAAAAGAGAGAAAGTACGGAATTAAGTGCAGACGCTAATAGGTAGGGGTGATGAAGGATTCTGCTAGGACAGAGAAGCAGTGCCTTTGGCAAGGAATTGGGCAATGCTGCATGAAGAGAAATCACTGTTACAGTGGAAGAATTCTGCAGAAGAAAATAGCTCTGGGCGCATTTCACTGAATCATAGGAAAGGATATGGTGATGAGTATTGACAGAGACATTGTCCACAGTCCTCACCTAATTCAAAGTTTCTCCTGTATAAATAGTTCTTCTTCTAACTTTGTCATAATTATATGACTCTCCACAAAAATAAGTTAATGTCTTATTATACATCTTATATATTTGCAATTTATCACTTTCTTCCAAATGACTATTCTCAGAATACTTTCTAAATATCTTTTAATTAAAAGTTTTCAAATATTCCTCCTTTATCTCAGGATAGCTTTGCATTTATGTTTCCAGGTAAAGTGATTTTGACAATTAATTGTGTATACACTATCCATGTGATTTTTTACATGGTGATTATTAATATTTCCCCTAGATACCTGTCAACCATTTTTATTATTTGGCTTGAATAAAAAGCATATTTTTGCTATCAATTTTTTTCCTCTGTAATTCATTTGAAGCTTTAACAGGTTTTCTTTATTTGTGTACTGGCTAAAGTAATGTGAGTAGGAAAGATTGTTCGCCATATTTGATTATTCCCTTAGAGAAAATGCTAATTATAAGTGATGGACATTCCTCTTCGCTTTTCAGAATATATCTATGGAGAAATATTGGACCGAATAATTTTCCTGATAGCTCAAGAACCCTCATTGTCCACTCCATTGATCCATTTTCATAAAGCATATGTTGCTGAAGTCGGTGATATTTGCTCAATTTACTTGATCTAGAATTGTGTATAGAATTTTATGGTTTATTTGATCCAGAATTGTGTTATTTATGTCAGTGCCTCCTAAAATATATTCTACCATTTTCTCTTTTGTTAGTGTTTAACCCTCCCTTTCTTGTTTACTCGTTCTGCAATAAACTTGAAGTTACTTTGGACTGAAGGTATTACAGCATTTGATATTTACACGTCTTTCAATATTGTTCTCCTATCAGCTGAGATGCTACAGTGCCTTCCTAGGCCTACTTCTCTCAAATTTATTAACAAAACAGTACTGCGTTTTTTGTTTCATTGGGGTTTTTGTTTGATTGGTTGTTTTTTATTGGTTTGGTTTTTTTGGTTGGTTTTTTTTTTCAGCAAAACTCATTCTCCTTTTGTCAGTATCTCAATAAAACAACAAAAAAAGAGGTTCTATGGGAGTAAGGCTGAGATAGGGTAAATTTATGAAGTGGAACCCTCTGTGACACTGCCCACTTGCCACTTTCACAGACCCTTTATTCTGGATATCTCAATATATGAATCTGATCTCATCTTCAGGGAAATAGGACTGCAAATTTGGCACCAATGTCAACACAACACAGAACCTGTGTGTGGTGAAATAGCTTTTGAAACAATCTCAATAATTATATTGAAACTAAATTTTGATAAAGTAATAAAGTTTGTGACATTTGCCAGATCTTGTTTTGTGTCTAAAGAAAGCAATATGTATTTTTATTGTTTAAACCTAAATGTTTGTCATATGCATCTCTTAAAAGCAATGCGGAAAAAATGCCTTTGCATAGTTACTGAGAGTAAAAGCTGGCTAAGGGTAGTAGAAATTTAATCTGCTAGTGGAGTTCCAGAAAGAAAGCATTTTGAAGTTACTGCCATGGTCTGAAATTAGACCTGCATAAGATTGAACATAGTATATTATATAGCAGTTCTTACATGAGGAATATAACTTCATTTTGACATAAAATGTATATTTAAAAAAATATCAAATTGCATAGAATCCATTGCATCCATTTATGGTTTTTTCTTAATTTTTAATTAAGGTAATTATTCCAAAGACACCTTATTCTTGGACTGAATTTGTTTAGTTATCCTTTCCGGATATTAGACCTTTTTTACATAGTCCACTCCAGGCTTTAAGTAAATATCTTACTATTTGAAAGAATCCTTGGCCATTTCTACAGACCAAAACTTCCAGTAGTTGGTGAAAATGATCCAGAATTTGTGTTTGTCTTTCCCAGATGATGAATTCTCTGTTCAATCTTTCATTATATGGTGGCTATAATGAATATAAAGTTATTCACAGATTATTGAGACAAAAGGATTCATTAGGTAAGCTTTGCCAGATGTGATTTACCGGGCAAATTTTCTTTCAAAACTCTATCGACTGTCCCTGAGATGGGATAGAAATGTATTTCCAGCATGCACTAGGTTAGCATCTGCTTCATTGCTAAGGTGCCTGAAAGACATGAAAAACTAGTGGGAAGCTATGGGCAAATCTTTCCTCTCGGATGGTTGAAGTGAGAGCGATGTTAAATGTGTATTGATTTCTTCAGGTATGACAATGTTATGTGTGTCTTAAAGTGATTTGTTTGGATGCTTATTTTTGTACATAAAACAGACCCTGAAGGAAGGCATATGTCTATAGTTAGCACTTCATGTTTGTATTATTCTCCTTATAATTGCTTATCATCTCATAAAGCCCACTCCTCATATAGGTTGGTTTAGACTCTAGAAAGTATCGTCTGTGTTTATCTTTCATCAATACAGTCATATCACTAATGATGACTGCACCCCCGAATACAGTATGGTATTTCAGTGGCGCACATCGGTAGAACAGCTTGATGGAATACAGAGGAAGGATTTCACAAACTCCAGGTGCTGTCTGCCGTGCTTTGTGGAGAGCTGGAAAGATTTTCCTCCCATTTGACAATGACATACATAAAATGTGTGGCAGCACAGCTTGAAAAAGCTAGGTCATGCCCTTGCTCTGTATTTATCTCCACACAGTTCTTGAAGCCATTAATAAAGACAGCACTGACCGAATTCCTGCTGAGTAGGCAGCTGTAGGCAGAACCCAACACAGTGAACTGAGCTGGACATTTAACATGGGGCTTAAAAGTTCTGGATACGTTTTGGCCATACCATTGGATACAGAAAGTGCAAACCCAGCTTTTCATAGTGGAATGGAAAAACCCTTCAAGGAGTTGAGGAACTGCAGAGGCTCCTGCCATGGTGGATATCTGTTTGTTTCCAAAAGCACATTCATCACTATCACAAATGGGGATAAGCCAGCCTTAATACTTCTTTTCTGCCCGTGACTAGTGGCATCGGGCATTTCTTCATGACTCAAAAATTGATGTGCTCTTTAAAGTAGGACACACTGTACACCTCTGAGTGATAATGCGAATGTGATGGATAACCCTGCTAATTGACAGAATAGCTCAGCTGAGGAGTCAGTAGAGTCAAACTTCACATTAACCTCATTCTCACTGGGGAATATCAAACACCTATCAGACCAGCAGAAGCCAGAGGTTGCCTGTTTTAAGCAAAGTTGTAGAGCATGTTGAGATCAAATCAATGATTTGAACCCTGTTACGCCTTAACCTGTCCTTGCCACATCATTTGTAAAATGTGCTGCTGCTTAACATGAGTTCCTGTCACATTACCTAGCTTGAGTTTCCAGACAAAGACTAATAGTGAAAGTATCAATATGGATGACAAGGAGCCATTTAATGATGAATATTCCATATCAGGCATGACATATAGTTCATCTTACCGAAATATTTCTAAAAGTATTAAAGCTGACATATCCATAGCTCATACTAGAGGATGCTAATTTAGAACAAAGCTATCTCCATCTGAACCATGGTTTTAAATAATATTAATTAAAATGCCTTAGGAAAGTTGTACAACCTAAACCTAAAAATGCAACCTTTGTTTTAAAAAAATCTGGCACAGCAGCCATCCAGAGGCTATACAGATTAAAATAAAAAATAAAAATCTTGTATTTCTCACATCTGTTTGTAAAAGTTATTAAAAAAATAATTTGGATTTATATGACACATTTATTCTATGTACTTCAAAATAACATACTTGATGTAAGTAAATACAGCAAATTTACAGAGAATAATCAAAATGTAAGAGCCTTGTCCAAACAAGTCAATAAAAAATTTAGAAGCAGGGTAAAAAATTCTGTCATACTAGCAATAATTTGGTAATTGGGTCAAATGTGCATTGGTCCCTGACTATAAAGGGACATGAAAAGTTAACTATAATTGCAGCAAGAAATTCATTCTTGCTGCTATAGACTGTTAATGCCTTTTTAATTATTAATGCCTTTTTGTGGTAAATATTTTTTGTATTATACTAGACAAGGAAGTATGCAGAGATTGCAAACACAAGTAATAGTTTTTAGTTTTTTATTAAAATATATTCAGAATACTAATGATAAAGCTAATTCTAAAAAGTCACAGACAAAAATGAAATGTGAATGGTTAATTTAAAAAGAGATTTAGAGGTTAAACTTTTCATTAAACTGTGATTTTAGACACTTCAAACATCATGACAGTGTCCACTGGACTTTATATGTTATGCTGTTTCTGATTCTTTATGTGTATGTAATTGCTTTTCAACTTATCAACAGAATAAGCTATGTTCCCACTCACAGTTGGTCCCCATCTAAACCAGGATGAAATATCCCCATTTTCTAAAATATTGTTCTGCCCATATGATATTCTGGTCTTGAGTTTTTAAATTGTGGTATGGAACTTAACTTATCCTTACTAGTGTTGTACTGATGAACAGTAAATGCTAATTACTACCCTGTTTCAATATACAGAACAAAAGAACATTACTGCTTTAGCTTTAAAAATTGTTAGTAGGCCAACTTGACAGGATTCTGCAAAGTAGTCTTTCCATTGCTAGTGAGAAAAATCTTTGCTCATGGGTTGATTTTTTTAAATTATGATCAAAAATACCAAACAAATTAAATCAAGATATTTTGAAGAAAAATCCATGATCCAGTTGCATAATCTGAAGGAAGATAGCTAATCAGTAGGACAAGCCTGAGTTTTCTCTTAGAATAAGATTTGACTATACTAACCTAATGGACTTGAATTAAATTCTGCTTAATTTCAGATGGAAAAATAAACTCTTGTAGCCAATATGAAAGAGAGTAGTAATGTAATGATAAAAAACCTGTTCCCTCCAAAATGCACCAACTTCATTGTAGGTGCCGACATCAGCTTCATCTCATTCTTGGCAGATTTTTTTTCTCTTAAAAGAATGTAAATAAAACCATGTGCGTATTATATATGTGGAAAAATACTATCCAATTGCATGCACTAGGGAGATGTGACTTTTCTTCTCCAGTGTACTTTTTAAAAAAGAAAATAGGATAGAGGACTGTTGATAGATGATAATGGATAAAAAGAGGAATAACCAAAGGTCAGTGGCAAAGCAAAGAAACTATAAGCAAAATAGTTAAGGAAAAAAACAAAGCACCCCAGAAAACCTATGGAAAGATAAAATTGAAATGAGGAAAGGGAAGAGCTAAACCAGACAAGAAGAATGCATCCTAGGGAAAAGTGAAAACAGAAAAAAAAAAAAAAATTAATTTAAAAAATGAAAGAAATTATGGATTATTTATTTTAAATAATAAATTGCTGAATTTCAATATTTGCACAATAAATTTTTCATTGAAGCAAATATCAAGGAAAAAAAAAATGTCTGAAAAGAGTCTCTGGTCTGAAAATCCATTGCTGTTCCCTGATAAGAAGTTGTTTTGAATTTCAGTCATCATAATTTTCTGCCAAGTATGTGTATTTTGATATAACACTGGGTGGACTTCACATGTTGCCAGAAAGTATAAACTTCTAGTTCAATTGTATTTTAGGTCAAAGGAAATTTCAGTTTCAGATGATGAATTTTCAACAAAAATTTAAAAAGAAATCAACAAAAACTTATATTTTTCAATTAGAAAATGTTCTGTTACAGAACACATTTAAAAAAACAAAAGCAAAATTTATGTTTAAAAATTGAAGAATTTTAGTGTTATACTCAAATACAGAAAGTAATCGCACACAAGGAAAACTGTGTTATTTTTAAAGCAAGCATTACAGATATTTTCCAGTGATTGGCACTAGGCACAGTGCAATCCTGTCAAATGACTTGGACTGAAAAAGCAACCTCCCCTTGCAAAATCAATGTGTATTTAAAACTCTTCTTAGGCATAAAGATAAAATGCACGTGAAGCTACACTGCTAAATTTCATACTAGCTGGTGTGGAATTACATAGCTACTTTTAGAACAGCACAATGTCCATGACCTGCAAATTCACAGCCTCGCTATGTAAAAAAACATTACATAGACATTTAGTGAAAAGGTTTCATATTCAAAAAGTACGTTGTAACACTTTTTACTTGATTTCTTAACCTCACTGTCTGCTGTTGAAACTGTAGCAGAAAGAAAAGCTGCAGTTCTGAAAGATCAACACTTAATGAGTGAAAGCGGTGCTGACCTCGCCGTTGTGATTCCTGACGTTCAAATGGCCTCATGTTTTGCTTAAACCAAAAACTATTCCCCCGAGACTGAATTTCCTAACAGCTAGCCTTATGTCTGAAAATGGGGAAAACCTATCAATTTTCAGAGCTGTTTCGCAAGGTGTGCTTCGAGGACCTCAAAAGAGCTGCCACCTGCTTTCATTCCAGAGCTAGGAACAAGCTGGTGGGGTGAGCCCTGCATCTCAGCACCTCATCCCACACGCGGAAGGAGGACATGAATGCTTTGACACAGAAAATCTATTCGAAATGACAGCATTGAGCAAGCTACCTGGGAAATGATCACCCCCAAACCTTCTTCATCAGTATCTTTTTTCCAGGGGAAGAAAAGGGCTCAATACCTGTAGATCAGAGTAAACAGCACTTGGCACTTAAGCTGCCAGCAGCAGTACAGAGTCTTGAGCTGAAAGGAAGTCAATTCCAGAAGACTTCTCAGAGACAGACTAGGTTCTTGAAACCCAGAGGTATGTATGTAAAAGAAGACGCAATTATTCAACACTGCAGGAGAATGAAGGTCCCCATGGCATTTTTTAGGAAGTATTACTGCCTGATAACCAGTTCAGAGAGAGACATACACCATTATTTAATTGATCTTGACCTGGAAACATGTAACATCGAATCCGTGAGTTTTCCTCTAGACATGTAAATTCCTAATTTAGGGGGCATAAAGCTCTCTGAGGTCTCAGATATGGAGTTGAAGTAGCAAATCTAATGAATTATTATACTTTAGAAAAACATAAAAAACAGTTTCTGTGTACATATTTTTCAGCACATAACGGTTTTGCCCAAATTCACCTGCTTCATTGTGACTTAAAATAAATATGAGATGGCATTTTTTTCAATGGTCTGGTACACAAATAGACAATTTTGATTTTGTGTTCATTTTTGATAGACACATTAGAAAGGCTGACACATCTTTGCTTTTTATAAAAGCAGAAATTAGAAAATATTAAATACATGGCCAAAAAGAAGATAATAGCAAGTGTGATAATAAAAAAAATAAATTTATTTTCAGATAACAAATCAAGATGTTACAAATTCACCTTGCTTATTTTTCTTTTATGCAATATGAAAAATTATAATGCTCACCCAAAGTTCCCTTACCTCTTGCAGATCTTATCAGGGCCAAACTAGTTTTAGTTTGCCCCATTCAGTATCTTCTCCCTTCCATTGAGAACACATGGAAACCCTTTTCTCCTAGTGAACACATAAAAATGAGAAGATCTGATTTCATCATCTCCTGGTATATATACCTTAAATGACTGGTTACACTTTTTTTTTTTTTTTAAGATACAGGGTACCTGTTTAGTTGAAACAAACACAGAGGGGTTGGCAAAGGGCTACTAAAAATGCCAAAATAAATGTTCAACTTAACATTAGCAGGAAAAGTAAACATAACAGATCAGGGGAATAATAAGGTTAAAGCCTACTGAGCTGTATAAATTTTCAAGTAATGTAAAATTCTGAGTGCTAACAAAGAATTTCCACATATGGTTCAGAATCAAGTTAAGGAATCAGTAAAGAATGCAAGAAAATAAAGGGTCATTTTAAGGATTAATTTAATTCCTCACACAAAATTTTCTATAAATTCAAGCTTATGTTACATAATCTCTATCTAAAATGTACACAAATAATTACTGTATGTCATGTTCTTGCAATATCTATTTACCACTCTGGAGTCAATGAGGTTATGTCAGGGACAAACCAGGTCTTGAAAGTATATCCAATATGTCAGTGCTAGGGTAAATTCCTGGTTTAGAGTATTTATATTAAGCTAAAATGTGTTCCATCACTCATAAACCAGTCTTGACTACACACCCGATTTATCAGTGCTAGGGCAAGTTCTAGGATTACAGCATTAAAACTAAAATGCACCTCATTGCTCAGACTAGACATATTCTTAAGGCAGAATTCATCCCTCATAGAGCTTCTTCAGCTTCAGTGGGTTTACTGACCGTGAATGAATTTGGCCCAATGCTCTTACTAATGCAAATTTTAATAATCAATTGTCTTTTAAGAGGTACAGCTGAGAAAGTGACCTGTTATTCTCTCAAACTGATGTTGAATGATGTCACTTAGGCAGAATCAACTATAGTGCTCATCCAAAATCAGAGTAACTTCTTCGATTAAAATAACTCCAATTAATAGCTCTAATCCAATAACCCTGATTTAAATAGTCTTTCAGATTATTTTCCAGTACTTCATGATGAACTCCAGCTTAAGACATGAAAATTAAAATGTGATTATTACTTTTAATTCCAAATAAATGTAAACATTTATTTTATTGGTATGCTTGTCAAAAGGAACAGTGACAATGAAAAGGCAACCACAATTCAAGCCATGTTCACTTGGGCTCTGCTATTTTCTTAGCAAAGAGCAAGGCAAGCAAACTAATGAATGAATTACCCCTTAAATAACTGGATTTTCTCAGTTTAAGCAGTATAGCAGTTTTCTAAGTTAAGAAACACAGGTCAACTTCTTGATATGCTTTATATAGCAGAACCAACCTCAACATGGCAGCACCTTTTTTTTTTTGTTTGTTTGTTTCTCTCCTTTTCAGAACTTTATCAGTGTGGCCTAGTAAGTGGCCCCCCAGCCAGATGTAGCATGCAAGGTACTCCCTTACTCGGGTTGTGCTACTTTTTCCTCATGGGTAGGAAGGGTTATTCCAGGAAAAAATGCCTCCCATAACAGCAACCACCACCCTTAACTCATTGAAGACCAGCTCAGAACAGCTTCTTCCCCTTCCTTCTTCTTCTTTCCCTGACTCTAACTCCCAGGCCCCCTCACCCCAAAACCAGCTCTTCTGGTCCCATTCAGCCCAGCCCCGACTCCCATCTTTCATTCTCCCCTTCCCTACTGTTACCTGCTCAGGAGTCCCATATCATGCAATTCCCACTTGTGTCATACCAGCCATGGGAGTGGTTATTTGGCAACAATAGCTGAAGCTGCAGAAATAAAAATAGAGAGGTTGTTACTCATCTGGGAGAGAAGGTAGAAGACAAAAAGGTGGAGGATGATCCAGTGCTGTTCCAGGAAGCTGGAGAAGGTAGCATACATCTGGATCTAAACTCCCAGAGCTGCTGAAGTTGAATCACTCCAAGTCCACTGTGAATATTGACAGTATTTTACCTGACTTCCCAGGGAAATAAGAAATGTGATTATTCTGGATTACCCTGCTCATAATTTTTAAATCTATTTTCCAATTTTATCCAAACTTGGCAAGGGCTAAAAGGTCAGAAATGTTATTTATTTCTTGTAAGAATTGTCAAAGAGAATGGCCAGATACATAAACTCAGCTCATTTCTTGGAGTGGCTAAAGTTTGCATGTTAGCACACTGTTAGATATTAGCGTATCTACTCATAGGAGAGGGATTACATATTCTGGCACTGTGAAAAACTTCAGTCTTATGGTTTGTTGAAGGTCTGTCTTTAATTCTAGTTCTCATGAACCCCTCCCCCCCCCAACCTTTTCCTTTGGATATACAGCAGTGATTTTGCAAGCGGCAAATAGCTATAATACAGAAAAGATATACCACCATATAATACAGAAAAGATACACCAGCAAAGGCACGTAAGAGCTTGTTCTAGAGCAGGAATTTGGAAGAACCATGGCTACTACATTCAGAGGTGTCAGGCTGCTTCTCCTTCCTCAAAGTGGACAAGAAAAATTGTACGTTAAATGGAGCCAAGTCCATTTACTAAGAAAGACTGCACTACAAACCTAAACCGGTTATCAATACATTCTCTTTCCAACACCTTAAATTACTATTAGGGACCAATAGAGTCCGCAGTATAAACAATGCCATATACATGACAAGTCATGTGACACTGTTGTGGAGTGACGCACTTCACTCGTAAAAGAGAAACAGCAGGTTCAGAGCGGAGCCCGGCCTGCAGCCCACTGCCATGCAGGAGACCTCAATGGGCCCTGGGCTGTCCACTGTTTATAAAGTAAGATAATTGACTTATAGCCATATTTGCATGCCAGTAAGATGTCTGGCTCGCTGTTCTAGACAGCCCTTGGCTACCACGTTGCCATCTGTCCCCGAAGTCCAGAGTAAGCTTGGTGCAGCCATCCCAAGCCCCACTGATGGTTATGGCGTTATGGGAGGGGGAGCACACCGCCACAGACACAACACAACTTTCACGGATAGGTGTTTCATTTGATCCTTTCTGCAGGAAATGTTGAGATTAATGTCCTTGGTTCTGGAAATCTTGCTGCTTTCCCATTTTTGTGTCTAAACAGAATTTCCTGGGTCAGTCCTAGCTGCCTGAGTTCACTAGGAAAAAAAGGATATATAATAATTTCTCTTACTTTATATTAATCACTATTTGTTAGATATAACATTATTAAGACAGGCTGTTTTTTTTATTTATTCCACCCACCCACCTCCAAGGTGAATGGAAAGGTAAGTAAAGAACATGAGAGGAGCTAGAATGCACCATGATGACAGAGAAAGGAAAACCCAGTATATTTCTGGGAGAGTTCAGTGGGTGTGCAAAAACTATATGACAGGAGGCAAACCTTACATGTTCAGAACTTAGGGGCATAACTCAAGGATATTTTTTTCTTATAAACTATGATTATGTTTATTTAATTTTCATTCATACCATAAGTACACAGAATGTGTCATAGTAGATAAGAATATTTCAAGAATGCAAGCTTGAAGATAATTAAAGGTATATCTTGAAGCCACAAATATCAGAAATTGAGTTCCCATGGATTTCTCCAAAAGTAGGACTGGAGATGCATAACAAACAAGCTTTGCTTGCAGTGAATAAGTAAATAGTTGTAATTAAAGCTCAAGACACTGTAATTGTTTTGATGTATGAAAGGAGGGAGCAAAATAACGTAAGAATCAAAATATGGCTGAGGAGATTTAATGAGAAGCTTCCTAGTCATCTAAGAAACTATTATGTAAAGGCAGGGATAAGTCAGTGAAGAATCACAGACTCATTTATAGATTGTTTATAAGAAATCAAGTCTGGAACAAAAGGAAAAGGAAAAAAATAGAAACAAAACAAATAAAAGAGGAATGCTAATTGGGGAGAGTCAAAGAGGTGTGTAGGCAGAGAATATTTTTTATTTGGCAGATTATCTAGCTTTTTGGTTTACAAATCTGTGAGCTCACAAGTCCAAAGTTGAAATGAAGCAACAAACTACAACCTGGATGCAACCTGGAGAACTTTCTCTGGGTTTTAAGTTAGTTATGTCAATCAATCCAGCAGTATAAGTGGGTTACTCAGATAACCTACTACACTGTGATTAATAAAACACATTATGTCTTCCCATCCAACTTATTTCTCATATCCTAGACCTTGAGAACCAGGATAACTGTACTGGGTCTAACTGAGATGGAGTTAACTTTCCTTGGAGAAGCCCATATGGTGCTGTGCTTTGCATTTGTGGCTAGATCGGTGTTGATAACACACCAGTGTTGTGGTTATTGCTGAGCAGTGCCTGCACAGCATCCAGGCTGTCTCTCCAACCCCCACACCCCCGCCAAAGACCCGTAGGCTGGGGGTGGGCAAGGGGTTGGGATAAGACACAGCCAGGACAGCTGACCCCAACTGACCAAAGAGATATCCCGTACCATATGACGTCGTGCTCAGCAAGAGAAGCTGAAGGACAGGAGGAAGATGCGGGGCTGTTTATAGTTATGGCATTTGTCTTCCCACACAACCGCTATGCTAAGGCCCTGCTTTCCAAGAAGTGGCTGGACATCTGCCTGCCAGTGGGAAGTAGCTTTTGCTTTGCTTCTGCGTGCGGCTTTTGCTTTTCTAATTAAACTGCCTGTATCTCAACCCACAAGTTTTTTCCATCTTATTTTCTCCCACTGCCCTGTTGAGGAGGGGGAGTGAGAGAACAATTGGGTGGGGGTCTGGCAGCCAGCCAGGCAAGGTCAACCCACCACCACAACATTCCCACTCTGAGTCATGGAGAGGATAAAATAGGTGTATATAACAAGAAAATAAATACTGACCAGCAACTATTTTAATTAAGAAGTAAGAAAAGGATCAAAAGTATTACTTGAAAATGCCTGAGAAAGTCTGTGACATAAATTAAACCATGAAGTATAAAGCTATATGTACAACAAGTTAGGGGAGATGAAGAAATATTTGCAAAACCTGAATAGACAAAAATATATTCTAGAAAACAGATGGAATTAGAGTAATTAATGTACCACCAAGAATTACTGTTGATTACTATAAATTAAAGGAATATCAAAATGAAAGACAGACATAATAAGTAAATCAGTAAAAGAAAATGACTGTTTCTGGTAAACATTACATAAAACAAGAATTGTTCAGGGTCAGTAAAAAATGTAAGAACTACTTTATTAAGTGCTTGTGTGTTAAAAATTTAAGTAATATAGTAACATATAATTACACTCCATTTTGAGAATCCCTTTCCTGCAGGAGTTTCAAAGTTATTTATTAGAAATAAAGGTGTTCCACTATAGTAAAAAAAGAAACTACTGTCTACAGTGAAAGTTTACAATTATCACCACTTTGCATTAAAGGTGGCATTTCTGCTCATAATTTGATGTTCAATGAGTTATTTCCTTACGATGCAGTCATGAAAACAGTATATATCAACAATAACTGATTTGGGGTTTCCCCCCCCAAAAATCACAATCATGATATTTTCCTCTATATTTTGCAAAGTACTAGAGATGGTGATACTTACCAATATGTACAGTGAAATGAAAATCACTTGTAAAAATAAAAGGACTCCTTATAAAAACTCATGAGATTCAATGTTTGTGAATTAACATGGAAGCCAGCAGCTAACACTTTATCCGGCTGGAAAACTCCGGGAGCAAAAGGAGTATAGTCATCATTCTTCATTTTAAGTTATATATATAACCTCAGGGTAACAAGCAGGGATTACTGCTTGCCTGAGGAAAAAAAACCCAAACAACCAACATGTTAAATGCTATCTAACCAATCACAAGACAGTACTGAAAATATCACTGCAAGCTGGAGAAGAAGTTGTGGTTCTAGCTGTGGAATTTTAAGGGGGGGGGGGGAAAGGAAGCAAGTTCTTGTCCCGTTCTGTAAGAGCATCAGGAGAAGTAGAAATAAAGCCCCAGAAGTGTAAGTTAGTACACACAAGGAATTTGATTTCCACAGAAAGATATGAGAAATTGAGTCTGAAAAAATCTTAGTGGAAAATGACAAGAGGGAAACTGTATTGTCAAAGAGTTCAGAGTTATTAAGTACAACTGATTTTTTCTTTTTGCCTATATAGCCTCCAATGAAAACCACTTAAAGAGGGAAAGGTTTAAAAAAAAAAAAAAAAAAAAAAGCCTTCAGCCTTATTAAAACTTTTGCATTCAAAATATTCAGCATTTACAGAAAACGTGAAACTTTCTCTGTTGCCATTAAGGCAATATGTAAATAAACCAGTTTAAATTTAGTCTCACTTTCTAATGTATGGTAATTTGCATGAAATAAATAACTTGGAAAGCAGTGTACTCTGAAGTCTTCTCAATAAGATAGTCACAAGTCTTCTCAATAAGATAGTCACAAGTCTTCTCAATAAGATAGAAGCAAATTTTCACTTTGAAATGGAAGCATTACAAGTGAATAAAAGGATTGCAATTTCTCAGCCCTGCCACTTTCATCCACGAAGTGCAGTGTGTATGTGTACACATATGTATATATGTATGTATATATTACTGTCTCTGGAAGGTTTTGTATCACATTCAATATTTTTCTGGGCGTATAAACATGAAGGTGGGTGTTTTTTTGGCTTTGACTTTGGCTTTCCATGGAAGCTCTTCCCTTTCTGGTTTAGACTTATTTAGGTAAATTATTAAAGGGAATTATCAACTCAAAACCACTGCAATGCACCCAACTGGATACTAGGGCTATTGTGTCTGGAATCTTTAATGGACTTCTGACTTAATGCACTGAGTCTAGCAAACCATTGAACACAAGTGAACCAGCAACATTGCCGTTCTCAATGACACCAATCAAAAGTACTTAATCTTAACAGAATCTTCCATGATTTTAAAAAATAATACATAACTGTAGATACAACAGGGTTTAGGTACACAACTGTTGTATTAAAAGCACATTATATTTATTACATATAAAACTGCAAACAAAAATATGATATAAGGTATTATACCCTCTATATTATATCCTATATCCTTTGTAATGTATTTCTATACCTGGAAAGATGTACTGTGGATAAAGACAGCAAGTTTTCAGCAGAGCTCCAAGGGTTAATTTCCTACAAGATTTATTAACAGAGCCATTAAAACATTTTTAAAAATAAAACACTTTTTTTTTTCCCCTGCTGAAGTAAATTGTTCAAACTAAGGTGTTTCTTCAAGGTCACAGAAGTAAAAGCTTGCTTTTTTTGTGCCTTCATATATCTAAAGAGAAAACTCTAAGAAATTCCCTAAAGGAAATAATTACTTTGATAAACAACCTTTATTGAATATAGTCAGAGGAGTATTTCTTCAGGGTACATTGCATGTGAGGTATATTTCAATGGAATTAATTAAAGTCCTGTTCAAACCACCTTTCTTTATTTTCTAACCAAGTCATTTGCTGTCCAGCAGAAAATCAAATTGAGTGTAAAACAGAATCAATTTGTCTGACAGTGAAATCAAGAAAACTCATAATTAATTGAGAAACTTTTTATTTATCTTAAGTAAAGGACACCATGGGCATGATGTATTAAATTGGATAGGTAGAACACTTCCGGAAACCTTGGCTCATAGTTGAGCTAAATCATAATGAAAATGTTTTTTTAATACCCTTGGACATTGTTCAGAAATATTTGTGCCTTTTCTTAGCATCCAGGGATAGAGCTATCACCACTTTTAGGCACAGAGAGTCAGATCTGTGTGCCCACATTAGGTATAGCTTAACTACAAGCACTTGAAGGCCACCGCCATGGTAGACAAGACAATTCACATAATTCTGTGAAGAATCTGTCTCTGAATAATGGAGCTTTTCCAGCCTGGGCAGCTTGGGACTTCATAGTCAGTGTAGTTCACTGTATGTGTGTGTATATACATGTATATATGTCCATATGTATATATATGTATATATGTGACATATAATTTTAATTTAAATTAATATAAATGTAATTTTAATTCATGTGGACAGATATTAACAAAATATTAAGCACTATTTAAATATAACTATGTATTTTTAATTTAAATATAGGCAAACTGAGGATGAGATATAGTGATTAATATAGTAATTAATAGATTTTTTTTTGTAATTTTAAAGACAGTCATTTCAAAATAGAGAAACTATTGACCTCCCTAAACATGTTGAAAGAATAAATTATTTTGACATCCAATGTAGTTTGTATGTATTAACATTGTATATAAATACAGTCAATTGTATATAAGTGTGTGTACTAACATTGTATATAAGTATAGTCAATACATGAACAAATCCTTACAAATGCTTTCCTGAAAATAGGGTATTAACAAATGTGGACCAAATCTGGCTGCATCATAGCAGTCTTACGGTGATTTGGTTTGTGCAGACATGAAACCAATATGACAGTCTCATACTATTTGAGATTTTCCTCTTGTGCACCAGAAATCAGGAATGATTGGCTAAAAGACTTTTTGGTCTGTGCCTAGAAGACAGGATATACATAGTTAACACTTGCAGTTAAATTGTAAAGATAAGTAAATACTAAAAATCACAGTGCTAAGAAAGAGAAGAAAAACGTTTTCAAGAAATGAAAAATGTGCTGGATAAAAAACATTCAGTGAAAACTGTTACAATCTTGAGACCAAACACTAAACCCCACTTTGCTAAAGTAAGAAGTAGGACTGAAATAAATCTTGATCACTTTTGTTGTGTTGTGCAACAAATGCTCTAATCTCGTGCTCCAAAGTTTTTGTTAGTTATATGTAGAAATTATTTCTCCTTCTCGTATGAAAGCATTTGATATCTAGTTTTGGAAAATGTTTCTAGTCTCTGAATTGCAGGATTTTGGCCAGGGTTTGAAGCAAGCTGATGAGGAAGGAATATTGGTGTGGCCAGTCATGATAAAAATGTGTTGCTCTTCTGGTTACCGTATCTCATTTGCATATTTAAGGTCAAAAAGCTGAGCCAGATGTGGGATAAGGAAGGAATTTCCTCCAGTTTAAGTTGTGAATGCCCCCATTTTTTCCTCTGGAGCATGACATTGACCTTTCTTGTAAGAGAGTTCGTATTTCCCCAAGGGTCTTCTAGCAAGGAGATGAAGGCCTTTCCCACAATATGTAAATAATTAATAGGTATTAAAGCTTGGACAAGAAATTTAGAATCAAGAAAGAATCCCTTTGTGACAATAGCATATTTTGTCATTTTTTGTCTTGGGGAATTCTGCCAAAATTTAGCTAATTTAAATGCCTTTGAAAAATCCCTGCTTATCAGATGTGCTGAGAATTGACATTTTACATTTCAGCAACTGTAACCTCTTAAGAGTTACATATTTCACTCCTGGTAGAAAAAGAGAAAGAATGGGATCTACTCAGGGCTTCTAGGGCTGTTTCAAACATGTGGATTATAAACAGGGAGCTTGTATTGTGGAGGGAGAGAGCTGCTGAAGGAATGAATCTGTTTCGTTATCACAGGATAAGGAGACTGGGCAGGATATAGAAGACAAATTGAATAAGGAGCCTCAGGAAGGATATGGGAACCATGGGGCAATATTGGCAAGCTTTACGGGGCAAAAGGGGTAAGAGGGACAGGTAAATACAGTGTGGACTTTGGGAAAAGAAACAAGGACTTGAAAGATATGAGAAAATCCTGGTTGCCAGAGAACACAGGCTGGGAATGGGAATACCATTCCAGCATGGTAAAATGGTGTTTTCAAACAATCCTGGGATGAACAGCCTGAAGTCGTAAGTGTTCAGAGTCAGGCTGGATGGGTCTTTGAGTAACCTGGTCTAGGGGAAGGTGTCCCTGCCCATGACAGGGGGGTTGGACTAGATGATCTTTAAAGGTCCCTTCCAGCCCAAACCATTCTGTGGTTCTATGATTCTATGAAGTGAGGGGTCTAGAACCGCTGAGGTACAAAGAATGGGCAGGGTGAGAGAAACTAAGAGGAAAAACAGCTAGATAGCATCAGCATGGAGAAGACGGGAAAAAAATGTGAGCGAAGTTGGTTTCTGCTTTTTTAAAAGTAAAATCCGTAGTTCTGAGTCTGGTCCTTTTTTGTGTATAATAGGAAACTCACTAACACATGTGCCTCAGGATTGTGTGTTGGATGTCATTAGTTCTTATCACATCATTCATTGGATATGGTACGGAGTTGTGTGATATTGTTTAATCCATTAGCTTCAGGGATCTAGAAGATCTAGAGACTGTGGTGATAGTTTTGAGAACTTAAATGATAGAATTTCAGTCTTTTCTTTTTTAAAATTTTTCCCTAGCTAGGGGAATTACAGCCACAGAAGCATGTACAACTGCATTTACATCTGTTAAAAATATTTATAAAGAAGAACATTTTTAAGGTTAAAACATTAAGCACTTGAAAGTCAGAAAATGTCTGAGTTGCCTATGCTTCGTATGACCTGACCTCCCTTCCACCTTTTTGGCAGTATGGTTTTCAATTAATCACAGTGACAGCCCCAGCTCTTGTGCTTTCAAAGAAAGCTTGGGAGATATAAAAAAATAAAAGCAACTATAACCTCAGTTCCATACCACGTACACTGTATATCAAAAGCATTAAAGTTAGTGCTATATAGAGCAACACAAAATACTACAGTTGAAACAAGGGAGAATTATAGATGTACAAAAGGCAGTTCTCTTGATTAATCATGCACAACAGTCAGTAAACTCTCTCTCCTCTGCAATGCTGCTAACAGCTTTGCATACCTGACTCCAGTATGAGAACAGCTACCACAGCTTGGAGGGCAAGGAAAGTGGCTACGGTAGTAATGACAGAGGTTGCATTCAGTCTTTAGCGCTAATTGAGGGCTGTGTTCAGTAATGGATTTGCTGTGTTTCCATACCCAGAGCTTTTGTTTCATTAAGACAGCCAGAGTATAAACCTTTTGTAACCTGATGACAGAAAAATGTTGGCTCTCATTTCAAGAAAATGCTTAATCATGCACTAATTTTGAGTATGTGGTAGAGTTCTCTGAATTAAAATGCCTGCCCTGTGGAACTGAGTCTTAATAAAAGGACAACTGAGAATGGAGGTACTTTTCCACACATTTCAAGGGCAATCAGACAACACGCATAGGTTATATATAGGCAGGCTTGACAATCATTCAAAGTAATAACATTTACCAACACTTTCACACACAAAAAATATTTCTCCATTCCTTACTTGTAGTGGAATTAACCTCCTTTCATTTTAGACATATAAAACCTAGGTATTTCATGCACATGATTCAAAAATACCTTTCTAGTCAGCAGAGTAAGATACCTCCAGCGAGAAACTGATCTGAAAAAATGTATAAATGACATCTTTATCCCTCTGGTGATGAAAAAGGAGCCCAGATGTTTGGCCTTGATAAGACACCTAGATGCCAGATGGCTAAAATGGGGTGACATGAACCCCATCTTTGATGTCCAATAAGAAACAGTCACCAAGGGTGGACCTATACTCTAGACATAGAGTCGGTAAGCTGACATCAAATCTGTCAAGTCTAGACCTGTAAATCTGGTACATTGATGATCAGATTGTCTGGCATAAATTCAGTTCAGCTCAAGATTATAAACAGGGTATGCAGGATCACACAACCCTGAATTTTTACCTAATAAACACTATCTGCGTGGTAAGACTTGCTGTCCGACTGATAGTGAAATACAGATAAGATAATCCCAATTGCTGCAAGAGTTACTGACTTTGGTCAACACATGCAGTGACATGTGGGTTTGCAATTCCTCCTGGCCACAGCTCAGTGATTTGTAGCACTGCACATAGCGACATGCTGAAAGTCTGTCCACCTCTCCCTTCAGTTTTGTTGAATCAGAGAGAAATATACACAACGTATATAACTGTCTATAAAAAATGGTTTCAGCTCCTTGCAGCTTCCCTACTTGTTATCTTTTTTCTTCATTTCTTTTATTTTCTACACTACCTCATTATTGCATCAGTGTGGCTCCCTGCCACCGCTGAGCCATACATTAACCTTTAAAAGAACCTGATAGTTACTGCTTTGGTTGCATGAAGCTAATATCAGCTGACAATAGCACTGAAGAAACTGTGAAAATGGCTCCCTAACTAGAACCCAAAGTGAGCAGAGGGAGAACAGGGGCATTTACAGGTAAAATTGGTAGAATAGAACTGCATGGGGGGGTATTTTTTTTTTTGTTACATAGCTATGAGGGAAAAAAAAAGGAAATATATATGCCTACCATATAAATAAATCAGTCACTGAAGACAGTGGCACATAGATGGTCTGAAACACCCAGATGTTCAAATCAGCGCTTTCTGCCTGTTGTGTTTCTTGTAATAACTTGAGTTCATCAGTCATAATTAAGTTTCAGCATCTTTTATGTGAGTAGCACCGTGAAACACACAAAGAGGGAAGACTTAATTCAAGTCATCAGGTATGTTTTTAATATAGCTTTTAGATTTATTGCACTTATTCTCTCACTTTGTCATTAAATGGCTATTAGAAAAAGAACAGAGTAAACACCTGTATTCATAGAAAAGCAAACAAAAACAACAAATGTGTATCTGTGTGGATATAAATACCTAATCATATTTATAACCCCTAGTTTATTAGAGACAGGATTGAATAAACATGCTGCACGAAGTGCTTTGTAATTTTGGATTAGTTTTCATAAGTCAGGACTGACATATTAAACACTGTATCGAGAACTGTGAAGGCATAGTAGCTTCTATTTAAAACAGTTAATGACCTTAGTTTAATATGAGAGCTAACAGACAACTTACAAAGTAAGGAGGAAAGTAGCATGGGATAATCGTTGTGGTAATAGCCACAGAGAGACAGAAAGAGTGGTTATCATCTACTACTACCCAGAAACCTATCCAGAAGACCTCATTCTTTCAAAAAATTTAGTTCAATATTGCCAGTCATGGGAGATGGAAAACATTAGTTTAGCATGGTAGCTTTACACTAGCAAATATAAAAATCTTAAGAATATACACATATACTTGGTTGCATTTCTGAATCCGTTACTTCTTGGGTATCCGAAAGAAATGTTGCAAGTCCAAAGCCATTTCCCCTGAAATACCCATATTCAGTGAAGTTTCCTAATGAATTTCTCCTACCATTTTTTTTTTTTAATTTACCTGAGTTTACCTCTCCGTAAAGTAATAATCTAAATTTCTTTTGATATGCAACTCTACAAATTCATTCAAGAATCCAGAAGATATCTATGAATGATCTTGTGAAGAAAAAGTCTTTTTTTCTGGAAACTTCTCTGAAGATAGTTTGCTTTAATTCTCTTTTGAGTTATATGGAATTTTATGTTAAAAGATGTTCTTGGAGCTGCTTAGATGTTACAGCTCTCTCAAAAAAATGGAGTTTACAATCATAATTCTCTGAAACCCAGAAGTTTGGGTCTGGGCAACAAAGGATGATAATTTCATGTTAATATAGAAAAGTGAAAATAACAACCTGAATATAAAAATTTCTAATAGCATATAGACAATTAGTATGTCTAATCTAATTTATTTTGTACTCCTTACTCTTTGGTTTAAACAAATAAGTTTATATCCTTGTAATTCTGAAAGTCAGAGGCAAATGAGAAGACACTCATTTATCTTCTGTTGTTGTTTATCATAGTTATTTTTCTTTTAATACTATCAGTTCTTCATAGTTAATTGTCAATAGATTGCTGTTCTTAGCCTTTATTGGACTATTGTTATCCAAATCAGGAAGAGAATATTATGGTAAAGACCCTCCATTTCAGGAGACTGCAAAGTCATGAACATTCAGGTCCTGATTGCAGTTCAAGCTTTCCATTTTCTGCCTTAAATAAATCTGAAATTGGAATTGTCTTATGGTTGATGTATATTTGCAGCAGTCAACCCCCCCCCAGCAGTTTTGATCCACCCACAAAATTTACATAAAACATGAGAAAAGGTCAACTGTCTTTTCTGTGCTCCAGCTATCCACTTTCAAAAACCACTTCTGTGCTACAAAAAAATTACTTGTTATGTCTTTTGTGTCCAGTTCTTTCCTGGTCCTTATATTCAAGGAACTGTTCCCAAAAGTAAAGGAAAGGCTACACATTTGTCACCTGAGATATACTGTTGTACTGTATCTCCCTAAAAGTATGTAATTAACAGTAAGAAACTGGCATAAGAGTAAGTACATGAGTCAGGATAATTCATCATAAAAAAAAAAAAAATTGTTCTGAAGAAAATCTGATTTTACTAAACTTATCCTATGTCTTTTATTTTTTATCTGCGTAAAACCGTATGAAATTGCTAATGAGACTGCAGAACTGGTTATCAATCAGCCTGCCCACAGCAATTATACTGCTGTCACCTGGGGTGCACACTTTTGACAGGTGTCTTCACTTCATTCTTTTTGACGGCTGTATTTTAAACTTGCATTTAGTTTGTTTGACATTTGAGTATTCTCCCAGTGCAAGAGGTGTTGAAAAATGGTGCATATGATCAAACAGTTTAGGGAGTCATTATAAAACTCAGATATGCATTTATTAAATTTGAAGAGAATGTGGTATTGGAGGCTTACAGTGTTGCAGTATCTAATCAATAGAAGAGGACAGACACTAGGTAAAATGTGATAACAATATAAAAACCCCTAATCTTGGTAGTTTAAAAGAACAATGCTGTACAAAACATCTAACTTAGAAGGAAAATATTGTACACAGATTCTTATTTCCACAACAGATTGTTTTTTCACATTAAACATTAAAAATAATCCAAAAGTTTCCATTGCAACCCTCTATAATTTATTAAGCAAACTCCATCCCAATTGACTGGGGTGCCTTTGCAGCTCTGTAGCATCATCATCATCCAGATGACACAGGTAGTAGGTTCTAATGAGGCAGAGAAGCAGGGAAACTTATTATTTTTCCTAAGAAACCAAAGCAACAGTCTAAAGAGTAATTTAGACAAAGGATGGCTCACCATCAAGGAGGAACTCTTAGTACAGCTACATTTTAAGAGAAAACTGAGTGCATTTTTTTCCTCACATTTCCTTAACCAACAATACTAAACCTAAGAACGACACAGACTTATTGATAAATACAACAGAATATATAATACATGTGTGGGTTTTTAAAATCAGAACAAGTCAAGGGAAAGGTATTTTAGTGTCTCAGATTATGAGCATTGAGTGCTCTGTTAGGAATGTAGCTCGCATCCTTCCACTTCAGAGAAAAAAATACAGGTCACTTGCTTTTCTTTTAAGATTCTTTAAAATCATTAGCAATTTAAAACACTGAAACTGATTATGCAATATGCCTTAATGAAACCATGAAACTTATCACCATTGGCTAATTGTATTTATAGAGTTTGAATTTATGGGGCAGGATTTGTTAAATGAGACAGAACAGTCATAGTAGCTGACTTTTATGAATGTTGTTATAGAATCATAGAATCATTAGGTTGGAAAAGACCTTCAAGATCATCCAGTCCACCACTAAACCATGTCCCTAAGCACCACATCTACATGTCTTTTAAATATCTCCAGGGATGGTGACTCAACCACTTCCTTGGGCAGCCTGTTCCAGTGCTTGACAACCCTTTCAGTGAAAAGGTTTTCTTAATATCCAATCTAAACCTCCTCCAGCACAACCTGAGGCCATTTCCTCTTATCCTATCTCCAGCCACCTGACAGAAGAGACCAGCACCCACCTCACTACAACCCCCCTTCAGGTAGTTGTAGAGAGCGGTAAGGTCTCCCCTCAGGCTCCTTTTCTCCAGGCTAAACAACCCCAGCTCCCTCAGCCGCTCCTCATAAGACTTGTGCTCCAGGCCCCTCACCAACCTGGTTGCCCTTCTTCAGACGTGCTTCAGCACCTCAATGTCTTTCCTGTAGTGAGGGGCCCAAAAGTGAACACAGGACTTGAGGTGCAGCCTCACCATGTCGAGCACAGGGGGATGATCACTGACTTAGTCCTGCTGGCCACGCTATTTCTGATACAAGCCAGGATGCCATCGGCCTTCTCGGCCACTGTGAGGGACCGAAAGCATTAACGCCTCAAACCCGGTGTTTGCCCGACCAGGCAGAACCTCCGGGGAGAGGTCGCTCAGCAGTGACAGGGTGCCGGGGCCAGTGAAATCGTCCTCTTGTCTCTGTTTTCTCCCTCTTTTCCCCCGTAACCCCCATACCTCACCCCTCTAGAGAAGGGACCGCCGGCCGAGCCTGGGACGGGGAGCGGGTCCAGCCGCCCCGGGCTCCTCTCTGAGAAGGAGTCTGGAAGGCGGGGGGCTCCGCTCTGAACCTCCTGACACGGCGGGAGGGATCTCCGGAGCTTCTCTCCTCAGCTGGTCCCCAGAGAAGCAGGGCTCGCGGGGCCTGCTGGGTGACCTGCGGTTTCGCGCGCGTGACGCAGTTCACTGAGGTGGTTTCATGCCCGTTCCTGTTGTGAGTGACTAGAAGTTGAGGTCTGTGAGTTAGAGGATCCCTGGTGTCGTTTCACCTTAACCCTGACCTGGGAATCTGCGAACCTGTGTCGTCGTCCTGAGAAATGGGGACGTGACAGCCACCTGTGCACATTGCTGGCTCACACTCAGCTGGCTACAGCAACATGGCGACTTGGATGCAGGTTCTGGAAGTTCTAAGAGTCTAAGTGAAGAAAACTGAGAGTGTCTCAGGGAAAGAATTGTTGCTTGTTTCACTAAATATTTGCTACTGGCTACTATTGTCTGTTGAACTGGATAGACTTGGGCTGATCAAGGTGGGAAGAAGTTGTTTTGTTTTCAAGTGTAGCTTTTCTCTGATACAAACCACCCTTAGTCTTTCTGACATAGATACACAGTACGCACTTGCTACCTATCCTATAGTGTAGAGGACTGGGCAGTTTGGAGCAGGCAATGGGTAATGAAAGTAGGTAACTTGGAATCTTCCTAATGGTATATCTATGAAGTTGAATCTTATTAGGATTATCAAAGTTATGGTTAAAAGAAGTCAAATATTATCTTGGAAAAACATAAGCAAAAAGAAATTAAAAAATCATGCAAACCTCTTGTCCAACTCCTCTTACAAATATGAGGATATTTACTTACTTTAGAAAAGTACAAAGTCTGGGCAGCTAATTTTTTTTAAAAAACTTTCTAGAATCTCATGATTTTCAAATTTTGCTGTATTGAGACAAAGGTTCTTCTGCAGAAAAATGGCAATCTGAAAGCCTTTATGCCATATTTAGTAGGATTGGGGAAAAAAACCAGACAGTTAAAGTTTAATGGATTAGCATAATATTAGACACTTTATATTAGTGTTAACATTAATATTGTTAATGAAACTGGCCTGCTGCTGAAAAACATGCATACGTCTATGGTTTGAGACAAATGTTACTATTATAACAGTGTTCATTTAGTTCTATATTTACTTTTTAAGTCCATAGCTAAACAGGGAAGACTGGGCTAATAATTTTTTTCCCTTTTTTTTTTTTTTCCCTTCGTCTCCTCCGTTGTTTTAATGAGAAGTACTTCAAATTAACATAGAATATTCTAACCATAGTGTATTTTGCTATGGGAGGTTAATGTTAGGAGAACATTCTGTCTTGCACAGTTAAGAAAATGTCACTTGGCAAGAGACATTAAAAAATTTTCATCAACACAGTCTAAAGAAAAGGGCCACGGCATGTTGGTGATGGATTACTCTTCCAATGCCAGGCAGAGTTCATTAGTTCTTGTGCCTTCAGGGCCTCATTCCAGGTTTGAGCTCTCACGTGACAATACAAATTAGGGATACACGAGGTTGTAATGACATATTCAGTCCTTGCTGTGCACAATAGCCATGCATCTGCAGCAAGTGGCAGAACGTTTGTCAGTTTGAGGAGGCTTTATGACGCACAGAAGGCATCCTGCAGCTAAGTCATTTGGCTGAACTGACAGCTACTGGTGACTGTATTACTCTAATGCATGTTTGATCCTTCCAAACACAGTCTCCCATTAAGATACAAGGCATTTTTAATTTTTCATCCAAGTGTTTATTAAATATACTTGGCCAAGTTCAGTGATGATTTACCTGTGCCTTTGCTGCTGCAGTTTGTTTCTTTGCTGTGTTTCTTCTTGTTTATGGTTTTTTGTTTCTTCTTTCGTTGTTTTTTTTTTTTCTTCTTGGATTAATTTGTGCTGTAAGAGAGTCCAGCTGTTTTTGTAGTTTCACTTAGGGAAAAAAAAAGACACTTGGAGGTTTAATGATATGTAATATTCCTGCCTTTGTTGTGCTTTTCAAGGTTTATGTATATGTTTATTTTTAAGGACTGATTGTAGAGTAATTTTTACATAGCATTTTCATAAGGTATAGGAGGGATATTTTATATAAGCAATGCTGTTGATACCAGTAGTTCTTAAAATACAGGTTGAAGACATCATTGTGTTCACTGTATCTTTGTGATATAGCTGTTAAAAACAAAAAGTTGTTCTCAAACTGGCTAGTTTAAACAACTGTGGATTTTATCCCCTTTGCAGAGAAATGCAATTTCTTGTTCTTCAAGGATGATTCTGTTCAGCAATGTTCATTCTTACCCATTCACTTACTTAGAGAAAAAAAGTCTTGAAAAAAAGACCAGTTACAATCCAAGACCACTTGCTTTTCAGCAGAAATACAGTTTTAAAAAGTTAGAAAATGTGGCTGACAGAGTTAACTAATAGATAAACTATCTTCTAAACCTTCAATGCAAATACGTTGGTTTTGAGGTGAGTATGATCCCTGTTGGCACCTGTATGAATGCATGCAAGGAAATTTATTTGGCTCAGAAATATTTAATCAAATAAATTTGCTGTTGCAAAAACCCATCAAAAACAAATACCAAAGGTAGTCATAAGAACTAAGTAATAAGAACTGACGTTTCTCTCCCATTGCTTTCATCTATCTTGAAAATAACCAAAACATCTTTAAAAGATTCTTTGTAATTTAGATTCTATGCTTTCAGTCTTGAAGAAGAGTTACATTCCCATGACTTTTGCAACTGTGAAAGCTAGAAATATTTCTAAGTGAAAATTGAGATTTGAAGTCCTAGGCACTGGAAATAAATATTTTAACTGAAAATTTTGAGATTATAGAACATGAAGGGTAAACTTTCTAACATAGACAAACTGGGCTGTACTGAAATTACTGTATAGAAAGGAATACATGAAATAATAAGAAGCTTGTAGTAAAAGAGTATATAGGAACTATAAAAAGGTGTTATTTTAGAAGAAAATTATATATTATGTACATATATTATTATGTCTGTCAGAGTATAAGGCATTCAGTTGCTTATAATGTCACATTCATACTGCTAATAATTGGTGCCTCATACTCAGTAGGAAAACATTTGTCAGTTTATTTGTGGTTTAAACAGTTCATTCTTTTTCCTGAATCCCACCCACTATTCTGTATAAAAATAAAATTTTCTAAAATCTAAATCACTTCTATGTTGCAATGACCTTCCATACATCTCTAGGAAAGCTCTTTCCAACATCGATAAAATACCAAATCTTTTGTTGTGAGAGTAAAATAATAATCCAAATAGAATACTCAGACCTTTATAAAAAAAGTTCTATCAGGAATAGTCCTTCCCTATGATCTGCCTAGATCTATCTTGGTATGGTCCTAGCCTTTCTCCTTAAAACACTACTGTTTTCACAGATAGACTTGTATCACTTTTCTTTCAGCCCTCAACCAAGCAAAAACAATCTACTACTTGAAAGTATTACATTCCTAAATTTAGCCCTTCAGCGCAACTTCCCTTTCTTACTGTAATCCTTTCAATTTCTTTCTAAACCAACCTTTCCTAGTCACTGAAGCAAGGCCTGAAAATAGATATAGGAATCTATGTTTAATGCAGTAGCTGCAACCCATATAATCATTCCCAAATGTTAGCCAGATTAAAACCATCCCAGCAAAGAATACTATGCAGGACAATGACCAAGGTATTTATTTGGTTTCTTAGCTATGTTTTCAATCTCATGACAGGTTTGATACTGGTATAGTTATAGTAAAAAGGCCACAGGCTAACCTGACAGTGCAGGGTCTCAGGAATTGTCTGGGCATGTTTTGGTGTGAGCTGGTTTCAAGGTTGTTCAGCTGTGATAGCAGTTACCAAGTAGTCAGGCACTATTGCCCAAATTTGTTTTGGTGTGGTTTTAGTTTATAGTAATAACAAGTATTTACTTTGCATTAAATTGAATTGTCTACTCTAGAGTGAAATGTGGTAGGGAAAAGTGCAGACACAGGATAATACCAGGAGGTTCCAGTCTGTAAATGCAAATTGTAGTGGTCAAGCAATGATCACCACTGGTGGGCAACCCTGTGAACCACGTAAAACTGACTTTAGAGATAAACAAGGGAAGAGAAAAATGGAGTAACTGGGAATCAATGAAAAGACAGATCACAAAACCAGAGTGTGCTAAGAAACATAAAAATTATTTTGAATGCCACAAAGACATTTTGAGCCAAAGATGTAACCAGCAAAGTGATTTGGGAGGGTCGGGAAAGACAGGCTTAGACCTAGCCTCTGTTGGCTCCTGGACTGCTGTTATACATGGCAGCATTTTGAGTGGGTGTAAATCATCATATCTACATGATTCTCTTTTATTTTCTCCTACTTTCATCAATGTAAGTTTGAAATTTAAATTGAAAATACAGAAGAAAGAAAGGAAGTCAAGGTGGGGTAAGAAAAGGTCAGCTTGGACCAGAAAAGCGTAGCAATGATTCTCTCAGAACAAACTCTCTGATGTCTCACAAGATAGTCATGGCAAAATATCCTAACTGCGCAAATTGCTAGTTTAACAATGCTTACTCACAGCTCATCTGGCAGGGCTTATACACAAGGGAACATTAGATTTTTCTCTGTGGTACTACATCTGTGCTCTCCAACAGTTTTTTATTGAGTGGTAGAGAATTGTTAGTAGGATTGCAATCGTTCTCTTTCTTTCTTCCTTAGCCTTTACCTTTCTCTTTGTTTCTTGCATTGTTCTGACGGGGCTTGCCATGACTCTTATTTGCTTGATTACAGCATCTGCGACATTCTTACTTCTCACGTGAAATACACTTTCCTTCCTCTCTAACACTTTTGGTGTCTTTTTAAAGATTTAATTTCATAGATATAAAGTGGTGGTGGACACAGTTCAGACCTCAATTTAAATTTTCTCAAAGATCAGTATTAAGTTTGGGTTCAATCCAGTTCTAATTAACTAAATTGTTGAACAATTTTAATTTTTTTTCCTGAAATGAAAAATTTAGGAGCTGATAAAAATTCTCAGGATCAGGATATTCATCCAGATGAAAATGGTACTTACTTTTAATTGTCTCTTATTTATACACAACCAGTCCAGGGTAAGATAGCCATGGTTTAAAATCAGGAATATATCAGGATTTCTGCTTCAGTTGATGAAAAAAGCAAAATTTCTTAGATAACTGTCCTATATACACAAAGTTATGTCCCCTCTCACACACACGTCAAAATAAATTAATTTTAGGTGTTTTAGTTACACATAAATCTATCAGTGTTTTGTGCATCACTTCTTGGCCCAGCATCTCTGTCTTTTATCGATTGTTACCATGATAGCATTTCTATCATCAATCTGTAGCTATAAATAGGCTTGCCCTGGGATCTCCACTAGCTACATTGCTGGGAAGCAAGACAATCTGAACTTTATGTTGCTTCATCCAGCAATATCAAATCCTATGCTACCGAGGTTCTCTCTTGTGGAATAGTTTAGCTTCTGAAATAATGGAATTTAGTTCATTGCTCAGCTCCTGATTTAGCAGCTGTCTGAACTCTCCAGCTGCTGGAATTGCCTTGCCTGGGGGGATAGGCAGGAAACTTTCCAGGTGGCTTGGAGTTAGAGTGGGGACATCAATAAAGAACTATCTGGGACCCTTGACTGCACAGAACTGGAGGTTTCCTCCAGCTACTTGCTCTTCAAATCCCTGCCAGAGAGAAACTAACAGAAAGCAAAAGATGAGCTTCAGTAGTTAGGAATACTGAGCAGGCTTTAAGACTGATTTTTGAAGGATACCTAACACAACATTTAGCCTTATTCCCTTTTGTGCCCTTAGACATTCAGTGCAAAGTATAAATATCCCTAGAATAACCATTTTGCTAAGTAATTTCCTTTCCTTCCTTAAAAGTGAGGAGACAGAAACTGATGGCAGAAGATTTTTTTTTAACTTTGTCTCTTAAGCATTGTTTCTGTGTCATTAAGATAAAGAAGAATCTGGGTTTCTATGATGTTCAGCATGCAAGTTTATGATAATTTCAAGAAAAGTCAGGTGCTAATTCCTTCATATTCTTAAAGCCAGTTGTATTTTTCTTAAAAATGAGCAATATTTATTTAAGAAAGCATCTCTCCATAGTAGTAGTATTTTCAAGAGGTGAAAAACATTATTCATCTTGCAAACAGGAGCAATATTTTCTTCTATGTAAACTGCTGTAAACATAGTGATGCTACTATGACTTAGCTACAGTAGTATTTCCATAGCATGTGACTTTCAGAAAACCTTCCTCCTTGCCAAGTTTTATGAGATACGGGAGACAGAGGGGGATCATGCACTGAAGAACTCCCCACTAAGTACATGCACATATATAGAAGGAAAGGAAAGGAAAGGAAAGGAAAGGAAAGGAAAGGAAAGGAAAGGAAAGGAAAGGAAAGGAAAGGAAAGGAAAGGAAAGGAAAGGAAAGGAAAGGAAAAGAAAGGAAAGGAAAGGAAAGGAAAGGAAAGGAAAGGAAAGGAAAACCCATATAACATCAGAGTATGTATTTCGACAAAGGGACTAAAATATGATTGCTCTAGGGGAAAAAAGGAAAATAACATCTTTATCAAAACATGCATTTAGAATCTAGAATATGTGTGTATGCATTGAGGAGAAAAAAAAAAAGGACTTAGAGAAGAAAAATTGCTCTTTCACCTTAATGATATATTTCAACCTTCAAAATTTTTTCCTGTCTGATTTGGGAGAAAATTAAGGATTTTCCTTTTCTTTTTTTTTTTTTTCACTGAAAAATGTGAGAAAGAAATATTTCTGCCATGGTGAAGTTGTATTTATCTGATAAGATACTCTATTATAAATTCAGAGAGCTCTTCAAGAAGCCCTAATACAATAGAAATTGAACTTTTATCTATGACAGCCCAAGTGAGTAACCAGCAAACATGTATTATGAGCACCCAACCTTGCAATGCTGGAACTTTTACAATTTGTACCAAATGATTAAACTATACATTGGACTAGACAGTCATTACAAGAGAGATAATTTAGTCTTCTAGTTCTGTTATTCAAGAGAATAGAAGAGAACGAGTGTTGAGTTGCCTAATAGACTGCAAGATTAAGACATAAATACTCTAGAAAAACTATTGACATTATGGTCAGAGCATACCGGAGACTCCACTTCAAATTCCTATTCCAAACTGAGTTTCAAAGACAGTTTTTTAAGTTATGTATTCCCCTCTTTAGGTGAGGTTGTGGGTATCTAATGAATATTTGAACAGCATATTTTCACAGAAATTCATCTTGACCCTGCACCCAGTGTGCTAAGCAAAATGTTTTACAGTAAGTTAAATGAGTTCCTGACTGTCTCTACTTATTTTTAGGTGTATATATGTACAGACAATCAGTCCATGAGCGAGATATTGTCCTTAACATCACAGAAAAAGGACTGTCAGAATAATGCAGCATGAAAATGTATAAAGTACCATACATGTTCTGTTTAGAGTGTCTTTTGTCTCCAATGTTGCAAACGCAAGGACAGCAACCTTATTCCTTAGAATAAACTAGGGTATGCCTTCACCTTCTTTTGCTGAGAAAAATAGCAGGAATTATTCTGGTGGCTTTCTGCCATTTCAGGATTCCCCCTTGTTTGGGGAAAAATCCCACAGGCAAGGGAAAGTACTTTTACAACAGCTTTGTGTCAACAGATAAGTACACCACTCCACAAATGTAAGGTCTGGGACACTGTATTATTAGTGCTATTATTTTTAGGTGGCTGGAAGAAGTATTTTTTTACTATTCTGGCATTGTGTCAAAGATAAATTTCTAAGTAAGTTTTGTGGGTTTCTTTGTTTAAACTCATTAAAAATCAAGAGATTTATCACTATAGTGTAAAAAGACAACAACTTTTAACCACTACTTTCTTGCCCTTTCATTTGGTTTTGATGATAGACATTAACAGAAGAAAATAATGTTCTGACCATAGGCATACAATTTCTTTTTATCACATTTTATAATAAAAATTCATTATTATTATTATTATTATTATTATTATTATTATTATTGTTATTATTGAAAGGAACAATGTTGTATTTTCCTACCTGCTTATCCTATTATAAATCAAACTCCTGCTTTTTTAAACAAAATTACTGGTCTCTTGGTGTTTGTATTCATAGCAGAATGCTTCCAAGTCACTATAAAGCTATTGTTAGCTGTATGATTTAAAATGTAATAACAGGAAAACACTGGAACTCAGAGTGTTGTGCATGTGTTACAGAGAAGCAAATGACATTGGGTATAGCCCTCACAGTATCACCCTCACAGTAATGGAATTGACTGATTGCTTATTGTCATGCTCATAACTGCACATAGAATGCAATTATCTATACAAAGCTTTTGGGATTTGAAGGTGCAAGAGGAATAAATAATGTTTTTCATAGGAACAAGTCATAGAACTCACTGACAAAAAGTTTTAGTACCCAGACTTAAAATTCACTTTCTAAGAGAAAGGAGACCAAATAACTGTGCCTTGCTCTCTCACCTAAATAACAGGAGAAGAGGCAAGGAAAAGTTTCTTTAACAAAAGCCACAAACACATTTGTATTGTTCACTGATTTTGGTATGGGGGGGGGGGAAGGTTGAGAAAAAAGAAAGATAAAAACAAACAAACAAACCCCCACAAGCTTGTCTAGGGTTTCAGTTTATTCATTAAGTACATGATATAAAGGACACTGAAGTTACTGGGTGCATTTCCATTGGATTGAAGCAAGCAATGGAAACTAAATCCCAGTAGAGACTTGTAAACTGCTGACATCCCCCCACCAGAATACAGATAAGCAAAAATTAAATCTTTAAATCTCATATTTCCTGCAAGGAATTTAACCTGACCTGTAAGTAAAATTGATAAGAACTCTCTTCACGCTGAGAAATTTCAAAAGAACAAATCTGATTTCTCATTCCATTACAGTTTAACGTAAATTGTATAAACAATGCTAGATACACAGTTTTTAGCAGTGCATGGTAGGAACACTGAACCCAGTGGCTACAGGCACTGTTGCTGCTAAAAACAACAAAAAAATCCCACCCCATCCTAAAAGTAAATTAATCAATATTTTGAGTATATTGGTAATGAGAAAAGCTGGTATAGTAGAAAATACTTATTTTCCAATGAAAAATTTTTAATTGTCAAGTTTTAGTTTTGCTCTGTCTTGTTTTCCTCAGAGATGACCTCTCCTTGTATAGAGGCATATACTTAAAATATCTGTGCAGGGCTGGGTGTGGAGTGGGGTAGTGGTGTGTGCTTGAAGTGGTGCTTGGGGGCGGGAGTTGGTGGTGGTTTGTTTTTTAATAGCAGTAAAAAGGAGAGAGAAGAAACAAGAAAAAAGAAAAGGACCTAATCAAATGGATAGTTCCAGGGCTAAATTTCAAAGGACGCAGTTGCCTATTGTTCTCTGAAGTCTGGCATGGAGAAATGGAACTTAAAATAACCAGATAAACTGTTTATATGCACTTTATATGCATGGAATTTCCTTTTTTTTTTTTTTTCCTTTATCTGATGCATTCTCTTTCCATTTTAATAAATTAGCCAGGGTAAAATTTATTAGTTTGTATTTTATTTTCCCAAAACACAACCTTGTATCAACTGAAAAAATTAGTCTATTCACAGAATTATTATGACTAGGGGAAAACAAACATGCAAGGAAATATACAAACAAAAAAACCCAAACAAAAATCCTAGAGAAGGTGAAAAACATGAATCTGAATTTATGCATTTGGTAAACAGATGCATTTGGTGAATAGAAGCTACTGGGAAAACCGTGCTATTTCAAATAACTTTGGAATACCTCTTTTCTCTTTGTTCAATTCTGAAAATAGCTCATAGTGGTGAAGGATCACGTGTGTAATCATGAAGTCTCTCTAGATGTCCAACAATCTGACAAGAGTAATTCAGTTTTGGATTGTATTCTGACTTCGAATCTAAATCCTTGTTAAAACTGGGCCAAATGTGAACAGGGCTTCTTTCTGTTCCTAGGTATAAGATATACCAGTAATGTCCACAAAGGCTACTTTGTAGCAGGGAGGAGGCAAGAATCTTTTTTATTCCCTCCCTGGCTCTCGGTTACATTTCATCACATAGAGTTTGGCCTTGTCACAGAAAGTGTAAGTATAGGACATGGTATAACATGACATGAAAAGGTGCAATAGAGGCACAGTGATACAACACAATTACAATGAAAACCAACAAAAGAACATTGCATGTTCTGCAAACACGAGTTTGCTTATATACAGCACCTAATCAGCTAAAAGCAGTTATTTCTAATTGTCCAGATCTCTTAACCATAGATAGCTGGAAGCCTCCTGAGTATTGCTCTGAAAGTGCCAACAGCTGAGAACAGCCAAATAGCTTGGACTTTTTCACGCTTGCTAGTAGAATTTTTTTCTTTTGTATTGTCTGTTTTATTTATTTAGTTAGCTACTTATTTTCATAAATGCAGAATATGGACACTTCACCCAGAGTATTAAGGACTCTTCTCGTGCATTTGGTTTGATTTGATTTTTCCTTTTGCCTCCTGTGTAACAATAACTACACTGTTTTGAACAGAGAAAAATTTATTTTTTTTTTTTTTAAAGTAAGCTTCAATCTTGGCTTTCATATGAAGAAGATAGTTATAATCTTAGGAGCACAATTTACAAATATTATTCCCTCATCAATGTAGTACATAAATAATCATTTTAATTGCATTATTTGTGTGTAACTATTTGATAATGCGAAGGTTTTAAAATGTTTTGTTACACTGGCAATTAGAAAACACAAAAAAATCCCGTGATAGCTTGTTTCAATAACAAGGTGTTTTTTTTCTTTAGAAATACAGATGTTTTTTACAGGGAGTCTCAATAAAAAAAAGTCTGTAAGTGGATGGTTTCATTTCTCATATTGTACAGCAAAACACACTGGAAGACAGTATTGCTATGAAGACCATTAGAGTATTGCATTAGTAGCATACTGCAGGTGTTTAAGAAGGATTACTTATTTAAGTCTTGTTTGCTTTGAGGGTGGAGAGAATAATGAGAGCTGTTTGAATTTAGGCAAGGAAGAAAGATCACTGTGGCCCAGTACCAGGAAAATGATTTGTCTTGAAAGTATCAGTTCAAATAAGTTATTTAAAGTGTCTTTCACATTCTGATTTTTTTTTTTTTTCCTTTAACATTCTAGTGAAAGCCAAAAGTTTCTTTACTGGAGAGAGTTTGTTTTCATGACATCCGTAGCCAGGGGGAAAAAAAAGGTACTAAAAATAAAAAGTCAATGAGCTTCTTTTTGTGTGAAATGTCATTTAATATTGCTGATTCAAGAAGTTCAGAAAAGCTTCGGGTGAATACAATTTTTGAGTATATATTCTGAGCGGCCTTTTTAGGCTTCTCAGATAAAGATTCTACTCTAAACTTTGCCAAATCTGGATATGCAATGATGTGGAAAAGTACAGCCAAACTGTAATGTGAAACATACTTTTCAGCTTTTTACATTCTTTTGTGTTTATCTGATATTAATTGGAGAAAAAAACCTTTTTTAGAATACTCTTTTGGAGAAGGAGATATAAAAGTTATCATTCATCTACAGAGAAGTTTTACTGCTTATATATTGCATAGATATTGTCCAGTTTAACTATTCCAATTTAAGAACTACTGGAAAACTTCAATAGTAGGAATTATTTAATTGGATTCAGTTAAATACTTTGATGATGCCCTCCTGTTTACTTTACATCCAAAACTGGCATTAGAGATTTGCAACTGAGAATAGGTATAAAGGCATCCATCCAGCAACATCAGCCAATGTAGTGCTTAGCCATCTGTTTATGTTTACTACTTGACAAATGAGATCACTGTTGCCTGTTTCAGGGAGAATAATCATATTTTTCTATACCTCATGAACGCGTGCTAAGTAATTTTGTAGAGATTTGTTTTGTTTTGTATTAATCTGTCTAGATCTGGGTTCCGCAGTACTAGAAAGACATTGACTAACTGGAGCAAGTTCAGCAGAGGAAAGCAAATCCAGTGGAGGGCCACCAAGATAATTAGGGGCAGAAACATAAGGCGTAGAGGGAGAGGCTGACAGCTGGGTTTGTTCACTTTGGAGAAAGCTAAGAGGGAATTTCACTGCTATCATCGGCAATCTAGTGGGAGGTTATAGAGAAGGCCAAGCTAAATTCCTCTTGGAGGTACACAATGAAAGGGTGAAAAGCAAGGACTCAAGTGCACGAAGAAAAAACCTAGTTGGATTATTTATTTAAAAAAACCCAAATTTAATGACTAATGATCTTACATTGAAGTTAGCTAAGATTTGATCAGGATGTTGGACCAGATGACTTCCAAGGACCCTTATAACCAAAATTATTCTATGAAATCTGTTTTAAAAATTTGAAATATAACAGTGTGTAAAGTACAAAGGCATCTTAGTGCTTGGGAAGTGTTCATGTCTGTTTAATAAATCACACTTACTTTCTCCTTGTACCGTTGAGACCATCAAGTAATCCAAAATGGGCATTTCTGAGTGGGTTTTTTTGTACATAGGTGATACCTGTATAATTGCTTTTGAACATCACACTTTGAAAACGGAGAAACCACAACACTAACATAATTCTTTTTCAGTTTCTGATTCTCCAAGAGGTTGCAAAATTCACTTCTGTAAGCACTATTCATTGTGAGCCTTGCTTTTAGAGCTAGATGATTTGATGTGTATATTGCAATATTTGATTGTGCTTAAACTACTAATTAAAAAACTTTCTACTGGCAATGAGTTCTGGGCCTAGAAGTATACAGATTGTGGAAATATTCTATTTTAGGCTGTTGTACAGATTATCTTGAAATTACCTCTAACATGGTACATATAATTCAAATACACACTCTGAATTTCATAAATTTGTTAAAAAAGTTTTTGATACAATCTTCAAAAACAAGTTTGAGGATGATTCTTGGGGAAATCTGTAAATAGAGCAACCCCACATTCCAGACATGTCTGGAAGACCTTAAATATTCTGAAATTATGAATATTTATTGAGAAAGCCAACAATGGCCTTCTTTTAGTATTCTACAATAACTTTTGTTTTGATAGATGACTGTTCAGTTTCAGTTTTATATCTGAGCAACTTAAAGTCCAAGACATATGTTAAACCACCCATTCTTAATAGTGTTTAATAAGATATTCCAAGTAATGAGTACCACAATTTAATAGGTATATATTCATTTCCATGTACACAGTGTGGCTGAGAAAATTTGCTCAGTTCTATGAAGTTTTGAAAACCATTTTTAAAGGAAAATTTAATTAAAAAATAAATACATGATACAGACATACCAAAAATATCTATATCAGCCAATAATCACCATGCAAAGAAAACAAACCCTCCCACTTTTTTCAATACTCATGAAAAATATATGGGTTTTGCAAAATGTCCTAAAGCTGCACAAATTGAGGAGGTTAATGACTAAGGAAAAGTATCTCTGAAAAGGAGATCCTCTCATGAACTCCATTAAATGAAACAAGCAATACACCAAGAATAGTGATAATTTTAATGCTGTATCTTGTGAAAGAATAATTGCTTTTAAAAAATCATATTAAATTATTGAGGAAGAGATTTCAAAAGGGTCAAAGGACAGACACTTAGTTTCTGTTGAAAGGCCATGGGTTCTTTAACTCTTTTTTTTTTGGATTCAAAAATCAACACTTCTGGGAGAACTGGGTCAAAACCAATTAACTTGTAAAAGCTGTGTAGAAACTAAGTTAAATAAGTGTGGATGAAAGATTACGAGTATAATCCCCTCCATAAATTACAGCACCTAATAACCAACCTTTCTGAATTTGACCAGCTATATTTCCTAAAAAGGTTTGTGATCCATCCTGTGTAGATCATTAACCTAGAAATAAAGTAGGCAAACGTGACTGTAGCAAGATCTGTATCATAAAGGAATTCTACTAATTGGCAGGCAGGTAAATTCAAGGAAAAGGAGAAGGAAAGGAAAACAAATATGAAAAAATAACACTTGACCAGTACTTCTATACAGTTTCCCAAACACTAGATGGAAATTTAACCAGACGTCCTACATTTCATTTTTAAGTAAATTTGCACAGTCACATTCACCAATGAGGCAAATTTATCCATTCCTTTGCAGTTCTTTCCCTTCTACCGTTAGATAACTCTCAAAGAGCTCTAGCTACCAGCTATGAAACAACTCCTACTAGACAATGGGCAAGAAGGTGAACACCACCAAGTAAGCCTGATGAGAGACATTCAGTGTGAAGGTCCCTGTCTTTGGAAGTGTAGTGAACGTATCAGTCACTGATGTGACCAAGAGCCCAGACAAAGGGGAAGGAAGACGAGAAGGATTTTGTGGGTGGCCATGCAGGAGGTCCCTGAGTGAAGAAAATCAGTCACCAACTTATGTGTCATGAAAACTTCTGTCTTTTAAAATGAATGAGTGCACAACCAAGCTTCTGAGTATCTCTTTATGCAAAAATTAAATTAATAAAGACTATTTCCACTCTAATAGGCACTTCTGAATCATCGTGATTGTCAGTTGTTATCCACATGAAAAAGAAAAAGGTTTTTCTCCATTGGCCCAAGCTTCTGACATCTGAGGAGGCATCTGCCATGAATTGTACCTATTACTGATGTCAAAGGACCAAAATTCAAATAATCATTTAATGTTGTCTGACATGAGAGAAAACATAATTGAATTCTAAACAAGTAATGTCACATTCTGTGAAATGATTGCTGCCTGGATGGCAGCAATAACCCCCCAAAGAGATGCTGCATTTCACACAGAAAAAAGAGCTGGCAAATAAATCAGATGCACTTTTGTTTAAATATTACATAAAAAACCACTTAACCAAACCTTTTTTTTGCCTTTTTTGCTCCTTTTTTCCCTGAGCAAACAGGCAACAGGCAAGAATATGTCTGTAGCCTTCCTGAAATATTTTAAAATGAAGAACAAATTAAGAGATCAGGAGGACTCTTCTTTTACATGGGAGGCCTGTCTAAGATAATAGTAAGATCTTGGCTCACATTGCAGTATTATTAAAAAGTATGACAGTGTTCGGGTCAAATAAATATGGAAAATGATGCCATACCAGTTAAGGACTTTGGTGTAAACTGAGCATGGGCACCCTTTGCTGTGTGTTAGAGTACAATTATGCTGAACTCTCACTGCTAATGATCTGGTTGTTTATATGTAAGCCAGGCAACCAACAGTACACTAATTTTGAAACTGTTAATTTGTAGGTATCCAATATAACACAGGTTGGGCCATGTATTTAAATCCCTCAATAAGTAGCTCAAGAAAACCTGGAGGAAGAAGTAGGAAACCTTGATGGAAAAAACCAAAATATTTGAACAAGCAGAATTTCTCAGGAATAGATTAATTTACATTAAATACAATATAAGTAAGATACTTGTTCCATTGGCTGAAAATGGTCCTATGAAATATTTTACTTGTTACCATTTTCCTTTTTTTAATTAAACGTGCTCACTCCTTTGGTAACACTCCTTAATATTATTATCATTATCACGGACAAAAAGCAATAATTCAGGGTTAATGTAATGGAATAATTTAAAGTTTAAACTTATGTTTTTAGATGGCTTCAGTTATAACTGCTTGCATGACGGTATATCTTAAAACCAGAAATTTTTGTGTCATCATCATGACTTTTTGACCATTGTAGCTCTGCATCAGTATTTTAGCTCAATGCATCTTAGCGACAACTTCAATTAAAGTTAATATGTCCTCATTATGCTTAGAACAAAGCTGTCACAGACAGTTTCTGGTATACCAAGACTAAATTCAGTTAAGCATTTTGCTTTATCTAGAAACTAGTATCTACCTATGGAAAAAAAAAAAGGATATGTACCTTTTATATAGCATTCTATTGGTTGGAATATGGTGGTGTCGTTTCTACAGAAAAACTAGAGAGTATCCTCAAGAAGAATTTATGATGATCTATTCTCTCCTCTGCTGGTTTCTGTCAGGTAAGCAAAGGTCCAAGAACCACTTCTGGAAGACTTATCTACTTACCAAATTATTATATATATATATAAAAAAAAATAACTTCACAATAGTTTTACTTATGAAAGCAAGCAAACAAAAAACCCCCACCTTCACCACATCTTTAAAACAAAGGCTGCAGTTGGTTGGGACACATTCAAGAAATTATTCAGGGGTATGGTGCATTATAGGTAAGTCTTCCCCAGCCTAGAGCACTCATATATTGGTCCACATGGAGTACGCAGCACTTTGCACAGAGCCTGCTCTAGATTCTGCTCTGCGGCTGGGACAGGCCTGTAAGCACTGACATGCCCAGGGGTCTGACAGTCCTGGACCACCCTCCAGGATGAAGTTTTGTGGACCTAATTCTGAGGCATCAGTATCTTCGTTGACTAATATTAGGGAGATGGGTTTGTCCTGTATTGAATCCAGATGCTTTCCTAAACCAGGAAAATATTAATATATTATGGAAGAACGTGAATATTGACTTATTAATGTCACAAGAAGCCTCCACAGATAAGCAAGGAAAATAATATGAACTTCAATACAACAGTTGTCTTCCTTGACTTATGCACGACTACTCATTTGCATAAAATTAATTACATTCATAAATGCCTTCAGAGTTGCATCTATCTTTAATTGCAACAACACTTGCAATCAAAAAACAGTAGTTTGAGAGCATGGCTCAATGTAAAAATAGTTAGATTCTTTCTAAACAGATTATTAGTGAATATGCCATAGCTATGGAATGTATAACTCAAAGTAGAGTCTTCTCTTTGTACTTCACACTTTCTTGCCTTGACATATCTATTGTCTTCAGAATTTATTAATTTCTCCCTAAGTACTTGCTTAGGATTCATTGCTTTGGAAGTTAATTTTGGACATATACATCTCAATGGATTTTAATCAGAATCCCAGTCTGATACGTAATAAGATGATCTCTTATGTCAAACTCTCTATAAATCAAAACCCAGCTAACTATACATTTTTATGGAAATTACCTATGCAAAAGAGCTATTTGATCCATAATAATAGTCACATAAGAAAGAAACAACAAAAAGGCCTGAGAACACATGGCAGGAACACAAATGTAATTACAATCAGCTTTTATTTGTCAGACTTAGAAATACAAAATATGCCTTCACAAAAATAATCATAAAACAAAATGTCCCAGGGTTCCAGTCAATTTTATCCCTTTCCTTTCTGAGGAACACATAGATATGAAGAAAAAACTAATTCAAAAATTGAAAAAATGTGAAAAAATGTGTAAAATATAAATCATTTATTTGAAACATTGAATTGCTGACCCAGTCAAATTTATTTAAAGCAAAACACCACCTCCTGCATATCCAATTAATGGTTGCCATGGCAAATAAGAGTTCCCACTGTACTGCCTTATTGCAATATGCATGGCAATTGCAAGTATATCACTCAGAATATTTCCATAATGATATTAGCTGGTCTATCCAGCATCAGACAATTAATTCTGTGAAGCATCAGGTGCTCAATATTTATCCTCATAAAAATTAAATACAAACATTCACATATCACATGGAAATGGATTCCTTTATACATCGCCACCTTAATTTCTCTCATTAAATATTTTCTTAGCAATTAGATTAGGATGGGAGATTTTGTTAAGTTTTCTATATGAAATGGCCATGATCTCTACAATATTTTAATTTTTGAGTAACAGCTAGTTTTAAAATGTGTTCAGATAAAGAATACATTTTGTAAAAAAATGTTTCATTAATGAGCCTATATTGGCTTGTAAATGTGGTCCTCGGTGAAATACAACTTAATTCTATCTGGTTTTTAAGGATTTTCTTGCAGGATAATGGCTGGATCAGGCAGACCATAGCACTGCCAGATTTAATATGAAATAAGCAGGACAAGTTTGCTGCCCCACCCCAATTACATGTTAATAAGGAAAATCTAGAGGAAAAGTAAGGTGTCGTGGTTTAACCCCAGCCAGCAACTAAGCACCACGCAGCCGCTCACTCACACCCCCCCCAATCCAGTGGGATGGGGGAGAAAATCAGGAAAAGAAGTAAAACTCCTGGGTTGAGATAAGAACGATTTAATAGAACAGAAAAGAAGAAACTAATAATGATAATGATAACACTAATAAAATGACAACAGTAGTAATAAAAGGATTGAAATGTACAAATGATGCGCAGGGCAATTGCTCACCACCCGCCGACCGACACCCAGCCAGTCCCTGAGCAGCGATTCCCTGCCCCCCCCTTCCCAGTTCCTAAACTAGATGGGACGTCACATGGTATGGAATACACTGTTGGCCAGTTTGGGTCAGGTGCCCTGGCTGGGCATGAGAAGCTGAAAAATCCTTGACTCTAGTCTAAACACTACTGAGCAACAACTGAAAACATCAGTGTTATCAACATTCTTCACATACTGAACTCAAAACATAGCACTGTACCAGCTACTAGGAAGACAGCTAACTACATCCCAGCTGAAACCAGGACATAAGGACTGGCCTGAACTTCTGCCTCTGTTTTGAACATGGGTATCTTTAAACTGTTGTGATCCAGGGCTCAAACTTTTCCCTCAGAAATGTTTTAACAGTTTTCTTTTAAGCAACACGTTGTGGTCATTTCTATAATCACTATCTGATTCACTGTGCAGTCCAACTGGAGAGATAGGTGCCTCCAGGACACTCCAAAGAGACACAAAGAATAAGAGCAATCAAGAAACCCTCCGGCTCAGAGAGGCTGGGATCAGGGAGTTCAAGGTTATGCCTGTAGAACAGTTTCTGGGTTTCTGGACAGTCATAGCTTAAATCCCTCAGTAATTCTGAGAGAAGGTCCTGGATCTTTAGGCAATTTCTTCTCTTTGAAGTGAGAAGCTTACTTATTATGGAATCGTGGTCCTTCCTCAGCTTAACCTTTCAGTGAAAATGCCTTTTCATAAGAAACCTTCGTCTTTGAAATTACTTCAGTCTCCCAAAACTGAATAAGGAATCTAATTAAGGGGAAAAAAATAGTAGAGTCATGTTGATAAAGAACCAAATGTAGGAAAGAAGAACTCTTGCTGAAGGACCAATAATGAAGCTGAAGGACTGGTAAAGTTAGAAAAATTATTATTATTAATAGCTCTACTAGTAGTAATAATAATCCTGCTATTTTGGCACTTTGCCTTTTGATAAATTTTAAGAAACAGCTGTCATGCATGTGTGTATCAAACAGAAATCATGCAGTCTCTGAAGCCAAACTTCAGAGCTGGTCATTTTTACTCCTTTGAGTATGTGTTCTTATGTCTAGATTCTGGTTTAGTTTGGTTTGTTTTTTTCCTCGTTTGCTATTGTTGGCATTTGGGTTTTTTTGCGTTCCCCCCACCCCCCTCCTCATCCACAGGATCACTTTGGTAGACAGCTTGAAGTGTAGTTGTACATAAGAAAATATGATTATAATCTTATTTACATATCTAAGGACAAACCTATGGAAAAGTTGAAAATTAGGACAGAAACCTTGGAATTATTCTCTTTGGTATGAAATACTTATTAATAGTAGCACAACAAACTCTTTAAATAATCATAATCTATTTACAGGGAAGAAACAAAGAGCTAATTAAAGACAAAGTAATATGATTTGATTTTTAGATAGATTTTTGACTATACTTGGCATCTGTAAAAACAAAACAAGCCAGCAAGCAAAATTAAGGCTCACTGCACATACTCTTGATTCGTAGCACTGACCTTGAACGTAACAAAATCTGAAGGTGGCTTTAGGCAACCAAAGTCACTGAAAAGTCTGGAGTCATTCTCAGCATTTTCAACACAAAATTTTGCAAGGCTTTTGTTTTAGTCTTTTGGCACATACTGTAAGCAATAGCTTCATTTAGCAATATCCAGCAGTTTGATGGATCAGATTATTTTTTAAATGAATGAAACTAATTTTGCTTGCAGTAACTTCTACCACACCAGCTGTTATTGTTATCACTGCTATCATCATTATCATTATCAGCATAACTATAATTACATTTTGAAAGATAAATCAAGGGAGTGCAGCAGTGGAAAGAAAAGAGTGCCAGGACATGGGGCTGTCCTTTGTTTCTGAGTCTTAACAGTATTCCTTTATTGCAGTCTGCATTGTGACAGTTCACTGCAGCAGGTTATTTAGTGTCCTTTCATTATATTTGCTAGAATTAAGGGTGATTTCTTGTGTTCCTCTCATGAAAGGCGTAATTAAACATTATATTATCTGTTGATATTTTCTACATAAAGTCAAGAATCAGTTTTGATAAGTAGTCTCATTGGATTTGCTTCTTTCATTAAAAAGGGAACACCTGCAACTCAGCAAATCCTCCTATTATTTCCACGCAATTTATCTAGGTAAATACATCTTAAAAGCCAAATATAGAAATAGAAAAAGGCACTCTCTTCCACGGAATACTAATTGGGTACTTCTGAAGTACTAGATTCAGTAATATGGTCAAATACCCATTTGAGTCTAGCTATCCGTACAATATGATCAAACTGCACTGGCTTGGGGTGAAACTGTGGAAAGGGAAAGGAAGGGAAAAAAGTAGTTAGTAGCGCATTCTGCTGTTTATCTCACATCCACTAACTCTATGCATATAATCAGCTGTCCCTTTATAGCTGGGTAATGTGAGAGTAGCTACAAAAGCAAAGCATCATTGAAATACACATCTCTGAACTCTCAGCTTTAAACGTCACTACAAATGTGAATTTAACAACACTTACAGTTTGACTCCCTGATTCTCATTGTCTCCACAGGAAACATGAACATGAGTGTTTGCCACTAAAAAAAAAGCAAACAAAACATAAAACTCAGTCTCTTGACTAGGCTTCCCTGTCTGTGTTTTTTTATTCTGAGTTTAAATGATTGGCTGAGTCAAAAGTATTGCAATTCTGGAGGAATATTATTAGATCTCATACTAGTTTTGCAAACTTCAAAAAATTCAGGGAAGTTGCTATCTTTCCAATCATGCCAAGTTCTACATTAAAGAAAAAGATTTTCTAAAGATGATACTTCAAATAATCTCCCTGCCATTTTATTAATAAAAAAATCAAATTTAATATTCAACTAATATTTCTTAAATACAGTGGCCATAGTAGTGTCCAGTCAAAGCACCGTAACACTATGAAAGTACATGCTTGTTTCTAGAGACAGGACTAAATTTCCATTGACACATTAAGATTTAGTGTGCAGTCTTTCACAAGTCTGAAGATCTAATCACTTATTCACTCCTTATTTAGACCTCAGGGATAAGAAGGTTATAAAGAGGCAGGCTGTTTTCTAACACTGTGATCTTCCATTCCCAGATTCAGATAGCTAAGACAACACAAAAATTTAAAAAGTAAGTTGTTCCGGGCCTGGAAAAATGGTTACTTTTCTTCATGATCTCCAAGAGCAAGGCAGAACTTGAAGATAATTTTTTTCATAATAAGTGGAGGTCTTACTGAGTCAAAACATCTCTCATTACCCCTGTTAGGCTTCTTTTCATATTGTAACTTTGAGACCAAATATATTCCTTATCTAGCACTCTGCGGTTCTATAATGTAAACTTTAGATTTAAAGTTTTCAAGTTATTTATTTATTTTTACATTTTAATGACTGTTTAATACTTACCTACATTCCCCCTAAAAAAAGCTGAACTTAAAAAGACTTAGTATTTGGATAAGCTACAAACATTTCACTTCATTTAAAATGTAAAAGTAATTGTTGTGGGAATGAAACTTCAAGTTAACCACTGACAGCCATAAATATGCAGAAGGGTTGCCAAAAGTATAACATAAGAACATTAATTAGAAAACTGAATAGCTTTTAAGCTGGTGAAGTCTTTGTTTCTATAGATTGACAAAGTCACTATTTGAACGTTGGACAGTACAAATGCTGACAACCATGCACATCTGGTCTTCATTTGAGAAACAGAAAATGTTTCTTATTTAATACCTAGGCTTTTATTCAGTAATGCATTTAATATAAATTTAACATATAAAGTGCTCAAGTGCTGAGGAGATTGAATTGTATGTTTACACATTTTGTTCGAAAGGGATTAATTTATGTAAGTAACCATTGTTAAATGTTGCATTGTTGGCCCTAGTTCTCCAGAAAATACAGATAATGAATTACCTGGCAACTTCTCCTCTTCTCTTACTCACCCATGAAGAAACAGCATTAAAAGATGTCTTAAGTTTGTTCACAGAAAGATATTGAATACAGTGATACAGTACACTTGGATCGTGAGCCATTGCAGTATGAAACCTAGAGCTATTACTATCTGTAGAGTAATAAATGAAAAATGCTCAAGGTTTCTCTCATTGACTAGAAGAAAGTCCTCTTCCTGTTCTTTTTAATTTCTTCCTTGCCCTTTTTTTATTACCTCCTTAGAGCCTTTAGGGCTTTTCCTGCTGTCAAAAATTAAAATATACCATTATTTATAGCACTGGGAGGGGGGGGAGAAGTGACAGGAACTCCTGGGCATATTAATGTATTTTTCTCTTTTTTGTTCAAGCCTTTTCAGACTATTCCCTAAAATCAAATTTAGCACATGAGTTAATGCATCACTAATATGAGGAATATCTTCTACATTGCTACAACCCCTTTGCTGTGTGAATTGTCTGGTCTTCAGAGAAGTCTTTTGAGGACCCCTTTTTATTCTGTTCTTAGTTAATGAACTTCTTGTTAATAGGCAGTTAAAAATAATTTAAATACGAATTACAAATAATGCTAGTAAATCTACTGAAAAGAACTAAAAGGTTTTCTTTAAAATGGAAGAAATAAAATTGATAGGAAGGTGACTGGCCTGAGTGGATCATCCATCTATTAACATCTGGATAATACCCCAAATGGGTTCACAAATTGATTTGCCAGCAATGACTTCCCAAAGTAATCTGACTGAATTCAAAGAGGGAAAAATTAAAATGAATGAAGGAAGAAGTGAACTATCTGTGTTTAATCTTCAGTTTCATCAGAAATCGATTAACTAGCTGACTTTGGGTCCAAAAGAATTAATTATACTCAGTCTCCGGTATAATTAACAACACTATGGCCGTCTCCCAAAATATTCATTAAACAGTCAGGAACAATATGAAATTCAAATTAAAATTGGAAAAGAGATTAAATAGAAGTAGTCATCTCTAAAAAGAATCATACTACATCTGAGATGAAATCATTTAAGCAATACAAAATATGGAAATACATTTTGTGTTACATTTAATTATCATTAATTCCAGCACTGCAAGCTGGCAGCTATTTTAGGCTCATTACAAAGACTAAAATGGGCTGGAATTTTAATAGAAATCAATCCTCATTGGAATAATGGGAATATGATGCAAACGTACAGGAAGTTTAGTTCTAAAATCCAAGTTTTCTTTTTAATTCTAAGTTTTAACAGCAGAAATTTGCATTCTGCAGCACATCTACCATTAATGTTGTAAAAAACTAAGAAATGGGCACCTAGCTGGGAATGGAAGGAAGGAGAAGAGGGAGGAGAGAAGACACAGCTTAAATACATGTTTGGAATCCCTACATTCTAAATTTAGCAAGCCTAGTGTCTGTACCCTGTGGAGCTGAATAATGCTGCCATTTGCCATATTGAATTTATTTACAGATTTCCGCATGTAAAGTTTTTTCACCCCCTGTAATTTTACCCTGCTATATTTGGTACATTATTCTTCTGAATTTCAATACCATTTAGCCAGTAAAAGCCAAGCTTTTCTTGCTTTTTATTTTTTCTTTTTTTAATTAAAAAATCTTAAACACTCTCATTTTATCCCTTTCTGTAGAAAATAAATGCAGCAGAGCAAATGTAACATTACATTCAAAGTAAAAAACCTTTGTTATTTTTATGTCTTACACCAATGGTTATATAGAAGAAAATACTCAAGAGCAGATCAGTTAGGAAACAAGAATCCATCTATGCATGTAATTAATTATCAAAATTAAGTCTTCTATTATTTTACAATTTTATTTTTAAATTACTTTTTTCCTGAATGCATAGAAGGCACCTGGTCTCAATTCTTGATTCCTTATGCAGATCTCATTTTTGCTTACTATTGACACCTTCAATAAGGCTGTATCAAAAATAAATTTGCATTTAGAGTAAAAAACCTGTTGGGTTTTTTTTATAGTTTGGTGGAATGTCATCACCCTGCATGTCAGCTTTTCTCTTCTTCAACCCTCTAGCTGGCTTGACTAAGGAGTGATCCACTGGCAGAATTTTGACACTGCACGCAACACTGATCTTTAGTTCTGTGGTGGATTGACCCTGGCTGGATGCCAGGTGCCCCCAAAAGCCACTCTATCACTCCCCCCTCAGCTGGACAGGGGAGAGAAAATATAACAAAGGGCTTGTGAGTCGAGATAATGACAGGGAGAGATCACTCACCAATTCCCATCACAGGCAAAACATACTCAACTTGGGGATATTAATTTATTACCAATCAAATCAGAGTAGGGTAGTGAGAAATAAAACCCAATCATAAAACACCTTCCCTCAACCCTTCCCTTCTCCCCACGGCTCAACTTCACTCCTAAATTCTCCACCCTCTCCTCCACAGTGGTGCAGGGGGATGGGGTTGAGGTCAGTTCATCACATATTCTCTGCCGCTCCTTCCTGCTCACACTCTTCCCCTGCTCCTGCATAGGCTCCCTCCCATGGGAGACAGTCTTCCATGAACTTCTCCAACGTGGGTCCTTCCCACAGGCTGCAGTTCTTCATGAACTGCTCCTGCGTGGGTCCCTTCCATGGGCTGCAGTCCTTCAGGCATAGACTGGTCCAGTGTGGGTCCCCCGCAGGGTCACAAGTCCTGCCAGAAAACCTGCTCCAGCGTGGACTCCTCTCTCCATGGAGCCACAGGTCCTGCCAGGAGCCTGCTCCAGCAAAGGCTTCCCACAGGGTCACAGCCTCCTTCGGGAACCCACCTGCTCCAGCGTGGGGTCATCCCCGGGCTGCAGGTAGATATCTGCTCCACCGTGGACCTCCCTGGGCTGCACGGGGACAGCCTGCCTCACAATGGTCTTCCCCACGGGCTGCAGGGGAATCTCTGCTCCGGCGCCTGGAGCACCTCCTCCCCTCCTTCTGCACTGACCTGCAGGGCTGTTTCTCTCACATGTTCTCACTCCTCTCTCCTGGCTGCTGTTCCGCAGCAGGGTGGTTTTTTTTCCCCTTCTTAAATCTGTTCTCCCAGAGGTGCTACCACTGTTGCTGATGGGCTCGGCCTTGGCCAGCGGCGGATCCATCTTGGAGCCGGCTGGCATTGGCTCTGTTGGACATGGGGGAAGCTTCTAGTGTCTTCTCAAAGAAGCCACCCTTGTAGCCCCCCCACTACCAAAACTTTGCCATGCAGGCCCAACACAAGTTCAGAGGTCATTTTGAAAATACCCAACAATTTAAATTTGGCCTTGCACAAGTTTCTGAGCTTTCAGGAATTTTAAAAAGACAGATTATCTGCATATAAATTTAGAAAACAAATTTTAGAATGCTTCTTTTGAAAATGTTGCTCTTTTATAACTCTTTTCCTGTATCCTAACCCTACAATCTATGCATTGCAATCACAGAGTAGGGTAAAGGTGGCAGTCTAGAAGAGATAAAGAATAGACAGGATATTTCTGCAAACTACTCTGCGTACAACATTCAGTTTTTTTCAAACAGGAGATGGTAACAGTTTGAAGGAACTAGGCAGATGGAGGACAAGCAGGTAGGGCAAGCAAAGAAATTTGGCTAACTATAGGGCATGGGGGCAAAGCAGTTAATCAGTCTGCTCTTCCTCAGTTCAGTATTGTATCTATTCAGGCAGAACTTTTGTTTTAGGAGAGGTCTTTTTTTCATCACAGGTCAGAAGCTCCAGAAAGAGAAGAAAGAAAAAAAGGACTGCACCAGGCATTTTCAAGCAAGCTTAGTTTATAAGGTATACTGAGACTAAGAGCACGATCAACAACAGGTAGGAAAAATGTCACCTGAAGACAGATAAAAGCCAAAGGGCTATCAGAGCAGGAGGCAATCCATTAGAAAGAAACAAAGATGCAACCAGGGCCACAGCCTTGAACTTTGTAAGAACTTTTCTCTCGTTCTCCAATCTGGAGGTAAAAAGAAAAGGCCTATCTAAATGTTTGAGTGAAGAAAAGTATTTTCCTACACTCTGTGTCCTGGTTTCAGCTGGGATAGAGTTAATTGTCTTCCTAGTAGCTGGTACGGTGCTATGTTTTGAGTTCAGTATGAGAAGAATGTTGATAACACGGATGTTTTCAGTTGTTGCTAAGTAGCATTTAGACTAAAGTCAAGGGTTTTTCAGCTTCTCATGCCCAGCCAGCGAGAAAGCTGGAGGGGCACAAGAAGTTGGGAGGTGACACAGCCAGGGCACCTGACCCAAACTGGCCAACAGTGTATTCCATACCATGGGACATCACATCTAGTATAGGAACTGGGAAGGGGGGGCAGGGAATCGCCTCTGGGGGACTAGCTGGGTGTCGGTCGGCACGTGGTGAGCAATTGCCCTGCGCATCATTTGTACATTCCAATCCTTTCATTATTGCTGTTGTCATTTTATTAGTGTTATCATTATCATTCTTAGTTTCTTCTTTTCTGTTCTATTAAACCGTTCTTATCTCAACCCACGGGTTTTGCTTCTTTTCCCAATTTTATCCCTCATCCCACTGGGTTGGGGGGAGTGAGTGAGCGGCTGCGTGGTGCTTAGTTGCTGGCTGGGGTTAAACCACGACACTCTGGTTCAGCTCACACTCATTCACACAGCTACCCAAGCACAAATCAGTTCTGACTGAGATGTGTACTGGGCCTGACTGAGGGTCCCTCAGGCTTTTTGGTAAGTGCAGCATCGCCATGCTAGGCAGAGTAAGCCATTCTGTACAATCATGACATGTGTGGGTGATTAGCTAATATTGTCTCCAGCTTGAAGCAGTTTATAAACAGACTAAAGGCTCTCTGCTGCTCACCTTTAGATTAAAGTCAGCTGTACTGAAGCTTATGAGGATGACAGCGGGGCTTAGCAACAGTGGTTGGCAAGTCATGGGGTCTCAAAGAGACACCCAGGGTCCTATTCTGTATCAGAACTCCTCCATGTTGCCTACATCTACAGGCCCCTAGAGTCCCTGCTAATTAATGATGAGGCTCATGGGCAGGTGCACAGACCACACCGTAGGGCTCGAGGGTGGGTAGGGCTCATTACTCATGCTAGTGGAAGTGCATTTTGGTGACTCATCTCCTTTTGCTTACTGCTAATGATGAACAATTATTTTCTGGTTGTAAATATGGTCCTCCAACTTTTTGGAATAAATCTAGTGTCAGGACATCAGGTTGTGCTTATAAACAGTAAAAATCACAGGTCAAGGTGTTGGGCAATTGCACTGTTTCCTTTTTAAATTTAATATACTATGAAATATTGAGAAGTTTGCTTTTTAAGGAAATGTCAATTTTATGTGCTGCAGTAAAATGACTGAGCTTTGTCAATAACACTATAATTGCAGCTTGTAGCAACATGCTGAGGACAGCTTTAAATTAGGAACAATGGGGAGGGGAGCTAACACGCCACAGAAATTGAGAAAATGATGGATGGGGTGGAAACCAAAGAACAAGAGAGACCTCAGAAATGACAGAGTAGGGGTGAAAGTGGCTCACCTTGAGTGTATGTACATGAGAGCCTGCAGCCTGGGAAACAAGTTGGAGAAACTAGAGCTGTACGGCCCCGCTGCAAGACACAGCTGAGCTCCTCAGCCAAGCTGTTGGAGCCTCTGGAAAGCATATTTAAGAACAGGCAGAATGCCACATAGGGCAACAAGAAGAGCTTCCACCACTACATCTGCAATGCAACACTAAACAAGAAAAATATAGAAGCATTGCCAGATGGGGCAGGTGATTTAGTGACTGCAGACACAGATAAGGCTGGGGTTGTCAGTTTCTTCTTTGCTCCAGTCTTCTCTTGCAAGGTCTCCCAGGCCTCTATCATCAGTGAAAAGGTTCAAGGATGAGAACCAGCAGTAGACAAAGATCAAGTCAGGGATTAATGTAGAGAACTTGACCCCTGTAAGTCCATGGGCATCTCCACTGGAAATTTTCAAGACTTAGCTGGATAAAGTCTAGAGCAACCTGGTCTAACCTCAGAGCTGACTCTGCTGTGAGCAGGAGGCTGGACTAGAGACATCCTGAACTCTGCTCCTGCCTGAATTGTCCTATGATCCTATTACCCAAAATGCAGGAGAACATACTCAGCCAAGTTACAGGAGGACGAAGTATGACTAAGAAAATAAACAGAAAAACTACCATCTTTCTGTACATCTGACTTATTCTGAGAGAGCCACAGCAATACGTTTACCACTTGCTGTTTCTGGGAATACAAACACTCTGTCTCAGCAATTATCCTGGAATGTGAATAAGCTATGAGGTGATAAAGGGACACATGCAACAACTTTGTGAGATTCATCTGTGGTTCAGCACTGAGAGCAAAAGAACCTGAGATTCCCACACTGCATGTACAACACAGAGACATTAGGTGTATGTTTGCTTGTATGCCAACTCTAAGACATGCTTAGAAGAGCTTCTGAGAGATGAATGCATTCATTCAGCAAACTACAAAAATTGTGATGAAGTGATCATTGACAGTATTATAACACAAAAAGAGTAGCTCTCAGGTGAAACGGTGTTTTGGGATCCAGATAAAAGTTTTATACTTCTAAGAAACTGCCAAGGATGTAAATTACAGAAAAATGAGTGGTTACCAACCTCATATTGAATTGCAAGTTCAGACATTTATACTATAAAGACATTAGTGTAAATAGCAATTTCCTCCACTTTGCTTTCTGTTAGCATTAGGACTTCCTCTACCTGTGAAAATAATCTGCTGACATTTACAAGGATCCTGTAATTTAAGCACTTCAGACATTCAGAGGGCAGGAAATTACAGCATCAAGTCTGTCCTCAAAAGGAAAGTACGTTTTACGATGCTATTGCAGTGGTTTTGTGCAAGGACTTTTCCGTTCAAATCTACTGCATAATTCATTGCAACATTTGAGAAACCTTCCCAGATTAAAGATAAAGTCTGTAACACTAAACAATAAACCAAACTTACTGGAGTCCCAGAAGACTTTTTAAAATGCTTATTTCACAGAAATTTAATTAGATTGATTAGGATTACTGAGCTGTGTGTGTGAGATTCCCTTAAAGGCCATTCCTTCTCACAAGAGATTTCTACAATAATTAAAACTGTGGCAGGACACTCAACTGCAACTTTTAATGGTCACCCTTACCAACCAACTAGTGTGAGGGCAAAACAGAAGATATACCTTCTGAAACCCACACAAGCAGAAAAACACATTCTTTGAAACAAAGAGATGACCCAGGAAAAGATAAAAGGGACACTGATTTTTGAAATATTGAACAGGTTTTTAAAATCTCCTGTAACAGGTAAGAAGGTTCTACATATATTAATTAATTAGCCAAACTCTCCTTCCTGGAAGACTTATTTTAATGTATTAATGAAAGCCACAAAACAAACAAACAAAAAAGAACTAACCCTTTCCCCATTATGTTTATGAGTTTAACTAACTTAAAAAAAAAAATTAAAATCAAATAAAATCATGCTCAGATCCAGAGGTCTATAAATGTAACAATAAATATTTCTGGGCTGTCTCAAGCCAATCACAGACCACAGATTTTTGAAATTATTTCTGGTTTAGGATTTACAAAGACAGATGTTTTATTCATTGAGCACTCAATTGTGCTCAGGTCTACATCACTTTGAGAATATACAACTGTCTTCAGATATGGTGACAAATTCAGTTTCATGTAGACTTTGTTTAACTAATCTTTTCTGAGGGTAATCTAGAGGTGCATGTGTTGTGTACAGAGTCATTAATGTGACTTAACTACCAGATGATTAATACATTCCTGCATTAGTAGTCCACATCAGAATTAATGCATGGCTTAGGCAGTAGGACCCTCTAATTTCCAAAGGACATCTTTTCAAGGGAAGCCCAAATGGTGAAAACCTGTCCCCATTTAGTGTACTAGCTAAACTGATGAGGTAGTTTGTCAGTCTACATTGAAAATTCCTATGTTGGAAAGATGAACCATAACATTAGAATTTTTTGCAAGTATTATTACTCAAGCATACTTACAATGCAATATACATCTTTAAATGATATATCCTTAACATATACCTTTGTCTTGGTCTAAAAAGATTTCACATTTTTTTGTAAGTGTATATTAAAATTAAAATTATATACATTCTCTCATTATTCTAAATTTATTTTTATAAAAGAAAAATATTTTCATTACATTAATATTAATCACATGAAATAAAACTATCAAAAGAATAAGAAAAAATCTTTGTAATGCAGTCAACAGCCTAAAGCAGTAAGTGTAGATCAAGAATGCAATATTTTCACAGTATCATACATCCTACTTAAAGATACTTCAGCAGTGTACATCCCTTTTAATGCACAACTGTGAATATGTGCCACTTAATCCTTTCCATTCCAGGCTTCTTCCAACACTAGATAAAAGCAGCCGTATTTTCATAGACCTGATTCTGAGTGAAGAGAAAATCAAGACATCTCAGATTTCCACTGTGGGGCAGATAGGCCAGTATCAGCCATTATGACCCACAAAGTTCTTTTCAAATATTAGTTATAATATCTCCCAAATCTTATTTAACCACAGAATGACTGCACTGAAGAGTCTATAAGGCAACACAACTGCTTTTTCAGTGAGGTGTCATTCTGATGTAGCAGAGGACTTATGAATGTAGTAGCATACTGCTCCAGGGTCTGAAGTAATCACAGCAAAACTGCTTTGTTGGCTTATTTTCTGTTCAGCTTGAACAGAAAAGCACAGCTATGAAATTTCTTTGCAATTTTGTTTCAGTACTAATAAATCATTTCAATGGTCATGTTAAAAAGTACATCATCAGGTGGACTGAATTTAAAGAATAAATAGTTAACTTTGTACATTTCAAAGCATATATGACAATAAAGAAGCATGTGGAAAATATTTTCATTGTACCAGCTTTTTTTCTTTTTAGGAGATAGGTGAATATTGGTTTAATCTCTTCTTTTTAATGATGTATTTCTACATTTTAATAAATAATATGTTCACAAGTTCATAACAACATAGTGGCTATCATCCTCAACTAAGCCAGCCACATTTGTTACAAGCACAGTTGAGCGCCCGGGAAAAATCCAAATAGCCTAGATAGCAGGAGGCCAGAAGTGTTTCACAGTGGTATAGGCAGGCTGGTTAACCGTGCCAAGGTCTTCAACCTGCTGGTGAGGCTGGAAACTTTAAGAAAGCTCTAAATGACCAAATCTCACATTGGTTCAGACAGAATCAGCAAAACAAAACTCTGGAAGATTCTCAAACTCTGGAGGCATTGTGTTTCAAGACAAATTCACTACTTTGATTTAATTAGCCCTGAACCTAGCTTAGCTGTAGTTGAACACCCTCTCTTTCGTAGATCTGGTTTTGTTCCTCTTGTGTTATCTTGTGTTTGACAAACTTTGAAAATGAAATCAGGCCAGGATAACCTGCAAATGTACATATTTTGGTTTGACTTATCCTACATCAACCATGTGCATGTAGAAGGTAGTGATGTTCAACATGTAGAGACCATAGAATGAACAACACAAAAACCAGTAGTCCCAGCCCCCAACACAAACACTCCAGAGAGAGAGAAAATTAATCTTTCAAGATCCCATCTTTGCCACTGAAAAGACATCACTGGATGTCTCTGAGTTTTTTATTATGAGAAAAAGTAGTTGTTTCCTAATAATTTTCATTAAGTTAGTCGAGATTTTTAGTTCTCTTTCACATCCTTCCTAAATTGTATCTTCTCTATCCTAAACAGAAACTATTCAGTCTCTTTACTATTCACTGACCAAAAACTGGTCAATGGTTTGTTCAATTCAAATTACTCAACAAGCTGTGTATAAATGATCAATGAGGTATTGCACTGCTTCTAAGTCATTATGGTTTGCCATACTTACATATAATATATTCACATTAATGAAGATTTCTGGTATCCTTGTTATTTTCCTTTGTGATTGTCTTGATCCCATAAAGCAACATATCTTGTTGTAATCTGACAGTAATTCTCTCTACCTTCCTGCTTTATTCCAATGTTTAAAAGGCTGTCGTTTCCTCCCCCTGCCATTCATACTCAGCAGAGGAATGTACAACCTGTCCTTCTCTCCAAAAAGTTCCACTTGATCTGCTCACTATCTTTTCAAATTAACACAGCACTTTTTTACAAAAAAAAAAAAGAAAAAAACCAAACACCTGGCATCCACAGGATGAGTTTCACGTGTAATTAAACAAAAATCCCTTCTGTTTGCTTTGAACCTGTAGTCTAACTTCACTAGATCTCTCTGAGTCTTTTATTATGAGAAAAAAGTGAAGTAGTTGTTTCCTAGTCATTTTCATTAAGGTAGTCAAGATTTTTAGATTTCTTTCACAAGATTCCCACATCATAGCATGTCTAACCTAAACAGAAACTACTTGTGTCTTTATTATCCATGTTGTCCTTGTCTATACTTTGACATTAAGGGGGAGGATGTAAAAAGGAAGGAGATCAGAACCACTTTCATATTCAAGGTGTGAAGGCACCGATTAAACACAGATGAAAGAGAAATAATTACAATGGTTGATGATTAGGCTGACAGTACAAGAAGAAAATTTACTTAGGTGACAAGTGTTAAGGAACATTTACGTTGTGGAAAACCCAAGCATTAAATGGTCTATCTTTAATGCTATGAAAAATCAAACACAGAAAAAGTTGGAGAATTTCAAGTATTTCTAAAATGATAAAAACATTACTTCAGCAATCTTTCCTCTTTTTAAGACATCATTCCTAATTTCATTTAGATAGCTTTTTTTTTTTACCTGCTGTTTTGGATTAATTCTTTTTTCTTTCTGTCTTATTTTTCTAAACTGAAAAAAAAAACCCTAAACATGAAAATATAACAAAAATCCTACACTTTTACATTTTACATTTGCACTTAGCATTGTAATAGTTTATATCAACATCTGGTTATTATCAAAAAGTTGGCCTTAGGGATTTCCCTTCCCAGGGTATATCTAAAATGAATGATATGATTAAATGTTTGCTTATATCCATGAACAAATATACAGTTTTTTGAACCAAAGCACAGCCAGGTGCTATAAACTATAACCATGAGCTTGGTGATGCGGAATTTGTTATCCTACAGGGCTCAGAGCCAAAATTTTTCATTCAGTTGTTCTGCACCAACAAGGTTTTCAACAGAGCTCAGCATATTATCACTCCCACTGTGATACTTAAGGCCAAACTTAGAAAAAAGCCCAACAGCTACTGCAGTGAGGCCTTTCAAAAATCTGGCAAATAGTAACATCATGAAGAGCTGAAAATTACAGCTGATGACTTTGCAGTTGTTTTATTTTAGTTTATTGTTTGCAATGAAAAGAAAAATGTGATTTTCTCCTATATTATCCTTTTGTTTAGCAAGATAGGCACTTCTCTTATTGCCCCTCTGTTTCTAAAAGGGAGTGATAAGTAGAGGCATACATGTATATACATATTAAGATCATCAAATCTAGAACTGCTCAGCCTATAAATTCAATTATAATAAATTCTAAATGTTCTTTATAAAATTGTTAATATTCTATAAATTACAATTAATTAAAAAGAGTAAACTGTTACTTCTTCAGAGGAACAATAGAAACACTACTGTAATGGAAGCTGTTGGCATCAAGACCATCTCAGTGAAGATTTCAAATAGTTAAGGGAAAGGTGTCAAGCAAACTATTTTCCATGAAACATATTTCAGAAATATTACTGTTGGAAACTATTCTGAAGTATTATTGTATTGGGTTTACATGGCAAGGTGTTGGTAGCAGAGGGGCTACAGGAGTGGCTTCTGTCAGAAGACGCTAGAAGCTTCCGCCATGTTGGACAGAACCAGTGCTAGCTGGCTCCAAGAAGGACCTGCCACTGGCCAAGGTCGAGCCCATCAGCAACAGTGGTAGCGCCTCTGGGGTAACATATTTAGGAAGGGGTAAAAACTGTTGCACTACAGCAGCCTGGAGAGAGGAGTGAGTGTATGTGAGAAACAGCCCTGCAGACCCCAAGCTCAGTGAAGAAGGAGGGGGAGGACATGCTCCAGGAGCCGGAGCAGAGATTCCCCTGCAGCTCGTGGGGAAAACCATGGTGAGGCAGGCTGTCCCCCGGCAGCCCAGGGAGGTCCACAGTGGAGCAAGTATCCACCTGCAGACCATGGAGGACCCTGTGTCAGAACAGGTGGATGTGCCTTGAAAGAAGCCATGATCCCATGGTGAGACCATGCTAGAGCAGCCTTCTGAAGGAACTTCAGCCCTATGAAGAGAAGCCCATGCTGGAGCAGGTTTTCTGGCAGGACTTGTGACTCTGCAGGGGACCCACACTGGAGCAGTCTGTTCCTGAAGGACTGCAGCCCGTGTGGAAGGGACCCATACTGAAGCAGCTCCTGAAGAACTGAAGCCCACAGGAAGGACTCATGTTGGAGAAATTAATGAAGGACTGTCTCCTGTGGGTGAGACCCCACACTGGAGTAGGGGAAGAGTGTGAGCAGGAAGGAGCAGCAGTGATGAAGTATGATGGACTGACTGCAACCTCCATTCCCCATCTCCTTGCACCACATGAGGGGAAGAGGTCAAGAATTCAGGAGTGAAGTTGAGCCCAGGAAGAAGGGAGGGGTGGGGAGGAGGCACTTTTAGATTTATTCTTATTTTTCATTATCCTAGTGTCTTATTGACTGACAATAAAATTAATCTTTCCCAACTCAACTCTGTTTCAACCATGACAGTAATTGGTAAATAATCTCCCTGTCCTTATCACAACCCATGAGCTTTTTATCATATTTTCTGCCCCTGTCCTGTTGAGGTCAGGGAGTGAGAGCAGCTTGGTGGACACCTGGTGGCCAGCCAAGATCAACCCACCACAATTATTAACAAAGCACTATTTTGTAAGACTAGGTAACATTTTCACTTCAGAAGATAAAGTTCATTCTGTGTGAGGTTTTTACTTTGAGATACTTAGCCTGTTTTTTAAAGTAAACAAAGTACATATAATTTCGCTGGCTCTCCATCTGTCTCTGCCATCCCATTCTAGATATCTTTAAAAGTAGCTGTCTATATTCAACTGATCTTGGCAGACAGGTGGAACTCTCAAAGACAAGAAGAACTCCTCTACCTGCAAGACAAGGTATTGTGGTTTAGGATCAAGTGGAGTTGTTCATTTCCATTGCAAATGCTTCCAAGAGCTCCTTTCTGAACAGTGTTTAGCATATGGAATGATTTGCTCAGATTTCATCTCTGAGAGTAAAATCCTGGAAGAAACAGACAGTGATAAGACACCCATACTTCTCTATCCATACTGCAGAAAAAAATAGGTGTCAGTCCTTGGGTTTATAGTGTTAAACTGATCTAGGTAAACCAGACTCAATTCTCTGCTGAGTATTTCTCATGAGACCTTCAGGCCATACTTTCACAATCATAATTTCTCCATATCCTATTTGTAGACATGGGCTAATAACACCTCCATACCAAATAGTATGATGCCGGAGAAGAATATATTAAAGATTTCATGATGCTCAGATGCAGGTTAAATCACTGTCAGAGTTCTTCCATTTCAGGTGGTCACATATTAGACTATTTTATGTATGTAGGTACATGTATGTGTTTGTTTATTTACACCTATATACAAAATAAATTAAATGTATCCAAGGTCAATACTAAGTATTAATGCTAACTGACACAGAAGGACCCACATCTCTGCCAGGAAATTGTCTTAGGTTTCAATTTCAGGCAGCTGAAGGAAAACAGACTATTGGGACTGTTCTCATAGCTAAACTGAACCCAGGAGTTCTTTAGTAGAACAGGCCAAATGCTACAAAAAGGTAATATGCTACAAATGTGCTAGAGATTTGTTAGTATAGATGATCTCATTCTCATACTGATGTATCAGTATGATACAACCCAAAGTCTTGAGTAGTAACTTGAAGTCCACATGCTGAATTAGACTTTACTGCATTTTAAAATAAATAAATAAATAAACCCCCCAATTAATCTGTGCATTCAAGAGACTTTAAGGATTCATCTGTATTCTATTATCTCTCCATCTGGTAAATGACCAGATTTTCCATGTTGCAGAAGAGAGGAGCATAAATTCATCCTTACAGGTCAGGTATGCCCCACAGATTGCATGTTAGGAATTCCTCTTTCAGACTGGTAAAATTCTCCATGTCAAAGAGGATCATGAAACATTGTTGAAGAACCTGGGACCTGAATTCAGAATTTTAATCTTTTATCAATTATCAGCCCAAGATCTGAGAAATGTCAATATTAATGATTTCTTCACATCCAATGTCCAAGGCACAGGAATATCTTGAAGCACTTATTGGCAACTTTCAGAAACTGATACTGTTTTGAACAGACTTCATATCACATGGAATGTGGTAGTTCCAACATTATTCTAGAATGTTGTGTTCTGTGCTTCACACAGAATAATTTTTAAAGATTATTTTCATTTCAATTTCCAGTTAACGAAATATAATAAAACTTGTGCAAATGTAAAAGTACTCAAATATCTCAAGAGACAAAACTTATACATTGTTATTCAAAGCTTGAAAGACAGAGATTTGAAATACAGTAAGTGCCTCAGTACTATCTAAACACAAGCTATTAAGTGTAAATAAGTTTTTAAAAGTCCAGAGATATATCAGAAAATTATACTGTCCTTACAAGTTCTCTAATGACAACAGAAATATTTGCAATGTTACAGGCTTCGCTTACAACTAAAGTGCTCTCACAGCATGTGTGCTCATGGTTTGATGGAAAAGAACAAGTGAGATGCCCTGATCAAAGGATTCTTTGTCTGAAGAAAGGAACATTTACAGAAAGCATAAAGCCATAATATAAAAAGAGATGAGATCTTATTTGTGTCTTGAATTCTTAGCTGCCACTTAGAGCATAAACAAATTAAAATAGTCCAAAAGAAGCCTATTTATATATTATTCAGACATTGCTTTCATTTCACATTCTTTCAGCTACAAAAATCAATTTATTGTCTTGTACTTCAGGCCCAACTCTCCAGAGATTTATACATGTTATGTAATATATATTCCCTGTTTTCAATGAGTGTGTTTAGAATGCATAATGTTAATGAATGACTATTGAAAATTTTAATAAAATAGATATACATGAGGAAATGAAGGCTTAATTAAAAACTGAAATGTGAATTTACATTCCCATTATATACATAGTATTTTTATTATACATATGTATTTTTCCTTCTTTTCTTTCAGTTAAAAATAGGTTTTAAATTAAAAAAAAAAAACACTTTTAATTTTCATTCTTTGGAATAAAAAAAAAAAATCATAAGTTCACAAAAAGTTGAAATAGAATTTTCCAGTCACCACTCATGGCTTGAACTTTATTTCTCAGTACCATGCTATGATGTTTCTAAAGTTGTTTCTGATACAAGTTTGTAGAGGATTTAAAATACCTGATTCTTCCATACTTGATCTTTATAGTACTAATGTAAATAAAGATTAAAAAACCAAGAATTCTGAACTTTGCATAACAAACATTATGATAAAAGTATAATTTCAAAGATTAAAGATTTATTCTTCTTTCATATACAAATTTTTCTAAATATGGAATGGTAAATCATTTAGTCTGATCAGCATATTACCAGCTAATAATTATTTCTACCTGTGTTTCAGACACTTGTTTCTTGATGTTATTTTTAAAAATAGTTTTTCTAGACCTTTTCCATTAAAAAAAAAAAAGTAAAATAAGATTTTCCTATTTCTTCCTTTTCATCACAGAACAACCAGAGCTTCAAGCATTGCAGCCCCTTCTAATCTTCATGGGTAGCTGCTTAAGCAGATGCCCATAAAATATTTGTCTGCAAGGAGATTCCCTCCCCCATTTCCCATACCTTCATGACCTACCATTCTCTAAAGCTTTTTAGCTGGCTACAGCCCACTGAACTTCAAATGATCAGGAAATGGCTTAACCCTTCAGATGTTTTTAACATAAAATACTTTCTTTTCTTTATTAGAAAAAAGACATTTTGAAACTTACCACAAAAACTTAGAGAGGACCATTATCTCCCAGGTCTCTGTGTTCCTCTGAAAAGTAGGACATCAGCTTCCAAATCCCCTCTTCAATATTTTTATACAAAATGGAAGCAAAGCATTCCAGCAGCAAACTTGAGAGAAAAACTTGTTTCAGGACAACCTGTTTGACAACGCAGAAGTGTGGTTTACCTTTCCTTCTAGTCCCTGCCCCCTGCCCTATATTAATGGCAGATTGACGATTTCTTTTTCTCATTCAGAAGTAGTTCTCAGCAGGCTAATTTATTGAATATAGCTGTTATCTCCTCTGTGATTTTTTTTTTTTTTTTTTTTTTTTTTTTACATTTCTGGTGCAAATGCAGTACTCTGATACATGCTGGTCACTGGGGGCACTCATTCACTCTCTTTTTATAGAATCTAACTATATATAAAATCACAACTGGTTTTATGCAAAGTAGGATTCTGGCAGTAAGTGTCAAAGAAAATACTTTTGAAGAGTCACATCTTATATGAATGGTTATTTTTCTAACAAATAATTGCTGCTAGGATTTACAAAGTTTTAGTCTTTGCCAACAGATCTATACACCTAAATTATTAGATTTTTTTTTCATGTGGGTAAGAGAACTCAGAAAGCACCAACTATTTGAGCTATACTTTTTGTCTTCAATGTTGCTTCTAAATTGAAAAGCAAACCCGAATACATTTTGATTTTGATGAACAAAATATTTATCTGTGCTGACAGCCATTGCTATATTCCATGCATAAGCCAATGGAATTTACCTTACATAGGCTGAGATGTTAAATATAAATATGAAAACAATCAGAGCGTTCATAGCAGAAAGCTTGACTGATTGTTAAATACAGAGATTATCAGGCATCACCGTGAAGGAACAGTTCCTATTCTGAAGGTTGTTTTTTCTCAGGATGTTTTTTCTTATATTAATGTTTCATTCACTGTCATTTTGGGACATCTTGGAGGTGATTCCATCAACATGATTTTCATGCATTTTTGATCAAAAAAAAGTATATCAAACCATGAAATTGCTGCTGACAAAAAAACCTTCCATCATCTTGCTCAATATCTGATAAATAAAAGACTGAAAAAAGAACCGTGTTTGGATGATACAGGTTTCTTTTCCCCCTTCTCCTTGTACAGTAAAAAAACTACATAATTAAAATTTTGAAATAATCTGTTCTTTCTCTGCATTAGCTCTAGTAATACAATACAAATGAACAAGCAAGGTACCAGCGAGCACAAACAAGTTCAAATCAAAGGTCTAAGATGCTTGGCAAGGTATCTTTCCAGGAAAAAAAAAAGCTGCTCTGGTTTGTTAAGAATGTAATGAACTATTCACAAGATCTGTGTCACTCAGGACACTAACATTAACAGTTGCTGAGTAAATGATTTTGAGCAATTTCAACTTCCTTTTACTTATTTTGTTTACTAAATTGGGAGTGTGAAATCATCATTGTGTTTATCTTTGGCAAACAAAGATAAAATCTGCACTACCTCAAGTGGGCTCCCTATTGCTTTAAATTGTTTGCCGAGACAAGAATGGAACTTGTGTTGCAGAAACACTAAGAAAAAGAAATGTATAGTTCTTTTCTGAACATTGTTTACTAATCCACAGATTATCCAGTTATATTGAAAGAAATTATTAAAATTGTGAGTGTACTTTAACAGTACTACTTATACTTAGCTGCATTTTACCTCTATAGGTTATGATAAGTTTACAGAGAAACTAGATTTCCCTGTTTTTATTCTCAGTTTGGTATGACAATTCCTAATGCAAAAATCTGCTGAAGTTCCATATACTGACTGACCCATGAGGGTGTAAAACTGAAAGAAAGGGCTATTTACAAGTCACATCATCATAACAGGGAATTCCAGACAACAAACTGTCAGCCTACCTACTAAGAATCAAGACTTTGCACATCCAAAGTATAGCTATCCCATGATGTGGTCAGAGGAGGCAGAAGAAATGTCAGAAGAGACAGAGGTGACTAGAGTAAGCAGCTATTCCAGGAGACTCCAGAACTGACAGTGATGTCCTTAAGCCACCTTAAAAAGGCCACAAAGGTCTTGTGAAACAGGATGCCCTTTGTATAAACAATACATGCCTTGCTAACAACTGTGCCCCTGAAGAACTAAAAGACTGATAAGAAGGCAACATCCTACCCCAGGAGGCACTGAAAAGTTGAATAATTGCTAATAGGCATGAAGTCAGCAAAAATCTTCAATAACTGGAGGAAAGGTAAAGGTGGCAGGGGGAAATCATGACCACTGACTCAATTCAAGACCAGAAAGACTTATCCCCCCACTATCCTTGAGCATGCACTGTAGAATAACAGAACACGGTACATTTCATTCAAAGCAGGGAAAACTTTAGCCAAGTAGAAACTGTGGTAGATAAGCAACTACCAATAATAGTTTTGGGGAAGAACTTTGGAAACTAAATACATAAAACTAAACTGTATAAATTGCTTGCCCGTTCAGGTATAAGGTGTGCTAGCTTTGTGGATTACCACCTAGCCCCCATCTTTGCCGGAACATGAATTGGAATAAATTACCTCTTCTCAGTGTGTATATTGGTGTCTTGAACACCAGGTAAGCAACCCCACTTTTGGGACAACAATGGGAATGGCATTTGCAAGCAAAATTTACCTAGGGTGCTTTCCTTCACCAAACTTTAGCCCAACTCAAGTCTATCTTAGGAACTTCTACACATCTGAGATATAAGCATAGCTAGATAATCCTTGGAACTGACTCAAAAAATAGCCTAGTGTCTCTTTTTTATTCCGATCCTTATCTGTATGTATCAACTCTCATTGGACTGAATCTGAATTCCAGCCCTGCTCAGAACCAGAGCGTTAACATCACCTTCTTCAAAGGCACTGCTGCTTAAACCAAATCTGAACATGGCCTCACATTGTGTGCTGACGCCAGACCCATAATTAGGGAGATAGCATCTTTTGGACCCTAAAATTGGTTTGTATCACGGTATTTCTCATAGTCCAGCTTTACAATCATCTATAGTTCCAGAACTACCTGGCTAGTACAATCTTTAGTGTTAATCAAAAACTAATAAATCATATGTGCAGTCCATATTTTATGAAGGTAGAGATGTGATTATTAGCATATTCCTGCAAGTTACACACTAAGGTTCTAATTCCCCCATCCAGAAGGGGAACTGTGAAAGCCTACATCCCCAAGGCATAACTAAAGCAGGACTTTATCTGGCTTTCATATTAGCATAAAACATTCTCATTTCTAACTTATTGGATAGAAACCCAAAAACTTTTCAAATTAAATACTCTCGTTGTACAAGGTCATCCATAGAACATGGAGAATAAAAGCATATTTTATCTGACAATTATTTTCCAAGAAAATTAATTTTATTTTTGTTCAAGCACAATCTGGTTGAGAATACGAACTAATTAAGAAGATCTAGAAGCAACGTCCTGCATGTGAAACCATCTTAGCAAAGAAAGATGACCCAATCTAGAACACATCTGAAATGCACGTACAGTCTACAGAAAAGTTTTCTTCAAGTATTAGGAAAGTATTTACTGAATAAAACTAATAGGGAATCATCTGTGGCACAAAAGGCAGACAAAGAAATAAACATTCATCTCAGTACCCAACCCTAGCCTGACCTAGAGTCATGCAGTCTAGCTAACCAGCTGAAATGTTTCCAAGAGTTCATGTTTGATTTGCAGTAAAGATTGAAGATGCAGCAGATGCTCACATGGGTTTTTCAAAGATCTCCTAAAGCTGCAAAAATAAAGCAATGCAGGAAGCTGGAACTGCTAAAGATGACCAAACACCAAGAAAGACCAATGGGTAATATACATTAATAAACTGTGATTCTTATCCTGGAATCACACCAGAAGCTTCATCACCTAATTCAATAGGAAATAGCCATGCTGATAAGAAAGCACCTGTGCAAAAAACACAGTTCACCTTTTGAAAGAATGTATCAACAAAATGCCAAGGAAAACTAAATGTTGTTTTTCTTACTGCAGTTTGGAAGACCTCTCTCTGTTCTATATATTCAGTCACAGTATTGTTTCAGATTGCAGAAAGTAGCTTCTCTATGAAAGCCTCAAATCCTCCCAGAGGTTTGGGCTTTTAAGTTCTCCAAAAGCAGGACACAAGTTTTGAAAATTTGCCCTATATTACAAAGCTACATGAAATAAGAAAAACAAAAATGTGAAATATAGGAAAATATTCACATATACAGAAAGGATATAGAAAAACTTGCTTTAGGAAAGCCACAGAAATTGCTCAGAGAAGCAGTTATTTTTGCTAAACTACTTAAAAATCTGATGGTCTAAACCTGCAAGAGCAGATGGTAGTGAGAGAATGAAATTCTCAGTAGAGGTTTGGGGAAAAAAGAGGAGGGAAATAATTTTGGTGTTTCCTATATCCACTCCTTATTCCTCAGTCCCAACAAGTCTAACCCTCAGAACAAGCCAGAGTTTGTCCCCAAGCATAGAAAAGATAACCTTGTGTCACAACCCGGGCTGGACAGCCCAGGGAGTCGTGTTGAATTCAGAAGTCCCTCGGGCTAAATTAAGGTGAAAAATGATCAGTTAAACATTTTGTTCATGGCAGAAACAAACTGAACTCAGAAGATGTAACAGCAGGTGGCAAGGTTTCTCACAACAGGAACTGGCATGAGACTACCTCAGTAAACCGCGTAACCCGCGGTAACCCTATACATCAATTCAGGGAAGGAGGAGATCCCTCCCGCCGTGTCAGGAGGTTCAGAGCGGAGCCCCCCGCCTTCCAGACTCCTTCTCAGAGAGGAGCCCGGGGCGGCTGGACCCGCTCCCCGTCCCAGGCTCAGTCGGCGGGTTTATGTCTTAAAGGGAGAAAAAGGGAAAGAGAAAGATCTCACCGGTGCTGGGTCCAGCGCTGAGGGGCCCAGTCAGCCGAGGGGCCCACTTCTGGTGGGCACGAGTACCTGGGGCTTCATTTCGTGCCCTTTTATCATCCTCGCCCCTCCTTCGGGCGGGCACCCGAACTCACTAGGCTGATTTCCTTTGGGAAATGGCTGAGCGGGCTCGGGGGTCATTTGGGGAGTCACGGCCCCTTCCCTGCAGACCGAGCTCTGCCCACACAGCATGAGCTCGGAGCAGCGTTATCAGGGCCGGGAGCTGTGCGCCCTCCGGCACTGCCTCCCCCTCCTGCTGCTGGTTGATGGGTGCCGATGGGTGCTGATTCACCTGCGGCAGCGTTCCTGAGTTTGTCCTTAGGCAGAACTTGCCCTGCCACAATGTTTGAGACACTAACTCTTTCAGTCTCTCACAGCTTGCTAGGTACTGAAAACCTAAATGCCATACACTAGTACAAGACGAATTTAGATCACCAACTTTATTAATAGGTTGGGGAGCCAAAACCACATGGTACAATCTAATCAGAAAAATGACACAGTATGGAAGCCAAGGCTAACAAAAGGTTGAGGAAGTAATTTTTTTTAATCAGAAAAGAAATTAATTTAAAGAAAAGAATATATACAGGGATGCGGAAATCCTACAGCACATAATTGAGAGGTATTAAAGGAAGAAGGTGCAAGAAGCCACATGAAAGTAGAAATAGTGAAAGTTAAATGGTGACAAGATGACTTTTTAACAGAAAATTTTGACAAACTGCTAAGTGAGCATAAACCACACACAGAGTATCAGCCACAGACCTGATGTGGTTACTGCCATCCCATCTAGAAGAGACACACAAAGTTGGGTATTGAGGAAACGGGACAGGAAGAGACCAAAGCAGCAGTCCCACTGAAGGAGGCTGCTTATGGAGGTGCTCACGTGGCCTGGGCTTCGCGAATAGCCTGGATAACAGTACTGGTAAAGATAGAAATATGAGCAGAAATAACGTGGGGTGGATAGAACAGTCTGGGAGAGTATTTGCCAAAAATTTGTCATTTTTAAGAGTAAAATGACCAACAGCCAGATTGAAGAGTAATCAGAGAATTACAGGTCATTACAGAGACTTTTGAGGCAAAGAAGAGGTCACGGTGAAAAGAAGTGTAAAAGAAACATGAAAGGAGAGGAACAGGACAAAGCAACAGAAGCAAAAGACCTTGGGAAGGGAAGGAAGAGCTGCAGCACACCAGGCTGGGCACTGCCAGCAGCTGCCCCATCAGCGTTACCACCTCTGCCAGGAACAGGCAGAGCCCTCTCTCGTGGGATGGGTGCTGGGGGCACACTGCACCCCACTCATAGGGCTGTGGCATGGGGAGACCTGCATGAAGGGGTATGGATGTGATCTTATGGGGGGCTTTCTCACCAGCACACATGTTGGGGGGTCACAGGGAGCGGGATGGGTACAGGTAGAGAGCCACAGCAGCACATACCCTGCAGGAGAGTCTGCAAGCAGGGGGACGCAGCACTCCCCAGTGAGAAGGTGCACATCTGTAGCCCACATGGCCTGTTTCTGTGGAGGTGGAGTGCACATAACTGTGTACAGCGTTAGACCTTCAGGGGATTAGTTATAAAAGAGAGCTTAGAAATTTGTAGCCATTTATTAACATCTCATAATGTCTGGTCTTGTGGTTTATATGCTGTGCTACTGGTATCGATCCTGGATGTATAGTTCACTGTTTGCAAGTTAATTGCATATCGTTAGCAAACCAATAAACCATTTCAGATCCGATTTGGTTTAAACTATATGAACTGAGCAGTTTTTCTGTGTAACAGCAGCTGTCTTCATTACCATAAGGCATTCTGAGATTATCTCAGAAAAGATTGTCTCACTAAAATGCTGGAGTGTTTCTGCTGGAGGGGAGGAAATCCTCAAGGACAGAAGTGAGGTTTGTAAAGAAATGGCCTGTGGATGTCTTGGATAGATCCATAGACACAGCAAATGAGCGCTTTACTGCTGAAGAGGGTGCTTATGAAAAGCTTTGCTAATAAAATATCTGCCACAAATAATCTGTGGCATCCTTCTTTTTGTTTCTTCAAAACTGCTACTACTTAAGTTACTTTAGTGACAACTGTAAATGTGACAATTCTTTAAATGAATTCCTTCTTGATTGGAAGAATATCTACAATTTACAGTGTGATCTCTGCAGTTATTCACTCCAAACTGCACCATCTAACGACCTGTCTGGCTCAGGATGAAATGTTTTTAGCCTATGGGTTGAGTTTTTGGGGGTCTGGGGTTTTTGTTTGTTTGTTTTTTAAATAGTAATAGGAGGACAAAACCCCTTATATTCATTACAACAAGGACCTTGGAGCTGGATCCTTTTCCCCCAGGAGGTAGTTTGCAGTATATAGCAACAAGAGCTAAGGATACCTTCTATAATATGCATGTATTATATATGGATTTGTAGTTCATATTTTCTAAATTCAGCTAGGCTTTATAATTGCTTTAGAGAAGTAATTTTCTTCTGGTTGCACCCAAAACATCTCCTGATAACCTCCTTTGAGTGCTGAGGGCAGGGCAGGACACAGCTATGTTAAGTTAGTTATATTCAGAGCTACTGTTCCATATAAGTAGAAATGTTCCACACATGAAAAAACACAGCATCTGTAAAATAAAGGATTAGTCTACTGTTAACTCTGAACCAGGCAGTTTGTTTTTCTTCATAATTCACAGTGTCAGGTATTTTACTTCTTTTTGTACATTTTGCAAGAATCTAAACCAAACACTTTTCTCTTTCTAATAGCCACAGAGAAAAAAACGAGTTTACTTACTAACCTTATAATAAGCAATGTCTCTCGCAGCATGCTGTATCTTTAATCTTCTCATAAGACAAGCACAATTTTAAGTAATTTAAACTGAAAATAGGCAACCTGGAAATCACTACAGGTGCAAAATGAGTCCTTGCAGCAAGAATTAGAGAAGTAAAATGGCAGTTAATAGATAAGTCAGTTTCTAATTCTCCCAAGATAGTTAAGACCTAAGGTAATAAAGACAACATGTTTTTATCACACAATCTGACACATGACAGTATCTTTGGCCAACCTGTGGAAATAACGGATTTTTCAGGATAACAGCCAAAACCAAAAATAATTAAACACCGTTCCAAATCAGGTAGATGTTTTGACACCATCCCCCCAAATATTTAAAAACCAGAAATCTGAAATTGAAGTCAAAAGTTAAATAAAAAAAGACAGATATTAAAGTGAAACCCTAATGATTGTTTTAATTTGCCCTCTCGTTTGTCCCTTCTCAGTCTTTCAACATGTTCAAATTTGACACTTACAAACCTTTGTTCATTCTCAACTGCATTGTTTTCTGTGCACCAAAAATACTCCATTCAGCTCTGATTCTTTATGTTTGCGTATTATATTACAGAAAAAAGTCAGTAGGAGAATTCCCAAGAGTAGAGTCAATCGATTAGAATTGAGATTTTACCAATCAGACAATTCAGAAGGCTGAGTCGGGAAGCTAGGAACAATTTTTAGCTAACAAAGTACTATAAGTTGATGCTGAAACAAAGCAGGAGAAAAAAAACCAACATACAAACTTTTAGTCATCTTTTATCTAACTTGACTCAAAAGGTAGTCTGTTAGGAAAAAGCCTCATTTAGCTAGAGAGCATAATAGCAGTTGTACGTGCTAGGCTGGCATCCTGCCTCCAGCAATAGCTACAAACAGATATATAAAGAAAATATAAGGTATACAAGATAGATGACATTCTTCTTGAGAACTTGCCTGCCTTCCAAGATTTGTAGCTCTGAAAATTCTTAAGCCTGTCATAACTTCTATGCAACCTTCAATGGACTCTATTTCATGAATTCATTTAATCTTCCTTTGACAGCAGATGACATTTTAACAGGCATGGTCTCTGTGGGCAAAGGATTCAAGAAAATGGCGTAACAGTCTCTTGCATAACAGATTGTGGTTACTGACACTGCCAATGAAGTCACTAGCATTAAATTCAAATCAGATGACTCTATGATTTTTCAAGGACAAAAGTATTCAGAGGATAATTCACATTCACTTAGACCCACTGATTTAAGCTACATAAGCTATTACAGACAATCCCATTGACTATATTAATGCTACTTTGCTTTGCACTGAGTTGGTCTCTTGTTCAATTTAAACCTACACAGTATTTGGGTGGGCAGATTTTATCCTTAAAATAACCCTACAGATTAGGAAAATGCAAATGGTGAAATAAAGCACAGAAAATTCTGGGGTTTGTCCAAATCCTCATAGAAAGCGCCGATTACAATAAATGATGGGTTTACTGAGGCTTACCTAATGTTCTTGTTATTAGAGCACTTTCCATGTAAAAGGGCAACAAATGCTTCAATGTTTTTTTATTACCTCCAGCCTTTTGTTAGGCTCTTGCTATGATGTAGAAACAATTTCTCTCTTTTTCCTTCAACTCGTAAGAGCTGTTAGATTTTTGTTGCCTTCACAGGTTTTCTGGCTGAGATTAGGGTAGGTGATGCCTTGAGAATGTCGTCTCTCTGATTGTACAGATGCGTTCATTCTCAAGTCCTCATTATTTCAGTCTTCATAAAAGAATTTTTCTTCCAGACATCTTGTTCCTTTCCTTTTCCTATTTTCTATTATTTTGCCCTTCTGAAGCATTCTCAAGAAAAGAATATTAGTTCAACCTTTTACCAAAGTCCTCCCAATCCTTCTTTGTATTTTCCAAGTCCATCTTCTTACTCCCCTTGCAGACAGACCTAGCATAAGCCATTTGTCTCCTTTGACATTTATATTCTTTTTTAAATAAAAAAAGTTGCTTCAGTATGGAAGAGAAAAAGTTACTTGCATGAATGAATAGGGTCCAAGTAACAATTTCACAACTAAGAAAGAAGTCACTTAACTAGGATTTCAATGCTTGTGGCTTTTCTTTAACACAGCTGTTTTATGTAAATCTTGCAGTATCTTGATTATCAGAGCTAAGTAAAAGGTACTGGTAGACCTGATCTCACTATATCCTTTAAATAAATGGTTTGATGTCTGAGCTCCACCGTAGCAGATATTTCTCAAGAAAGTAGTCCACATCCTACTTTTGGCTTGCTCTTTATGCTTCACTGCACTGAGACAGCTCTTTTGATGCGTAGGCTTCCTTTACTCTGCTATTCCTTTACACAGCACATGCAAATAAATGATTCACCACGACCTCCTGACAAGCTCTACTGGACATAGGGAACTACAGGGCATGACAGACTGCAGACAGAGGTCTGTTAATACTTTAGCATACACATCCTTCACTGTAGTTTAGCATCATGGATCAACCTCCTAGGTGGAGCTGCCCGCCTGGTACAATGACTTGTAGCACTGTTTTGAAAGAGATATTTAAAATGTTCATGATAGACTCTACCATCATAAAAGATGGCTCAGAGGATGTAACATCACTGAGAAAAAAAAAGTTTCATGGAAGTGACAGACTCCCTGATCTTAAAGAGTAAGACAGGTAAAAAGTGAGTCATTGCTTTCTCCTGTTGCAGAAGATCTCAAGAAAAGATCTCAAAACCTGCAGTAAAGATCACAGATGTTCTATTTTATTTTCTAAGCAGGTTCAAAAAGAGCACGATGCTTTAGCAAATAATTTTAAAATTATGAGGCATGACAGTAAGCTTACTGCTGTCTTTCAAGGTGAATAATACAATCAGTTGTGTATAGAAATGAAAATTTCTGTCTTGGAGTATTTCTGGGTTTATGTACAATATACAGAGGTTTTCAAGACTCATTATGGAGGCCAAAATTTTGATAAGGTTTCAGTATTCTGAAGGTATTAGGCCTACTGAATTTGACCATAGCATAACTACTCATGTGAGACAATGTTATATATAATATCAACCTTGATAAAAGTAAGTCTCTTAGTATATGCAGTTGCAAAGATAATTTCTTGCCCTTCCACTCTCTCTGGGATCCAATCAGGTTCTGAAGTGAGGTTATGATTTTGTTCTTTCCTTTTTTTTTTAAACACAGTAAGTGGGACAACTGAAGACACTCTGTTCACCCACAGTCTTTCAAAGATGCGTGGGAGTTAACTTCTGAGTTTTCCTCATAAAAGGAATACCTCACTGTAGATTTATATGAGTTTGGCTTGATTCACTTTCAGAATAATTACATAAAGTTGACAGAGAGCTTTAAAATAGATTTTATCATAATGTGTAGGGTTCGGCGTTCGGAAGATCTCGCGATGTCACGGAAAGACGGAGGGTTAGTCGCAGCCCTATGATGTATCTGTAATCCCGCCTACCCTTGTTAGTATGAAAGGAATTAACTGCACAATAAAAGGCGGAAGTTGGCGCTCACACTGTGTGTGTTATCTGTCTCTTTCCCTGGTCTGGGCCGACCAGTGATCTAGTTGCAGCACCTTGATATGTAGCAAATGCTACATAATGGTGACCCCGACGTGATCGGTTGCACAGGCGACGATGGAACTTGCGCAAGTGATTGAGGTATTGAAGGTGTTGGTTGATGAGGTGGGTGCCCGCGGAACGATAGGGATAGGGCCCCACGGGCAAATGCATCCTATGGATGTGGCGCCGGGGAGGCGTTTGGATCTCCTAGAAAAGTTTTAAGCCCCCCAAAATGGGGAGAGATTCGGGAGTCTTTGCTCCAATCTGCACTCGTGGGCGAGCGCGGAGCTGCTGAACAATTGCAAAGTTGGGGGAAAGTGGAGAAGGTGGTTACAGCAGGATGGAAGGTTGGGGAGTGCTGGTTGGCGGCGCGAGCTGCTTTGTTTGTGGATGAAGCACCGCCTCAGGAACAGCGGGAGATAGTGCCCTCGGGGACAGTAAGTCAGACTCAGACGGAGTGGGCGGCCATGGAGCGGGGTTCAGAGAGCAGTCCATCTCTGATTGAGGGCATGGACATGGAGGGTACGGCAGAGATGGAGGTTTTTCCTGTAGGGATGGCACCAGGGGGGCCGGATGTGCCCCCTCCGAAGTATCCATGGGAGGAGTTGCGGCGGGTGGTTCGGAAGGACTTAGAGGAATGCCTCTTGGACTGGGTTCCAGGCGGGGATGTCGGGGGAGATTTATACCATCAGCTGAGAGAGTGGGAGGAACGGCCACCTGCGGAGGGGATAACTGGGAGGCAGTGGGGGTTGGAGACTGTGACAGAGGAGGAAACACCCCCCCGCAGGGGAAATCAGGCACCCTTGCCGGGAGAGCGGACGGAGCCTCCTGAGCCTTTGCCTGAGCCTATGCCTGCTGAGCCGTCATCTGCACCCCCTCCGGCGCTTCCTCCGGCCCTCCCTCGGCCCCTCCCTTTCCGCCCCCCCCTCCACCCACTTGCAGCGGTGCGTCTCAGCCGGCCATGGAATGGCCGCCGCCAGCCACGGCCGGCCCCCGGGCAGAACCATCCGCGCCCCCGCCACCGTCCTTTCATCCATCCCGCCTCTCAGAACCAGAGACGGTGAAACCAACTGCGCCCACGATAGACACAGAGCCGCCTGCAGTAGCCGCTGCGGACGAGAGGGAGAGGCATTGGAGGGGAGTAACAAAAAATGCCCTTGTGGATGGGACTATGCTCCAAGCATTCCCAGTTGTTGTACAAAATAATGGACAAAAAAGATGGGAGGCGTTTCACTGGAAAGTCCTTGAGAAATTAAAGACTGCTGTGAGTCAATACAGAATCCGCTTATTGATAAAGCCAGTAAGAAACCCTTGGTCAAGTGTTTTAATTGTGGTAAACTTGGACACATCAAGAGCCAATGTAGAGTTTCTGCTAGCAAAAAGACGGTGCAACAGTTGTAAGAAAGATAACCATACCACCAAGAATGCAGGAAGAAGGGAAACTTTACACCGAGCACCAAGGCCCCTCGCGCGACAACACAAATGCAAGGGGTTTGGGCTGCCGGCCCTCAGGCAGCCTCGCAACTACCAGATCCGCCACTGCACGAAGCTCCAGAGTGGACGTGGAAACCGCAGTACGCATTCAACATAAAGGGACCATTGGGGTTTGGGCTTAGTGCATTTTTAATGGGGAGATCTTCAACAGCTCTAAAAGGAATTCTGGTAGTCCCAGGGCTTATTGATGCAGATTATTGTGGGACTGTGAAAATTATGATTCATGTTTTAATCCCTCCTGTTTCTATTCCTAAAGGTACCAGAATAGCACAATTAGTTCCATTCAGGTCGTGTGTTCCGAACCCAGGTGAAGTATAACGTGGAGATGGTGGATTCGGCTCCACAGGGAAACCGCAGGTCTCAGAGCTGTGAATGCAGTGATGCACAGTATGGGAGCCCTGCAGCCAGGTTTGCCATCTCCAGTTATGCTTCCAGAAGAATGGGATTTGTTAATTATAGATCTAAAGGATTGTTTTTTCACCATTCCCTTGCACCCAGATGACGCTGAACGGTTCGCCTTTTCGATACCATCGATTAACAAGGCAGAGCCCTATAAGAGATACCATTGGGTCGTGTTACCGCAATGAATGCACAATTCCCCTACGATGTGTCAGGTATATGTGGCCTGGGCATTAGAGCCTGTAAGAAAGTTTCCTCAGTTACATTTTGATAGCGGGAAGGAACTTGCCACAGGATGAAATTTTAACTCAATTGCAGGACATCTTAAGCCATCGCGGAGTAATAATTGCTCCTGAAAAGGTGCAAAAGGCAGCACCTTGGAAGTATTTGGGGTGGCACATAGATGCTAGCAATGTTAGAAATTTCGACGGTACATGATGTCCAGAAGCTTGTGGGAGATATCCAGTGGGTGCGGAATCTTTGCGGTATCACTAATGACGATATGGCCCCTCTGGTAGAACTCTTGGGTAGGAGCGCACGTGCAGATTGATACCTATCCTCGTGCCATGTGGGCCATGGTGCAAACTGGAGAAAAGGCCTTACATATTGAATGACATCTTCACACTTCTTTTGCAGTGCTGGGTGTGCCTAAAGAAATTAAGACGGACAACGGCCCGGCTTATGGTTCTACACGATTTGCTCGATTTTGTAATTTGTGGGGAATTCACCATGGTACGGGTATTCCACATCTTCCCACAGGGCAGGCTATTGTCGAACGGGCCAACAAACCTTAAAGAGCATGCTGCAAAAACAAAAAGGGGGAACCCAGGGCTTACTCCCAGAGGAATGATTGGCCAAAGCCTTATTTGTGCTAAATTATCTTAGATTCACAGGTGATCACAAAGACCCACCAATGTTAGCGCATCATGCTCTTTTACAGGTGAAAAGGACACAACAAAGTACAGGAATCATGGTAATGTATAAGGACCCAGAATCCGGGAAATGGTGCGGACCAGCAGAAGTAAAACTTACTGGGAGAGGGTATATGTGTCTGCTTACAGATCGAGGCCTTCACTGGATCCCGGCTAAGTGGGTCAAGCCATGGCTTCGCACTGATGCTGGACCCGGAATTGTCCCAGCGGCAACTGGCACGGCACCAGCGGGTGCTGGAGCCACTGATCCGACAGATTCTGACTAATAGAGTATTACACTTTAGAGGACTAGTGGACATTGAGTCCTTCAGAGAGGTTTTTAGAACAACGTGCCTTATTGTATATAGAACTTGCTTTGGGTAAAAAGTGTGTTAAGCATAATTTGATTAAACATAGTGTGATTATGGGAAGACAGTGTGGGGTAAATGTAAAAGTTAGTTAAAGCCAAAATTAGGGGTAAGGTCATGGTCTTAGTTAAGAATCTAGAAACAGGGCAATGGGAAGGCCCATTTTCATTAATAAACTGGGGGCAAGATTATGCTTGTGTTTCCACATGTGCAGGCCCACAATGGACTTCCATTCGATTTGTACAACCATCATCATCTGGAGCATCATAGATGGTGTGGCAATATGAATACCACCTCAGTCAAAAACTAATGTATAGGTCACCTTGGCTAACGTAACAGGTCAAGATTCTCTGTGCACCGCAACCGCATCATAAAGCCCACGAACCAATAGACAAGATGGCTATGACTCGTGCAGCGCGCCTGGCCAGCGAGCGCATGCATCATAGATTGCAACTGAGGCAGACTTTTGGCACCCGCTGGCCACGTGTGCTAAAACCCGTTCCTCTGCAAATGTATAAATACCGGGATTTTCCGAAGAGCATCGGGCTGGTGTACGGTGAGGCCATCGTTGCCTCTGTGGGGACGCCCATGGAAAGCTGGCACCTACCGATTGCTGGGCTGAGTTCGCGGAGCAAGATGACACAAGAATGTATGGATGGTTCATCTTCCTCATAGTCCTCATGGTTCGGGTCATTAGGGGTAACAGGTTGGCTCAAAGAATTATGGGCATTATTGTAGTTATTGTGATTTTAGCTATTGTAATAATTTTACCTTGTTCAGCTTGTTAAGGAAAAATGGCATCCCTTACAATAGCACCGGCCAGGCCATTGTAGAACGAGCACATTGAACCTTAGAGACCCTGCTCGATCGGCTTAGGGAGGGGGAGCAGGAGGAGCCCTCCTGGTTACAGGATAACACACCTGTTCTCCGTACACAGTGTCTTCTGTTAACTGCGTTAACTTCATTAAATCAGACAGTTCGAGGGGACCTGGAACAGATGGCGGCACAACGACATTTTACGAACACGGAAGAGAAAGGCCTCTACCCGTTGGTCCGCGTGCGTGACCCTCAGACACGCCAATGGGATGGGCCGTTTGAGCTGCGTTGCCTCGGGCGAGGGTATGCCTGTGTACAGGCACCTGAAGGGCTACTGAAATGGGTCCCTAGTCGTATGGTTCGTCCTGCCCTAACCTCATAGTGTTTGAGTGTTTTTTCTTACAGATCGCCGTCATCCTTTCCTGGCTTGTGAAACCTTGGGTATCCGCTACAAATTTCTGACAGGGGCAAGCAAAACCAACTGAGGGCCCTGATGTGTATCTGGATGACATCCTTCTCAGAGCCCATCAATAGGTGCCTTTATGGGATCCGGCTGTCAGAGCTCGCAGCCTGGAATCTGGGTGCCCCAGACAGTAAGCCTTAACATCAGCATACCAACGATAAACTTTATAAAGTAATAGAAGTAATTCTTTCCTAGCCTTAACTTTCCATTTACCACTTGTGTGAATTCTCTGTAAAGGAGCTCTTTGCTCTGCAAGGTAAATGGGACATTTAGGTGTGTTTAAGATACAGTGTTTCAACTTAGTTGTAGAAATATGCTTATGCTCATAGTACTTTACACAGTTATTTCTTTGCGTAGAATTGTTCATAACAATAGAAGCCAGCTAGTCATAGGGAGGGGAGAGATGTATGGGTTTGGCATTCGGAAGATCTCACGATGTCACGGAAAGACGGAGGGTTAGTTGCAGCCCTATGACGCATCTGTAATCCCGCCTACCCTTATTAGTATGAAAGGAATTAACTGTGCAATAAAAGGCGGAAATTGGCGCTCACACTGTGTGTGTTATCAGTCTCTTTCCCTGGTCCGGGCTGACCAGTGATCTAATCGTGGCACCTTGATATGTAGCGAACGCTACAATAATGGTTTTCTATTTTTTGAAAACATACTATTTATCACTATTCATATTGGATACTTTGAGGTCAAAATTAAGAAGCTGTAGGTAATCTAATTAAAATCATCTTGCATTGCCTTCTTTGCAAATTGGCAGCATTTTCACTACTGGAAGGCCTGTTATTCTTGTATTGATTTAATAAAGTAGCATGCTTTATTTATACAACACATTACCTGAATGTGTGCTCATCTGTAATGGTAATTTGAGGTTAATAGAACCTGTATGTTAGTGCTGGTTCAACTCAGCCAGTTGCTATTACTGTTTTGAGGCAATAATTTATTCAGACAAGTAATACTCATCTCGCCCACCTGAGGAGCAGAAGCACCTCTTCAGACACTGATCCAGGGGAGTCACAATGATTTCGAATTCAGCTGTCATAATTCAGAGGGCAGAAAGAACAAATCAGAATTTGAAAGATTAGCATTTCAATTGTTAGTGGGAGTATAATTAGGATGAAAAACCAACCCAGGGTTAAATTCACACAAATTAGGGGTTGGAGTTTAACTGGAACCAGGCAGCATCAGGGAGTGAAATGAGGTCTTAGTGCAGAGGACACAATCAGATGTGTGGCATATGCTTATCAGGACCAAAAAGGCAAAGCAAAGGGTAAAATGTCACTAGTAAAAAATGAAGGATAACAACAATTTACTCTGCAAGTGCATTCAGTGTAACAAGAGACTGAGGAAAGAATTACTCTGTTGCTCAACACAGGAAAAAAATTACAAACAAATGGTATCAGAAAATAGTCTTTACTGCCTTTTCTGTTTCAGTCCTCAGGAACAGACAGCTGAGAGCAAACAACTCCTAGAAAGCTTGTAGCTTCAAGTAGTGAAGAAACAAAAATATACTTCCTTGTGACCTTGTTTTAGGATAGAATTGCAGCCTTATGAAAAGGAGATTCAACAAATGACTTATCTTGACTTTCCTAAAGCTTTCAATGAAAATGCAAGATATCCTGATAATCAAACATTAAATAGATGAAACTACAATGGTGTGGGTGGAAAACTGGTTAGGAAAGCTGATTCCAAAGACTTATTATCAATAACCTGTTATTATAATGGAAGAATTTATTGATTGCAATTCCACATGACACTGAGGATAAAAGAGAATGTGTATCATTGAATTTGCTGATAAAAAGAAAATCTGAGACGGACTGCAGGTACACTAGAGGACAGGATCCAAGTTTTAAATAAGCCCAAATTTGTGAAATACTAATAAATAAATAAATAAATAAGGGCAATAAAAAGTGCTGTGCCTATGCAGGAACAACCAGCTACAGAAGTACAGGAAGAGAAATAATGGGTAGCAGAGTGGAAGAAGGAGTTTGGGGCTTTATAATGGATCACAAATTGAACAAGAGACAATAACTTCACATTCTTACTAAAGAAGGCATGTGCCATATTGGGTTGTATTAATACCAATGTATTCAACTCTTCCCAAAATTAGGCAGGCATCAGCTTGATTACTCTTCTCAGTCTTGGCCATGGTACTTCAGAAAATGCGTAAGTCAGTGTGAGAAAGACTGAAGAGAGCAAAGAGGCTAATCACAAGGTTTCAAATTGTGATTGACCTAAGAGAAAAAGCTGAAATAATTAGGTCTGGTTTGCCTTTCCTTTACAATGAGCGTTAGCTGGCAATTCTTTGAAGAATGTCCTTGCTGATCAAACGATGATAAAAGGACCTAAACTGCAAGGCAGATGCAGGTTAGATTTTAAATATTCTTATGGCAAGGAACCTGGAGCACTTTATTATCTGTCTTGTTGATTACTTGTTTGTCAAGTTTTTGTTATGGTTAAATTTGATTTCTTTTGTTCTGGGAAAGAAATTACCTGATCTTTTAAATCTTTTCCAGATTATATTTCTGCTTTAGTGAAGTCCTAGAAATGTAGGTTTTTACTGAGAAGCTGGGATCAGCAACAAAGAAGAGGGGCTGGGAAGATGTAAGGACTTATATAAGGAGCAGCAGGCAAAGGTATCTTATCTGGTAGGATGCCACATGGGATGACGAATTAAAATAAAAGCAGTGAAAATGTTTTAAGACTTACAGTATTAGTGAAATAGGTATAAATACTCAGCAACAATGAAACAGGATGGAAGGGTATAAGGAAAACAGGCATCTAGCAAGCAGTAATGGAAATCCAAGAACCATTCTTTTATTATTATTTTTTTAATTTTCTTGACAGTGCTTTCCTTTTTCTGATTGGTTAGTTTTATTTTTTGCTTCTTAATATTCTCTTGTTCTTTTACTAAGACCAAGTCTGTTTGGTTATCCTGCTATTAGAAATATTTGATCCACAACTTTAAAGTACAAGTGATCCAAGACAGAGCAGTGATTACAAACTGAGAGCAGCCAAGCCCCGTGTTACACTGATGAGATTCTCCCAGGATGGCAGATTTTAAATGCAAACCAATCTTTCCTTTTGTAATTTTAGTTTTAATATTCTCTTTTCCTCACAATCTCATTTCAGACAGCATATTGAAAAACAATGTAGTGGGTTTGCTACTCACAGTTCATTGAGTTTTGTACTACTGACATGTAAATTATGCCATAGAAATAACAACTGCAGTTAGGGGATATGAGACTAAAATACGACTTTACCGCTCACACAAATGACCAGTAAATGAAATGAAAGTCATTGTATACAAGGACACCTGCTTCATACTGTCATGTACAACCAGAAGGTAGGCAGAAGCACAGAGCGATAATAAACAGCATGTATTGCTTCTTGTTTGTCCAAATGTCAGATTATCTTGAAAATTTTTAGTAGATCACAGCATAAACTGGGATCAAGTGGGATGTTCAAAATTGGTGTTGCAGGCTTGCATCAGACAAAATAGCATAAAGAATCTCTAACAGTATTTCAGACTCTGCGTATTAAATCCCACAAAAAATGAACAACAACTTAATTAACTTCCCTTTCACATTTTTTCAGTGTCAGTTCAAGGACTATGGAGATGACAGTTTAAGAAGTCTTTCTCTAACTCCACTTACAATCTTGAACAAACCCCACATTTAACCAAACTCTTGCTTATTGATACAGTCTTGGCACTAAAGTGGCACTACCCATTTTCTTCAGCAGAAACAAAACTGAGAGATAATACAAGTGTATCAGAATTTAATTCCATAATATTTCAAGATAAGCTCAAAGAAGGAAGATAAAAATAAGTATTTTTTCATTCTTTTTCAGGTACAAACTTATAGATAATTTAGAAAGGCCTACATTTGGTCTAAAAATGCAATGATACTTCTGAAAGGTTTTAACAAGAACAGGGTCCATAACTTCTTCAGAACAATACTTGTTTCAGTCTTACCTACAAACAGTTGAATTTCATACATTACAGCTAGAGTACATCTTGGAAAAAAATGCCATTTTGTTAAAAAAAAGGTTAAGTGGAAGGTTTTACATAAGTCAGAAAAATTAGTGTAGAACTATATATGCAAAACCAGAAAATTGTGTTTCATTCAGACATCATTCAATAGATAGTTTCACTTCTCTCTCCCATTCTTAATGCTGAGGGCTGGACAATTACAGTTGACACAAGTGCCTGGAGGATAATTCCAAGTGTGAACCTCAAATCACAGCACAATTCTAATCCTGGAGCACATTACATTGCTGCTCTCAGGAAGGTCTACGTTTTCAGATATGCACATTTAAGTGAAAAAGTAGTCTAGTTCTCTTCAATCTTGCTCTATTGGTCTCAATAGATTTTATTCTTAATAAATATTTCTCAGTTTTTAGAGTAGCACTGCACACAAAAAAAGACAATGGGAGTGAAAGAAATTGGCTCCACTTATAGCCATTGCATTTCCTGAGAAATTATTCCACCTTGGGATATTTCATCTGCAAAACTTAGTAGTAAGTAAGTAAGTGCCTGCAGTAAAAAACAGAGAAATGGAAGCTTAATTTTTTAAGTTTTCCATAACCTCATATCTGCAAAGTATTTGTAAAACATTCTAGAGATATTAAAAAAATAATAATAAAGTTTTATGATGAAATGAAGAATATAGAACAGCTATTAGGGAGAATAGTGCTCTATATAAAAAACAAACAAACAAACAAACAAACATTGCATCAGTAAAGAAAGTACTGAACTGGACCTCTTTTTCCTCTGCCTTGAACAATAGAAATAGGTGGTCAGTTTTGGTTTTAAAAATATAAATTAGAAAGGCACTGTAGTTCAGACTCTAATTTCCATTTCAGAACCTTTTTCTTTCATGTAAGTCTAATAAATTTAGGAAGTACAAAGAGAAGGAAAGAGACACAAATATATTGTATGGTAATTTCCTTGTATTTGGGTGTTTAGACTCTGTTCCTGGACCTGATTAAAAGTGGCTGTGACATTTTTGTCTTTGACTTTGATGATACTTCACACCCTCCCAGATTCCTTTTTTGGAAATGAAAAGTTCCTGTTGTAACTGCATTTTCTTTTACAAATATTCAGCAGTAAAGATAATTGCAGCTTCTGTTACTAAATCAGTCACCAATGAGATCAAGTTGTCCTTATTCAGCTTCTTGGAGTTTAGAAAATATTATTTGCTATTAACTCTATCTTGAACCCTTGTGTCTTACCGTCTACTATGGACAAACTGAAACACCTTATATCATGGAACTTTATTAGTCACACAAGCTATTAAATGAAAATATGGCCTTTTAGCTTTATGCGTATGTTAAGAGCAAGCATTATATCATGATTCACAGACAATATTTTCTGATTTTATGTGTAAAAAATATGCAGTATCCCAATTTATCTGCCTATGTGAATAGTTTCTTTCTTGCTTGAGTTTCTCAGTTAGGATTGTCTCATCACCTAGACTGAAGTTAGGAGGTATTATTCACTATATAAACAAACTCATGGAAAATCTTAGATTTAAGTCAGTCACTTACAGGTAAAATCTTTAGTATTTTGTTACAACAGTTCAAATACATTAATTTCTCAAGATATTTTAATTTTAATCTGCTCTTACTTAACATCTGTTGAGTATTTTTCATAAAATGAAACTTTAAAAACAGAGGGAAATTTTAATGTATAGGTTTTGCTAGTGTAAGTTTGAGGAAAACCCTGTGAAAGGTATTCTTACAGAGAACATTGGGCAAGATTTAATATTCAGGAAAATATCACAGTCCAATTATGGAATAAATTAGCAGCAAACTGCAAAAAATACCCCTAAATATACAGTATTGTGTTCTGCTTAGTTTGAAATCAGAGAAATTCAAATTCTCACCTGTTTATTTCTTTGCATTGTTTCATATGAAGGTGGGTGGGTTTTGGTTTTGTAAGGAAGAGGATTTCACAATTATTTTATATATACTTAACAAGCAAAGACTTTCTCCATCTCCAGTTTGTGAGACAGACTATTGGGAATGCAAGAGAACTCCCTGCTCTGTGTAGACATAGCATGAACATACTCTGTTACCCTCCCTTCAAGTTAGTATCATCTGCCTGAATTTTTCAATTAAAACATTAATATATTGAGCCAGAAATGTTTTGTTCCAGACATCTTTGTTTCAGTTAGTATTCACTGAAGCTTAAAAGAACTCTAAGAAAGACCATATGGCTAAGCTTATTTCCTTATTTTGAAAAGGAAAAAAAGAAAGCCCCATGCTGACTTGCAACATGTCCTGCCTCAGGCTTCTGACTCCAGAGCCTCTGTCCCCTGCTCCTCATCATCTCAGTGCTATGCAGTTCTTCATATAAGCTAGTTCTTTCTGTTTGTTTCTCAGTTTCTCATAGTCTGACCTTTGAGTGTAACTGAATGACAGTCTTCCTTTCTCTCCATCCATATTTTCATGCAAACACAAAAAAGCGGGTACAGAGGCATGGAAAAAGGATTCCTGCTGGAAAAAGGACCCCTTCTTTTTTTTCCTCATTTTCCAGTGAAACATTTTAATGTCATATCGTGTGAAAGAAAATGAAATTTCATCCCTGGAAAGCCACAAATGGCCAGGATATGTGAAAGCAAAGGATGTGAAAAAGGAGGGGCAAAGGGAAGGCTCTCTGTCCCTTTGCCTCACTAGTAAAGTTCCTGCAGAAATGAAGCTATTAATAACATTTACATGTTTAAGTGTCATGACTCAAAGTTTGATTACAGAGGGGACTCCCTGGACAGTTGATATTATACATGCACATATATAATTGCTAAGTATAAAATGAGAGGTTAGAGTAGAGGAGGTGAGTATTTCAAAGAGGAAAGCACAAGATAACTGCATTTGCAGTACAATTGCTACTAGAAAGTTCTTTTGACTTCCTAAGCAAAAGAGAAGACTACTTTCTACAGGTATATAAAAGAACAGATCTCTTCCTTCCAGGATCCAGGGATCATCTGGTTCACTATTATCGCATCAAAAATACTGTTCAAACTACAGTGAGAAAAAACATAAAAAGTCATTGCCTTTTAGAGAAAACAGAAGGGATGTTTGTTCGCTGGAACAACCTAATTGCTTGAAAAACTGTGGTACTTTGGGGAAGCATTAAAACTGTTAGAAAGGATACCATGTAGAGAACATTCACTCCAATTAACACTAACTAGCTCAAAGCACACTAGAAGTCAGTACAGGAAGGTAAGAAATGCATGGAACAGCAGTAAGGAAAAAAGGAATAGACAAAAACCAAAAGAAAGTAAGAGATTAAAAATGCAAGCCAAGTTAAAAAGACAAACCACAACGCAAATAAAAAAATCAAAACATTTGTTTCAGCCTGCCATCAAAAGACTTTTTTTTTTTTCTTTTAATTAGAGAAACTCCAGGATTACTTGGTGCCTTAATATAAAGAAAAGAGAGAAAAATGAAGGTGAACTTCTGAATGTTGATATAATTTGGAGGCTTGCAATGTGACATCATGTTTTAGGGAAAAATTCTCTAATATCAGCACCAAATATTATATTGAAATTTAGTTTAAAAATCCTTGTTGAAGGTCAATACTATAGTTTCTGTGGCCTTTTCATCAAATTCCTGAGCATCCTGCCAAGCTTGTGTGTTTTCTTGGACTATGACACTGAGCAGGTCAAATCATTACTACATGCTTCAGTTTCTCATTTCAGACATGGAAGTTTCTTCCCTCTCTTGAGAAATGGGTTAACTGCTGCTGGGTGAGATATTATGATAAAACAAAAGTAGTACTTAACCTGCATCCCACTTCAGAAGAGCATTATCCTTGCATCAGAGTGGGTTTCCTCCAGAAAGCTAGGGTTAGGAAGGTTCAGTCAACAAACGAAAGACCAACTATCAAGGGTTATTTCAAAAATGTATGAAAAAACCTCTCCTTGCCTATCCCTGCCTTTTCTTATGTAGCATTATCTTCATATGTGCTTTGATTTTCTCTTCTGCAGTTGCTGAAGTACAGTTCTGTAGAGCTGTACTGTTTTCTTGAATAAGAATTTCCTGTGGCAGCCAAGGAATAGATTATTAGTGTAAAAACGAAATGCATAATATGCCAGAATGGTAATATTTAAGGAAAAAAAGAAAACCAAAACCAAACCTTCTTAGTAAATAACTTCATTATGACACTCGGATCCCAAGAAAAAATTGGACAGGAAATTAGTTTCTTCATACTTTCAAAACTCTACACTGAAACTATTCCAGAAATTAAGCTAGTAACAAACTCATAAGGATAGAGAAGTAGTTTCCATGATTGCCAAGGTAGAACAGTGACACCCAGTCCTGGGCCACAATAGAGGGTGGGGAGGGAAGGAGAGGAAAAAAAAAAAAAAAAAAAAAAAAAAGGACAGCATTGATCAGGGTCTGTCATCAGACTTTTACCAGAAAGAAGCATGAAACACAGGTCAACCTCTATGACACGTCAAAGGTATCAAGACATTCCAGCAGGAATTGTTCCCTGAAGGTGACTGAGTCCATGTCCCTAAAATATAAACCAAGAAGCACTGAATTCTACACAAAGATACTCCAAAATAGGTCCCATACAGAAAGGAAAGATCTTATGGCAGAAATCTTGGAAGGCTGACACAAATTGGATAGAAACTATAGGACTTTTTGACAGGAAAGGGATGAGTGAAATATTCACCAGTTGAAGCATCACTGAAAATATGTTGGCTCCTTCTTGATTTAGGATGCAGTGAATTATGATGGCATTCCTCATATCTTTAGTCAATCTGCTTTTTTGAAGGAAGTCACTCCATTACAACTTCAGTCAGAAACAATTTAAAATGTTTTTATCTCTCAGAATTAAAATAAATGGCTGTGAAAATCAGCTTCCCCTTGCATACTTTTCATATGTTTAATTAAGCCTCTTGAAAGACCTGAGCTAAAGCTGGTTTCTTATAACCGCATTTTAAGACATAGCTTCTAAAAATATCTTTCATAAATTATGTGTCTTTTAATAGAAGATAAATCAAGACTGTATAAAAGCATACAGAAGAAAAGAAAAAAGGTGGTGGAGAAGGGACTCCAAACATCTTTAAGGTAATCGGGGGAATGATTTTTTTTGTTTTGTTCCAGAGACTATTTAAAACATTGGCTTTTTCTTTCTTTCTAACATAGTGATCAGCAGAAGGATGTTGGCGTGACTGCAAATGGCTACATTTGAACACTTGTATTTCATGTATAAACATCTTTATACCTTTATTAGTGTGAAGTTGCCTAATGGACCACCCCTGATAAATGACAAGAAGTGTAAAAGAAGTATTGTAATTTGCAATGGGTAGGGGAGACCTTGGGGAGAGAAGGAAGAGACGCAGCACACCAGGTTGGGAACTGCTGGCAGCCCTCCCACTGGCATTACCACCTCTGCCTGCGATAGACAGAGCCCCCTCCCATGGGATGGGGGCTGGGGGCAGCAAAGGGTCTGGTCTCATGGTTTATCTGTTGTACTACTGGTATTGACTCTGCATGCATAGTTCACTGACTCTCAATTAATAAATTGCCATTACTAAATGAATAAACTGTTTCAGTTCTGATTTTGTTTAAACTATGTAAATGGAGTAGTTTATCCTCCCCAACAATTAGTTGTTTAGTTTTCATTTGTGTTTTTTTCTATTGTATCCAGGGATTCCAAGCAGAGATACCATTTGGCTAGAGATTAAAAAAAAAAATAAAAAGTGGAACAAATATGATTGATGTTTTTCAAGTGTTTAAGAGTTTCAGGATTTTTTTAATTACTTTGCAATTTGAAAAATACTGCTTTATGAACATTAATGCAATCAATGGATGTAAAAGACAGAAAACTTTCTTCTCTGCTCATTTGATGTTACTCAGATCATTAAGTATGCTTTATCTTGTTTTCCATTTTTTAGTTTAGTTTATCAATATTTTAAGCATATTAGAATTTCATAAATATTTTTCACAATGGTTTCTACACTGGATTGAAACTCAGTGAACACCTCAGAATCTGGCTTAACTGTCATGTTGCATTTAGAACTTATATTATCACATGCATTTCCTTAAGGCTGCATTATCAATGATTAGTCTAAGTTTTTTAACTGAGAGAATAAATTTAGTCAAGAAACTAAAGCAAAATTTAGACCCTAGCCAAGGCCTATATGCTTAAGTGTAATCTGCATGACTGCAAGTTCATTCTACAGGAGCGTATTTTTGTTTAACAGAGCACTTACGGGGAGAAACATACTTTTCCACATTTCCTAGGAGAAAAAAGTGTAGCCATGACAAGATATACTGTTACTTAACATAATGTAATTTACTATTTCTTTCTCTATCTGTGTTTAATATATTAGGTTTGCACTAAGAAGCCCTGATCAAGATTACTCCATTTTGCCTGACACATTAAAAACACACAGCTAACAAAGTCTACCTCCAGGAGTCTGTAACTTCATTCCTCAGGTCTAAGCAGTCAATGTCTTTAAGAAACAAATATTTAAAGCCATTATTCTGCAATCATAGTTCAGAAGTATTTTATCCTACCACATATACATTATTGTTATTATTACCAGTGGATATTCCTTGAACTCCTTTCCTCCCAAGACTATTAAAACTAGGCAAACTTAATTACATGCAATAATAGCCAAACACTATATTATTTATAACTCAATTATTACTTCAAAGACTTGAATTACAAGCATTCATCCACTATTCTGGACATCTCTCCTATAAATTACACATCACAGCATGCAACAGTTGATCTTAAATAGATGTGTCTTATCTGGCACCTTCTTGCCTAGCTTTTATGCCTATGAAATTATAATGCTGGTACTTCTTCACCACTTTCTAGAAAATGGTAGCAACTGTCCTCCAGATTACAAACATTGCAGAGCAATGACTTAAAAAGCATCCCTAAACTATGTTTCTTAGCATTCTCTTCATTCTCATTCCTTTTGTTCTTATGTGTTTTCATGGACTGCAATCAAAGAAAAAACATTTTTGATCAGCTTCCTCTCTCCACGTTGTGGTTTAACCCCAGCCAGCAACTAAGCACCATGCAGCCGCTCACTCACTTCCCCCCCACCCAGTGGGATGGGGGAGAAAATTAGGAAAAGAACCAAAACCTGTGGGTTGAGATAAGAATGGTTTAATAGAACAGAAAAGAAGAAACTAATAATGATAATGATAACACTAATAAAATGACAACAGTAATAATGAAAGGATTGGAACATACAAATGGTGCACAGTGAGATTGCTTACTACCCGCCACTGATTGATGCCCAGTTAATCCCCGAGCAGTGAGCCCCCTGCCTCCACTCCCCCCAGTTCCTATACTAGATGTGATGTCCCATGGTATGGAATACCCTGTTGGACAGTTTGGGTCAGCTGCCCTGGCTGTGTCTTGTGCCAACTTCTCGTGCCCCTCCAGCTTTCTCACTGGCTGAGCATGAGAAGCTGAAAAATCCTTGACTTTAGTCTAAACACTACTTAGCAACAACTGAAAACATCAGTGTTATCAACATTCTTTGCATACTGAACTCAAAACACAGCACTGTACCAGCTACTAGGAAGACAATTAACTCTACCCCAGCTGAAACCAGGACACTCCATTTGATTTCATAGCTATTGGTTACACCTGCCTCTGGACAAGAACAAGAGTAATCAGGTAGCGAAGCCAGAACTTCCTCTGTGATTGCGGAACAAGTTCTGTAAGATATTTACCATGGTAACAATTTCACATCCCACCACACCCCCTGCCCTGGCCCCAGATTTTCACATCTGCTTCACTATGCACTCATATATGCATGTAGCTTTAAGCATTTGAAGTTTCACTATCTTCCTTGGTACTATTTCCACAATAAAAATTATATGGATCCAATACTCTTGTCCTGTAGTTTCTCTCCTTATGTGATTTTCACAGTGGGACCCTCATTCTGAAATTAGCGGCATGTGGTTGCCCACACAGTTCTTCCCAAACATTCAAATTCAGAAGGGGAAACAGATGATAATTACCTTATCTCCTCCACAGTGAATGTAGTGTTTTGTTTCTACTCTAATCATGCTGTCCTGGAAATCAAGACTTACACTTGAAAGGCAGATGTTTCATGATCTTTTTCTTCACAGCTGAAGCAATAAAATATCACAAAAAAAAAAAAATCAATTAAGTCTCAATACTAACCACAGCCCCATCAAACAAAGAAGCGGAAAAAACCCTTCCAAAACCCCAAAGGAAAAGATAAGTAAAAAAAATCCTATGGAATTTAGTTTCCCATAGTCATTCTAACAGCATCTATTAACAACTGCCTGAAAAAAAACCCACCACACATGTATAAACTCACTGTCTTTGAGAAATAAAATATACCTCCAAAACAGTGTTTCTCAGAATATGAAATGTACCTCTTTGAGGAAAAGACTTCGCTGAAGGACTATAGGAAGAAGAGCTTTTGTGAGTGGGCACATACCAGTGTTTCAAGGCCAAAACTTTTCCAGTCTCTGCTAAACATAAGTGCTGAATAATTCACTTACATATTTGCAAAATCTGCCTAATATTCTGTATTGGGTGCAGGTGCCCAGGCGCAGACAGCGGGTTCTGCAGGGCGGCCTCTGTGAGGAGAGGCCGGGGCTGGCCCGTGCCGGACACAGCCGGTTCCAACCTGTTCCAGCCAACCCACAGCAGGGCACGGCTCAGCCCCTCAGACAAGATGGTGGCCTCTGGAAAACATATTTAAAGAAAGGGCAAAATGCCACACAGGCCAGTGAGGAGTGAGGAAAAATAAGTGTGAGAAACAGCCCTGAGGCTGCAGACCCCCAGGTCAGTGAAGAAGAAGGGGAGGAAGGGTGCTCCAGGCGCCGGAGCAGAGATTCCCCTGCAGCCCGTGGCGAAGACCACGGTGAGGCAGGCTGTCCCCCTGCAGCCCATGGAGGTCCACGGTGGAGCAGATACCCACCTGCACCCCGGCCAGGACCCCACGCCGGAGCAGGTGGACAAATCCTGAAGGAACCTGAAGCACGTGGAGTGCACACACAGGAGCAGGTCCCTGGCAGGAGTTGTGGCCTGTGGCGAACCTGTGCTGGAACAGTCCCTTCCTGGAGGACTTTACCCTGTGGAGAGGACCCATGCTGGAGCAGTTTGTGAAGGACTGTACCCCACGGGAGGGACCCCACACTGGAGCAAGGGAAGAGCGTGAGGAAGAAGGAGCGACAGAGAGGAGCTGCTACAGGCTGACCAGGATTGCCATTCCCTATCCCCCTGCACTGCTCAGAGGCAGGAGGAGATATAGGAGGCAGAAATGAAGGAGTGAAGTTGAGCCTGCAAAGAAGGGCATTGGGGGAAGTTTTTTTAGTTTTTGTCTTTGTTTCTCACAATCCTAATCTATTTTAATTGACAATAAATTAAATTATTGATCTTAATTAATAAGATAATATAGTGTGTGTATATATATATCATAGTCAAATATGTTTCTCCTGTTACAGTGATTGGTAAGTGATCTCCCTGTCTCTATCTACACCCGTAAGTTTTCTGTCTTATTTTCTCCCTCTGTCCTGCTGAGGTGGGGGACTGAAGGAGTGGCTGGGTGGGAATTTGACTGCCAGCCAACCTTAACCCACCACATATTCTTATGTCCTTTGTTTGGATAAGGAAAAAAAATACACTCTCATACCTGATTTTGTGTAAATTTGTAAGCTGTCCTCTCACACAGATCGTCAAAGAATATGAAGATAAATGTCTCTGTAAATTTTATCTTCCATTCAGCAGAAAAAAAAAAAAAGTGGGTATACTTTAAGTATTTTAATTGATAAACACTGGATTTTAGCTAATTAGCTAATCCATTAACTAATCTATTAAACTAGTATACCTTTTGTCTAATGGGGGTAGATCATATATATATTTAATGTGGGACAGAGTATCATGCACATGAAGCGTATCCACATGTGAACTTTACAAGCCAGAAGAAAGAGAATAAGAACATAAGAAGATTGAAGAGAGGGCATGGGTCTAGTTTAAGAGATGGAAACAAGCATTGTGACAGTGCTGCCATGAACAAATAACTGATTCAGAAGCTCAAAAAGAGCTGAAGGCTTTTGTATTGCACAGTGGCTATCTCAAAAAAACCAAAAAACTTTTCCACCTCAACAGAAAACATGAAGCAAATGCCTGTATGATTATTTACTTCACAATATTCTGGACAATGTATGTGATGAACAACACAATGATTTCAAGTTAATGTTGCAAAACATTGTGAATCAGCTTCCAGGGCACTGAGGCAGAAGGTAAAATCCTGTTGACAGCAGAAATGGGTATTAACTGAAGATGAATAAAGGGAAGGATTCATTCAAAACCTAAATGATAAACCAAAAATCAATGATAATATGTATCCACATATTTTCCTCATTGTGCATTGATTATAAAATGGTAGAAATGTAAGCTGTTGCCGCTCAACACAAATTAACTTCAGTTTAGAAACTTAAAATAAATACAGCATATAAGGGTTTTGAGAAGAAAATCTTCAGTGATAAGTGCAGCTCTTACGTGGCTGTTTCAAGAGTTTGTTAGACCAGCTGCATGTTCAATTACAAAATCTGAAAAAATCATATCCAGATATACATGAATATGGAAACTGAAAAAAATGTGAGACAGAGTAACTATATATTGAAGGATACAGTTTGCATCCCTGGATAACACTGAAGCTGAATGTAGTGCCAACAGAATGTGTTTATTTCCTCTGTCTATATTATCATAACTAATTTTTACCAATTCACTTTATAGAAATGGTGATAACAGAACATCTTCTAGAATTTTTCAGGCTTTCAGTTAACTGGTACTATTAAGTGTGCCTTAAATTTAAGATATATTTTTGTAATATTGGAGTCAGTGGTACTATAGATCTTTCGCAGAACTCTAAATAGCTTTATATATCAGTTGCTCAGTGAAATATTTTAGGTTTTTAATTCTTGTAATTATATAGATTGCTGAAGCAAATATGGGCTAAATTAAAGTGTCTAGAATGGGAACAAAGACTGTGATTTGTATCATCTAGGTTTTTATGGACAGGGGATAGATATCTACGGTAGTTATCCTAGGATACCTTCATAGTAAATGAAAAGAAACACAAGCACATGTAAAGGCAGCCTTAAATGTTTTGTTCACGCTTAACTTTACCCAACTTTTAGATGCCCAAGTTAGACAGGGTAAAGCATATGCAAAATGAGTCCAAAGAATATACTTTAAAAATTAGAAATTCAAAATAAGAACTCAAAATAATGCAAAATTAGGTGGGAAAGAATATTAAATATTAAACAAATGGTGCTAAACAGTAGAAACCAGTCACTAGGAAGAAGTAATGCAAATAGACTGAATCAGTGATGAGATTAGTATACAGAAATTCCCTCATCAAAAGGCAGTAACAGCATTCACAGTAGGATAATGATGGTAGAAACTAGAAATTAAACACTAATGGCCTCCATACCTAATATTTGACCTCTCCTGCCACCCAAGCCAAAGTTCCTATTTATGTACTCTATTACCATGCATATTCTGTGGTCAGAGAAACATTACTTTGATATTGTACAGTACAGTGTAAGCTTTCATCTGTTCTGTATAATCACAGTTATCCCTAATGATGTATTTACATAAAACATATTTCTAGCCTAATTTCAATAGTGAAGTCAAGCAAAACTCTCAGAGAACCCATGCAAAACCTTAGAAGTTATTTTTGCTGATGATAGTAATGAATGTTTTATAATACAAAATTCGGATTTTTTTGATTGTCTGGTTTTCCAAAATTGAAATGAATATGTATACGCATTTCTATTTCATGCTGTGCTGTTCTTAGCCTAATTGCATTTCTACTTTGACTTGACTGCTATTTCTGCAGCACTTCACAAAAAATGTGTGTAGATATATACATACATATATATGCATGTTTTTCATACTAAAAGTTTTAGAAAAACTGAAATTTAAAAGAAATAGGTACTTTTGTCCTCTATTACAATTTATAAAAAATGAAACACACAATCCAACAAAAATTAATGGCCTGCAAAGAAATATCAACATTCAATCATGTGTATATAAAAAGAAACACATAGCTGATTTTTGCACAGATTTCACATTTTTGCTAGTTGTTTTACAAGGATTAAATTATCTCATCTCCGTAGAAAGTTCATGAACAGAACACAAAACAGAGCTTTATAAGAAATCAGGAAGACGCAGATTTGCTAGCGATAGAAATTAAAAAAGATAAATAGATGATGCATTCAATAGTTCAGTAGTTCTAAAGAACTCTTTCTATTCCTTCAGAAAAGGTACATGTTTAGAAGACGCAATAAAATTCAAACCTGTTAATATTATCATATCAAGTTTTTATGGTCACAAAGCTCTTTTAGAACAAAAAGGCAAAACCTAAAACTTATCTTGTGCATATCAATCTCAGAATGACCAAAAAGCAGATTAGAAATCACACAGGTGAGACAAAAGAGTGAGGAATATTATCAGACCTTGAAAAAGTAAAAGAATAGGGTGCCAGAAATACAAGACTACAAAAGAGAAATTAAAAAAAATAATCACTAAAACATTTTTAATGAGCGTTGCTGTTTCTTTCTCTTATGCTGTGATGTTATCATGCTTTAAAGCAGAACAATTTCTTATTGGTTTATAGGAAAATTCCAGTAGTAAATTAATTGTATTAAATAAATCTGAATAAATGCTTTCACAGATTTCCCATTTTAAAATAATTTAAACTGTATATATATATATATTTTATTTTTTTTCCCCTGGTGAATGAATTTAACTAGCTATATACAATCATACAAATGCTATTGGAATTGGTAAATTTAGTTTTTCTTTCTTAGTCTGCTAGAATCATGAGTTCAAAATAGAGCATTTCAATATGCATACAAACACATCTGGTTTTAAATTCATTACTGCAGTACTTTATAGAAATAATTGTTTGGTTATCATTCAAAAAACGTAGCAGCTTTAACTTTGTGTATGAAAATCCTGTGAAGTGCCATTTATAACTCCTTAAATTTGTAAGTCCCTTAGACCATCAATAAGCCAGACTCTATTCAACAGGTTTCCTTCGACTGGAAAATAGTCATTGTTTTACAACACTTCTCATTCCAGAGGAACAACGTAAGACTGCTAATGAAGCAAACAGTTCTGTTTCTTTTCTACCCTCTTACTTTCGTTCTGAGATGAATGTCAAAGAAGAAGCCCATCTAGAAAAATTAATAAAAGTTTGAGGACTGAGCTTTTTATAATTTCATTGTGGATAGGGCAGCAGAATTTAAATCATGAAGATGTTAACAGACATTACCCTGTCCATCATCAAGCTGTAAAAGTTCACTGAAGTAAAAAGAGCCAAGGTGGCTAAACCAGAATGAAAGTGGTTTGCTTTATCCTCAGTACATACCTTGAATTAAAATAGTACGGTTAATTTTTTTTTTTTTTTGCTAGTGGTACAAATCATAGTCTGTTCACATATACACACACACACACACATACACACACTTCATATATATCTAATATAAGGTGTATTTGATATAGCAAAGCCTGCACCCAGCTAGGTATATATTAATTTTATGGTACAAAAATAACCCTCATCACATTAACACAACAATCAATCATCAGATGTCAAGGCTCTACTGTTTCCTTAGACAAATTACCAGGAAACAGGTATTTCTGAGATGACTGTGAATTAAACTTATACATTAAAAAAGAAAAATACAAAAAATACTAACAGAGAAAAAGTATTGTTATTTTTCTTTCAAAGAACAATAGAAATCAAAATGCAAAATAATTTTGTACTTAATTTAATAAAGCAGTTTTCATTTGAGACACAGAGTTCAGCCAGTGGTGTTTGTAAGAACAGATTAAATCACTTTTCAGATTTAGAGGGTAGCTGGCCTAGAGGAATAGTCAATACTATTGGAATGAAAATATCTTTATTATTACAAACACAATTCATTACTAATTAGTAGATACATTATTTTACCTGCTGCAAAACTCCCAGTGACCTCAGTGAGATGAGGCTTTTGTGTCTATTTTCGCAAACGTTTATAAAAATTCCACCGCTTACTATGCAGATTCACTTTGTATAATTTGAAATGGGCATTATTAACATGATTGACATATATGTACAGGGTAGGAAAAGCTATTGCATCGTACTTATTTCATAGAACAAACTCAAAGAAATTATACTTCTTATCTCTTAGCAACTATGCAAAAAACCTTTCTTGCACACACGCATATTCAGTGATCCAAACCCACAAATTGTTAAGTAGTAGGTACAATTATGTGACTAAACTGTACCTTTAGTCACATCGTTCAGTAAAGTTTCATAATTGAGAAATACTTTAATCATTACCATCGCTACTGAAGGATCTATGAAGTTAAATCATGAGCAGAGCTCTTTTGTATTAGTTATGGTTATGAGTTCTTCTCACCTGTCCTTAGCCATCTAAAAGTTAAGTATGCTAACAGCAACTTTTAAAGCAGCTCTTCCTTTCCTACCCCACCATTTAGATACATTTAATTTGTTAGGATACGCCATCTTCTTCCTCAAGTTACTACATCAGAAGCCCAGATGACTACAGCAGGCTAGATATTTAGACGGTAAAAGACTGTGAATGGATCCTATCTCAAAATACATTCTTTTCTCCGGAGAAAGTTTATATGTAATAAATCCAATCAGCAAATTCCTACTGCAGCGCCGCAGTAGGCATTAAGCCACACTTTGATGACAACGCTATGGAAATAGTAGGCACATATAACTACCTAGGGGAACTGATGACTTGAGACCGAGTTCTCAGAGCTTCCCCTCCAAAGTCATCTCCAAATCAGATGGGAACTGCCGGTGAATGCAGGGTTCAAGATAGGAAAGGAGTCCTGTACTACTGGAGTTGTTTCATCGCAGCTCCACCTGCATTGTTGGACCCTCAAAGAACAGGGGCCCAATATATCTTGACCTGGCAATAGCTGGACAGCCAGAAACTTGGATAATAGAAATCATTACTTTTTCACTTCATTGTTTTATTTTTATCTCTATCTCTAAATTTAGCCACCGATGTCTTTGATCTTACAAACACTTTACGAGACATGCACAGTTTCACTCTCATCTGATTTAAACCTCCGGGATTCTTCTCAAAAGAAAACATCTGAATGCTTTGATTGTTTTGAATAAAGTGTCTGCTGGTTTAGGAGCTAAATTTTAAAAGTAGACTTTAATATGCAGTTGCATAATAGATATAAATATATCGATAAAAGAATTTGACATCTACTCATATGCATAAACAGATGAAGCTTAACTACACAGTTGACCTCTGAGATGCTAAAGCTTGTGGAAAACATTCAATTCACAAATCATTGCTGTAGCACTATACAGTAAATAAACAAAAATTCATTTCATGGTATTTCAATTTTTATGGTATTGTTTGAGACACAGTCTGTAGATTGCTATTACTTCTACTATAAAAAATTGTAATATTACAGTGGTGACTGGTAGTGTGGATCTAGTTATAGGTCTGCCAGTTTTTTCTATTATAAACCTCTATTTTAAAGGGCTTAGAACTACACTATGAAATCTTCAAATGAGCATGTTGGAAACAACTTACACGTACACAGACACACAGACACACTTAACGCATATATCTATAATTTTCAAAGGTAAACCTAAAATAAGAAATAAAAGTGAAACAAAAGAACAACAATCTGGATTCACTAGGAAACACATACTGTTGAAGTAACATTAAAAGCCTGGAAACTTGTAGTTAAATTCATGCTACAAAGAATTGCTAGAAAATCAAAATATTTTTCTATCTGTCTCTGTAGCACAATGTAAGAATCAGAACAAGTCTGTAGTAACAACACTGGTGGTCTAACAAACATTTAGGGAGGCATCAGTGGATAAAGATGGTCCCAAAATACTTCTCACCCATCTTTTAACTCTTTCACCTACTCCATTAGAAAAGGAATGTTGTGTTTATATTTTCTCACAGTATTTTTATGAATTATCATAACTTTCTCCATCTAGTCTTCCCATACTCTTTGCTCTTGTATATTTACAGCAAGGAAGAAGGAAAAATAAATAAACGTTTAAACAGTAGATTTAGCAGTAATGAGATCAGAAACCAAAAATCCTTAGGGAATTCTGAAACTATTAAAAAAAAAAAAAGGAATTCTGAATATTATTGTTTAAATTATTTTCAAGCAGAAAACCTAAGGTTTTTTACTGAGACAAAGAAAAGACAAAGGACTGGTTTAAAAATCTTCCTGACACAAACTGCTTTAAAAATCAAGTATTGAAAACATTTTTTCTAGCTATAGTGTTAATATACTGTAGGATTTTGTAATACACAAGGACATGGAGGGTTTTATGCTCTAAATTTCTCTACTTTATTACAGACTGCCACAAATACTGCAAAAAATCCCCACTAGCAAGTATAATACCACAAATAACACTACTACTACTACCAAATATACCTATGATTAATTAAGCATATATATATATATGCTATTACAAATTACTATCAGCAACCAATAATACAGTATCAATCAGTAGTATGGCAGTGATCAATCATACAGCAACAACCAAGTAGGTACGTACTATTACAGGTTACTACAAACATCATTAGTGAAGCAACTTATCAACAATATAACAGCAGATATATTTATGATAGATTACTTATGTGGATATATAATAGCAGTATCAAGCATATTAGATTTTAGAAGAGGCCAAACCATCCCAGAGGAGAGGACAAACCAATTTCAAAGGGGGACCCAACCATCCCAGAGGTGGAAGGACAAGCCAAACTAACCATGACCCATGCCACAGAGTCTAGAGTCAGCCAGGCATTTCTGATGAGAGTCCATGATCTTGTAAAAAGTTTGTGAGAAATTCAGCCTGTTTAGGTCAGGAAAGGTATGTGCAGCATGGGAAGCTCTCAGAGAGGGAAGCTCTATTTTGGATTAAAATTAAGTCCTTTTCACATCATGAAGACATAAGAGGGTGTAAGACACTATCACTTCAAGCAGGCAATAGATGCTGTTAATTCCTTTTTTTTTTTTTTAAACCTCTAACAGCCAATAGGTGATTATGATTTCTGTTCTTTCAGATCAATTTTTTTCCCCAGACTGCTTCCACCTCCACAGATGATAAGTTGTCATTACAGTCCCTCGAGTTTTGTGCTTACCTATGATATCTCAGGTTGCCTCTCGTTTCTAGGATCCCCAGCTATACTTCAAGGATGTCAGCTGCACTTTTCAAGGATGTTTTTGGTTCCCAGGCTGGCAGGCATTTTCTCTGTCAGTATTTTTCAGCAGACTTTTTCTATTGTTCAGTAATTTTCCTCTTCTAACCAGGCCACCTTTATGGCTGCTTGCATCACTTATTAACAAATCCAAATCACTAGTACACTGGAACGGTGCATCTCCAGAGGGTGAAAAAATCCTAGGCTGTATCTGATATACTGTCAGACCGCCAATAAGTCTGAAGGAAGCTTTAAAAAAAAGTACAGGGACACATTTAGCTGTTTGTAGATGAGGAACAATCAGTAAATATTATGTCCGCTGTGTTTCTGTTTACAAGAAAAAAAAAAAAAAGAAAAAAAGAGAACTCTAAAGGCAACAGGAAAAAGTAAGATAAACTTTTCTTGTTCTTGATCACTTTCAAATACACTTGTAAACTAATACTTTCTTAGAAAAGTCTGGGTTTTCTTTCTTCTTATGAGCCAACGCAACTAAAATGTAAAAGTGAAAATTTTTCCACAGGAGTTTCTGTGTTATTTCATTAAGTAGTTTTACTTTGCTTTTAGAGAAAAAGCCAAACTCTTGAATGTAAAGGCTTCAGAATGTGTGCCCATTAGCTAGCATAGTAATCCACACTAATCTATAAAACAATATTGTGGTTTAGAAAAAAACCTTAACAGCTGAAGCCTAGTGATAGATGTTTTCAGGAAGCCTCTACAATGAGCATGACTGTGGTGGGCTTGTCTCACGTCCCCATTTTTCAGGATGACGACCCAGGTTTGCCAATTCCAAGCTCAAAGGTTAGGGTGAAACGACACCAGGGATCCTCTAACTCACAAAACTTTTAGTCGGTCACAACAGGAGTTGGCATGAAACCACCTCAGTGAACTGCGTCACACGCGCGAACCGCAGGTCACCCAGCAGGCCCCGCGAGCCCTGCTTCTCTGGGGACCAGCTGAGGGGAGAAGCCCCGGAGATCCCTCCCGCCCTGTCAGGAGGTTCAGAGCGGAGCCCCCGCCTTCCAGACTCCTTCTCAGAGAGGAGCCCGGGGCGGCTGGACCCGCTCCCCGTCCCAGGCTCGGCCGGCGGTCCCTTCTCTAGAGGGGCGAGGTGTGGGGGTTACGGGGGAAAAGAGGAAGAAAACAGAGACGAGAGGACGACTCTTCCCTCGGCCCGCCCAGCGCTGCGCTGCGCTGCCGGAGAGCGGGCGCCCTGAGGGCTGCCTCCGCTCGCGCCCTTTCCCCCTCTCCCTGCCCCTCCTTCGGGCGGGCCCTCCGGCTCATGAGGCTAACCAGGCGTCCCGGCGGTTCGCGCTTCCAGAGCCTTCGGGAGAGGGGCGGGCGGGCCCGGGGGTCCTCTGGGGAGTCCCTTCTCCCTCCCTGCAGGCGTGACCCTGGTTGGAGCTCCTGGCCGTAGCCGGGGAGCTGCCCCGCTCCGCCTGTCAGCAGGGGGAACCGCGCATGCTCCCTGCGCCGGCCTCCCTCCGCGCCCTGCCGCTGCTGCTGAGTCGCCTCTGCCCGGCGGTGCGGCCGGGCCCGGCAAGCGACGGGTTTGAGGCCATAACGCTCTCTGTCCCTCACAGCTTGAGGGGTGAAGTACAAGGGAAAACAGGAGAAAGAAGAGTACCACTGAGCTGTTCCTTAATTTTCGTAAGAGTTTTTATTTTATTGTGAGAAAGGGCTGGTCATGATCGAGGCAGTACGTGAAATCAGGCCTGCCCTGACTAGTTATTAAAAGGGCTGATTGGCTCCTTCTGGCAATGTACAAACTGCAGAGAACAACAGTCTCATCTGATTGCTTCCAGTAAACTCAAAATAATGTTGCATATTTTTGTGTGCAGATATATAACTATTTTTGCAGAGAAAAAATATTTTAATAAACTGATGGACTGTTGACATACATGGACACCTCTATCTTGGACAGATTTTTTTCTATAATAATTCATATTGCCTACTTCAGTGGAGCCTTATGGGCAGGTATGAAAGTTAAGGCTGCACACCTGGGAGGAAATACTTGCTAGGCATTACATAGAGGAGAGAAAAGCAGAGGAGATGTTGGAGAGTGGAACTTTATCATTCACCTGAATAAGCAAATGAAAAACTAAAGGTGGATTTCCTTTGTAGGCAACTTTCCTCTAGTAAAAAACTACAAATATAATCTTGGGAATGGGCAACTCAAAGTATCAAAACACATGAAGGACAGTATATATTTTTATCTTAAGAAAATACTTTTTTTTTTTAATAAAATAAAGAACAAAGCCAAACTGTGTTTTCATCATTTTTTCTTTTATGCTCATTACGAGACATGAGAGTATAGGATTTCAGCACTGGGAAGTTCTTTTGAAAATTAAGTAAACTCTTACAAATGGGATAAAATCAGTGTGTTGTCATAACATTTAAGTTCCAAGTAATCAACCTCTTTTTGATGAAAATGCAGATTTATGGGAAAATTTTAGGTGATTGCCACTGAATATATCATCATGTAGAGAAATACAATGTACCTCCCAGTTCACTGAGAACACAGCTCACTTCTTCCTCAGCAAGACTAGCTATTAAACCAAAATGGGCAATACCATACTGAGATCTTAGTTAGTAAAATTTGCATTCTTTAGTTCCTACTTAAAAAAAAGTTCTCTTTATTTGATTATTGTCAATAATTACTTTCTTGTCAGTTGCACTATAAACAAAGATTAATAACAGTTAAGACAAAAATCACAGAACTTATGAATTTGAAGGAGGTAATTTCACCTGCAAGCAATCATGCTTTACATTTGTGAAGCCATTTCAATTCAAAGATCTTAAAGACATGTGAAAACATTCATTAATCCAGCTTCACAGTCCTCCCGAGAAATAGATCTTGGAAGTAAATTTCAGGTATCACTGTCAGAAATTCTACACTAGTAAGAGTTTTGTCGTGGCAGACTCAAGCTATGTACTCCCCTGTGGCTGCAGAGAAAAATGAAGAGTAAATGAGTAGATACTGACTTTGCTACTGGGAGCATTCAGGAGAATAGCAAGTTACTAAAGATTGCACAACAGAACACGCAGAGAGATCACATGATGAGTTAGTGCCAGAATAAAAACTAGAAGAGTGGGAAGTCCAAGACATGACTAGGCTGGAAATTTAATATTAAAGTGGAGTTTGTGGTAAATTTGATATTTGTGCTAGTATTTAGGAATATATGAAATTATTTGTGTCACATAAGAGCATTACTAGGATTATTTTTTTTTAAATCTTTTTTACTTTACAATCAGTCTCAACTATGTGCTTAGTATTTTCATAGATACATAGGAAGGCCATTTAGAAATTAAGTACATCTCTTTATATTTGTATGTTTCCACTTTTTTGCCTACCAATCTATAATAATTTATTTCTAAGATTTTTATAAAAGTAAGGCTATGATTTGTTACTGATTTTACCCTCTTCTTGATCACTGTCCTATCTTTTGTGTAGTAGAGTTAAGTCACTATTGGATGCAATCATCTGTAGTGCACAAATATAAAATACAAAGTTGAAAAAAATCACTCTGAACTATGAAATAACATACAAAGCAGACACACTGATTCATGAAGAAAAACATTTGGCGTATTAAATCCAGTGACTGTGCTTTTAAACTCAATATACTTGAAATCATAGTCATGTTTATCTAGCAAAGATTTTAAGAAAACACCACTGACAAAGGAAATATTTTAAACACGAAGCACAGCAAATATCCTAATAAACAAAACCAACACATAGCACTTTAGCATAAGAAAATGTTCTTATGGACATATTACAAAAAGATCGAGTTCTTCTTTGGGGACCTATCCTTACCAAGATTATTTTGAAGGACAAGAGAAAAACACATTGTTTTGGGTACACAGAAATCACCTTTATAATCATAGTCTTACTAGCAAAGTTTTTTCAATATGTGGCTTTTTCCTTTTCTGAAGTTGAAGGACCTGACCAGTCATACATGAGGAGCACGTAACTTCATCTTAAGAAGTGCTATGACAGTTTCCCCTCCACCTACTAGCTTTGCATGGGATTTTGGATCTGTACATTGTTATTCTTCCCAGGATTTCTGCCTCTTATGCTGTGACTGTGTTATTTCACTTAAATCGGGCACCATTAATGGGCATGGCTGCAGATTTTATTTGATGCAGGTGTGGTTTTGCACAGCATATGTGCATAAAAACATCCACCTGTTCATTAACAGAAGATTTAAATATGTTTTGATACTTGTTTTCAGCTTAACAAGTTAATTGAGAATACAATACTGATGCTGTGCCAGGGTGGTCTGAATGAAATACCGAACACATGATATCACTCTTGTTCTTGCCAACAGTGTCAACAGAGTTTATTAATGATCCAGTGATAATCTTGACACCTGGACAACTGCTGAACAAAAATGGAAATGCAATTATGCCTGAGAGATGTGCTTACAAAACAATATTTCTGACAAGACGGTAGTTTTCTCACACAGCTGTGATTGGTGCCGTGCTTGAGCTAGTCTTCTGGAGCTACACAGGAGTTTCTTTTCCTCATACTGCGTTCTTTTTTGTTGGTGGTTTTGTTTTTTCCGATCAGCTTGATAGATATATAAATACATTTAAAACATTAATTTGCAAATAATATATATTTCATTTACAATTAAGCCCATTTCCACATATCATCTCTTCCCATTATGACTGACAGCAATTGGCCACAGATTTACTTCATGCATATTTCACTGTTTCTCTTTATGGTTTCAAGAACTGAAGGAAAAAGATACACTTTAGTTTGGGTTGTTAGCACAAACTGAAAATGAGTATGCACAGTACTAAAACCTTTACTACTTCTGTTAGCCAAGTACAGCTGCCATACTGGGTGGATGACAGACCTGTATTGGTCTGTTTAAGCCAAAATGCTTCACTGTGAGAAGGTTCATTCATATTTGCTTTTTCAAGCTGTTCTGTGAACTGGAGGACTGCAGAGAATCTGTATTTTTTCGGCTGTGGTTTGAAAAGGGAGTGTCCTCAAATTGTACCTTGAGGTTTTCCTGTCAGAAGTTTTGTACAAATTGACTGCTGGAGGTTGTGTCAGAGAAATGACAGGTTCAAAGGTGGTGACTCAAAAAATATGAGAGTGCGCTAAAACATATTTCTGCAATTTCTCTTAGCACAGGTCAGGAGAGTGAAAGAAAATTAAATACAGATTCACATACCATCACATAGAGAACGTAATTTTAATAGCAGCTTTTCCTTTCAGAAGAAATTTCCTCAAAGTCATGAGAAGATAATGTTCTAATGTAATGTCTCTATTTATTTCTAATTACAAGTTTTCCTCCCCTTTTGGAAGCTGTCAGTTACATGTGTCTCACTGTGCCATTTCCTAACATTTTCCTCCTGAAGTCACTGTTCAGCAATGACCTTACAATGAATAAAAGACATTCTCTAGTGAAATGCAGCATTTATACTTTACAGACAGGTCTTCCGACCTGCTGCTTGAACATCAAATGGTTGCAGCAACAATAGCTACTTAGAAAAGCATATCAAACCACTATCAGTTGTTGTGGTATCCTGTGGCTAGTGGCCAAAACTTGATACCTTGGAGCAGGAAACTATAGTGCTTTTTTTTTTTTGCTGTCAGTAATGAGCCTGGGTATTGAGTAAAGGGAAAAATGAGACAGTATTTCTTGACAACTTTACACCTTTGGAAGGTACACCTTCCAAAACCATTTTTAGTATGAAAATTGTTACTTGATTTTTCTGGAGTGAGAAGAGCTTCAGCACTTCAGACATATTCTGGCACTTTTAACATTATGGGTAAAATATATCCATGACCAAATGAATTGGCAGATAATCCCAGCTTAGCACTCTTAGTGATTCCACCTTGTGATGACAGATGTCTGTGTCTGTCTCCTTTACAGGGATAGTTTTTGTGCCCTTTGCCTCTCCTCCTGCCATCGGGCATTACACAGAAGAGTCTGGCTCTGTCTTGTTTATTCCCTCCAGTCAGGTATTTATGCACATTGATAAGATCCCCCCTTAGCCTTCTCTTCTCTAGGTTAAAAAGTCCTGGCTCTCTCAGCTTCTTCTCATATGACAAATACTTCAAGCTCTCAGTTTTCTTTGTTCGTTGGACTTACTTCAGCAGGAAGGATAACCTCTCTCAGCCTCCTGGTAACACTCATCCTAATGCAAGCCCAGAGTACTGATGGTTGCCTTTGCCAGGAGGACACATTGCTGACTCATGGTCAGCTTGTTGCCCACCAGGATGCTAGGCACCTTTTCTGCAAAATGGAAAATCCCTTGGGAGCAGTCTGAGTATGGTCCAGATGGACCCTGTTCTAAAGAGCTCTTTATGTCAGTTTGGCTTCTTGGGAACAGGGACTTGAATCTGTATTTTCCATGTCATGGATTTCCTAACCCCATGCTATTGGTTATTTTAGGATGAATTTACTTGTGTAATTAATTACGGTTTTCTTCATCCTAGAAGACTGCTTTAATCACCGACCAATTCTTTCCCTGTCTTTTGGCATTGATCACCGATGGCGTTTGGTAAGTTATGTCATACGAAATTTCAAGCTTCTGCTTCCTCTTTCCACCCTAGAAAGGAATCTGTAATATCCACTGTCCTGAAGTCCCTTCTGGGCCAACGGTGTAGCTACAACATTATCTTTCATATCCATTAATTACCTGGGAATTACCTCAGTTCCTTTGGGAATCCAGCCTTTAATTAGTAGCATGCTCTGTTTGCAACACAAAGTGGGAATATCCAGCAATTTTATGAGCTATTCCACTGATTAACTAAGATAGTGACCCTGACAGGTTTACTGAGTTTCCCAGCTTGTACAGGTTTGAATGCATGCTACTTCCTCTGCCAGCTCCAATGGAGAAAGGAAGTGATAAATATTATAGCTCATTTGTATATATGCCATGGGTGATTTCTCTGTTACATTCTCATTGGGAGAAAACTGTACACTCGCGTAACAGACACGTGGGATCTTTATCTTTGTTTACAAGATACATATCACATGCATTACTGTTTATGAAAAAGAAGATGTATCTTTTGCAACAATGCAAATGATGCCATGTATTTAAATGGCCTGCATTTCTGACACAAATTAGTTGTACATCCTTTGATTTTCTTTTCCTAGACAGTTCTTCCTCTCCAAATTTCTTCATATTTTTCAATTAAAAAATCAAGTAGGGAAACTTTGTCATCTTCTCCTGCAATCCCCATCATCCCTCCAGAGACATGTAGAGTTAATTAACTTTAGTCTTTAATTTTACATTTAAGGAACATTTCTCAGGTGTGTAGTCCATCATGCCTCAAAGCTAAGAATCAAAATTAACCATATACATGCATTCTTTCCTGTTTAGCAGAGGGGATTAACATTCTGAAGAAGTAAAAAAAAAAGAAAAATCTTTTTGTAATAGGAAAAGAAATTTATATTTATCTTGTTATTTTATTCATGCTGACAGTTAAAAAAACACATTATATATTATACTGTATATGTGTATATGTATCTATCTGTCTTCAGCAGTTTTAAGGAGAACAGCTAAAATGAAGGATAAAGTATGGCCAGAGAAATAGTAGTGAAGGAAAAACGGCACATTTATCAACATTTTTGCAGGGAATTTTTGAAAGCAAAGTTATGGAATGGGCAAAAATTGTGTGATAAACAAAAACAGAATGTCCCAACTCTTCAGTCATTCTGTTTTTATAACAAACAAAATGTTAATTTTATCTTCTAGTACAAGTAACCTCAGCATTACTTTATATTTGGATTTCAGAAACATTCCAAGAAAGGTATTCAATTCCCACCTAATGACACATAAAATTCAGAAAGGGGGTGGATTAGACTACACTATTACATTCTTGAAAGTACTGTTCCTGACACCTTTTAAATAAATGCCATGTAAAATATATCCTACTGTCATAAAAATCTAAAAAGATATAATTTTTTTACACACACACACACACAAAGTAAAAAAACACAAAATCCAGCAGATAGATAGCCAACATAATGAAAATCACAATTCACTGTGCACTATCTGCAAAAAGTGGAAAAATGTGCAGGGATGTAAAATTACTGCCCATGAACCCTTAAATTCTAGGAAAGCATTCTGACTACTGATGCACGAAATGTTATTTTCAGCTCTTCCTTCTTGCTGCTTTTAGTTAGCTACTTTATAAGAATAAAAAGCTGGTTTATAAGAATAAAAAGATGGTCTTGCTTTAGCAGAACTAACTTTAGGCATGTTTTGTTGGTAGGAAAACTCATTTCTTAAGTGCAAATATTGTCTTATATTTTATCTCTTATAATTCTTAGTCATATTGAAGTCCATTAGGTGAATTTATCTTGTGTGTATGAAAAAGAATGCTGTGAACAAGAGTAGCTTTATATGAGAGCAAATGTTTTATAGTAACACTTTCAAAATCAGTCTGGTTAAAAAAGTCAGTGATAGGAAGTTTTGTCTAGGTTTTTTGGAAAAAAAGTAAAGCAAGCTCATTTTCATAAAATCAATTTGAAATGAATGAGCTGATGATTGTGGCATGACTAGCTACAGCTAAGAAAGTCATTAAAAAAAATTCTATGGTGGATGGTGCCATCATCCTTGTACATCTTTTGCCTTTGAAGAGATTATAGATTTTTCAGATTTCAAATTATGATTTTTTTACAAACTGTTCAAGAAATATTGTTCTGGGTGTCATTATTTAAGGTATTGATTATGACAGTTAACGAGATGTGTGGCCTATAACCAAAATTATAAGAAGTGTTGTGATCTAAGTGTATTGTATGATGCACATCACTCCATTGGAATACATTGACCAACACAGATCTGAAAGACATTTTCAATTGTAACTTTCCAGTACACAATTTGCTACAATGCAAAGGGTTTAGTAGTGAATTTATTAAAAATTTCTGAATCAATTCATTCAGTTTATCACTGCTCATATGAACTGTTCAATGCTGCCCATGTAATTCCAGTTCAGGAAATCCAAACAACACACTGAGACTTCTGTGCTATGTTAACTTGCAAGATCCTTTTTTATTTATGAGCCAGAATTTCCTCTGCCTGCCAATCTTTTTGCATCACTCTGACAATAAAAAGAGGCAGGAAAATCTCTGTGCACTTTATGGCCAGTTTAGAATCCATCATGCAGATTTGGTATAGATATCACAGCTACCCTTCTGCATACAGTGAAATGATCCAGGTGAAGATCTCTGTCTTTGCTGCAAAATTATTTGGCAATAAAAAAATCAATTTGATTTTGTATGAGAAATAGTATTTGCAAATATTTTTATATGGATCTGCTTTCTTAGGAGGATATTAAGTAACTTAGGCTAAGCCCAGATTAATTTGAATTAAGTGTCACGTTCACCATTCTACTTGTACATGTGTGAAAATTCAACACCAGGTATTGGATCATCAACACTGTGTGTATTATTATATAACTACAAACCCTTATACAATCTTTAAATCTTCTTGACCAAAAAAAACCCCAAACCAAGAAACAAAGCAGGTAATTCATGCAACATTAACTGAACCATGTAAATCTTTTGTTGTAGCTTGAAATAGACTTTGTTGTTGTTCTCTCTCTTCTCAGAATGTAATGAAGGTTGCAAAGATATAAAGAAGCATATATATCTCTTTATCAGATGATTTTTTTTAGGTTCATATCTTTCAGAAATTTGCATATATACTATTATCCATCAAGATGTCCCACTTAATAAGTCAGCATGAAGCATGTGTTACACAGTTTTAGTTCTTCAGTGAATGGTAAGACAAGAAATAAAGGAGAAAACAAATGACCATTGTTAAATATAAAAAAGCAGATCATTTCCATTCTTTAAATAACTGTTTTGAAGTTGTCTAAAATAAGAAGCTGATATACATAATCATGTCTTTATAAAGAACTCTGTGTGTGATGTTCCTGAAAAATGATGGGATTATTTCTTCCCATCACAGAATCACTGTGATCGAGAAGATTAAAAGAAATAGAAGATTAAAAGAAATACATACATACACATAGTTCAATGTTGATCTTGAAAAATTGTGACCTGCCAGCAAGCTACAGTGTATCATATTCATAATAACACAGTTAAAAAGAAATATGCCTTTCAGATAGCTTTAGGAAACAACAGACTTAATCTGTGGTACACGGAGGAGGCAAATATCAGAAATTAACTATTTGCTCTTCAATTGATTGTTAGCAGCCACTCTTTGTGTATCTCTAGTGATTACTAACTTGAACTCCCCAGCTTTGCTCACTGCAAATAGATGTGTTTTCCCAGGATCTAATAATATCATGAGTATAGATCAGAATCATCACCTTGGAGTGAACGTGAAAACTTACAGTACATACTCTGGACAATTAGCATGACCTTGCCTTTTGAGATTACAATGATAACTGTTAGAAAAAAAACACAACAGAGACCCAAACCCAACAAACCTTTCAGTTAATAAGAACCATGAAGAACTCCTGTTTTGAAAAGTAAGATAAATGGAATAAATCTAGAAAGCTCGTATAAGGACTAAACAAAACGTGTAATTTCTTAATGTGCCTTTTGAGTGAAGACTGATCTAGGAGTTTTGATAAAACTGAAAATATTTCTGAATTTGTAAAATATGGAAAAGCAGTAGAAAAAATTAGAAGGGACAACATCAAAGCACTTCTTCATTTCTAAATCTAATAGTTTTGTTTTGAGGGTGGTCTTCTTTCCTCCTTAGCCACATTTCTTATTTAACAATTGAGACAAATTTAAAGAAAAAACTTAACACAAAAGGATTAAACAACCCTGAACCTAAAATAAAATGCCTTGTGCTTCAAGTTGAATAAAAAGTTTCAGACAGCAGCAACAACTTGGAAGTCTCTCTACAGAGTTACTTCATCTGAAGAAAACAAACTGGGTTTCTGATCCTTGTATTTGGCCATAATCAGAGGAACCCTGCTCTGGCATTCTGTTCTCCTGACATCTCATCTACCCATATGAGCAAATGACCTGATATGATCAAGGCTTGTTCCAAAACCAAAAGGGAATTCCCATTCACATTGAGATTCTCCCATGCACTGAAGACCCACTTCTTAAAAATCAATCAGGACTCAGTCAGAAGATATTTGTGGTTGACTGATATTTGTCCTGGTTGACAATCTAGCTATATTAAATCCCTCTGTTTACCACTTGTCCCGGTAATCTGTGTCCTTCAACACTGTATGATATTTTGTGAGTGTTAGAAGAAGTTTATTTGTGCTAAAAATGCTGCTGACCCACAAAACAACCCTAATGCTTGGAAGTCTACTTAAAACCTGAGTTATAAATTATGTTCTGATGCTGTTCTCTTGCTCTGCCTGAAAACCTACTTAAAAGAACCAAAACCAAAACCTGTAGGATAGAGCTGTTTTGTAAAGTAAAAGAAAGACATAAAGCTCTCTAACATATTAAGTAGATTTTAAAAAGTTTAATTTTATTTTGCAAATTCAATGAATTTAGGCTACCCTTAACATATGTATAAATTTCTCTTTCAGTTACATTCTCTTTGTCTCTTTTATGTCAGTAATTAGGTACTATCTCTTGTAACTTTTACAGAGAAACATAGCAGTCTGTTATACTTAGGATTTCCTCTGAAAGTTAAAGGAAGACATCTTCAGATTTTATGAATAAATCAATTTCTGCCAATTTATCTTAATCTATTTCACCATAAATCAACAGAACTTAAGTGCTTAGAAATAAGATCTTGATGTAGGAAACTATGAGATAGATTAGTGTTCAATATTCTCTGTGTTGTATGTCACTTTCGCCATCTCCAAGGTGAAAAATGAGTAATCTCTGGTGTATAGTTATTTTTAACTAACTATTCAAACAGGCCTTTTAGCTAAATACCCAGTTGTATCCAATTTTTAATTAATTTATGCCGGTTTTATGATCTGGGTCACAACAGTGTCATTGAACACTCAGACTCCATTTGCAATCAATCTAGATTAAGTTGTTCATTGTAATAATTGACCTTTTATTCCTATACAGACCGTATGAGTCTCAAAGGATCTCCACATTCTTATCATCTTACAACTGGGAAATATTTTAAAAGCAACCAACCTTTTTTTTTTGTTCATTCTGATATCCCATTTTTGTGGTCCAGAAATTCAACAGTGATACTGGGTGAAGATAGTGGATATAACAACTTACTGGCTACATATCAACTCACAGAGAGTTGGAATTCCAGGGTGGATCATATACCACTTTGTCCTCTACAAGCTAACAAGTATCGATCGCTACAGATCCATACAAGGTACATGTTTCTACAATTATTTCTGTAATTAACTTATAAAAATATTTAATCATTTTCTGATCCTTAAACAACAAAATATTGCATATCTTACAATGATTTTCTTTAATACAGCAGTATATGTCCTTGTCTTCATGGCTTCGTTTATTTCAGTGAGAAAACTTCTGGCTTTTCTGCTGTTGCCCTTTGATGCCAACTGCACAACAAGCTAGGAGAAAATTCAGGCATTTGGCACATGTATTTGAAGCTGAAATTTAGCCTAAACTGAGTCAATGTGAAGAATACAAACAAATATACCATAATACAGAGCAGGAACATAAACCTAGAATTTGTAAGTATGTAATATTGCAGGCATGATAAACTTCACAACTGTCAAAAATGAGACCTTTCTTTTGTGGAGAAAAAGAGACAGAAATGGAAAACAGTGCACTTGTGAAATTTGCCTAGATTTTGATTTAACTGCAACTTAAAATTGCCATCAGCTTACATGCAATAAAAAGCAAACCTAAAAATAAGTACAGAAACAGACAGAGGCATGGGTCTGAAAACTTCATGTGAGAAACAACAGGTTCAAGTTCACACTCCAAATCTGGCAGGTTCTTGACTATGTGCCTTTTTATTGCAGACCAGCACCCTTAATTCTGGGAGAGTCCCATCACTCTCCAACTTCACTTGAAATATTATAACCCTCCTTCCTTCTTCTAGAGGAAGCTCAGTAAAAGTGCCTATTTGATCTAGCACTGATTAACCCCTAGAAACTTCAGAACTTGTGCGAAAAAACATAATAGCCAGTATACAAAGTGGTAAAATTTTGTTGATCAGAGGGTAAATGAAGGAAGCGGCACAGTCGGATAACTGGACATTACCCCAATTAGAACACATGAAGGCAACAGATGTCAAACTGAAAATTGAAAATATTCCTGTATACGCTGTATAAATGAGCCGTGAAATTCACCATCAAAGTCTATAGGTTAGGTCGAAGCTTGGTGGGACACAAAGGGAGACTAGATTTTTAAAATGAAACACCATCATTTACTTTGGCTAGAACAAAGCACTGATAAAGAATATGTTCCACAATATGCCAGAGGGGAAGCAAAAAGTGTGATTATATGGAAATGCCACTGCTTAAGAATTGCTTTATGACATAGTTTTGGACCATGACAGGAGACAGCTACTGTATTTCTCATCATTTGCTTTTTATTCATAAAGATTTTCACACTTTCAATAGGAAGGGGACAATTAACAAATAACATTTGGAACCACACTGTGAAAGCAATGAGATTTCATCCTCCCTCCCTCTCCTCCCCCCACCTCCACTAAGAATTTGCTCGGAGAAGTTTGCAATTTCAGGGGGACAACGCTGAACCTCTGTTATTTTAGATGCTATCCAAATTAGGGAATAAGGCATTTTTCTTATATATGGCCTTTTGAAATTGAAACAAGTATATGATAAACATCACTGTATTCCTTCCATATGAATCAAGGCTTTGGTTTTATGGCTATATCAGTTTATTGTCTGTGACCTGGTTCACTACCCTGACTGTAATATGACTCTGCTTGTTTTTTACCTTCATATATACCTAAGAGTTTGAATTATATACTGTAGATTCATTGCTGGGGTAGTAATTAAATGATGCCAAATGTTTTTGTCCAACAAACCTTTCTAATCTTATTCTAAAATATAACATCAATAGCATCCTAAGAGTTCTGTGTTTTTGCCAGCTGTCTCTAGCTTTACAAGTATCTCACAAAAAACTAGGACTGTAAACTAGACTAATGGTCTCCTTACTTTCTAGTGCATAAGATACAGAATCTTTTATTCTGTTGCAGAGGATGGAGCCAGGCTGGAGAGCTGAACAGAAACATTGCAGCTGTTTTAATATGCTGTATAGAGAGAGACAGAAAAGAAACATGTTTTTTACTTTCCTGACCTCTCTGCTCCTTCCTAAAAATATGTAAGTGACAATTTTAGGTAGAAACAACTTCCCTGTCACTTAAAGGTTCTTCACACCACAATGCATCTTCATACCATTCTCAGTCAGAATGCTGACTTTAGAGACTGACCTATGACCTTCTGTCTGTATTTTTATGCTTTTGTGGAAGTCAGACCATTCTAACCTGAAACATATCTTAACGTTTACAAAGCTGTGTCCAGATTTATACAGAATGTGGGTTTCCGGAGTAATGTTTCCAATTGATTTTCTCCTAAATTCATAGAGTAGATAGAAGAATTTTCTGAAGTTTCTGAGCAAGATTCCATACTAGATGAATATAGGAAAATTGTGGGCAGACATTAGCACTACCAAGAAAAGAAGCACCTTAAAGATATCTCCTTAAGGAAAAGAGAAATAGCTCTGATTACAAGAAAATCAATTGTAAAAATGATCCACTATCAGTAGGAAAGTTACTTCTAAATAAGGTAAATGTTTGCTAAATAAGACAGTTGGTAAGTATACCTGAAGATTTCAGATACTGCTTTAAAAAGACAGGTGTTAAATTTTTCACAGGAACATCCCATCAATGTTTCCGTAAACATGAGAACCATTGAAAGAATTTTTGTAATCGTTGCTATTTCCTGCTGCTCTTCAAAAAATTGTCTTATCTATTGTTACTCAGCTTCTTTTGTTAAGAAATCTTAATGTGCAACACTATATAGAAATTACTATTTATATATACTGTATAACATACTTAGAAATAACTTCTATCATTCATAAATTTGCTACTTCCAATACTGAATGATATTTCATAGAGCTGATGCTGACTAGCCCAATTTTGAGTAATTACTATAAATTTGATACAAGAAGCAAATAGACATTTCAGGTGAAAACAAATTCCTTGCAATTCCCCACACATGCAATAAATCTAAATTATGCAAACCACCTGGGGAGACATATCAAAATATTTTCTACTTAGTGCAAAGACTGAAGATTTCAGGACTTGAATTTTACAACTTTCATATGCTAAATATGGCAGCAACTTTTTAACAGGAACAGCATTTACCATCCCCAAGTGCTCTGCATTAGGTAACAATATGTAATGCAGTCTTCTTGGATATATCTGTCATAACCCTTGGTACTTCTGTCTGCATTGCACCTGCGAATTGACTTATTACACAGTCTCACTGAGCCTAGTTGGTATGTAATCTGTGCCACTCCAGATCCCCAAAATATCAGCTATTGCAGTTCCAAAAGTTTAGATGCAGCTTCAAGAGGCAAGTCAAATGTTACGTCCTTTCCTTTGGTCCATCACTTGCTCCCATACCACCTTTGCACTGCTGACCAGTCATTAGTGTCATGATAAAAAAGTGTGTAAATGAAAATAACCATACATTCTATTTGTGTCACTCCTAGTTCCAACCATGGTTCACCCATAAGCTCCAACACAGAGCAAACAAAGAGTCCTCTGGGCAAGGAACCTTTCGTCCTCCAGTGCCCACTTGCAATATCCCCGCCTGAGGATATGAATTGATCCGGAGAAGAGGAGGTGCTCTCTGCTGGCATTACTGGCCGCCTACGGTGCTGAAGTCAGGCAGGACTAAACTGTTCGACCAACTGAAGATTACATCCTGGTCACTAGATTAGGGCAGAGATCCTGTCTTTGCCCATCTATTAACTTCTCACTAAGATAGAAGGAAAAATTACAGATTGTCAGTAGCTCTGTCTGTCTGTCTATCCATCTGTCTGTCTATCTATTTTTACCCTTGGGCAGCCTAGTGATGCAGATACCCTCAGTCAGGCAAAGAAGTTTTATCTAGCCTTGCAGCTTCATCTGGCCTTGTAGCCAGGCTCATAAGTGAGTTTTTAATGAATTAATTAATACATTTCATAAATAAAATAATATCTATTTCATACCATGATCAAAATCTATTCAATATTTCATGCCGCTCCTCTTTAATTTACTGTAGTCCAGCTTCTGCCAGTCTAATTCAAATTGACAGTACTCAAAGGCTGACCCTATTTTTACTATATTTTGAATATAGTTGGAGCTAAAATTCAATCTGAAAGAGAATCATACCTTCCACAAATTCTATAGCTTATACTTTCATAATATGCATTTTATTTTTTTCCTTTTCTTAAAGGAATACATACACAGACTATGATCCTTCTAGTTCTCTTTTTTCCTTTTTCCTTTTTCTCCTAACAAGTTATACTATGAAAATAGAAAGGATGCATAGCTGTGCAGACTCAGGAACTTAATTCCTGTGTCTTTGAAAACTTCCGAAGTGATCACTGGTATTTGTGATGCAGCAGGGAAATTCACCACTGATAGCTGAACACCTTAACACCTTTACTGACATTAAATGTAATATATATGTCTACAGCTGCAAGTGTCTGTGCTATATTACTGGCCTACACAGGTGACCATAAAACTCTTCTGAAAGCCTTCTTAAATTTCATAGCATTCAGGTGTATAAACAAGATATTTATCATTAGAATTACTATGGGATATTTATTGTTTTATTAGTAGGAAGTCAGAATATTTTTGATAAAATAAATATATGCATAGGAAGATCCACTGAACTGGTTTAAGCAGGAATATGCAGAAAATAATCAAGAGTTAAGAAACATCGCAGTCCAAACATGAGTGTACAATCCTATGCAATTATGCAACAGCATACTTATAAAAGCAAAGAACATAGAATACACAATGTTAATTTATTTATGTAAGTACAAACGGCTTATGTCATGAAAGCTAAAACTCTACAGTTTAAAAACAGTGAAAATTCAATCCAGCTGATACCAATTTGTTAAAATAGTGTGTTAAACAGCAGTTGAAAGAAATGGACTTTCTTGATAAAATGCTTTTACCAAAACCACTGCAAAGGGATATGCTCATTAAAGAAAGAAAACATAAGCTAATATTAGTATGCATGAGGATAACTTGGAGGTGTATGACCGCTAACATGTGTATTGATCTTAGCTGAAAGCCTTTTCATTATTTTCTGAAATTTCACTGATATAGAAGGTTTCAAAAGTCAAATACAAGTGCTGTGTCTAACTACCGCATGCTGTCAAAATGAGAGAAAACATAATGTCCAAAGGTACTTTTGACAATTTTACCCAGTTCAAACTGAAAATCAGTGCAACATACCTAAGAATTAGGCTACTTAAATGTACTTGAAATTAGCATGAGTCTTAATTAAAGAAATCCCTTTCATGTATGTACCACAAGTAATGGGAATCAAAAGAGTACTTATGGTATGTTTATAAACGGAAAATCTTGTTCTATTCCAGTCAGTTATCAGCTGCTTTGTGCCCTAAAGCTTAATGGTTTATTCCTATTATCTTAATTTTTCTGCAGGAAAAAATACCTGTCCATGTATATTTATGTTAACCATTTTGGCTGACATTGTCCAAAGAGCCTAAGGGAGCTGAATTCAATCAGAGATGAGTGTCTAATGCCTTTAAATCCTTTTGCAAACCCTATTTTTAAATGTCTAATCATTTTGCTGAATATAACTCTTGACCTACTGGTATCCTGTGGTAAGAATTTTTCATATATTCCTTTCTTCATTGTCTTTCTCAAAATAGTATAACATGTATATGTATATATAATATACATATATATTAAATTCTAGTAGAAGAGAAAGGTGAAAAGATTTCCATGGCAAACAAAGGAAAAAAAAAAAAAAAGAAGTTTGGTACCAAATATTTTGTATTTATATTTGAGTCTAATGGACAGTGTTTCCCTTATCAAGTCAAGAGAAGAAAAAACAAAGAAAAGGCTATGAAGGCAAAATGGTACATGTTTTACTCCTTCTTATTAAGTTTAGACATACAAAGTTGCTATGGCGACCTCTTTGCTTTTGCATTAGGTGTGATAGGTTTGAATGTAATAGAAAGTAGATGACAAAAGCCAAAGCAATTGTCAGGTATTCAGGTGATGGTGTGTCATTTGGAAAGAGTTACTGTATATAGTCCAGATACATTCTTCATTTCTCCTGACAAGAACTGCTGAAAGGAGCAACCCGTCCTTGGGCAGTCAGACTGGAACAGGGCACTGTTTGCCAGCCTTAGAGCTGAAATGACAGTGCGCCTTTTTAATATGAGCGTTAAAGAACACACATTTTATTTAAGGGGTTTCACGTGGGTGCGTACATCCATATACAGGCAAAAAGAATGCGTCTTACTTTAAAACCTGGGAGCACGCAAATTGGCATGCCAAATTAGCTTCTGTTGTGACCTTGTTCATTCCTATTAGCTGGATATTAGACAAGAATCCCATGCCACCTTGACAAGGGCTTTTGTTTCTATTATGCTGTTATTGAATCCTATACAAGTGATGGATGAAAACAGTACATGTCTGTATAAGCAGGGGGAATCACCCTAATGAATTCTTTTCTGCATTGCAATACGCCATGGATGAAATGACTTACCCATTCCGTATTAACTGATGTGACCGCTTCATTTCAACTACTTTTCATAGCTGCCATCGCTCAGAAAGGTTGGTGTTTACGGCTCTCACAGGAGGAATTTTTATCTGACAAACTGTGTTGAAGGTATGAAACTTAATGGTAACAAAGCAGAGCCATAAGAATGTGCATATCAGTAAAACACAGCCCTGGGATCCTATTAAGATTCCAACTTTTCTTTACGTTTGAATTTATTGTTTCTGTTTTATTTTTCCTTAGGTCAAATCATCTCACTGCAGCATCTTAACAATCACAGCCTATTAGATTTAGTTAGATAGTCTAACTGGACTCATTCTTATACTCTCAAAGATTTTCTGGTCACCTTAATGCCATTTTAATACTGATGCTTATTTTGTCATATATTATGTGTCTTAAACTATAAACAAGCTTGGGGTTTTTTTTGTTTTGTGAATTTTTTTTCTTTAAAATCATATTTGTTTACAAGCAATTTATTCTGCAAACACATTTTATTTCCTGTGATCTAAGTCTATCTTTCCCTGTGTGTTTGCAGTCTGTTTTTCAATATGCTGTCCCTGTTTGCACATTTCCCTCTCTGTTGACAATTAACTCTGTTGTCAACAAAGTGAAATAGTCCTTTTGATGTAAATTATTTACAAATCTCAGTTAAACACCCAAAAATCACTCATGGCTTGTCAACATTGTATGTGGTTTACAAGAAGACAATTATTTGAAAAATATTCTACAAAAGTTCATTTTTAAAAATGGAACACAAATGGATTTTAAATAGAAGGCAGCAAAGATTTGAGGAATGATTTGTGTATTTAAAGAACAGTTGGAAATAATAAGAAAAAAAATGACAGTATGCCCTAAATTATATATGCATATAGCCATTTAATGATAATTTAGGTCTCACCAGAGTCTTGTGAAACATTGCTGAGCTAGGCTGTCTCAAGGCAATGCTGGGCACCCCAGCCAAAAGAAGAAGAGGAAGTCATTAGTTAAATCCACAGCTGATATAAGATGGCACAGCTCCATTGACTTTGATGAGACTTCACCCTTCACATTGACTGAACTTTTAGTGTACTTGTGAAGAGTTAGTCATTCTCTGGATAAGAAGGAATGCAATATCCAGTTCTCCTGTATGGTCACCATGTCCTTATCAGGAAAAAAAGTTTGACAGACAATACAAAACAGGAATGGAGCCAAGAGATCCTTACAGATAAAGTTTTAAAATCATGCCAAGGGCTATAAGTTTTGGTGTAGGTTTTTTAGAAGAACCTAAAAATATCCTATACTAGGAACTTTGTTCTCTCTGTGATCAACAAGGTGCTAAAAAAAACCCTATTCAAACATTTCTGAATTCTGTAGAATCTCTGTTCATGACAGACATACCATAAGAACATTGTGGACATTAACATTGTGCAGGCACGCCTTTCATGGAGCTAGTAATAACTGTAGTCAGAAACACTGCACTTTTCATCTCCTATCAATGAGAAAAAGAATCCTTGACATCAGGGTGTGAGTGTTATTTGCTCCCCATTGTTCATTATGCACTATTTTATTTTTATTACTTTTTATTTAGTGCAACAAGAGAAATAAATGCATTCCATTAACTTGTTATTTTACACTTTTTTTCTGGAAGAAAAGGTGTGCTGCTTCTAGGTCAGTACTTAATTTTTATGTTCTGAACCTGAATTGATCCCTGTCTACTTTATACCCACATGAGTCCCAGTGCTGTGAAAAACTGTGTGGTAACTGTCGTGTATGTTTGAACAGTAGGAGAGTTCCTTTAGTGCATTCTTTTGGAAATTATTTGTATATAAGCATCTCACCATTTTACTGGATACAGCCTACCTTGAAATCCCTTTTCTTTCAGAAATTACCTATTAAAAAGCACATGCAAAAACTTTTAATATCTGACTGTCTGCTGTTAATTTGTATCTGGTAGCCTGCTGAGTTGGAAATGCTTCCACAGAATAGTCAAGATCGCAGAATTATTCATCTAACCATGCCATGACATGTAAATAAGGCAGCCCAGTAGAAGGAATTCTAGTGCTGATTCATCAGAAATCTTGAGATTACTAGTTAGACCTAAATTTTAGAGCCTATACCCATTCAGTTGAAGGAGTTTAGCGGTATCACAAATAAGTATAAAATTGTAATGGAGATATAAACGCCCTTAGCTGAACTTTCTGTGTAAGTGAGAAAGAAGAAACCAATAACTCTGTCAGTACTAGATAAACTATTCCAGAAGGTGAGGATACAGTTCTGATTTGGAGAGAAAATGCAATTATGAGGAGATTCAGTAAAGATTTTCATACCTGCTGTTACGGTGGTGCTCTTACAAGAATTTGCTGCTTGCTGCCAAGTACAGAACTCACTGAAGATTTAGATTCTGTCCTGTCCTGCAGGCTACTGTGGAGTCATGAAAAGGAAATGGAAATGCTCTAATTGCTGGAAAAAATGTGCTGCTGGAATAAAAAGAGGCTTCTTAGAACTTGAGAACAAAATAGCAATATCGTTTGTATGCAATGATAGCAAGAACAATGGTATGCAAATACATTGTGGAAAAATTAGGTAATTTTCATAAGAATTTGAACACCTTGTAACTCAACCATTTTGGAAACATGTCCATTTCTATCCTTCTTCAACTTTGTACCCTCAACTTCTTGAAGGTTAAGTTAATCTGTTTACTAAGCCATGTATTTTGTGAAAGTTATGTCATGTTCTACATGAGCCACACACTGTAAAATTGTATTGCAACCGTGAAAATGCCAAAAATCAAATACTTATTTCATTACAGATGAGCACCACTAAAATACTACAATTCACATACATATTGTCTTAAAGTATTAGAGCATTCATGGTGAAGCCCTTCAATATTCGCACAAAGCCCTTCCTAGTTAGTAAGGTTTGGAGAGCTATTATAACACAATAATAACTTATTACCAGGATAATTTGCTGTCCTACCTCTGACTCCTCCCTTCTCCTCCTACTAGAAACAGACAGACAGAGTAACATCCTCAAAACCAGCGTACAGCACAGAATCAAAAATTGACAAACCTTAAATTTGGGGGATCAAAAGTAAAAAACAATGAAGAGAGACCCATATTTTTCATTTAGTTGAGAAGGAATTTTGCTTTTATATTGCTGAGATCTGAAACACTTGGTAATTATTCTTTAATTACAATGTAAATTCATGTTTCTAGTTTTTTAATGTGTGTATTGAATTATATTAGAATTAAAACAGAGTTTTAAAAGGTGAAATTTGAGTTCCTAATTGGAAGACCATATTTGTTCATATTTTAGCTTTAACTAGAAATGAATATTGGCATTTGCTTAAAGGCAGATTTGTCCATTTTAAGTTTATTGATTTCAGCTTGGTAAGCATAGGTTTCATTATGACCTAAAAGAAGCAACAGAGGACAATACCAGAGTATAGCAGGATATGAGACACATCAGTGTATCCAGATATTTCAGTACAGAATGCTTTTAATTTAAAACAAAAAGAGTACTAAGATAATTGGTTAAATATACAGTATAAATATTAAATATTACAAATAAATAATTACAATTAAACAACAACAAAACCAGAAACAAACAAACAAAAAACATAACCCGTGAATGTTCTCTAAGCTTTCTCTTTTCCTTTCCATCAACCATCAGGAAAGTTCACTCAGTTTTCAAACTTCATATTCTCTGTTTTATTGATTGCTGTTTCAATTATCTTTTTTTCTTTTTTTAATTGAATGAAATTAAATCTATTGACTTCTGCAATTAACTTTTATAAACAATCATATATGAGTTGTTATTTGTTATTTCACAATAATTATGAAATCAATGCAATTAGATGATGGCAGCATTATCTATAGTATTTTTGTAATACTGTAACAAGAAAATAGGAGTTTAGACCAGAAAACATTTTCCCCATCTCCTTTATTTTAGTCTTTGGTAAAATCTACTGTGTCCAAAGAACTCTCATGCAAAGCAGCCCGTAGCTGCTCAGCATTTAAGCTACTCACAGAGTATGTGAGAAGTTTCTGTTACAATAAGGGACATAGTTGTGATAACTTCTTACTAAATCAGTATGTGGAGTTCAAAGCAGAAAAAAACCCAGTCTTTATTTCTATCATCATAGAAAGTTATTGTTTCCCAAGCTTAAGAACTAGCAATTTGGCAACAAAACAGTATTAGTGAAGTATTTGACTGAAAACTCTGTTAAACTAATGTCATTCATCAAGTCTAGGTTAAAAACAAAACACAGATACAGAGAAACTCTTTTCCATGAGCCACAACATATTTTTGCAAGACATAGCAAAAGAAGATGTGTTAAGACACCTTTGTCTTTCTTCACAGCAGCTAATATGTATGCTAATTCACAGGCAGCCAGACCATGCCTGGTCAATTCTCACCATAAGGAAACTCATAGTGAGATTAGGATTAATTTTAGTTAACTAAAGGCTGAAGTGGGACATTGCATGAGCACATACATTTGTTTTTAATATGCCTGTGTAGTGCAAGTGTAGAACCAATATTTACTGAAGCTGACAGTCTAGTGCATGTGTTGACAATTTGACTTAAACTGTTTGTGTCGTGAAAACTGAAATCCTTGAGCAGTAGTGTTTTGAACATCCCACCCCCCCCCCAAAAAAATCAATGCAGGGCCACCTTCTCTCTTCTTATACCGTTCACAGGAGGAGGAAGGCAGTGAGTCAAGGAATGTCCCATTTTTCAACCACTGACCTTTTTAAGGAAGTGAGTGGGGATACAGGTGCAGAAATGGAGAAGAGCGTAGCCTCTGAGGTAAGAGGCTAATTGAAAAGTAAACTTTTTCCTTTGACAGTCTGTACTTTTCTGAACCTGATCTCCCTTGATTGCACAAACTTCTTTTTTCCTATTACCTTTGCAGCAACACAGAAGAAACACAGCAATCTAGGGAAGACATAGCAATGGGGATTTCCACTTATTTTTCTGATTCCACTCTCCTGAAGTCTGGACCAGGCTTATGCTGCGAAACATGCACGCATTTCACTCAGCCACGTCCACTCCCTTAGCCCTGAGCAAATGATTTTGGGATGGAGCTTCCAGCAAACGGAGAGCCCTTCTCAAAAGTCAGCACTTCCCTGTTTACATTTCTCAGGGCTTTTGTATCTTTTGTTCTTTCCCTTGAATCCCATGGGACAAGAGCAAAGATTCCAGTTACAACAAAGAGAAACAAGCAGCAGTTACCAGAATTTGTCTAAAAAGATAGGCTGTTCCTATTGTGTCAGGGAGTAACTCCTCTCAGTGAAAATTTGAGAGAAAAATACCAAGTTGTTTGGGGGATGAGGGAAAGCTGTACATTCATTTTAGATGTTAAACTTGTCTGAACATATTACTGTTCTGTTAAAGAAATTTAAGTATAGAAAAAAGTCATCCATGTGACTGAATTGCAAACTAATTTTTTTTTTTTCTAAAGTTTTTCCATGTTTTATATTCATATGAATTAATTATTTTTAACATAATATGCAAGCTAATTCCAGAACCAAATCGTTAGGGAAATTTGATGTTAATGCATATGTGTTAATAGACATATTTCATCAATTACTTGGTGAGTGTTTTATTACACATATAAGCTTGAAAACAAAATGTTCTACAGGACCAAGCTGTTCTGAACTAACACTATAAAAAGTGATGCAAATGTAAATCTGTCTGCTTTTTGGCTAGCAATACTTTTCTCTACTTTTTTTTCTATTTTGTTCTACTTTTTTATAAACTAAGAAATCAAATTTCAGCTGAGAAGTGCTTCATCAAGCATGAGTTATGCTGAATTTCTTTTCAGCAATATAAGGTAATATAGAGCCAATATATTGTAGAGCAAAAAGACATAACTTTTCAGCAGAACTACTGTGCAGCAGAAAACCAGAAATTTGTCTTAGTACTTTTTGGTTTCCAGCTACTTTTTCTATTTCTCAACTACTTTTTGAAAATGCTCAATAAAGTAGATACAGTATAGGAATAGGGCATACAAAGTGAGTCCATGTTCTTTCATTTTGTCACCTTATCTGTTCATTCCAGGAGTAGTATTCTCAGTATAGTCAGGAGCATTTTATGCAATATTTCCCAAAATTAACCATTACAAGTATGCAAGCTTTTTATAGATTGCTAGGTGGATAGCCGCCACCATTTCCATAAGCCGGCTGTGTGCAATTTGAAAGCAAATTTTATAGCCAAAGCAGAACTGATACACTGCTACTATTAATATCATACCTGCTGCCATCAAAATTGCCTACACTATGACTACTATAAACTTGACACATTAGTGAGATTAAATTATGTTTCTATCAAGAGTACTGATAGAAATTTGGGAGAATGTTGCATTTTTATAATGCAATATGCTATGACATTAGTATGACCCCTATAGAGCTTTGAGAAGTCTAGTTACCACAGTGGCCAACTGTCAGAATGTTATTTGGGAAAAAAAAAAAAATAAAAAAGAAGAAAAGAAAGTTAAATAACAGAGGTGAACCACATACAACAGAGTACTATATATATTTTTGTAGACATCAGAAAGTGATTTCTTAACCTGATTATCAAATTTTTATCAATATTCCTGATATTTCAGGCTCATAAAGAGAAAAATATGTACAACTTCAATTTTTATACTGTATTCATCAGTGTAGGATTTTGCTTCGATCACATCAGGGCCCAGACCTTACAGTAAAGACAAATGCTTGTACAATTTTTATTTCTGAATTGCCATTTCTTCTCATTCTTTCCTCCTTTCTCTTCTGAGATAACATACTCTCTGTCACCTGAGATTCACTTGCTTTTCCTAACTAACAACACCACCTCATTCATATAAATTTAATTTTTTTTGTTCATCTGCATGGGTTTTTTTGTTCTGTGTTTACAAGTTGCTGTGATTTAACCTGAGTAGGCAGCTCAGCCCCATGCAGCTGCTCGCTCGCTCCTCCCGGGTGGGATGAGGGAGAGAATCGGAAGGGTAAAAGTGAGAAAAACTGTGGGTTGAGATGAAGACAGTTTAATAGGTAAAGCAAAAGCCACACATGCAAGCAAAGCAAAACAAGGAATCCATTCACCACCTCCCACGGGCAGGCAGGTGTTCAGCCATCTCCAGGAAAGCAGGGCTCCATCACACCTAACAGGGACTTGGGAAGACAAACGCCATCACTCTGAACGTCCCCCCTTCCTTCTTCTTCCCCCAGCTTTAGACGCTGAGCGTGACGTCATACGGTCTGGGATATCCCTTGGGTCAGTGGGGGTCAGCTGTCCCGGCTGTGTCCCCTCCCAACTCCTTGTGCCCCCCCAGCCTCCTCGCTGGTGGGGTGGGCTGAGAAGCAGAACAGCCCTTGGCTCTGGGTAAGCCCTGCTCAGCAGTAACAAAAACAGCCCTGGGTTATCAGCACTGCTCTCAGCACAAACCCAAAACACAGCCCCATACTAGCTACTGTGAAGAAAATTAACTCTATCATCTCAGCCAAAATGATCAGGCAAGTGCAGTCATATTTAAAATGAAGTGTAAAAGAATACAGTGCGTTGTCATTTTACTGTCAGTTTAATAGCAGATATCAAAGTAAATGTGGTACTCGCGTATGGGCAAACATAGGAGATGACGCTAGGTTAAGTATATATGAATTTAGTACATGTTGGCCCACCTCATTAGCATCTAATAAAATCTCAAAGATCCTTAGAATTTCCTGTGTTAAGCATACTGTATTGCATTTTTTTCACCCAGAAACTAGAATAGTCTCACTTACAGCCAATGCTGACCTGCTTCCAAGCCCCAAGATAGAGGATTTTTTTAAAGCTTTTTTCCTAATTTTGGCACTAGATGGCAGTAAAAGCGCAACTCTGAACATTTCCAGGCAAAGTCCATAAACTTAAGGCGAACTCCGAGGCAGGAGAAAGGCTATCACTGTAAGACAGCTTGCCTTCAAAGGTTAGCCAGAAGCAGGATATGGAATATCGTGCAGAATCGCTACATAACATAACATAAAAAAAAAAAAATCCAATAGCTAAACAAAAATAGCATTAAAGAGGGCAGAGTAACGGGAAGCTTTAAGTAATTTGAAAAACCAGGAGAAACTGACTTAATATGGTTTGCTTAAATCTGCCAAAACAGCAGATCAGTGATCTGCAAAAGTAAGATATAAAGGCAAGTGTCCTACCAGTGTGCCAAAAACATGATTCATCTCCACAAAAAGCTCTAAGAAAGGAGCGGGAGAAAAGCAATCTGTACCAGATTTTTTTTATTCATTACCACATGGAATTGTATTAAATCTCTGAAATTAATGCTCTGAAGAGTTGTATTCCATTACTTTTAAAGTGATTGGGTCCATACACTCAGTAAGAATGCACTATTAAAAAGAGGAACAAGTTTTCTGCCTTCCTTTTTTTTGAGACTAGAAAATTATATCCCTTCCAGCAGAATGTATAAAGCTGTCTTCTGGGGGTTCAGCCTGACAGTACCCACTTGCAGGCTCCGGTTTCTTGCTGCAGTGCTGTAATAGTTCAATCTTTGTAATAGACTGCTTTGTAAGCACCTACATCTGTAATGGACAGGGAGAAAAAAAAAGTAGAATTATATAGAGAAGTTTCTATTTAAGATCTTCCTATGGGGACACTTCCTAACTATTGGAAATATGCCAAAGAAATCACTGGCAGTGGCATCCAATTCAAGTAAGCTTAAACTAAACCTTTAATGGCTCTCATCTTGTTGCACAAAGAATCAACAGAGTGAATTGGATTTAAAACTACAAACTAAAACTGATTCAGGCTCTTATAGCAGTTTTATAATCATTATTTTTAGTGACCTAAAAGTGACTGGTGCTATGCTGGGATCTTATTACAGAAAAAGGAAGCACATTTTCCACCTTTGATCCTATTCAAGATATACAAAATATTTTAGAAGACATTCCAAAGCCTTTACACTTCCAAGATGCAGATAATATCCATCTATCTCAGAGGCTGAAGGTATGAAGAACTTCTTGAGATCCTGCTGACTGTAAAAACAAACCTAGAAGTAAAAATCAGAAAGCTCAAAATTAAATCCTGGTAGGAGAGTTTGCATTTATTTTTTGTTCTGCATGATATCTTATTGTCTTAGAAACTTCTCTCAAAGAAAGTGCCACTTTCTATTACTTCAGTTGAAATTTTCTTTCTTTGAAGATAATGTCAAACTCTTTTTATGATATATTCACATACTGTGACACTATATGGCTCTGGGTTTGATGGAAGCAAACATGCATAAGATAAAGTTTTGAAGTTTCTAAGTATTGAAATATTTAAGGTCTAAACACAAGTAAATGCACTGAATGTTTATGTTATCTCTTCTGGGAAAAAAAGCTTCTTGTTCTACCAAACGTTAGAGAAGAGAAGCTGTGCTATCAGAATGCTTTTAGACACCTTTTCCATCTTTTCTTATAAATCATTCCTTTATGATACCAAAAATATTGCCCCAAGAAAGTACTTGTATTTTATACTCAACCCTCCACACATATGGTTTCCTTAAGGGAATACCTTAAGTAGTCAAAGAGAACACCAACTTTCTTTGTTGCCTATCACCAAATTGATGTATGACGTTTGGATCCTACCGGATACACTCTCACCCTGGTCACAAAAAAAACAATATTGGTGAAAATACCTCCTTCCATCATCTTCTAGGCAGGGGAATGGAACTGTTCATTTCTGAGAGCAGAACATAAGTGACTCATCCATCACCACCAGACCACTTCTATGTATTCTGTGTGGCGAAAGCTAAGCAGATGTATGTCTGATAGAATCTTTTGGACAAGAAAGGCTTTAGAAAAAAGTTTATTCTCAGTCTAGAAATTCTTCCCTCCATTTTATTTTAATGTTTGTGGTGGTGGTGGGGTAGTATCCCACACATAATGCTGTAAAATCAAATTATTCTCACAAAGCAAGGGGTTCTCATTTACAATCTTCTGTTGCTACATAAAAGTCTTCCAGATAGTCTAATCCAAGAGATTTATGAATAAATGTGCACCTTGAAATGAACTGATCACAAAACAGGAAATAATCTCTATGTTTTGGAGCATATGATCCGGCAAGGTTAGTTAGGAAACTTAATTCTGTCTTAGTATTATTTCATATTGGACACGTGCCAATAGATTCATCAGGCAGGAAAGGTAAAAATGAGGCTCTGGACTTGATTAATCTTAGTCTTCTTTCTGCAGGACTCCATTTTGCCAAAGAAATCAGATTTAATTATCCTCCAAAACCTTTTGCAAGCCTTCGCTTCTCCTAAGCTGAGTCATTTCTACAGTTACCATGAGCTGTCACCCTTACTGTGTGCTACACGTCTGTCTAGGCAAACTCATACCACTTTTGGAAAAAATATTTCCTGAAAATTCAGGGGCTTAAACTGCAGCCATGTATCCTAAACATCAGTGTTTCTTTAGGCAGTGAGTGCATGAGCATTTTGTAGCATTAAGACCTCATTGTAGGCAATAATGACATTAGTATTTACTTATTATTGTATCTCCTCCCCTATGTATAAAATCAAATTATTATTGTCACATACGGTAAATATACACTATTTTCAAAAGAAACTCAGCATTTAAAACTGCTGTTTGGTTTGTTAGTTTCACTTTTACATCTAGAATAATTATTAAAAAAAAAAAGAAAAAAAATGTTTTAGTTTATCATTTGTGAAACTGGGAATTTTGCCCTTGCAGTAGAGTTTGTTTGCAGAGGAATATCTGCACTTTTCTTGGTTTCTTCTCCAGGACTGAGTGAAATAATAAGTATAAATGCTGAGTTTCCACTATTAGAGCACCAGTAGTAACTTCTGATTACTAAACTCAAGCTTCAAACACCTCTCAAACCAGCCTTCTCTTTCTCTTCCTCTGTCTTCTGGTCATTGGCAATATTTCTTCTAAACCAGGATATCCTCCCTCCAGAGCCTTACATTATGGGTGTGCTGCGATCTTTGACTGTATGTGCTGGAGCATAAGCATAAAGAAATCTGTAATTAGACAGGGGCACCCTTGCCCTGTCTGTGCAGGAGAAACTGGAGGATTTTCATGGCACACTCCCTATGGTGAGATACAATTGCTGTCACAGGAGATCACTCTCCATTAAATGTAGTTTACAAAAGCAAAGTAAACACAGGCGACCCAAATGACTGCCATCCTTGTGTGCTCAATAAATTACTGGCTTTACTGACTGGATTAACATAAGCCTTCAGGTACAGGGGAGGTAAAAAAAAAAAAAAAAAGTCATTGAATCTCCCTGAAAATCTTGCATTGCTGGGATTTTACATTTGAGCCCAGGATGCTCTCCAAAAGTCTTACTAGGATGATTGTTAACGTCTCTGGAGAGAGAACCTTTTACTTGTTTTAGTGGAAGAGTAGTCCTATTCTTCTGCTAGTAAAACTTTTGTAAACATAGGATTTCACAATAGAAAATCATTCTTGATCTCCAGAGAATTCTGAGTATCACCAGCAGCTTTTGCTTTTATTCTCTGTTGAGGTATCTTCACCTAAGCCTCTGAAAAGCCAGTGTTAACAGTTAACCCCTACCTGTAGATAACTATGAATATGAGCATTCAGTATTTTGGCTAAAGAAAGTGATTCTCTTGATTTTGGGGTGGTTTTCTTTTGGTTGTTTATTTTTGTTGTTGTTGTTTGTTAGGTTTTTTTCCAAGCTATACTGTGGCAGAAAATTGTTCAGTTGATATGTCTTTGGAATTAGAGTTTTCTTATTTCAAAAATAGCACTTATATAAAGCAGAGCAGAATGAACAGCTGGTATAATGTTTATTTGAACCTCTATATTCTTCCAGAAAACTGTTATCTATTATATTTGAAACAAATAAAATATGATTTAGCTGATAAAATTTGAGCACTATGAAAATGAAAACATTTTGAATAAAGCATCTTCCACAACACAGGTTTTCACATGTATTGTAGATCTACTTTGACAGATCTATGATCTGCCATTATATGCTAAAGCTTTATTTGAAGGTTTTCTAGGGTAAGATATTTTGCAGGCTACAGCAGACCAAATGATGGATATCAAATACCTCTGCATATGTTATGTCTAGAGCACTCAGACAGCAATCCATCAAGAATATAGTAAAAAAATAAGGAGGGAATACAGTCAGTGTGCTCAGATATTTTGAACTTCAGCCTACTTTTCATGTGAGTATAAGCCCAATTTTTTTTTTACATTTTGAAAAGTTGAGGTGTAGTCATCAGTACCAATTTTGAAATGCCTCCAGACTGACTGAACTGCCAAGGCCCAAATGGTCTTTAAGAACATGTAAATATATAGAAATTGCTATAATGAGTCAAGCCTCTGTCTATTTATTTCATCTTCAATAGTCAGGATTGAATACATCAGAAAAAGACACTAAAATCTCCATTGAAAAATCTGCCTACAGGGAAAATTTCTTCTGAATTCTTATTAGATAGTGCCTAGCTTATATCTGAATGCATGAAGATTTATAGCCCTCACTTTTTAATCCAAACTAATGTAACTTGACTCCTACTTAACTCTTGGCCTCGCTTATTCCTTGGGGCAGTAAGTTCAATGGGTTTATTATGCAGTAGGTAAAACTTTTTTCCTTTTATTATTTTTAGATTTGTTAAATAGAAAATGAAAATGTTGCCATGAATCTCCATTTCCCCTACTCTGAGACTTCCTCAGATTTATACTAATCTGGTCACTAGCTAGTTGTACCGTAACAATATTTTGTGGTCCAAAGATATAAATTTCAGAAATTTCATAAATTTCACACCTCTCTGTAATGAATAATGAAATACTATTTTCCTATTATCTTCCTTCATTAAATTTAAGGGGCTTCAATACTGAAAAAAATGACAGGTGGCAGCCACTGTAAAGAGAGGTGTGATACTGTCTTTTCTCTGTAGCGTTCCAAACTCAAAGCTAAAACTGGGAATACTCCCAGCTACCCTGGTTCAGAACTTGAGAGACTAAAAGGGACAAGTGATTGTCTCTGTAATTAAGACCATGCCCAAGCTCAACTGTAGGCTTACTTGTTAGCCTGTCTTTAAGGCTAACTTAAAGACCAGAAGTCTGACATCAAAAGCATTATGCTTCCTAAACCAGCTAAGAAAAACTGGGCACATTGTTCTTAACTGAGTATCTACTGACAGTTTGAAATGCTGTCATATGCAAGTCCAAATATATAATTTCTCTCTAATAATTCCAAATATTTTAAAGCTCCTTTAAATTTCTGTATAAGAAATCTAGAAAACTTAAACACTCACAAAAGAAGAGTTGGTTGTACTTCAACAGCTGGACACTCCACTACTTAGCCTTGCATGAATAATGTGTATGTTTGTACTGTTCTGGCTCCAGTTGTTAGACAAGGTTCACAAGTATTTCTTCTGAAGAAAGATGGGAGCGTGTCTTTTTGCAACTGATTTAATCAAAAAGACAAGCAACGTACTCCTTTCATGTATACAAAGAATAAAAACGGTAGATAACTTCCCCAGTTAAGTTGAGTGCTAAGTTCTACTTCTCATCACCTTTCCTGGATATCATCACTGTCTTTGGCTCTATGACAAGTACATCACTTTTGAACTCTCTGAGTTCTCTGAGCTCTGATATTTCAAAGAAGACAATGGCCAGTCAAACACTGCTGCTGAACACTTACTCTGCCTACTGCATGTCTAGGACCAAAGCCACTATTGCGTCAGTAGCTATTATGGCAATATGTAAATAATTTTATTTTGTTTAAATGCTGAGAATTTAGGATATGCTTATATCGCAGCCAAATATAAGAACAATATGTTGTTTCTGAGTATATTCTTCTGCCATCTTTTCTCTAATGGTTGTCTTCTCCCTAGAAACTCCCTGAGTGTTTTGTACAACATATAGCAAAAAGGGGTCTTAGTGACTGCAGTAAGACAAACAAAGAACATGATGGATGCACAAATCAGTGCAAGATAAAAGATTAGATCCTAGCTTCTAAAGCTCCACTGCTCAGTATATGATGAGATGTAGGGTAAAGCAACAATTTAAATAAGGCTTTTATTGTTTAACTATGAGCACTAGTGACCCTAACAGAACATGAAAAAAGGAAGAGTAACTTCTTTCAGTAATCCAAATACATGTTTTATATCCTTCCAAACCAGACTTTTAGTTTTAATTTTTCTTTTTTTTTTTTTCTGTTTACTTTTACACATCTCCAGTAGCTTGGGTTTGCATACACCCACATACATTGGCATATAGTTAACAAAGCAAGAGAGCGCAAGTTAGGGTGATTGTTCAATACACTTTTTTTCTGCCTTTTACCAGAACCTGTGGCAGGTGATGCTAAAACTTGCAATACTTCCTCCCCTGTCTCTGAGGGGTATTGAGCAGATTAATTAGTTCATGTCTGTACAGCACTTTGAAAGCACTCAGTGCTATATAATTAGTCCTATATATTACTAGGATAGCCTTGAATATCTTCAGTGACTCTGCTTCACCAATTTCCCTTGGCAAATTATGTCACTCTCTAATTGACCTTGGTCTTTGAAGTATTTTCTTAATGTCTAATTTAATTTTCACATTTCCTGGATTTTATTCACAACACAATGGTTGGCTGAAAAATTTCACCTGTTTGAAAGATATTTTTCAAGCGAGAAATACCCACAGAACAACTGATTAACCTTAGCCAGCAGGAACTTAAATAGCAATTTTAAAAAGTTCCTATTATAGCAAGTATCAAAATCACCTTAAATATAGATTTTAAAAAGTAGACATAAGAGATACTCTGAATAATTTATTAAAAATCTAACACTCTTATGAAATTCAAGGTCTACCACACTTTTACCAAACTGCCTGCAAGTTACAGAAGGTTAGCTTCACTTCCATACCTTGACATGCTTCCTCAGCATTTTTTTTTTCCTTCCCCAACGTACTTATTAATCCTCTTACTATGCAAGTACTTAATCACCCACACCTACTTGTTTGATAATTTGAGGCATTCTTTTTGGTGGAAATGTCTTTATGATCCTTACATATATTGCATGTTCATATGCAAATAGAAATGTAAATATTTATACAGTCAAATAAGTTTGCAGTCATTTAGTGTTGGACTAAAGAAGTGTGACAATTTATTGGCTGAAAATTTGACTGGCAGTGAAATGGGTAATCTCAAAAAGGCAGAAGAGTTGAAGAAGCAGCCCCAGACTGGCATGAAAGACAGAGAGGAGGGAAAGACACGGCTGCCCCCTTTATTTCTCATCTTGTCCTTTGTGCAAAGGTGTGTACCAGTGCCCTCCCCTCACATCTGTGAACGCAAGAAGTGGCCGAAAGAGTAATCACTGCTCTCTGGTCTGTTATCAGGACAAGACATCCGACCTGGGAAGTTATCTTCTTCCACTTCCAGGGAGAAGGACTTCTGGAGCCGTCAGGGACAGGCTGGAAAACAGGCTTGGAGGTTTTCTGATGGACCTGCAGCTGTCACTTGAGTATTTCCTGCTACTTGCTGACTGCCGGCCTGAATGAAAATCCTCCGTGTGAGCTTTCTCTGCCTGTGAAGCCTGATGCTTTCTACAATCCTCTACTCTCTCCTCCAGCTTTTTCCCTAACATTATTTCCTGTCAATCTTTCCTTTCAATTTTCCCTGTGTTTCTTCAGCTAACCACTTCCCATCAAAATCTCCCTGAGAAATAAAGACAAAATGAGTAAACAGAGGCATTAAGATTTTTTTCCCCATGTGATTACTGTACTTTCTTTTCTTCTTATTTCTCTTTGCTTTTAGAAGCACTTTATAGTTCTTGTCCTCATAGATTTCTTATTTCTCAGTGTTTGTAATCATGCATACTACAAGAAGGGAGGAAGTTCATCACTAGCCTCAGGCAAATTATAAATGGTACTGCTAAAGAACTGCAGTATGGGACAATCCTCAGCCATATAGGAACATGCAGACAGAGAAATGTGATTTAACTACAATTATGAGGTACAAGTCAATGCTTTTATCCAGGGAAGGCACCACAATCTTCCTGGAATTTCTGCACATCCTTCTTCATTTTAATAAAGTTCTAGAAAAGATAACAGAAAATAGTACAGCCATCCTAACCCTTTGTCCAGTCCTTCAAATGACCCTCACCAAAAAGGAATGTATTTTCAATTTCAGTTCAGTTAAAGATTTCCACTGCAACTGCAAATAATATATTGTGTCTCTCATAGCACAGGCAATCTGTGTTTCCCACTAACTTGGCTTCACAGAAGTTACTGAGGTTGTGGACAGAGAAAAGATCTAGACCCTTCAAATAGCGCAGCTGTTCAAATGTACTACCTTATTTCTCAGCTTGAGTGCTGCTGAGATAGAAAGAGCCAGTGAAGCTATAACAGATAAGTTCATGTGTAATGGAATTTGATGGGGCTTTTCAAAAGATAATGAAACTAAAACTGTTACAAATTCACACTCTAAATGGGAAAAATATAAGTACAATAATAGAAATTTTTTTGACGTTTTCCTGAATTGCTTGATGTGTGAACTAGTATTCATAAACACAAGCATCTTATTTTGCTAAGTTACAACCCCCTAATCTAAGAGGTTTTGCTGGTTTTTTTCACTTCCCTTTTTTTCCCTGGTGCTTTTATTAAGGTGAAGTTTTGAATTATGGTCACCAGAGAACTGCATTGTTTGCAGGGAGGTTGGCTCTTAGCCTGACATCTCCCAGGTACTCCTTCCCTCCTCTACCTCTCAGTGTTCATCTCACACGGTAGCACTCTGACACCGATTCTTTACTGTCTTCTTGCTTCAGATATCTGAGATCACTTGGCAAGTCATGCTGAGCATTGTATTGCCTCTGTTTCAGACAGGTACACAAGGTTCTGTTTTTAACATAGATATAAATGCACTGACATTGCATGCTTAACAGTTTCTTCAGCAGAAATTTAGTTTGCTCTGTTGCTTTAATTTGTGACAACAGAGGGTTTCCTTGTAAACATGGTTGTTTGCAAGCTCTTTCTCCCATGTTCAGTCATGCTCCCTCCCTTCCAAATATCTGTTTAGTATGATCTCAAACAGTTCAAGTTCCCAAATTACTTAAGTAGAAAAAAAAACAACATAGTTTTTCATAAACAGGGAACACAAAAATCATGACATAAGAACCAAAACCAAACATGCCTTGGAGAAGAGCTTACTTTGAAAATCTGTTCCTCTGACAGTAACCTATGAACAAATGAAAAAAAAAAAAGGGGGGGGTTGGAGTTATGCATGTATTTAATAGCTGTGGTGAGCCATTACCAGAAAGATTTCAGAGATCTGTGGAAATAAGAGTGCCTGCTGGATTTCCCCAGCAGTGCAGGAATGCTCCCTAGAGGACAGTGGCTACTGCTTTCCTCAGATAAGTTTTATAATTTTTCAAAGGATGTCAGGCTGCGGCACTAAGCTTCACCTAATTGTGTCTGTAAAGTGGCAGTGTGCAGCCTCTAGCTCAAAAGTTGGAAGAGACCCGGTGGGCATATTGCTTCCAAGCAATACAATGTTTGGAGGTGGAGTCCCCTGTGATCGATGAACATGTCTGGACTCTCTCTGCTCCCACTTCTAGAGCAGTTTGGCTGTGCCCAGGGGAATGACATACGACTTCAGGCCTACCAAAAGTTATCCACTCTCAGCAGCTATGACAGGGACAGGGAGCCATTTTCCACGCTTGCCTGAATGCCTCATCTCAGTGTCCATTTGTATCAGGATTGATGGCTTTGTGAGTGAGTGCAAAGATCAAACTGTTTCATAGTGCTGTGTCAGTAAATTCTCAAACTTAGCACCGTTCTGAGCTGGGGATGTGCCCTTGGTGAGTGTCCCCACTAAAATAAAAGCCAAACAGAAGAATACAGAGCCCTACACGTCCCTCCATTATTCACTTTAACATTCTCTGGGGAAGAAAAGAAAAAGAGACAGATTGTCTTCAAAATCTCTCTGAATTCAGCAGTTATCAATAGAACAACTTAGATGTTTAAGGATGATATAACTCCTGAAATGTTAGATTATCAGGAAAGATGTGTTTCATTAGTCCTTAGACATTTAACATTTCATATAGGAAATGGTAATTAGCACAAAGATAGTCTTTAGTCCCACGAGAAGGTGTTGGCCTTCACATAACCAATAGCTATGCCAAGCAAAGGTTACGGTTATTTATTGCACTGCTTTCTGTCTTCAGTAAGGTTTTACTCAATAAAAATTAACAAGATCGCTTTTCCTGGTACGTATTTTGCATCTTGAAATCAATTAATTGAAAATACATGGTAAGTTGTCTGCTCAAGACTAAAAAGGCTGTCTTACCTTAAGGTATATGTTCTGCTCTGTAGTGTGCTGAGCTTGTTTAAAGCAATAAATATGTTGCTTACCCTGCAACACTGCTTAGTCGAAGAATCGCTTGGGAGTTAAGAGTAGGAGAAAGGGCTAATTACTTCTAATCCACATCTAACCAGAGTATTGCCTGGTAGTGTGTAACACAAAACATCTCTACTAGGTCTACAAATGTTGATAGACAGCACTGTTTGAGTGCTAGTTCTCAAGCTTCTCCTTTGAGCATATTGTGCACTTTTCTGCAGAGGATGGAAGTGGAAGGAGGGGAGATGAAAGGTTGTCGCTAGTCCTCTAACATAGGCAAACAGGTGCTTTTATCTTTTTTTGTTTGCCTGTGTGAGACCATTCTGGTGTATCACATCTGTTGGGGCTTTCACTTATTTTCCATACAGACATGTGGTATATCCTGGGATACCAAAGTATAAAATCCATAATTTTAATTATTCTTGTGTGGAGGTATGTTACGGATGCACAACTAACCAAATCCAATAGGTGTTAAGACTCAGATTTATTCTTCGGCAAAAGTTAGTTAGAAGTCCGGTAACATTTTAAAAACCCACAGGCTCAATGATGTAAAGAGAATTAATACTACATGGCTGACTTAAGAATCCCCAAGATTTAAAGTGATGGCTCAAAGCACGTGTCTCGCTCACCTAAATCTGAGGGCTCTCTCCCTCGAGGAGTTCCCTCAGGCAGTTCCCCGACCCGAGGGGGAGTCCCCGACTGCAGACCCGCTGCTCCGAGGAAGACTGATTCCAACATGTTCTCTGGTGGGACCCCCTTTTACACCCCTGTTGAATCTGACCTGTGGTCATTTAATCCTATTGGCCAGGAGGGTCACCTCAGTGTACCTGGCGCATCTCGATTGGCCAGTTCAAATTTCAACCTGCAGCCTCCAGGGTTTCTTTCCCCTTCTCCCTGCCTGGAGAAGTTCTGTTTCCTGCTGGCAGGATGTGGGGCAGCAGGGGGGAATGTACTGCCACAAGGTACCTTACTGGGATAGTTGTGAAAATAAGTGCAAGAAGTTTGGATTCTTTGCTTTATAAGTTTCAGCCTCAGTTGCTGTGTGCTGATCCATGGAAAACAAAAACAAAAATAAAAACAAAAACCCCAGCATCCAAAACCTGAGATTATTAAAGACTGGAGGTTAGTTGGGAAATTTATTTCCAGGCATGATTTTCTTTCAGCATCAGCTGTGTTGTTAAATTTTCCGTATTTGTGCCAGGAAAGAATAACATGAACAACAAAGATTTTGGACGCAGGACCTCATTTTTGCACTGCAGTATTTGAATGGCATGTTTAAAATAAGATCTCCTTTCTTATTCCTCATAAAACCACTGCCATTGCTATTGTATTGGGGGTATTTCCACAAAACAAATGCTGATAATGCCTGAGACCTTGAGAGTGTTTATCAGCCAGTTTGGTGTGTTTCAGTTGGTTGCTAGTCTTGAGAAGATAAATCTAATGGAAACTTCTGGCAATATAAAGTTAATATCTTTAATACAGCTATACGTGGCATAAAATTAAACAAATTGAGCAGAGAAATATGCGAAATGACATAAACAGTCAGAATATTTTTAAATGCCTGTCAGTCACAGTGTGATTGGAAGTGATTCAATTATTTATACTTTCATTTCACTGGTGTTTTGACAAATCATAGAAAATTTGCTACTTTTCAAATTGCTATTCCTTCTTTTAAAATATATTTTTTAAGTGTGAGTCTTTGGGGGGGGGTGTCCATCAGTACATATAGTCATTTTTTCTGTTGATAATAAGATAGAAAAGCCTTTTGTTTCTAGACATTTACAGATAGACTAGTCACGTCAAGTAAATTTATTATACAGATTTAAATTGAGGACTGAGGAGTATTTAGGAAAAGATTATAACTATGATTAAGTATTTCAGAAATCTTGTATGAGGTTCCCCGTACAGAATACTTGAGACAAAAATATATGATGAATTTGAAGCAGAAAGCTAGCTTTAATAGAGTTGTCCACATGTTAAATAAAGTTAGATCGTAATGAATTGGGGCCTGGATTGGAAGGTGAATTTCAGGGGAGTGCTCAGATCCTTCTCAGTGATTTCTCATGTCCCTTGGGGCCAGCGTGTTATAATCTGATTTGCATTTTGTACTCCAAATTTCACAGCAAATTTCACTATTCATAAGATGGAAAGATTCCAATGTTCAATTCAGGTCCAATATACAGAATGCAGAAGTTCTACTGCTGCTACAAGTTTCCAAGCCACAGGTATAATAAGTTTGTAATTTCCGTTGCTGACAATTTCAGAAAAGAAATTAGAATTAGGAAAACAGAAATTAGAAATTAGGTGTTTGATAACTGCCTCCTCTAAAACCCAAGAGGTGCAAGAGAAAAAGAAAAAGAGTCAAAAAGTTGAAGAAAGGATCATGAATTGCTGAGCACTGTCAATTCCTTTGGAAAGCTGATGCACTATCCAAAAAACCTGTTTGTTCTGTGCACAGGATTGAGCCAGTTCTTGCTGCAGAATGGAGTAATTTAGTCATGCACAGCAGTGTTACTCTTCTTTAATAGTACTGTAATTGATTAGAATAAAACCATACAATAGTCATCTAATAATAGTTATCGATCAGCTATTGCTGTAAAAAGCAAGGATAAGCATTATTCATGCTGGGAAATAAAGCTAAGAGTAAATTAACCTGCTTTAATTAGAAAATAAATCAAGATCTAGCCCAAAGTATTAAAGCCTATCTATAAGTATTCATCTAAATCTTTTTTAATATGCTATATATGAATTCCATGCCTCTGAAATAACTCTAGTTTTCTAACATCCACAAGGAAAATAACCTCTTTGTTTTAGTTTATATCTGTAATTTGTACTTGGACAAAAATATCTAGAAACATTACAGGCTTTATATAGATAGATAGTAACTACTCATTAATTCCCCCTTCCCCAAGTTTATAATGTCAAAATACCCACACAGAAATTACAGATTTCTTTATTTGTATGAAAGTATGCTAAAAGATAACATTCAGTTCTGGAGCACTGCTCTGAATCAAAAAGATTTAGTCTTTCACACCATCTTTCTAACAAGCTTGTCTGTAGTGGCTGTCAAACCACTGGAGTACACTACACAATATTCGCACAATCTAGGATTATATCTTTAGAAGATTAAAAATTACAACAAAAATTCCTAGAATAAGTTACAAATAGGTCAGTCGATTCTGACTTAATCCAATGATATGTGGACAGCAAAATAAATATTCATTTTGAATTAGCCACTAATTATAAATATTACCTGCACATCACAGATACCCAGATCACTAATCTGTAAACTAATTAAGCAGCAGCATCTACATACAAATTAGCATGTGTGCTGTAGGAAACAAAGAAATAAAGTGTTAGCCAATTTCTGTAGCACTCAGTGAATAAATACAGAATTATAAATAGGGTTTATCTGACGTTTATTTTCAGCTCAGCATACATTGTACATGTACGGACACATATGTTGATAAACCTAAATATCCACAAGCCAATGGAAATAACATTCAAACACTTGTTTAAACAAATGTGGTATGGCTCACATCCTGTGATTCACTACTGTGAATCTAAATAAGTCAGATATTGGGAAACTCAGAGCTATAACATAACCAGACTACAGGAAGGATCAATTCACCAAGAGAATAATGCAACACTCTCACAAATGCTGGCAATTTAATTTTGCCCTTAAGGACAGTGAAGTGTCCTCAGTTACTGAATTTTGGTTGCTTTGAAGTAGGAACTCCAAAATAGAGACTCAAGGATGGGCTTAGGAGGTTCTAAGCACTCCTTTACTTAAAAAGAAATAAATAAATAAATAAATAAATAAATAAATAAATTTTAGACTAAACAAACCATAAGGATTAATTGATTTTCAACAAATTCCCATTACTTAATGTGAGATCAATCAATACTAAACAAATCCAACACCACAGCTACCCATTGACACATCTCCCTCTACTTTAACTATTTCTCCAGTGGAAGCTCCCAAGTGATGAGGGAATAATCAGTCATGCCTTCAACTCAATCAAACTTTAATGACGGGTACATCTATTATAAGACTTGATGCAAGTGCAGCACTCCTCATGGAGCATAGGCCATCCTTCAGAAGCAATTAATTTTCTTCAGTGACTGTCATGGGGATCACCCGAAACTTGGCTGATTTAACATATTCATGACTGTGATAGTTACCTTTGTGTTTTCATGAATGTCAAAATCAACCTGCAATTTTCTAATGGCTTCAATAAGCCCATTTCTACAGAATCTGAACTTTGGCATAATTTTCTTTGGATGTGAACCAGTCATCCTCTTCCCTGCAGCTGAAGCCAATGCTTTCAGGTGTCAAGCTAGATAAACATGCTGTATGTCCTTTTAAATCTTTATGAAGGTCATCATTCCCAGTTCCAGGAAATTATGTTTATGATCCAAACACACTTCTGTCTCCAAGTTAGCTTGTGTGCCATCCTGTCTATTTTCTAGTAGGAGCTATCATTGAGCCTCACTGTTTTATTCTTATTTGGGAATATACATGTAATGTAGCTGTGTGACAAAAAGAGTTCTATGTTTGTGTGCATGTATAAGAGCAGGTGGTATTACTCTTGCTCATCCATTTGTCACAAAACAATGCATTTGCACTAGGGAAATAGGCATGCTTAGAACAAGCTAAGTATGTCACTGAGTCCCTTTACTCCTTTCCATTATTTGTAGGAGCAGCATTGCCCAGATGCACAGCTCTATTCAACAGCATCTGACACTCTTTCACGTGAGAAATTGTTTACATAGGATACCGGAGTCAATGATCTGACTCATTAAACCTGATAGGGACAAAAAAGCTTACATATAAACTAATACTCCACCGAATGGCGATGATGAAAGCTAGCACCTGTTTGGGATGGCAGAACTTCATACTTTATCTGAAGGATTAACACTAGCTTGATGTAACAGTTCGAATTATCTTTGGGAGTTGTCTTGAACCTTCACCTCAGCCTCAAGCTTTTAAGTTGAAGTTATACTAGAGAAAGACCAACCGGTAATGTGCTTTTTGCACTGTTTCTCTATATTGATCTTTATACAGTACCTTATTTATTAAACTGTATCTTCCGATATGAAAAATGCACTTTATCTTTTTCTTAAAATGTCAGGTGCGTGCATGGCTGCTGAAGATCCCAGTGCCCTGTGTGCCAACCCTAAGTGGGAGTCTGCCAAAAGTCATCAAAGCTCTTCTTCGCTGTGCTCAAAGGCACGTTTCAGAAGTTGAGAATGCATATTGTTGGTTAGAGGAAGAAGTTAGCCAGATGGCGGTGAGAGCAGATGTCATCCGAAGCTTCTTAGCATGCATCAAGAATATTAGGGAGAAATCTGGGACACTGGGGTCTGCTGGGAACAGATTCCTCAAGGGAGAGTCACCGGAGCATTTCTTCAGTTCATTGACAGCTTGCAAAACTTTTATGTTGATCACAAAAATTGTCTCATGTAGCTTTTATGCCACTCAATGGCCATGAAGCTCTGTTTTCCACAGGGCTATGCTACTCTCTCTAAACTTGTTTATGACTGTCTCAGGCCTTCCATCAGCTCCTGTTCACAAAGTTGTGTTTTACACTATATCAGTTCCACACACTGAGCCAGATGATATCCTCCCATCCTATCTTACGGTCATGGTTGTCTTGATCTGTAAAGTTAATCTTGTAATGGAAATTTGGAAGCTATCACACTTGAGATTTTCATGAAGGCATATTGGTCAAAAAGAGCTTTAGAGACTGATTCAGTATGAAGACTAGAGTTTTCAATTATTCAAAAAGGAGCAAATAATTTGGATATGTCAGAAGATTTTGTTCATATCATTTAAACGAGTTTTTAATTTCTATATTAAACCAGTCATGTTACAAAATAGTTTTTCTACTGTTCTCTGAGCATGAATATTGATAAAAGAGTTTTTAAAGATTTTATTTAGTTTGGTGTCATCCACAGTCTTAGAATGAAATGAAAATTTTACATCTTTGCATTTTTAAAAATTCACTAAGAATAACTTTTCCTGAGCTTAGCTACCCTTTACAGCTGTTCTTTGGATTAGCCAAAGAGTATATAATTTTTCCTAAATATAATCAAAATATTTGCCATACTTCATGCATAATCTGTGAAGTGTGAAACTGTAAAAAATAATGAAACTGAAGAGTGGCAAAGGTCAGCATTAATAATCCCACTCTCCCTTTGAAACCTACTATACAACCTCAGTAAAACTATATAAACATATGTTGAAAAACATTAAAATTAAGAAAGGGTAATGAAAAACTGTTATCAGTGTAGCTTTTTTCTGGGGGTCAAGAAATTTGTTTCAGCACTTTCAAAATGGTTTGATATACCTGCTACAAAAACTTAAGCACATTTATTTAAAAAATGTTTAAAAAACAATCCTGCAATTTCTTTCCTCTCAATGTAAAGAACATATATATTTAATATATATATTTATATGTATATAAATAGGTTTACATCTATATATACAGATGAGTGATTCCTAGATTTGTGTACATACAGCTGAATGCTGAGTTCTTTATTTCAATTCTAGTTTCTGTTCAGCTTTCAGTTTACCACACTGGGATTTTTTAGTACTTCACGTTTTTTTCTTTACCAAACCCCATTTTATGTTATAAATTAATTATTGTGAAGTAATTTATTCTTACAGTTTTAGATTTAAAATAATATTATAAAATAATTATTTTATCTCTTTTAGTTTCTTTTCTCACTTTAACTGCCACTCTTAACATCAGAATGCAGAACAACTTTGAACAACCAATTTTCAGGTCTTTATTTTCTTTTGTTTTTCATGAAAGAGTCTCTAGGTTTGGGTTTTTTTTCATATAAGAGTAATTGTTTAGGAAAGACAAATCTAAAGAAATCGGTCTTTTTAAGCCTAGTAGAAGAATGAAAAGACCCTAAGGCTCTAAACATAAAGTCAATACTTTATTTAGGATGCTGGACACACAGACTCTTTAGCTGTCCTGAACTATCAGTTATGAATTGATGATGCTTAGTGCTTCTGAGCAGTGTTTTTCATTAATTGGACTGATTGCAAGTTACTTCATTGTTTGGATGAGGTGCAGGCTTTGTTGTTCGTGGAATGAGTACCCAGACAGGACTTGTGAAGATGATTCTGCTTTAGTTCAATGTAGAACTGGAGGGCTTTCTTGCCTTTCTGGCTAGAACAGGTTGGAGTATATTCCAGTAAAGCTTCTGACTACAAAAAACATGCAATAACAGAAGTCCCTTTCAACACGTTCATTGTGATTTTCTGATTTGGGTCCATATTTCTCATGGATTGATCCTTATGTTTTGGAAGATTTCCCATAACACCCAATTATGGTGTCTATAGACAGTGATATTTTAATGGACACAGGAAAATAAAAGTATGTTTATATGTACAGAATACAGACCTTCTGATGCTCAAGTTAAAAAAGGGCATTCACTGCCACAGTAAAGAGTACCCACCAAAGATCCTGTAGCAAGAAGAAGTAGATGCAAAACCTTTCTCTACAACTTAGTACCTCTCAATAACTTACACACACAAGCTTACTAACATCCATGTCATTGATATTCCTAGTTTTTTTAACAAAGAATCCAACTTGGCAGGGGTTGGGGGGGAAATACCTGTTTGTTCTTAAATTTTTACACTCTTTCCAACTGGCAAATGCTTCTGTTATTGTGATGACAAGAGCCAGATAGGAGTAAAAAGGTACATAGATTAGTTTTTTAAGAATTTAAGTATTTTGACTTTGCAATTAATAATTATTAGACCACTCACTGAATGATACCTGTAAACCATCAACATTTTCTACAGTACTTGTGCCTGTGCTCCTAACTCCACTGCCTTTCCCTTTAAGCTTCTCAACACTGAAATTCTGCTGTGTCCATCCTCTGTAGGGCAGATGGAAGGAAACTATCAGTTGTGAGTAGTTCTTCAATTCTCTTGGTTTGGAAAGAGCAGCCTTGACCTTCAGAAATAAAACGGGTTATATAAAAGTGTGTTCTCAGTGGCTTTGGGTAAATAACTTTTCTATCTATCTCACCCAAAAATAATGAAAGAGAGCACTAAAGAGAGGGGTTACTGATCTGTAAATTGCTATTGATGCCAATTTTGGTATTATTTTGTATCATTTCTATTCAGTCCTTCCACCTCTGATATCTCTGGGCCCAGTATTCTTGCTCTGTTGTTGGAACAGTGGAAACTTAGTGATAAAGCAGTGTTGTGCTGAGACTGCTATTAGAGGTGACTAATGAGATAAGGTCCCAGTTAGCCAGAGGCAGACTTTGCTATAGTTGGTATTAGTACCAACCAGTAAATAGGCTGGGGTGAGCGGTAGTGGGTCAAGGTCTTGGAAAGTTCCAGTAGTGGTCAACAGGAGACACAACTCTGAAATAATTCGGGTAATGCATATTAATTCTTATCTCCCAGATGACAAATAAATCTTTTCATGGAGTAGATTTCTTTTCAATAATAAGACCACAAAGATGAAAGTCTAGCAGGACTTCCTCAGAAGGACAGTCAGTTTTGGTCTGATTATTTCCAAATTAACACAAGTGCCTGGTAAGGGACCAGGCAAACCCCCTGACCTCCTTCCCTCAGTCTCTGAAACTGCAGCTGGTGCTCAGGGTTAGATTATGAGACAAGGACCTGGGAAAGGGCCAATGAAAAAGAGACATCATTCTAACAATACTTCTGTGTCGGTCTTGCACATTAATATTAGATTGTTACTAAACCTGGTAAAACATACAGTTCTAATTGGAAAAGGAGATAAAGCATGACTTTTTTGCTGACTTCAAGATCATAGAGTATGAAAACTACAAATAATTATTTTTAGTCAATTTGCAAAGCCATAATAAACCATGTCTGGTATTACTGAATACTAATAATTACCCTGAAATTATTCAGTAATAATGTCAGTAATATAATATACTATAACTTATACAATTTTGATGTTTTTAACCAGCCACAGATGTGCATTCTTTTAGCAGTTACCGAGGTTCAAATATGGACCTGTTTTTTCAAAAGGAAACTTACTTCTTGATAAATTAGCTGGGTAATTGAGAAGGTAATTTTAAGGTCATCATTAGCTTGCTAACTGACAATAGACATTCTTCAGCAGGTTTTTTATTATAATATATTTTAGAATATGTAACCATTTCCAGTAATTTTTCCTTATTTTTTCTGAATTCCTACCAAGTTGAAGAACTGCAGGCACCTCCAGCTTTATTTTTCTGCAAATACCCTTTCTGGGTTTTGTTGGGTTTGTTTTGTTTTGTTTTGTTTTTTATTTTATGTAAGACCTGTCTCATGCACAACACTAAAGCTGTTTCTGTTTCATAAGAAAAAACATTCTAATAACAACTTTTGCTATCTCTTAATTATACATTTGTTCATGTCAGAATTTTGCTGTTTTATGATAACAAAGCTGTGCCCTAGAAAATGCAAAAGCAGTTTGGAAAACCAACCCTCAGAAATGCCAGCTGGGAAAATCCCATGGACATCATCAGTGAAGATGAGAATAAAGCGTGGGGTTCAGGTTATCTATAGGAATACTGGCATTTATGCCATCTGAGGACTGGCTGCTTAGGTAGGCGATTTACTTCTCCAAAACAAATGTTGCACAATTCTTGTTCTGTTTGTTTGCTTTTTAAGAAGGAAGAATATTTCTTATTCAGGAACAGCTCTGGGGTAGATTGTCATAACACTACCATGGAAAAAGAAATACTATTCCAGCAAGAGGCCTCAGAAACTCTGTGTCTACAAAGAACTGTTCTCAGGGATGTCATGGATGAGTGATACGAGGAATGATGATGGATATGAAGATGAGGAATGCAGCTAAGGAAGACCAGTGCCCTTTTAGTAAGTTACCTCCACTATTTGAACTAGACTGATGGAACAACCTCTAAAGTCTCTGAGAAATTGCTGTAGCACTGCTTAATTCAATGGACTAGATGACATGTAAGCACATAAAGAGACACGTGGACTCTTTACATTCTATGTAGAGAGCTGTGATTTTCTACAAGATGAGGATTTTTATTATTCCTCCACTTGCCTTACTTCTACGTGTTTGAATGTAATTTGAAACAAAGTTTTAGCAATTATCAAATCCTATTTTTTCCTTAAATAAGAAAGTATGCATATGCTCATACTGTGTAAAATTACATTGTCAGTCTTTTGACTCAAATTTGAACATTATTTGCCAACATCTGTCCAACCAAAACACTGATTCTGAGAACCATTATCTGAGATGTAATTATAGTAAAATCCGCCTCAGCTAAATACAAAGTTAATTTGTCCTTGAGTTGTCACAGTCCTTTTGCATATGTAATGACCCTGCAAAATTACTTTACAAGTTACCTACCTAACCATACTTATCATGATAATACAGAAAATAAAATAATAATAATTAAAAAAAAAAGCACTAGCTGATTTATTTTTCATATGCCTGGCTCTGATAGTGTCTTTTTGCTGCTCTGCACTTTAGTTTTCCTTGCTCTAAAATGAGTACTAAACTCCTTTGTAAAGTAAGTGCTCTGCAATCTCCTAAAATTGTTCTGTAAGAGTATGATATTATACAGCTTTATTATTGTTTACCTCAACTGTTAAAAAAATCCTCTCATGACAGAATCAAGTCTTCTGTAAGGATTGATGAAGGCAGTTAAGGAAAAATTCAATATTTGATTCAGAGTGCATAGAAGACCAAAAGAAACTATATAGTAAACCCCTATCAAAGCAATCTGATGCAATCATATTTAGCCATACAAGGATGTTTTGTTTTGTTTTCTTTTCTTTTCTTTTTGTTTTGAATTCAGGCTATCAAAATGGTTAATACTTCATGAAAAAGCAAATTGGACAGAAAAAAAAAAGCAAGAGTAATTATTAGAATAATTGCAAGGTGGCTGGCTGCAAGGAGCAAACTGTATAAAAGATATTATGGCTGAATACAGATGCGACATTCCTTAAAAATGTTACTAAATGTTTTTCCAGCTCTCACCTTGAGTCCCTGGAGATGCGTGGGGGTATGTTTGCTCTTACTCTGTTTAATCTCTGTTTTTTCTGTTTAAATTGGATAGTTCAGAAACCCAGTCTGTCAACAATCCTCCATTATTTGGATGATTTTCCTTTTCTTGCTACGGAGTGCCAGAAAGCACATCCATAAATCAAGACTCCCTTTGAGCACAAGAAATCAAATAATTTAGAAGTTACTGTAGAAAGCAAAGATATTGCTGATGTTAAGGCACAAAAATGGGGAGTCAGGACGTGGATACGGGTGCTATTTATAGTTCAGCTCACAATCCATGAGTAATATGGAACGTAGTCCCTCAGGGTCTCAGTTTGCAGCTAAGTATCACAAGGATAAAAATAACAGCAAATTTTATTGAGGCTTGGGGAAATCAAACCCATGAATGTTGATAGCAGCTATGGGGTTGAGTGATAAAGGAACTAGAGAAATAGGAAGAGGTGAATAAAAAGGGAGGAACAATTTATTTGCTGCAGAGAACACCTCTTCAAAAGCTCCATTTCCACATTCTTAAACTGTTCTTCAGGCCTTGGTAAAGCCTCCAGAATGGAGTTCTGCAACGGAGCTTTTAAAATGACACCTTCTTAAAAAAGGAGAAATCCAATTTCCACTGAATTCCAGTATATTCTCAGTGCCTAACTTGATATTTCTTGAAAATCCTGTCTCAAATGCTTCACTTTTTAAAGAGTGAAGGGACTGTCTTCATGGGTCTCCCTTGGCTGCTTGAAGAAAAGCTCTAGTGAAATTCCTACCACAGGTAAATTCAGTACAGCTAGTACATGTTACAGCTGATCCATGTTTGTATTGTGTTCACTTTTAAGATATGGAGCTTTAAGGTCTATAGACCTTAGTTCTGAACCGTTTCTCCACCTTGAGCGTTCAGCTTGATTTGACATAGCTTTTTCCTTGTTTTTCCCTGACTGACGTACAAAGAGGGCAGCTCTAGCTTCTTCAAATATGCATCCTAAGGATAAAGAATCTTGTGTCACAACTGCATATATTTGGAGTTCTGCCCTCATTAGTCCCTAAATAAAGGAGTGGTATCAAGAACCATGATACCATTGTTTCAGCAGTCTGCAGCAGGATATTACCTGGAGTATTCTGTTATTACCACCTGCCTTAGTCCAAAAAATAGAGGCGAACACAGCCTAGAGATGAAGTCAAAAGACTTGTGGATTTCAGGAATTATTTTTTCACTGACAAACTCCTTGAGCAATGACCTTGAGCAAGTCATTTAATCTCTTTGTTCCAGATCCTCAAAGGTGCTTAGGTATATAATTGCCATTAATTTCTGTCAGACTAGTGAGGATCTATGTGCCCCAGTACTCTATGTGAAAAATAGAGCTTCTGCTTCTGTACGTCACAGAAGTCTTCTGTGTATCTTGTCAAAATGTGTTCATTAATGTACTTAGTTACTCTGGTGATGATGGTTCTGCCTAAGACAAAGTGATTTAATTCACTAATTGCCACATAATACCACTGAGACCAAGAGCTGGAAATTACTCAAAAGGTAGAAATATACATAGATAAGAAAAAAGAAAAAAAACCCACAAGAATTTTTACAGTAAAAAAATGCTTTTCTTTCAAATGTTGAAAAAAGTTTTTCATCTCAGAAAGTGCAAGGCCACTGCTAGCTGGTGGAGAAAAGGTAGGGGGGTTTCCTCTGGTGAATTTTTCCAGAACTGCTCTCTCCAAAGGCTATTGCATCTTCCTGTGTAGTATCTGATATCTAATAGTCACTATTAGAATCAGAGTATCAGTCCCAACAGAATCTATTTAAAATAAATGCCCTCTTTTTCCCTCAGACATCAAGTAGGAGCTGAAAGGATAATTGATGCACTGTTTTTTTAAAAAGGAGGGTATTTAAGACGGGATTTTTCAAAGAATACAGGAAAGTGCTGAGACCTTATTGGAATTCAACAGAAATCAGTTTTTTTTACTCCCTTAAAATACCTTGGAGAAGTTCAGTTGTAGAAACTCTATTTTGAAGCCCTTGCTGATGCAGAATACACAGAGAAAAGTTCCGTGGTTAAGGGTCTTAAGGATTGTATCTATATGGGCTGATAACTTTAACCAGCATGTGTTGACCTGAGAACTGTTCCACGCATGAAAACACCAGCAGTGCAATGAAGACATAGATTTTATTGGAGGCACAGTGGGCTCTGCTCCACTTCAAAGTGGGGGTTAATACTGAACACTGGTTCCCAAATTCAGAAAAGCCAAGCTTAACAGCATGTGTGCTGTTCACTCTTAGCATGGATCAATAGTCAATTTTGAACACTGCTTGGAAAGTATTCAGAAGGCAATTGTATGATTGCAGAAAGGTGGGAGATTATTGCAGACAACTTAGTATGACTGCTCTCCGGCTGAAGAATTTGGAGAATTTCAGGCAGTGTCACATAGTCAGCAAATTTGAGGGCAGTAGCTAAATTGCAAAAGAACTCTACTGTTCTTGAGAGTTTGTTTTTTAGTGGAAGAAAAGACTAATTGTACCATACTGCTTTGAATTAAATACCTTGTATTTACTGGGGATTTAGCACAGTTTTGGGGGGTCTAAGAATACGGAGCTGAAAGAGCTAGAATAAGCTAGAAAAGAAGCCAGGTTAATAGCTTAGTGTTTTCCTTAAAAAATTTACTGAAATCTCAAAAATGGATGCATAGACCAATATTTGGACAGCGATTCCTCAGCAAGATCAAGGTACTAATTATAGGAAATAACAGGGCTTTACAAACGTAAACAAGAACCCTCCATCCTAAATCATTACAAGCTCCCATTCATTTCAACAGAAAACTCTATATCATTTATGTTAATTCATTAGCTGGATGAAGAAGGAGTGTTAACAATGCCTTCTAACCTTCAAGGATGGGTGACCTAACTAAGAGCTAAAGATGTCCCTGAAGAAATTGCTAAGAGAACAGTTTCTGAACCATACTGAAAAAGCAATTAGTACTATGTTCAAACTTTATCTGGAATGTTCCTTTCTCTTGTTTTAAACATACTATTAAAGTCCTATGAGTTTCTGTCTTCAAACTAACATTGATCAGTGTTGATAGTACAGTTAGAAAATGATATCAGGTCTTATAAATCTAGTGCTTTATATTTAACTTTAAAAATGCATGGAGAAGGTTTATCTCCAAATTTCAGTTAAGCACATAAACAGAATTCATAAAGGTTTAAGGTAGTGGAAGCATACAGTGATCAACATTTTCATGAGCACTAATTCTGCAAATAAATTATAGTGTGATGAGTCTTCAGCTGACTGTGAGTGAAAAAGGAGTATGGGAATAGAAGGTTATTAAACAGAAAACTCAACTGTGTGGTATTATTAACTTCTTTTCATTACTATTTACTATTATTATTTTGACTTGTGGAGATTAAGGAGTAGCCTTCACTTTCAATAAATCATAAAGATGTAAGCTAATAGCTTCAAAGCACTCATTTAAAGGATGAAGAATTTTAAACAAAGTGCTCACATACTTCATTCTCCTTGAAGTTCTTAACTTATTTAATGTAACTTCAATATTTTAAAAAATAGCTATGTATCCACACTTTTTTCCCCTAAGACAACTTCTTTGACAATGAAGAAGCTTTGCAATAGCTGTATTTTTTTTTTCTTGCTTGCTTTCTTCAATTTTCTGTAGAATGGTAGAAAAGTAAAGTACATCTTGTTGCTTTAAGTAAGGTGTGTTTGTGATTATTCATTTATCTAGCATATTAATTTCAAATATACCTGTTTAGAGTGCGTGAGTGAATATCCAAAGGACAGCTAAAGGTACCATTTAGCAAAATACTCATGAATAAATTCAAAATCAGATCTATAAAGATAAATTATACGTGAATTATATACAAAAAAAAAAGAAAGAAATATCAGATCCCTATTTGAAAATTATGAAAATACAATCATTTTACTGTTTGTGGATCTGCTATTGATACAACTGATATCAGATTTAAATTCTGCCATTATTGTCATGACTGGTTCTGCTTTCTTGTGGATTTCTATGAAAATGTATATTCAAAGAATATTAATTCTCTTTGGACTTGTGGTTGAGTAATATCTTACAGTAAAGTCTGCAGGAAGTCTATGCATGCAATCTGTAATCTTTGCATTTTAATAAGACAAAAAAAGGAGCAGAAGTTTATATTATCTAAAAATTTTAAGTCATTGCGCAATGATTTGTATTCAAATCATACTGAAACAGTATGTAATTTGGCTTTTCACAGTCTGGGAACGCTGTTAAGTTATTTATCTCCTTGACTTTTAAATCAGACAAATTATTTCAAATTCATTGTCCTTTTCAAAGTAAAAGCAAAACTAAAATGGAACTAATTTCATCTTCTTAATTATTTTTTCTAAGAAATTGAGATTGTTTTATGTAAAAATCTGTTTTCCGATAACAAATTTTGTAAAATCACCTTCTAGGAGCTGAAATTAGGCTTATACTACAACATAGTTTCTGCTATCTTATTGCAAAGATTTCAGCAGTAAACCAAGGATGGTAGGCACTCTGACTGGAAGACTGAATTCTCTTAATTATTTCAAAAAAAGGGATCTTTTCATAGAGTTGAAGGAGACTATCCCTTTTCTGTTAGTTTGAGGAGTATCAAAACCAACTGAAGGTGTTATATTACCTACATGGAATATTTGCCTTATCCCAGTAAAATGACAGATAATCTGTGCCATAAACACAGAAGAAGGAACAGTTTATAGCATCTCTGGGCAAAAAAAATTTGACGTGGTAGAGTCCAATGTTGTGTGCAACATCCTGCAGCAGTTTTCTTTTCATACGAGCAAAGCTATGCATAGCAGCGACAATACACGTGTATCAAAATTCAAAGTCCCACAGCCTATTCTGGAGGAGAAGCAATGATCCTAAAAAGAAGCTGATACTGAGTCAGACTTGATAGCCCATATACTTAACATAAGAAATGGATCATATCCCACCTGTAAATGGCATAAGGCTAGAATGGTTTCTCAAGCAAATTTTCAAAATGGCATCCTCAGAGCTATCCCTTTGGAGTGCATCTCTTGACAAAGAGTTAAATGTTATTATTAGTCCCAGAAAGGCAATGGACTGAAGTATTTCTATTGCTTTTCCTGATAAAACCTCCTCTTAATAGAAACTGATGAGATTTGACATACAAGGCCTGCATCTCTCAATCACTGGCACCCATGAGTTTTCACTAGTGGACCTCACATTATTGTCACACAGAACCTCATGTTTGAACCTGGCTTCCTCGTTCTCCTGGCTGCACCTCTGTGCTCAGGTCTCAGTTTATCTTTGGACATGTGCTGCAGCACTGCTGAGCTCCCCAGTCATCCAAATTCTCTTTTGTTTAAAATGCATCACAGCCTCTGCCTGTGTCACTCTCCAAGTCTTGCTTTCTGCTGGGGGAGAGGAGAAGGGGACGCAGGGAGACTGTGCAGACCTAAATCTCACTCTGGAGTTTGGACACAACTCAGTCATCAAAATATACATCTAGATCACTGCTACCCAAATGCCACAGTATGTACTTATTTCTTGTGGATTTTTAAATACCTCTCTTTCATTTCTCTATGATTATGTTTTAATTATAGTAGCTTAGAACATGTTTTGTTTTCACTTTAGATAACAAGATCCAGCTCAAACCTGAGTCTGCTAACTCTTGACCCTGTTAGTAAATTTACAGTGGTGCTCATTTTGGTTCTGCGTCAGATTAATAGAGTATGTAGGTAGTCTTAGATTTTACAAAATGAAACATCACAAATAACATGTTTGATTTGCTTCCCAGCTGAAGCTTTGCACAAGGTTAAAGTCAAGTGTCTGGGAGGTGAAGCTCTTTCATGCTTATATTTCTTCTATTATGACTATCACTGGCACATATCCTTAAGTCCTGGTTCTAACAATTGTGTAGCATTTTTCCCGAAGTTGTTTTGTGTACTATTAATTGTATATGACTTTTCCATCAAGATCATAGGACTGGAAAAAACAAAAAAACACCTCACGGCTTTGATCACAGGAAATGAGAAGTACGTTAGCATTTATTCTATGAGTTTTTAAATTTGCTCTATTCATTGACATTTCCTTTCATTCAAACGAAGGAAGTGGGGTAGGAATCACACCCTAGCTAAAGGAAAAGATAAATAATATCTTGGTTGTGTATGTATGTCTTAGACCCCCATTCAGCTAGACTATCACAAACCAATAGAGTCTGCTTCTTCATCTCCCTCACATCCAGCAGCCAAGGATTTTAAAGCACTTCCAATGCAAACAAAGAAAATAAAAAGAAACATTTTTCCAAATTCCCAAAAGGTTTTGCTCCAAAAGACTCCTGCTTCCAGTTTGCTGCCAAAAGATTAATGTCCCCTGTATGAAATTCCTTTTATAATTTCTTGACCTTACTAATTTCAGTTGCAGACTGCTTCAGCTTACTGACTCAGCCCATCTGGCACTAGAACAGTTTAATCCCCTTTCTTTCACTCTCTTCTCTCTATCATCTCTACCTCCCTTCCCCAAGTCCTATGAGAATCTGATCAAAATGAAACTACTGATGAATTAGACAATATGATGTATTCTGATTCTGAGCTTAAAATCTCACATGCCCACGAGAAACCAAAGTAATAGCTGAAGAATTTCAGAGGTAACTAAGCAGTGAAAATTTATTTACTGCAAATTAATCCTGGGTAACTTTCTTTATTTGCTTTATGTGGTGAAGTGCTGCATATATGATAAATTACTAGAAAGAGAGGGAGGACAAAACAGACTGATACACAGCAATGGACACAAAATACACCACAGAAACTTGAAAATGCAGTAAAAAAAAAAAAGCTAAAAAGCTCTTTACTCCATAAGCCTGTCACTCTTGCTATGCATTTTGAATGCAGTGCAGCAACTTTCATACATTTGTTTTCAGGATTATTTGAAAATTGCTGAGTGTGGACCAAGACAAATAACACATGTTGCCCATACCTTTAGCCTAGGCCCTGTTAAGTAATCTAACATTAGGGGTACCATCATGTGACAGCTGGGAGGAAATCATCATCTCATGATGGCAAATGCTCTTTCATTCATGGTGGGACTATATTACTCTTACTTATAAGCATAAATTTATTACCTGAATTTAAAAATATTTTTGCAAGGGCTGGATTCTGTGATTAATAAAGAAAAGAAGCTGTTTTTCTGAAACCATATTGAAGACCAAGGGGGGAGAGGCAGGAAAACAGGAAGGAGAAACGTAACCTGAATGATATTTTTAGCTGTGTCTCTAGTTCTTTATCAAAACTTATGTTACAGTATTTTTTCCTCTGACATCCACCACTAGGAGTAAACATATCGAAGGTTAATTTAAGATTTTTATTCTGCTTTTTCTTTCTGCTTTCCCTTCACAAGGACATACCCTTTCATGTTTGTATTTGGTCATATAACACTATATTCTAGACTCTGGCCTCACAAGGAACTGTAGTTCACCCTTAGAAGTTGTTGCCTAAGGTGCTTACTGTAGCTGGATTCCAGGACTGTTTATTTAATTACTCTTCCTTGATGTACTGCCAGTACACATTGAACAATAATGTAGTCTGTCTTTCACTTTGCTCCATGCACCTACTGTCTTGTAACTAACAAGCTGAACTAAACTTGAAAAAAAAAAAAAAGGAGCACAAAAAAACACTTCCAGTTAAAAATGGATGAAGTCTATGCCCCCAAAATACAGGTTTTGTGGAAAATAATTAAAAAAAAGTTAAGTAAATAAAGCTTTATTTGAGCTGAAACTAGGATTATGTGGAACTAGGATTTAGTCAACCCAAAACAGAGTTTAAATTACATAGGTCCAGTAGTGCAATCCAAAACCTCCTTGTTCAACATTATCTCCCTTACTCTGAAGGTGCCTTGAGGCATTGTTGCTTGACAGAATTTTTGCCCTTGCATAGTATTCTGTTTTTGCATGTGTTCAAACCTTCCCCAGTCTTAGAAGTGTAGCAGCTACTCACAACCTAAGCTTAGGCAGGAGCTTAGCTCTTCTCAACAGGGTCCGCTAAGGATCTCCAGCTAATGAATATTCTCTGATCACATCAAATACATGGCAGTTATAAAAGACTCTTTGTAAATGTGTAGATGAGGTTGCTCTTTTATTATAGGTCTGTTAAAAGAAGAGATGGTTGCTAGAAGATACATCCAAACTAGTGTGTAATGCTCTGACTTTTATGCAGCAGCTTGAATATTAACATGGTATTCAGTCCCTCAGAATTCAAACCCCACCTATCTGGGAAGGATTTGAATATGTAGCTCCTATCTATTGAGACACAGAGACTTGTTGTAATGGAGCTCTTCTAATCTATCCAACAAAAACATTTCTGACTAAAACATTTTTATGTCATAGAGAGAGCTTAAGAGTAATCCTATATCTCTATGATTAGATCACTCTTTGCCTGAAAGCGATTTAGTAATCCATGGTTCTTTTAATGCTGACATTTTTATATGAAATGCACAGCCAGGTCTTGAAGTCCTTTTTATGATTTAGAACCTATTGAAACACATGTAACAGAAATTGTAGTGCTGATATAAAACTAGTAGGAGGAAGCATTTCCTACTGCTCAAATTCATAAGCTAGGTCTATGGGAGTCTTTTTGCTAATGCTTCCTACTGTTACACATAATGTACTGAAAAACAGTAGGTATTAGCTTAGTAAAGCTATTGTGAAGTATTGCCAATGACTAAATGGAAACAGGTATAGAACTTCCCTCATAATGGCATTATACCAAGTTCTACATTGCTTTGTTCCTTTGCATGACCTTCTTCAATTCAGTGGAGCTATCCAGATATAAATATAGGGAAAGGCTTGTGTATAGTAAGGCTGCCCTGAAGAAGTGCAGATACTCTAGCTGAATACCAAAGCATTTGCAAGGAATGAGAGTCACAGAATTAAAGGTTACTTTGTTCTTTAAGGGATAGGAAAATAAAGGAAAAATGTTTTATTGTTACTGACTTTTTTCTCTCCCCCCAATTCTGAATCCATTTTTAAAGCTTATGGATTCCCTTAGAGTACCCCCAAATCCTGCTATGCTGTGAGAGATTAAAAATGTATGGAACTAGTTGGTAGAAAGCTCTTAATTAAAATAAGTTTCTTCCACACTGGTACAAAAAAAGGTCAGAATGCCCTGCCAATTGCGAAGTTTTAATCAACAATGACAGCAAAAGCACCATACGTAGGAATGAAAGAGCACAGAACAGATGTGTGGACAACTAAGGTATTGTCTTGAGCATGACTTATAGGACTGGGTGGGAGGGGCTGACCGCTAAGACAATGCAGAAAATGCAAATATCATGCTTAAGGAAAAATGCCACTAAAATGTCAGCAAGACTAGCTCAGACATGTCAGTGTCACCGTCTGCTACTGCTAATGATGCCTGGACACTTCTCATGTACAAAGTCTTTTACAAAAAAAAAGTTGCAGGGACCTCAATTTACATATCTTTCAGAATTAAACTCTTTTCCCCCCTTTTTTTTTCTTGCTCTTCTCCCTGAGATTGACACAGGTTTAGTATTTTAACAGCCTAGGAAATGTATTACCTTTGAGAACTAAGATAAAGATTGATCCTGTGAAGAGCTGAATACCCTCGACTCCTCTTGACAGCAAACACTTCATTGGAGGGGGACCAGAGGTGTTACTGCTGAAGAATAAACTACAGAACCAGCATTTTATTTATAGCAAGTAGAGATTAAATAGAAGAAGATAACAAAGACTGCATGGAAAGAATAAGTAAAAAAAATAAGTCAGCTTCCTATGAATACATATGTCAAGACGATGAATAGAGCTAGAGCTGAATGAGAAAATATTCCCCATTGATATAGATTGCATATTCAGGATGAAATTTATGTCCAAAGATTTAGACAAAAAATTTCACGTCACTCTGAGGGATTTACTGAACTTTCATGGAAGGTCAATGAAGGCTGATCACCTAATTTCTGAAGCCACCTTTTGCCAACCCTTGGCAGGATTTTAATAACTTATTCTCTGAGACTCTTGTTAAGATCTTTGTCTGACTCTGAGGCTAGCCTTCAGGTTATTCAGTAGATTATTGTTTCAGCCAAATTAAAAAATGTTGCAACACAGGATTCTGTAATAAAAGTCAAAAACCCATCAAAGAAGGTGCTGATCTTCACAGAAGATGAGTAGCATTTTACTTTGTGAATTGATTCACAAAAAGGACACTAAGATTGAGTTTTTGCAGTTACATTTTGCATTGGGCACCAGGCTTAGATTTGGAAGTATATGAAAAATAAGGCTAAAATTTTCACTCTAGTCTGATTCTTTGATGGAACATGAGTTTCTGAATGAAGTAAATTTTTAAGGTAATGTTTTATGTTCATGTTCCTTTTTTCTTCTCTGTAGTCCTTGCTTCTTATCCTTTGTGGTAAACAAAAGTGACACAAATCTCTGTGGTCACCTCAGCTCTCACTAAGAGGGTAGTTTGCTAGAAATTGCAATCCAAATGGGAAGCTGACACCTGTAGAACATGGCATATATGAACTACAACTCTCTTGAAATACTGCAGTAGTCTGATATGAAATAGGAGCTTTTGGTGGTTTGGTGAAGCAATTTCTTATTTTAAAAAAAAATTGCTATGTTTTTCACTAAATCATACTTTTTTTCATTAAAAGTAAAGGAAAATAAAGCTTTTGTTTGTTTTGTTGTCATTCCTCAACACTTTGTATAGTGTAAAGGTTTTATCTGCATGGCTTTTTAGTTTTGTTTGTTTTCCCAAAACAGGTGGCCTCAACTTACTGTCTATCACCTTAATTAAGTTAATCACTAGGCAAAAATTATTTCCTCCTCCTCTTCAAGAATTACCTACAAGGTAGGAAACTTTCAGCCTATGCTGTACCCAACCTAAGCTCATTTTTGTAGCCAGTGTTCTAGAGATTTGGGGCAATTTTTTCACAATTATTCATTTTCTGTTCCAGGGATAATGTCATGGTACAGGTCTGGGGTACCTGCACCCTGGTCAGGGTAGCCCTGTCAGGAATGGAGATAAGTCTTCACTATTACTCATTACAAGGGATTCACAGTCCACTTCAGAGACTGGCATTTTGCACTTCTGAAAAAGTACATACTACTTCAGCCATAGTGAAGAGAAAGATCTCAGTCTTCGTATTTGGGTATGGATGAATGAAGCCTCGGGATGATTTATTTCATTACCAAAGGGAGGAAAACAGATGATGTCTAGACTTTGAGTATGCAGGTGATAACAATATCTGTCGGTAAGCAGACCTGTCATAAAGACTTCAGCGTGAATTTATTTCCACATGAATATGCTATTCAATATACTTAGCAACTCTAAAATATCATATCAATTTAATTCCCCTAAAATGGGAACCTTTTTTCTTCTTCTCATCTGTACAACTGCAATTACAGGATATTGCTCTGGTGGAGAGATTTTTGGCAACCATGCTAAGACGGATCAATAGTATATCAAGCTCATTGTAGTGTAAACACTAATTGAAAGAGTGAACATGTTTCTTGCAAATGCTTCTTATCAGTAATCTTGGAAGTCAGACAAAAAGCTGACATCTGATATATCAGATGACTACTAACTATGCTAGATTATGAAATACTTGCTAATTCATCTAGTTTTCATTGGGAAAGAATAATAATTAATTAATTATTAGGAAGGATATTATCACCAAGGCAAAAGTTTGCTGCTCTATAAAGACAGGGTAACATCAATACTTGCAGAATAATCTCAGCTGTTGTGGAAGCCACTATGAAATAAAAGTCTCAGCTCCTGCCAGGAGACACTGTAAACCCTGTAACAACAAACTTGATGGATATGTCTCTAATGTGAAGTAAAAGAGGACCTGAGATATGTCCCCATCACAGAGGTCAAGTGACATATATTGACTCATGTCCACACCGTTCAGATCTTCTCCTTTCTACTCTACAAAATTCTGGAGGATGATGGACAGTGGAGGAAGCCACAAGATACCAGAATTGAGTGAGATACAAGGTGATTGATGCAACAGCCCCAAGTGAGAGTAAACTGAAATGTAACAGCTAGCTGAACTGGTTCAAAACAGAGTCAGAGGGTAAGCCATTTAGCACTGTGGATGACCACGGGTTCACTGCAAGCTCAAATCCTGGTCCTTTTTTCAGATATATCCTATTTTTTTGGAAAGTACAAGCACAAACACCATATATCCCATAGAAGCCAAACCTTCAAGACACATCTAACGTATATGAATCTCTTGCTGACCACAGAAGCAAAAAGGCCTGAAGGACTTTATCAGACTTGATGTTGGAAAAATTGAGCATTAAGAGGGCATTTGCAGACTCCCACACAATAAGAAACAAATTTTATTTTGTAGGCTACAAGTAAGCTTTAGTTTTTCACTTGTAAATTGCTGATCTAAGTAACTAGAAATATAAATTGATTCCTAAGTTATTTTTATTTTGGAAGGCATAAAAAGTTAGGCATAGGAGGGGAAAGGAGGAATGGGGAAACAAGGTGTTACCAGTCTGTATGTCTAGTATGTGCTATATTCTACAGAGCATCTTAATAAAAATGCTATTCTATTTCAGATAAGGTGTAACTCTCCCACGTATCTCCCAGCAGTATCTAGTTTCCATATTCTTAGTTCTTTACATAGGAGAGTACTGGATGATACAAGGAAGAGCCTCTTTCACCTGTATATTCTTTTTTACAGAGGAAAATTCTTAGCTATTTTTAGCTTAGCTGTTGATTACTTTGCAGACACAGATTTATATTTTATTTATACATTTTCTGTCTTAAAATAAGGGGAGTTAGTGGCAAATGATTCAAATACAGTTATGTTTAAACAAAATTATATGAAAAGCTATAAGCATTATTCAACATTCAGAAGAATCACTGATGATAAGGATGTGTCAGCTAAAAATGTTTTTCAATATTTTTCATAGTAGTACTGCGGGATCCTGGGAACTACCTTTCTCTGATGGAATTGCATAAAGGTGCCGGATACATCTTTCTTGATTTACTTTCCCTGTACTGCTACACACATATTGTGACTTCAGAAGACTCTTTGTTGAGAATTTAATAGCCTTCACTTTCTCCCTTAATCTTCTTGTAATGGTCATGTATCGTTTAGGAACTAAAATATTTTATATTTTAGAATGCTCTCAATATATGAAATAACTGTGTTTTAGCATTGTGAGGGAGGCATACAATTCTAGGGGGAAGAGAGAAAGGTAAGAGGGTTCAGTGAAAGAATTTTTTAGATGAGTGTAAGAATGGAATACAGAAATGGAAAACATTAGTCTGAATGTTTGAGAAGGACAAGAAGAGGGGAAAAGAAAAATAGGTTTTGGAGTACATTGCAGCAGATATTGATCAGAAATCTCAAGCTTTGGGAATCTAAACAGTGAATTAATGTAAACCGGTACTTGACCAAGATGTCCAAATTGCATTGTAGAAAACAGGCTTTCACCAGACATGACTATAGTATTCAGTGGAGAACAGTAACAGGGATGTTTGTTTGAATTGGTTCTTTGAATTTAATATTGCTTTGAATAACCAAATCACTGTAAGCAACTGTGTTTCTGCTCAGAGACAGCCCTGTTTTCCCAGCAGAAGCATTGGATCCAGCACAGAGGTAGTAACAAAGGTCCAGAAGCTGTATAGCTTGAGTTGCACAGGATTTATTGTCTCAGGCTTAAATATTCCAGTTTATACTTTTACACTGACTCTTACTCTCTGGCACTCTCTAGCTCTGTTGCTCTCAGTTCTGGAAAAAAAAAAAATGAGTAGACAGATGTTACAGAGGTCATGCATTGCATTTCATGGTGCTGTTTCTACTTTCAGGGGACTAAATACTGGGATCCTGAAGTGACTGCTCTTTCAGTCATTGTGCAGGCAGCATGTTCGCTACAGTAGAAGGGTTCAGTAACCTCCGTTGCCTTGAGTTACAACCCAGGTCTGTTTTTATGGAGGGAGGATGGGCTGTTGAGACAAAATTCAACAGCCGTGATGTTACATCTGTAATTTCAGGCACTTATGTGAGGCAACGTTTAAGTTAAAGTAGTGGTAAACTCGAGGCAAATGGGAAAAATTAAGAAATTTAGTCTAATATCTAGCTGGGCATTGTTTAAAATTGTGCCTACAAAGTCTGCAAATATTTATTGACAAGAATGAATCTTTATCATACAGGAAGTGAAATTTTGTTTCTGTTAGATTTCTGTCACTGAAGTCCCTGCAATGAAGTTATGTGAGTGCAATTGAGCGAAAAGTATGGACAGCTGCTTGTCTGAGCACACATTTACATGTGCAATGATTAGGTGCCACACACAAATAAAGTATCCTTTCTGAACCAATAAACAATATAATCTCTACTGCATTCAAGCAAAAATGCAAGAAGAAAAAGCTTATATAAACCCCAGCTTCTCAAAAGTACAGGAATACAGATTGGTATACAACTAAATAAATTGCATAAAATCACATAGTTTTCACTGTTAAAAATGTAAAGGAAAAAGGAAAGGATTAAAAAATAAGTTTTCTTTGATTGTGAATTTCATAAACTAAGCACACTTAGCAAAATCCTTGTGGGTTTCTGTCATGATAAGTAGTAAGATCAGCAACAGTTCATCACATTTTGCTATGTTTCATATGAGCTATTCATAGTCATCTCCCAGGAATATGTCTTTGTGACTAAGTGGATATCATGTTCAGACCAGAGATGTGAAAAACTTCCTATATTTGTACCCTCAAAATACAAAATACTTTGTATTTGTGCATTATTTCCTTCTAGGGGATTATGTTTCCTCATTTAATATGGTGATCTTCAAGTATCATTTTGTACTTCTTGGGCAAGATTTTTTTTCCAAATGGTGGTTAGTTTAATATGAAATAATTTTCGTTTATATATACATATATTTTCCCCCTCTCCCCGTAGGGACATATTTGCATTTGAGAAATTGCAACTTTTCTGGGAACCAGGAATTTGACATTAGCAGGGTGGTGTATTAATTTCCATGTCTGTGATGCAGACTTGATTCAGCCCTCTTCCTCTGTAATTTGTATCCATAGCATTAACTACAGTGCCAGTAATGCAGTAGAAAGCGGTAAGTACACTTGAAGCTTGTGCAGAATTCATGCCATAAAGATGATAAGAGCCTCCAAGGGAATAATTGCCTCACTACAGGGAGAGCAAATTGTTTGGCATCTGGTCTTTGTGTTGTCCTTTGCTTTCTTGCAACCAGTTGACATCATTAACAGCAAAACTGGTCAGCTGCAGAGCCAACAGTTGCATAGTCATTCATTTTCTTCCTAAACATATTAATAGTAAAATAACTGAATGGCTCACAGAGTACTAATGGGATATAGAGCATTTGCATTCAAGTACTCAATGTACATTCTAGTCTAGGTTTTAGGAACATGTTTAGAATATTTCTTCACACAGTTTCTATTATTTCAGTGAATGTTTATTTCAGAAGTAACTGTACTGAAATAGTTTCTGCATCAGAACAACGTGCTATAATCCTTTAAATATATTTGGGAAACTCAAAGCAACTGCTTACTAGAAAATACTAAGTTTATGAAATAAAACCACAGAAAGCAAAATTAAAGAAAAAAAGAAGGGAAGGGAAGGGAAGGGAAGGGAAGGGAAGGGAAGGGAAGGGAAGGGAAATTAAGGGAAGGGAAGGGAAGGGAAGGGAAGGGAAGGGAAGGGAAGGGAAGGGAAGGGAAGGGAAGGGAAGGGAAGGGAAGGGAAAGGAAATTGTATGATCTGTTGGCTCTCACTGACTGTGTTATTGAATGGTATTGCTATAATGGCAGCTCAATGACTCCTGCAATAAGATTACATTCTGTAACCTTCAGAACTCCTATTGTCCTATTTATAGTTTGGTTTGAAAAAGCAACCTATTTTTTAACTGAAAAGATTTATAGGTATTGTAACTATCTACATATACATATGTGTGTAGGATTGTGTGTGTTTAGTGATCTCTCAATATGAAGAAAATTGTACCCATCCAAAACATATCAAAGCTTTCTAAAATCTCTTCATTTCACTGAGATTTGCCTCATTTCTACCAAAAGCCCTCCTACCTCAGCTATGGGTTCCTGTAATTGTTTCATACCAGTAGACTTCTACCAAGACATAAATCTCACTGAAAATAAATACTTTTAAGCACTGCAGTCATGCAACAAGACAGAAAATGAAATTTAAGTGGAAGACTATATGAAAGATACTATCCTTGCCATTTTTTCCACTGTGTGCCATATGAGGATGTTTATGATGTGCATCCTCAAATGTGTACATCAATTCTGTAAACATGAAGTAAGTGTTATGCTACCATGTGGGATGAATGTTTAATGTCCCACTATAGTAGCAGCAGTTAAATCCCAGTGGAGTGCTGTTACTTTACCCAAACTCATAAAGCTGAGAAACAGAAATCTGGAATCTTCCCCTTCCTGTAACCACATATCAATAGCATCTCTATGCGGAAGAAAAGAAGATTGAACTGGGGTTCCATCAGCAAGTATATTCCTGACCAGATATACTATTTTATTGCAGCCCTAATCATAATTTAAGCTAGTAATTCAAAAAGTATTTTCAGCTAGTGGTATAAGAATACATGGGCAACTTCAGGGTAGCACATGTATTAAAAGAAAGAAGAAAAGTTTTGTCAGTTTAATTTAATTAGGTATTTGAATACTTAAGCTTGCAGTCTGCCAATGCATGGAGTTTGAATTAACATCAAGTTCCTTCCAGTTCCCTTTCTTCGTCGCTCACTTATGTCCCTCACCATGAGATACCAGCACCCTTAATTGTGTCTACAAAAGAGTTGCTTTTGTAGATTGCCTGTCTGCATTCAAACCCATAACAACTAAACCCAAGCCCAAGCATGGACAGACTGGATGTTGCTAGATATTCATAAGTGTAAATTGTAAGTGTTCTGATCATTACAGTATTTATCACTATGTACTGATAAATTATAACTAATATCCATTGCCATCCCTCTTTAAGTAATTGCTATGTAACAGACTACACAGAATTGGTAACAAGGAAAGAAAGGTTAAACAAAATGGGTAAAGGAAATGAAACCAAAGGTACTAGGAACATTTTTAAGTGATCTGTTCATCAGCTTTAACAGCCAGTCCTCAATGGTGGGTAAGCAGAGCAAACTCAGTCAGCAGAGCCTTACACCAAATACTAAGCTACAGTTTCCTTCAGTGACAACAAGAGTACATGTGCATGTAACAGTAGAGTACAGGATATGAGTGATCATTTCTGCAGAACAAAGTCTGAAGAAGTGACACCAACATAACTAGCTGTTTTCATTGCAGACCTTTCTGTACTTTTAAAGCCATTTCCACTAGGCTGGCAGAGTGAGCAGCTTCATTAGCTCATTATGCAGTTCTGCATCAGTAGCTGGCCATTTGTGTAAACATATGGTATCTGGTGTGACCTTGCTCCTGTAGACTTTCAAGACCTTTGGTTTATATCCTTTGATGGAGGGTTGCAGGTGAAGTTGCTGTGGTTTTATGATCATTCAATTTTACATAATTGTTTTCCCAAAGTCCTTGATGTGTTATTGGTATGGGGTAGAATTTGGTTCTTTTCAAGTTATAACAGATCCTTGCATTCAATAATATGCTAATTATTACCACCTTTGGAAAACCGAAGCAACAACATTATTGTTAGTCTTTACTAGTTTAGTTTAGTCTTTTTTGTTAGTCTTTTATTATTGTTAGTCTACCATTCCAGCATTTAATTTACACTTCTATTAAATTAAAACTCTACTAAGTTGCGTTTGTCTAAGTAAGTGCTTTATTTGTTATTTGACAGCTTTTGAATTAGGGTATGAATGCTGGTAAAGCTGAGAACTGAGAGTTCTTTGCAGGAAAAACAGGAAAGGAAAACTTTGTCATGCTGAGGAAGAACTGTGAGAAAATTGTCAACTTAAATATTTAATAATGATGGACAATAATTGAACAGTCCTAGAGCACAGCTCCCAGAGTGAAGTTAACAGAGGCAGCCAACAGATGCAGATGCAGCAGTTTGCGCAACAGTGTCTGGGTTCTGCTTTGGGAGCTTCTGGACCTTTTGGGGACAAGGTCCAGGAGCATTGGGGAATGCCTGGAAACCTGAGAAACTTGAGAGAGTGCCTGATGCTGCTAGGTAACGATGAGGTGGGGAAAGCTACAAGGGTGGGAGCCTGAGGAAACTCTAGTCACTTCTAACAAGCTCGATCAGCTGCCCTTAACCCAGGGTGACTGGAGCCTTCATTGCAGCTCTCCTCTGATTAGGGAGAGTCAAGTACCCTTTTAGCCAGTGCTCAGGAGAGGCCTATATGAGAGCCAGGTCCAGAGCACAGCCAACAGACGTAGCAGTTTGTTCACGAGGATGGGGCTGCCTCAGGTAGTGGAAGCAGCTGTCCGGGTCCCAGGCTGCCTGGGGCCTCTTTCTGGTGCCAGGAGACCTGGCCCTATGTCCTTCAGGAGGCGTGCTGTCTTGATGGAGCTGTGCCACTAAGTGGAGGAGTTATGGGAAGAAGTAAGCAGGCTGCCCAGCATCAGAGAAGATGAAAGGGAGATAGGCAAGATCTCCTCTGTTACTCAGCAGCCTGAAGATCCCTGGACCCGAGGTGCAGTAGAGATGCAGGCAGTGTCCACCCTAGCTTGATAAACTTCTATGATTAAATGATTGGCTTGGTAGATGAGGGTAGAACAGTGGATATCGTCTACCTAGGCTTCAGGAAGGCTTTTGACACTATCTCCCATAAGATCCTCATAGACAAGCTGATGAAGTATGGGCTGGGTGAGCAGACAGTGAGGTGGACTGAAAACAAACTGAACAGCTCGGCCCAAGGGAGGTGATCAGTGGCACAAAGTCTAGTTGGAGGACAGTAACTGGCAGTGTACCCCAGAGGTCAATACTGTGAGTAATCCTGTTAAAGATCTTCATTAATGATCTGGATGATGGGACAGAGTGCATCCTCAGCAAATTTGCTGATGAGAAAACTGGGAGGAATGGCTGATACACCAGAGGGTCGTGCTGCCATCCAGAGGGGCCTTGATAGGCTGGAGAAATGATCTGACAGGAACCTCGTGCAGTTCAGCAAGGGGAAGTGCAAAGTCCTGCACCTGGGGAGGAACAACCCCAGGCAGCAATATATGCTGGGGTTCACCAAGCTGAAAAGCAGCTTTGCAGAAAAGGACCTAGGGGTCCTGGTGGACACCAAGTTGAACATGAGACAGCAATGTGCCTTGCAGCAAAGAAGGCTAATGGTGTCCTGCACTGCATTAGGAGGAGTATTGCCCACAGGTTGAGGCAAGTGATCCTTCCCTTCCGTTCAGTACTGGTGAGGCCACACTGAGTTCTGTGTCCACACTTTGCACCACAAAGATGATGAAAGACTGGAGCATCTTTCCTATGAGGAAAGGCTGAGATTGGTAAGTCTGGAGAAAAGAAGGCTCAGAGCTGGGATCGTATCAATGTGTACAAGTAGCTGAAAGGAGGGTATAAAGAAGATGGAGCCAGCTTCTTTCCAGTGGTGCTCAGTGACAGGACCGGAGGCAATGGGCATGCACTGAAACACAGGAGGTTCTCTCTGAACATCAGGAAACACTTGTTTACTGTGAGGGTGACTGAGCACTGGCACAGGTTGCCCAGAGAGGTTGTGGAGTCTCTATCCTTGGACATGCTCATAACTGCCTGGAAATGGTCCTAAGCACCTGGCTCCAGTTGTCCCTGCATGAGCAAGGGGATTAGAACAGATGACTTCCAGAGCTCCCTTCCAACCTCAACTATTCTGTGAGTCTGTGAACTTAAAACAGATAAATCTTAGTCTACTCAATTTGAACCTTATAAGAACTGAAAGCAAGCTTGTCCTGAGGGGAAATCCCTGCCCAGAACAACTCTGGCCCAGGCTTGAGACTTCATAGTTTCAGTGTCAACTTGATTAGATTTTCAACCCAACCACCCTATTCCACTCATATCTTACAGATGATTCTGGATATATCTACACATGAATTCCAACCTGGTAGATACAAGCAAGCTCCCATAAAAAATTATACACTGGATTGCTCATAGTGCTTAAGCCATGGTAAATAATCCTGCCTCTTATCCAATGTACCCAGTGTTAATAAGGTACTTTGATTTTGCATGGTACTTGTTTCCATTCCAGGAATGACAATACATCAGTTACTCAAAGGCATTTCTTTTCAGTATCATACACTCTCTTATATAGTGGTCTAATAATTTTTTTTTTTTCCAATTCTTAAATAATGAACATAAGGACTAGGGAAGTGATTGTCGCCCTGTACTCAGCACTGGTGAGACTGCACCTCGAATACTGTGTTCAGTTTTGGGCCCCTCACTACAAGAAAGACATTGAGGTGCTGGAGCGTGTCCAAAGGAGAGGAACAAAGCTGGTGAAGGGTCTACAGAACAAGTCTTATGAGGGAACGGGGGTTGTTTAGCCTGGAGAAAAGGAGGCTCAGGGGAGAGGTGGTAGCGAAGTGGGTGTCAGTCTCTTCTCCCAAGTAACAAGTGATAGGACAAGAAGAAATGGCCTTAGGTTGTGCCAAGGAAGGTTTAGATTGGATATTATGAAAACTTTCTTCACCAAAAGGGTTATCAAGCACTGGAACAGGATGCCCAGGGAAGTGATTGAGTCACCATCCCTGGAAATATTTGAAAGACATGTAGATGTGGTGCTTAGGGACATGGTTTAGTGGTGGATTTGGCAGTGCTAGGTTAATGGTTGCACTTGATGATCTTAAAGGTCTTTTCTAACTTAAATGATTCTATGATTCTATAATTTACTTTCAAGGAAATGTGAAACTTCTGAAAGTGAAGGAAGACATTTCCTGGATATTTCGTAGGTCTTTGCAAAAAAGAATTGCAAGTTTTCAATGTTTTATAATTGCACTTTAAATAAAAGTGTGATGGCAGTTTCGAACTGATACTGGATAATTCATTAGCTGTGAATAAATATGCATCTTACTGCAGAATTTTAAAGTTCAAAATATACAATTAATTTTTTTTCCTATGTCTTAGTTTCTCATAAGATTTAGGAAAAAGGCATTTGTGTTTAGAAAGAGAGTCGCTGGGAGTAAAAGCGGTGAAAAAGAAAAAAAGAAAAAGTGCAGAGACATCTTAAAATTCTGATTTTATGTAGCTCAGCATGTTGTCCCACAAATTGGGTCTGTTTACCTGGTGTGCAAGCCAATAACACACAGAACTGAGGTATTTTTAAATTAATTTTATTGATGTGCACGAATGGGTGTCTTTCCCAAGACAGCACACCTTTGTTTAAAAAATTCCCACATTTATATACTTAAGTAATACATATTCATTATTATTTCCCTTAATGAATGGTTCTTTCTTCTTCATCTCTCATGTAAATTAGTGTGCAGACTCTGTCTTCTTGGATTGGGACACTCGTGTAAATTAGTGCATAGACTCTATCTTCTTCCTCCATTGTCTTCTTTTGAGTAGGTAGTGTCATTTGAGTGGGTGTGTCGTGGTTTAACCCCAGCCAGCAACTAAGCACCATGCAGCCACTCACTCACTTCCCCCCCACCCAGTGGGATGGGGGAGACAATCAGGGAAAAAAAGTAAAACTCATGGGTTGAGATAAGAACGGTTTAATAGAACAGAAAAGAAGAAACTAATAATGGTAATGATAACAATAATAAAATGACAATACTACTAATAAAAGGATTGGCATATACAAATGATGCATGCAATTGCTCACCATGCGCTGATCGATGCCCAGTTAGTCCCCGAATGGCGATCCCCGGGCCCCCACTCCCCCCAGTTTATATACTAGATGTGACATCACATGGTATGGAATAGCCCCTTGGCCATTTTGGGTCAGCTGCCCTGGCTGTGTCCCCTCCCAGCTTCTTGTGCCCCTCCAGCTTTCTCGCTGGCTGGGCATGAGAAGGTAAAAAATCCTTGACTTTAGTCTAAACACTACTGAGCAACAACTGAAAACATCAGTGTTATCAACATTCTTCGCATACTGAACTCAAAACACAGCACCGTACCAGCTACTAGGAAGACAATTAACTCTACGCCAGCTGAAACCAGGACAGTGGCCAATGAGTCGGTGGTTGCAATCTCCCCCCGTAGGAATTACCTTTTACCTACTTCTTTGTCTGGGCAGTTCCAAGCAGTTCTTCAAGGTTTGTTGATCAGACCACGATCCATTACCTTTTTTGACATAAGCATTCCACCTATTTACAAAGCCCCTTTGTCTAGCAGTTTATTCCTAAACCCTAAATCATATCTAGTTATTGTTTCCCTATTTTAAATATTAACTGATTGGGGGGGAGGGGTGCGTTGTGCACAGAACTTCAGCATCTCCCTGGTTGTTTCAATCATATTATACATATTAATTTATAACAAGCACTGCAGAATCATAGTCACAGTCTGTAGGTACAATGTTGAATAAAGAATATGAAAAAGCTTTTCAGTAAATAGATACAATCCTTACTTAAGCACTACTCGGCAATGGACTATTTTTCAAAGGTTCAGTTCACTGAATTCAATAACAAAACATTATGGTTCATTATAAATGCAAGTCCAATATTTAAACCTCTAAAGGTCCTTGGGTTGAAAAAATAGAAAATGATGTTAAAAAATAAGCTCTATTTTGAGTCTTTATACAGTTAGTCTAGTCATATCTGTTCAAGGTGATTTGCATCTGAATATTATTTTATCTATGTTGCTACTCTGCCCAGCAACACAAAGCATTTGACTGAAAAATTAGACAGTTTTCTAAATTATAAAGAACCTCTAGCTGTCTTTATCCATTTCTTGTGCACTCTGTCTGAAACTGTTCCAGGTTATTCAACTGGGAAACATTTTGAAAGTCACCCCCTGAAGAAAATGTTGTTCTTATCATACTGGCACCAAACATTCCATTCCTAGCTGTTATAAAACTCACTTGCTACTTTTGGCAAATTCAAGGGATTAAGGATAAAATATTATAGATAAGAACATTGATATTTTCTCTCTTAAAATGTAGTTTAACTGAGTTTTTCTATTTCTGTGTACCAAAATGACATAAACTTATCTAGCCTTCTCCAAGCCTCCTAAGTTCCAGCTGATTGCTTTTAATAATATTTATTCATCCAAAGATATGCTTATATTCTGTTTCACCACAAAAGCCTCTTCTTGTCAGCCTTTTGAGAACTGCATTTAAGAAGGATCATGTAGAAAACGCAATTTTACTTATGTGAGAACCCATATTAGAATCCCATTTTTAATTCTGAATGTTGTTTTTAATAACCCAAAAGAACAAAGTCTCCAAATTTTTGATTTCACATAGCATACATAGATGTTTTTACTTATATGTATGCATTTCTATAAATACACATATAATTTAAAATATTTATTTGTAATTAACCTCATGGCTGCAAAAAATAATAATTACATAATAACTTTTATACTTAGATATTACTTTTCATTGATGTTCACCTTGTGCAGTCAGTTACAAACTTACAGACTCACAACTATACAGTTAATACAGGGAACTTACCAAACATGATCACAGTGGAGTGGCAATTTCATGACATACATATGCTGGAAAATCAGGGCCATAAATAAATTATCATTAGACAAAAAAAAAAAAAACAAACACCACAAAAACTAGTATATGTCAGTAAAGTTATTTTATGGATTGATTAAAAAGTCCTTATATGCAGAAGAGTTATAGCAATCTCTGGAGATGGATATCTTTTATTCATTGATGCTTACCATCAAATAATTTTACTTTATGATCACCTGTGTAATAAAAAAATCATTTTTCCCATAGTCATAAGGTCATCTCAAATGATCTGATCCATTTTGTTGTCTGAGTTTTTTAAAAAAAAACCCTCAAAACACATTTAGGAAAAATAATATATATTACAGTACCCTGAAAAATTAATGTTTTTACATTTATCGTAACCAGTGTTTAAGACCTTGAGAATTCTGAGTACAAGACAGCAGCAAAATGAATTTACAAAATACAAAATAGTACTGAGCTTTTTCATCTCTTGTTTTTAATTTGATCTGAACTTTATTATAGCTTCATTATCTGTACACGCACAAGTAAATCTAAGTGCTCCTCTGAAGCTCAAGCAATGTGTTCATATTTCATGTAAAGCAGTATTTCCCCACTGAACTGCTCCTGCATTAATAATGCACAGGTTCACTAACCTGTCAAGGCTTGCTAGTATTATAAGCTCAATATCATTCAGCTGTGTTGGTTGATACAACTTCATACATAAAGCATTTTATCTTGCAGATATCAACTGATTAGTCCTGTTGCATTTTATACAGCAGTAGGCTAAAGGGGAACACATTTCCAAAAAAAACCTCAACAAACAGAACAGAAGCATTAGCTTGATATCTTTACTAAAGGAACAAATAAAACAATTTCTGCATAAAGATGATGAATTTACCTTACTCTCTGTACTTTAAAATAAGAATGCCACCATTTGGTGATTATTCCAGAACTACCATCATACTCCCGATTATTTTACATCATTCTTAGATAGTGATATCTAGCTTTAAATATACTTTCATCATACTAATTTTCCTTCTGATACCTGATAGCTTCTAGGTTCTAACTCTCTTTTTTTCAGGACTTTTTTTTTTTTATTAAACATGTTTTAACTGGACAGAAAAATATAAAAATATATATTTAAAAGCAGCAAGCTCTATCTACTTAGTTTTAGACACAGACATCATAAAGTGGACAAATTGTATCATTTGCATTGTAGGAGATGAAATGCATGTTAAAATTATAGTCTTCAGTCTCAACGTATCGAGTCTGAAAACAGTTAATGTTCATAGGCATCTGGACAGGTAATTATTATTCTCTTACCAAAAGTAATTTACTGTACTGGTCAAAACCAATGAATTTTAAAAAAAACCCAAACAATAGTGTACTTTTTTGTTCCTTGACCAATATAATGATAAGAACAGAAAAGCACAAATTTTAGCAATACTTACAGATTTTTCACTTAAATGTCTAATCCCAGTCATCTAGGTTTCTAAACTTCATGGTGAAATAGACCAAAAATCTAAAATATACCTATATTGTACATAATATCAGACATCTGAAACTTAAAACATTTGTAAAAACTAATTGCATTCAGAAAATGTAAATAATCTAATACAGCTCATTGTGATAATATTTAAGATGAGATTTACATTACTTAAAAGAGTTTCTATTTCTTTAAATATTTCTTGTATGTTGCATTATTATAATATGTCATATAGTATAGATTTTTACTAATTTTCCTGTGTTTAGTTGTTTGTTGATTTTTTTCTTTTTTAATTCTTATACAACATTAAAAAAAACCCCACAAACTGAAAATACTTGTAAAAAGCCTTTTTTTAATCTATGAAACTTGAGCCACCTTTTACCTTAAAATATCATGCTACAAACACACAAGCACATCTGTAATGACAGTGTTTGAAATTCAGGGGAAATAAACAAGATACTCAAGGCTTTGCGAGGGCGGGGGGAAACTGCTTCGCACATTCACAGTCTCTCACCTTGCAGTCACAAGTTATCAGGTGTCAGCTGCAGTAAAAGGAAATTGCTGTGAATTGTCCTATGCATAAGCACTTGCCATTTAGTACCCTCAGCACTGTGAAATAGACTGTGACCCCAGATCTTCATGGCAGTCAGTTTCACATGATTTACAGTATTATGGGAAAAGTTTGCTTTTATTTGTGTGGAGGGAAAAAAGAGGTCTGACACCAAATCAAGGTGCTTCATAAGTGCTATAGCTAACACATTTTCACTCCAGAAATTTCCTTAAGTGTTAAAACATACAGGATGACCATTTACCAATAACACTTACAATAGTGGCATCAACATCAGGTAAAGCCTGAAGATCTGAATTTAGGACCTAGGTTTGCCTACTTTAGATATGATTATACATGAGTATCAGAAAACAGAATTAAATCTATTCAAAAGTAAAATGAAACAAGCAATTTTCAATTTAAAAATACTGCAATTGTTATGAACTATATGGACAATAGGTCCCACAAGCAGAATATTTTTCATTTTAAATTTAAAATATACTATTGATGTTCTGAACATTAAAAAACAAGATTAAAAACAATATTCCTAATTTTAAAAAGGACTTTTTTTTTTAGCTTTAAGCTGTAAAACTGCTGGGAGTGTGATCACATATTAGTATTGTTAAATAAGAAAAGCCAATAGTGGAGATTAACATAAAAAGGAATAAAAGTTGAGATGATACAAGTCAGACAGACAGTCAGTACTTGTAACACATTAGCAGCTTAAAATATAGCAATTTGACTGTATAGAAGTGTAAAATGTGGTCTCCATTTGTGGGCAACTTACATGGCTAAATTCAGAAGTGATGTTAGTTGGTTCTCTATGGAAAATGGTCAGTGGATATTTGGTGGGAAGACTTTGAACTATTTCTACAATAAAGAAGACTAAAATTTGCAATGTCACATTTGAGGACTCTAACACCATAGGAGAGACAGCAAAAGGAACAACAAGGGAGGCAGGAGTAAGAAAAGAAAGTTTTTAGAAAGAGAAATGTGAGTACTAATAGCTGTAAGGGATGGATGCATGACAAATCATTGTCTTAAAATGAAGGCTTTGTGTTAAGGTACCTACTGAATTGCCCTATCATAAATATCTTTAGTTCCAGCACAGAATATCTGAAGATACTAAATCTGGAGGCTTACTATACATAAATTATCCAGGGACCACATTTTTCCCTATGTCCATGTGATCATGTAGTTCTGCAATTTTTCAAATATAGGATGTTCATTTGGATTTCTCCTGAAGTCTGTTGGACATCAGTACCACAGGATCTATTCATGAAATGAGGGGGAAACAAAATCATGTCCATAGGACACAGGTCACCTCAGCTGCTTTTAAACCTGCAGTCTTTCCTCTGTAAAAATGATCCAATGTATTTTAATGCCACAGGAATTTAATTGTGTTGATCTGTTTGTCGATGTAAAAACAACCTTAGATTTACTTAGAGAATATTTAACTTTGTTACCTGAATAAGTCTTAGCAGTTTCCTAAATTTTATTTCATGAAAAAATATGCATCAGGAGCAATTTTTATTCCTTTTCTCAATTCTTATTCAATTCCTACCACAACTTTCAGTGGTTATTGGATAATACTGTAAAAAGTGCAAACACTAAGTCCCTGTAATCAGGACAGTCTTTGCATTTGTGTACTAACTCTGTGGAACTTTAACATGAGCTTAATGTTAAGTATGCATTGAAGTGCTCCATGACCAGTAATGTATTCCTGAATGAAAAGTAAAGTGAAATAAGTGAAAGCTCCTTTGTATCTGAATAAAATTAAATTTATGCATCTTGCTAAAATCAAATGGAAATAAATTTCATAGACTAGAATGCAATAACTAATTGAATAAAAATAGTATCTAGAACTGAAAAATAATACTCAGCTAAACTCTAAAGAGGAATGGCAGGTACCTTTAAATAATCTGAACAAGTAACTTGTAAATTAGTACCAATTAGAAGCTAAGAGAAGATAGTACTTCTTTTGGGGAAAGCATACACATTCCTCAGTGTTAGTGCTTTGGAAAATTCCTTCAAGAAAAAATAATAAACATGCTGACAACTTCAAGTAGAGATTGTAGTTTATGATTATAATTTTGTGCATGAGAGCAAAATAAATATACAGACAGGAACAGGATGTTGCTGTAACTGAATGAAGTTTTTCAAAGACACTAAGTATAGGTTAATAATAAGATTTGTTTGCTTCCTTGGAGTTTCTGACTATTCAAAATGCTAGAATAAAACCAGCATTTAAAGGATGAAGTATTTTTTTGCTACTGTTTGAATATTGTTAGTGTTCATCTGCTTCTGAGCTCTGCATGCTCCACATAGCTTTGAAGTCTTCTGTTTGCAGACTAGGTAGGGTCTCAAAAGTTTAGTTCATAATAAATAAGAGAGCTCATATTAATTTTCATCTAGATGTTACTGACAACCTGATGGCACTTGCTCATCTCATGAGACCTCCAATAGTTTCTCATTCCTTGCTCAGCATTTCTTTGGATTTTTCAATTAATTCATATCCCATCCAAATTATTACCAAACCTTTCATGGCAAGGATCATTTTCTCTACTGCCACTGTGCTAAGGTGAAATGAGCAAAAAGAGCTTTTCCAAAGAAAATTCTGCTCTGGTATTCTGTATCCTCTTTCTTGGTTTTAAATTAATGTATCAAGCTATTTCCTGCTAAGGATAAATTATCATCTTAAACTACCTGATTTAAATATTTAAAATCCTTACCAATTTTGAATATAATAGACTTTTAATCTTTTGTTCTTTCTTCACTGATTCTATATAAAGCTGTAACAAGATGTCCTTTCTTACATACGCTATCTATCAGTTATTTGTAAAATTTCTCAATTTTACTTAGTGATATATTAAGTAAATGTACAGGATTTTATTTGTTATTTTTAAAATGCTACACAAAATGTCTGTCTTGGGTGCAGGTGCCCAGGCGCAGGCAGCGGGGGCTGTGGGGCGGCCTCTGTGAGGAGAGGCCGGGGCTGCCCTGTGCCGGACACAGCCGGTTCCAGCCGGTTCCAGCCAACCCACCGCAGGGCACGGCTGAGCCCCTTAGACAAGATGGTGGCCTCTGAGAAAGCGTATGTCAGATAGATAGGGTAAAAAATGCCATGCAGCAGTGAGAGGAGTGAGGAAAAAATGTGAGAGAAACAGCCCTGCAGACCCCAAGGTTGGTGAAGGAGGGGGAGGAGGTGCTGCAGGTGCCAGAGCAGAGATTCCCCTGCAGCCTGTGGAGAAGGCCATGCTGGAGCAGGTGGATATTTCCTGAAGGAAACTGCAGCCTGTGGAGAGCGCATGCTCAGCAGGTTTATCCTGAAGGACTGCAGTCCATGGGAAGGACCCATCCTGGAGCAGGGAAGAAGTGTGATGAGGAAGGAGAGGCAGAGACAAAGTGTTACAGACTGATGGCAACCCCCATTCCCTGACCCCCTGTGCTGCTTGGGGTAGGAGGAGGTAGGTGAGTTGGGAATGAGTGAGGAGTCAGGATTGAAAGCTGAACCTGGGTAAAGGGGGTGAGGTCGGGGGGAGGTGGTGTTTCAATTTGTGTCTCTTCATCCAAATCTATTTTAATTGGCAATAAATTAAACTAACTTTCCCCAAATCAAGTCTGTTTTCCCCCTGATGGTAATTGGTAAGTGATTTCCCTGTCTTTATCTCAGCCCCTGAGCTTTTTCATCGCCCTGTCACTTGAGGAAGTGGAGTGAGAGAGTGGCTGGGTGGGCATCTGACAGCTAGCTAAGGTCAACCCACCACAGCATCACAGTATAAACATGTATAATGAAGATTCAGATTAATCGAATATGTCTTCCCTGTAAAATAAGACATCTAGAAGCCCTCAATAATAGGAGTACCAGCTATAGGATACCCTGATGAGTCTTCTTTCCATGAGCTAATCTAACACATCACTAGAAATTCGCATTTAGAATGTTTTCAGCATAATAGCTGAATTCCCCCTTCTGCACATCTAAGACTCACAGCATAGATAACAATATTCAAGGAGGAAAAAAAAACACACAATACTTTTCAACTGAAAAAACCACACAATACTTTTCAACTGAAAACAAACTTGTACCTCTTCTTTTTTTTATCTCCTAGGAAAATCTGTGTAGTAAAAGACTCATTAATGTCTTTCACAAAATTATCCACAAAGCAAATTCAGTTGGTGAAACAAAAGTGGGTACACAAGGTTATGATTCTCTTGCTTCAGGTTTTTTACTGATAGACAGGAAAATAGTAATGAATTACCAGTCACTTTTATTAGCTACTTGACTTCAGAATCATTAGAGAACATTATTTTCATTATAATAACAGTTTATCATTCATCTTTTATACTGTGTGAAGGAAATGCTCTTCTAAACACTAAAAAAAATCCTCTCTATGAACTATGCAATAAAGGAATACCTAAGAATGTACTGTTTCTTTTTTTCACTACTGATAATGTAACGATTACAGAAAAATGGAAAAGTAAAATGAACCTCTAATCTATAATATCCTTTCCTTGAGACAGATTATTAGCAGCAGCTTTCTCTTTGTCCAATATATCTCTGTTCTCTATTGTCACCTACTGTATTGAAGTTCAAGTACTTCTGTAAATCCCCTCTATAGTCTATCTCTTTATACCTTCAGGCTACAGAGTGATTGGCTGAGTGCCTGGACAGTGATGCCAAACTTGAAATATCTTCTAGGACTGTTAACTGCAACACACTTGTTTCCATTGCTGGAGGAATGCTTACGTGTTGCCAAAAGGCAGTGTTTTCCCCTTTTTCAGAGGAACACCACAGCTCTTACATTTTTGCAAATCTATGCTATGAACAAGAACTAAAAAAATAGGTATCTGGAGTCTAACCATTGCTTAGTTTGATGAAGAACTGAAAAAGAGACAAAAATATTTCAGCAAATTGCCATTGCTTCAGTCACCTGAAAAAGAATGACCTTTGAGGCAAACTGTACCAGAATCACTAATTAATTTGCTCTGTATGTTGTAAATCTAAAGCACTTGACTGTGTAAAATATTACTCATTAATGTGCAAAAGCCTTTTTAAAAACAAAGATTGTCCCCACATGAGTGTAATCATTGAAAGTCAAAAGCATGCACAGCCATTTTTTTGGAACAGCTGGCTTGCACCAAATGGAAATGAAGCTGTTCTTGTCCTATAATGTTGTCAATAGGCCAAATGTCTCTTAAACCACTCTAAACATAGCTCAAGATTTCAGTGTGAATGTAATTCTCTTTCTTCTCACCCAAAGATTAGCTTCTGCTGCTTAAGTCCCCTCCTTTTAATCTTTCTTTTTTTATGGTCGTTCTTTTGTTTTGTTTTGTTTTGTTTTTTCCCCAGTTTCTTTTGAATTGAGAAGATGTAACCTTTGAGAAGAGGGTTGCTCTGTCTTTCAAAATGTTATGCTAATAATATATGATTGGAGAAAGTTTCCAGTAAAGATTCGGTGATAAAAAGTTTACTGATGGTGTAATATAGTTCAAAGTCAGCTTTAAAATTATTTACATGATTCTTGGATGCAATTCTCTTTAAAAAGTAAAAACCTTTAAAAAAATGAAGAACTGATATCAGAGAATGATATTTGTTTGGAAATGCTACTCAGTATCAGTATGAGGGTCCTTACTGTTATGTGAGCTGAGCTGATGAAAGAAAAGCTGACAGTAGAAGGCTGCTGTCTTATGCAGACTAATGCATAGAAAGGAATGAAAAAAGCAGTGAGGAATGTATTTTGTTAGAGAACCTTTTCTGGCAGAAAATTAACGTAGGATCTCATGACTTTGCAATCAGTTGCAGCTGTAGGTGGGAATAGCCCAAATGAAAAAAAACATACCTCTACCCCTACTTTTCCTGTTTTATCTTCATATAATCCTATTTTCCTTCAATCCCTTCTTCTGTCATTCTCTGAAACTCCTTGGATAAAAATTTGTCTCTTGTCCTGTGTCTACACTAATGCATTTCTGAATTCCCTATCAGCAAATAGCTTTCCTCCCTACTGATTCAGCCATTCTACTTCTCTCTCAGATAACACAGTACTCTTTACACCTACTTCTTATTCACCATGCTCTCATTTGTCCCACAAATTCTCTATCTTCTATGTCCTCATTCTTTCCTCACTGTCCTGAAGCTTTCAGGAAAGGAATTAAATCAAGAAGAAACATATGTCTCATTTTTCAAGCCTATGCTCATTAGTCTATCACATGAAGCAGTAGAAGTTCAGGTCAGTTCTGGCTATGGCTGATTACTTCTTTGTGGGTTCAGAGTTCTTCAGAAAATAGAAATTGTATGTCCTCACTGGACCACATGCAAGTCAGCTTCAGAGTTTAGCAGCAAATCTTTAACAGGTCTCTCCTGAATGTATGTCAATTATGTCATTGGATTTGAAGCATGTGATAGAAGCATGGGGTGGCATTTTTTTTTAATAAACAGAACTGGCAAAAAGTTGAAAAGCAGTAAAAACAGTCTGAAAAGAAGGACTGTCTGTTTCAAAGACCTCATTCAAATTATAGACATGCTACTATCTCTTAAGAAGAGGCATTCATACCCCTCTTTCTACACAAACAAACAAAGAACATATTTTTGTTTTTCTTTTTTTTTCTATCTTTTTTCCTATTTTTCCCTCTAAACACATTTTTGGAGATTGTGGATCCATTTATGTCAAAATTTGTAATCAAGGTGATGCAGCATGTACGATTCACTCCAAATGCCTAAAGTTTGGGAAAATTATCAATAGCTGAGAATAGCTTCAGAACAGGAAGCATTAGCCAGCCTGCACTCTATGAGTTAGTATCTGCACCAACTATAATTACGATCTGTAGCATATAAATTTTATATGAAGCACCATCAGGAGCTATATGACCTTCTAGACACTTTTTTTCAAATCCAGTTATTTTCATACTCTGTCCTTCACATACCCACAAATATGACTAAGTGGTCTATTCTGAGCACTCCTACATTAACCAGGGCCAAGATGTGTATTAAGAAAAACCATTCATAATAGCAAATGCCTGTCTACAAATTTTAGTGAATATTTTGGACAGAAAGGAATCATTTGCCTGCAACTAATGTTTATGCATTTTTTGAATTGTTAGCTAAATTTGTAGGCCCCAGAAGTATTCTGACACATGCCAGGGGTAATGATCGAGGAAAATTGAAAAATGTGATACTGATTAGGCAAATGAAAAAAGATATCTCTACTCTGCATGAATCATTACCAAAAGGTTTGATAATGTACTCAAAGCATTATTCAGCGACAGATATTTTCCAATGGACATTTAGAAGGATAAAAATAGAGGAACAAACAGAGCTCATAGTTTTATAAAAGTAGTGATAAGTTTCCTACTGAAGCAATAATAATGGAAATAAATCTACCATCTTGCAATCTCACTGAAGTGGATAACCCTTTCATTGAAGGAAGATGTAAACAGAACATTATATTTATACTGAAGAAGCTGGGAGTTTCAAAGACTAAAATGAAAATTGACTTTCCATTTTGGCAATAACTTCATTGGAGTCAACATCTTTCTCCACCCTTGCTGTCTGTAGTTCAGTTGCTACCTAGTTACCTGCAGCTAACTAGCAGCAAAATAAGATAAAAAAAATCTCATGCAGATAATTGAGTATCTTGTGAAGAATGGAAGGGTACAGGCATTACAGTATACTGTGACCAATTTTCCCAATTGTAGACAGTACTCTAGCAAACATTTTCTTGATCGTTTCTAGAAGACTGAGTAAAGGAGCAGTAAAGAAAAAGATAGGATAGGATAGGATAGGATAGGATAGGATAGGATAGGATAGGACTGGACAGGAAGCATAACTTGTAAGGAGTAATATCTTCTTAAAACAGAGATAGAGAGGAAAAATTCCCATAAATTAGGAAAAATAATTCTTCAAACATAAGTGGAAGAAAATCTAAATGATCAATGAATCAAGTTTGGGATAATGTAATTATAGTCAATATAAGCTTCTAAAAGTATTAAAACATGACAAAGCAAAGTCACTAGCAGTAACTTATAACTTTATTAATTAGATGAATTTATCTTTGAAACCCATTAGAAACATTAATTTTACTTCAAGTATACCATTTTCTGTTACCAACTCACCTCATGTGAGGCTTAGAATAATTCTGTAGCAAGTGCATTAACATTATTGCCACATGTAGATTTTGTCTTCCAGCTTCAAATGAACATTACCTAACCAACTCTGTGGGGAGAATGTTTCTTTTGAAAGTCGTGGCTCTGTGAGCACTGTCATTGGCAGTGTTGTTGCATTGCAAAGTACTGAAAGAAAATTATATTACTGTTTCAGAAACAGTTATTTAGGGTGTGTTTCCAGAGAGATGTTTTATTATGGCAGGATGACAGCTTAAAAGAAAGGTAGGGGTGCAGAATCTAGGCATTCCCACAACTCATTATCCTGCAAATACATGGATTACCACAGCACGAAAGAAGCAACTGTATTCAAGAACAGTCAACAAATCTCTGTGTGAATAGTTACTGTGAGAGGCTTGAAATGAGGAAAGTTGAAAGCGACTTTTGTGCAGCTCAAAGACTCATTCAGGCATGTAGGGTGTGAAGCTTCATCTCTCCAGTTTAATAAACTGGTTCATTTTTAATTAAGAAATAAGGTATGGTAGGGCATAAACTGTACTGCATTAATTCATAGTTAGTGTGCTACTGCTAGCCATGAGCCTGAAGGATAAGTCACCATCAAGGCAACTAGGCATGAATTACCACCACTGAGTGTTCATTTTGGAGTGTCTTATGGCCACTGTAAAAATGTTATTATTTTGAAAATTATATTGTTAATTAAAGGTGTGCACAAATACAGTTTTCTTTTAAACCATGCCCAGTTTATTCTATTTTTTAAAGTCTATATGTTTCTTTAGCAAGGGAAGAATTCACCTCTCCCTGCACAAAGCCCATTTACAATGAAATAAGTGGCAATAGGGGAAGGGAATAATAACTACTGTTTTCTGTTCTGTTATTCATTGTTCTGTTATTCTAGCAGCTTCAGTTCCTTTCTGAAGGGTCTGTATGCAGAATTATCACAAATGTGAAATAAAAAGCTAGTGATTAAAAAAGAGTTTAGATAAATCTTGGAAGCTGAAGATTCTTTTTCCTGTTTTGCTGCTGTAAATAGCGAGTAAATCCCTTGCAGTGCAGAAGAATAAGTTCCTTTACTTCAGGGAGCTGCTATGTATTTAAGTAACAGACCATTCTGTCCTAATGACTCTAGCTAGAATAGAATGAATTTTACAGGGCATTTACCTGCTCCTTGCCTGTTCACCTGTTGGAGATTTCATGTGTGTCACATAGTGGAACCACAAACAAGCTCCCACAAGATGTGCCACACACAAGCTCCCACCAGCTCCACTCAGAGTTAAATCTCAGCCAGCTTTGGTCCAACAGTACTGCGGTCCCATCACCATGGGAGAAAAATGAAAATCGACATTTAATAACATAGAAGAAGGCATAATGTCCTTAGCATTCTTTCAATAAAGCCCTTACATTTTATTTTAAAATACAGACATGCTTTACTAAAACCAGAAATTCAATGTAGATTAATGTTGCAGATGCACAGACAACAACATACTAACAGGACAAACAAAAATGTTAAATAAAACTTTAAATATCTTTCATCTATTCTTACAAGTTCTATACTAATTATAGTTCCTTTCATTACTGTTCTTTCTTTCCTTGTGTCATTTTTAACATGGTTACTACCCAGTGAAAGAGTTTCTGGCTTATTCTTCATTTTGAAGAGGGCACGTTAGCACCAGGATAGGTCCTAATAATATAAGATGGCAACAAGTTCTGTGTATATTATCATCAAAAGTCAATTTCTCTAATAATGAGACCAAGTGTATGTATTATGCTGCATTTGGAGCACGTTGCATGATTAGATTTCTTTATGCTGGTGAAAACCAATTAGCAACACAATAGGATATGATACAATGTAACCACCCCATCGTGTAACAAAGTAATTATTGCATCTTTTCCAAACATTACCTCAGGATTTTCTTCTCCATATGGTATATGAAAGAAAGTCATTGGCAGTGTTGAGTTGCTATGTCTGCCAAAAGTGCTCTTTGGTAAGCAGTAATTCAAGGAGCAAATAAGTTCTCATGTATGATTAGCAAATTGAATGACCATGTGAATTAGGTAAATTTTGTTATTCCTGAATAATTCATGTCTGTGAATATACTGTTGCTATTAGTTTTGTACAAAGTACTATTTTTTGAGATAATTAAGAAAAATAGGTATCATATTTATTAACAGCGCCAAAGTGTACAAAACAGCATAGAAGTGCCACAATGGCTACTGGCAGTACCAAGGTTTCATATGGCCTGAAAACTGCACATCGTGTTGTGCACTCTCAGGGGTTAAGCAATCCATTTATCTTCACAGAAGACAGTAGCAACTAGAAGTAGGAACTTCATTAAGGTAAGAGCACTTATGCGCTCTCTCAGGATCAGCTGGGCTGGAAGTGTCACTTATCACTAGAGCTCTCATTCATAGTGTGAGTTTGATCTGTTGACCCAGTTTTAAATAAACACTGGATTTTAACTAAGGTACAAATACACTGGACTTTTAAATGATTAAATATCTTTTCAGGGAAAAGGAAGGACATTGATGATTTTATTCTATCTTCTAAGAATCTTTCAAAAGAACCACCAAAATTTCTGGATAGCTCAGAAATGGTCTAAAGCTAAACTGACTTCACATAGTCCTTAACAACCTAGTCATCATTAATTTCTCCTTGTCTTAACTGAAACTTAAAAAAAACCAAAAAAGCAATTGTTTTTCTGTTTAAACAGCTTTAATACTCAGCAGCAGCAAGGAATGACACACCAATAATGGGTCTATATTTTATTGAGAAACAGTTGCATTTTACTGATAAAGGCCAATTTATCCTTTAATATTTTATGCATATGCGTACAGTACAGTGAAAGGCATCAGTACATCTCAGCTGTGTGATTCTCACATGGTAAACACACTAATGTTGTTAATTACTTCTAGTCATAAGCAGAATACATGACAATTACCTTTCTAAGTTAACTTAAAATTACTATTAGAACCCCTGATGCATTTTATTTCTGATAGACTGATAGGAAATTTTGTGTCAGTTTAACAATTTCAGATGCAGGGATTTATTTTAAAAAGTAAACAAAAATATTTTGGTTTGAGCTAAAATCTAAATGTGATTTGTAAAGAAGGCATATAATCAGATACACAAGTAATGCTCAGCTAAATATGTTGAACATAACATCCTTTTTATCCTGACTAGTGGAGACATTTTAGACTCTAGAAACTTCAGAGTTAAAGAAAAAATCTAAAGAAATAAATTACAATGTATATGTTTGAAGAACAGGTTAATAATCTCTAGTTCAGCCTACTATTATAGTTCATATGTCATTCTCAGATTTTTTACCAAATTAATTTGCCAGTATCACTAACAGAAAGCCAGAACAGTTTTCCTGAGAATATTTTTGTGCCATTGTCACACAAATCTAAGATAGTTCTACCACCTATATCTCTCTACTTCTAACTTTGTGAGTTTTTAATAAGCTTGACTGGTGCTCAGGCAATTTGTTTATAGCCGTAACAAGGTTTGACTTGGTTTCTTTGTTTAAGAAGCATAACAATGTGGAGAAAAACAAGCATTGATTCATTCAGCCTTGTAAAGACAGTGGCCCAAATAGATATTTGAAAATCAGACCTTTCTTTTTATTATCTATGGTCTTTTTATGACTGACATAAGACAAAATGTTTATGAAAGAATACTAGATTAATCATACCTTATGATTGCAAGAAGAGAAAAGTAGGGAGGAAGGAGATAGAACTGAAAACAAAAGAAACCCTTTGGAATTCTGAAACAATCACGTAAAATTTAATAAGGGTGCAGAGAGTCTAATGTGGCAGAGATGCTTCACAGACTCTTCACAGACAAATTTTCCAATGTATGCAGCATGGTACACTTCTGTAAGGCTGCAGAATAGCCACATTAACATCCCAACATCTTTAAAATAAAAAAATCTGCAAAATTATTCACTTGCCATGCATATTGAATATTAATGACATTTAATACTGCAGTTTATTAACCTTTTACATTAGTGGTCAGAAATGAAACACGCTGGGAACAAATGCATGACAGAAGGGAAAAATGTTTCTGACGGCTATTGGGCTCCATTTGACAGTTAATAAAAACCATCAAGTCCATATTATGTTAGATTAACCAAGATCTGGATTCCACTTGACAAGTCATTATTATTAAAGGCAAGTGGAGGGTATTTTCAAATACACCCTGGAGTGATGCATGTTAAAATATGTATGGCAAACTCTTGAATGTCAAGGACATTTTGTGCAGTGTATAATGGAAAACTGCATGTAATGTGCAGTTTGGGAACTATTTTATGTACCTCTGAAGACCTCAAAGCATCACAATGAATGTTTTATTGAAAGCTGTCATACTCGGTGCTGGGACCAACTGTATTGCAGATATTTATGAACAGCCATCAGTTTGGTAACTCAGTGCTTCTGCTAAAGAAGAAAAAGAGCAGAATATGTCTAAATGGCCCATCTCTACTTTCTGCTTACTGTTCATTTCATCACCTGTGTTATTCTAACATGTTAATTTAGGACTGTGACTTTCACCTTAATATTCTTGGTTTTAAATACACCAAAAGCTTTCTAATTTTGGTCTCAGTGTTGTCCAAAGACACTATTTTCCAAAAACCTAGTGGCCCTATTTTCTGGTCTATCTCTAGGGGTTTTTTTTTATTGAAGTGAGTTATTTTTATTTTGCCATTCCTTTCCACTACTGTTTAAAGTCAGGCTAGGATTTAGGGAGATATTTATTGGTGAATCTAAAATTAAAGAGCAAAGGCTATGTTGCAATAGTCTAGGATCTGTAAAGTTATACAGAAAAAACTGCTTCAGCTTTGTAGTCAGCGTCTTGAACAAAGAATCTCCTTCATATTCATTGGAACAGTTCTGTTTTATCAAAGGAACAGTATTATCTCAAATGTAATTGTTTTTACTATACTGAAAGCAAGTTTGCAACACATGATCTGTGATGTGCCCACTGCCTCTGACTCTCCTCTCAATATAAAAGTAACATCATTCCTCTGTAAGTGGTAAAATAGCAATGAAAAAAAATCCACAAAGATTATTCTACAACACAGCAGTATTTGATGTTGATTTTTATATTTTTCAGTTTCCTTTTTAATTCCACATGTTTTAACCTTTATCAGTCTCCAAGTCACTGTGATGTAACAATGTTTGTCAGGAAAGGATGTTCATTTTTGAATGAACCTTTGTACTTTTGGTACTGAATGTCATCAGTGTATGCTTGGACTAGGACATACTGAAATTTAAAAAGTGATGAGCAGACTAAAGACTGCAAGTAAAAATAATTGCGAATTAATGTGCATCTGGTGGCTTCTATGTCTGCTAGAAGGAATAAAGGTGGCAAGGCAGAGCACAGAAAAGTGCTTCCTCTGCGTGAAAAATGTGAGATTGTAATGATGATTTTTCAACATGTCCACAGCTAATTCTTGCTTTTATCCCACCTTTTATCATGTCTAGAGATGGATCATTAAAAGGACATTAATATTATCCTTTCTGTGTATGGTAGTGTCGTCATACCTAAATTTAGATTATTTCCCGTAATTTGGCACAAATTCTGCAAAGCTGTTACACCAAGCTTATTGATCTCTGTTACAATCATGAAAAGATCACCTTATCTGTGTAATGGGAGAGGAATTAAAAAAAAATTCACACGTTTTATACTCACTATTGTGGTAACAAAGTAATTGCCTTACTGCACTTATTCTATTCAGTTTAGGATTTACAGAAAACCTATCTATGATACAATTTACTATACTGATAGGAAAAAGTACCACACTGAATGGCAGCTCTTCTTGAATCAATTTATTCAGTGAAATTTAATTTGGTATATAAAAGACAATGGCACACATTAGCCAATAGGAAATTATGTAACTTTATTGAAATAAATGTGCTTGTGCCAATTCAGCACGACCTGAAAATGCAGAGTGGTATCATACTTCATACAGAGTTCTCATAAAATTGGTGGAAATGCTGGAGAATAAAGAATCTAGATTCTCCTACTGAGCAAGCCTTGTAGGTCTAAATTTCTCATTCTATGAATAAGGCCAGTGGAGCTGCTTCACTCTGACAGCTCTTAAGCATAACCATTATCAACTGGTTCTAATAACTTTTACTGACACCTGACTTTGCTGTTGCCCAGGTCTAGGAAAGAACTGAAGGTGTACTAGGAATGATTGATACTCAGTCTTGCCTTTCTAACTTGATTTCCAGTTTTTTACTAAGCAGAATTGTCTGAAATTATGTGTAACATTGTAATTTATTAATATTCCTAGGTAAGAAATTGTAACATTCACATCGATATAGCAAAAATAGTTTAAAAAGTGTTTGAAGAAGATTTATAATTACCCCCAAGATAATATTTATCAATCCAGAAAAATAATTTTCCAGGTTAAAACTGTAGGAACAGGCACACAGTGACAAACCATTTAGTCTAACACCTTATCTCCCATAATGGCTTATAGTAAGAATCTTAGAGAAAAAAATACAAAGCTGAGAGAAACTCTAGAGATCACTCTTCTAACTTTCCTCAACTGATCACTTAGGAACATTGTCAGTAATAGGTTTTGTCTGGACAATTATACTTAATGTCAGGGGATCAATTCCCCATGAAGTTATTTAATCCCTTTTTTTTTGTGCTTCACAATGTCCTTCAGCAGACAGACCTATGATGTCATTATTAACTGTATGTAAAAAACCAAACCAAACCAAACCAAAACCCCTTTTGTTTGTTTTAAAAGCACTGATAAAATTATCTCTTTTCTCCTAGCTTCTCTGTTATGCATAATAGAAAGTAATCATCCTTTATCCACCTTTTTCTGACAGGCACGGTTTTGTATACCTTTCAAAAATCCTCCTAGGTCATTGTTTTCCAGGCTAAAGAAAACTTCTCTTATGGAAGCTATACCATACTTCTAATCATCTGTCTTACCCTTCTCTGTACGTCCTCGTTCTATACTGCATCATCTTTAATAGGAATTGACCAGCATTATATATGGCTTTCAAGTGTGAGCACAGTATAAATTTGTAAGTGATATAGTGGCAATTTGTTTTCAATTTCCTTCATAACAATTCCTAACATTCTTTATGACTGTTGTTTAGCTCTCAGCAATGCTTTTTTCATGGACCTATAGAGAATAACTCTAAAACATATTTCCTGGGCCTAAATAGTTGATTTAGGCCTATCCTATTGGTCTGTGTATATAGCCAAGATTTTTTTGTTTTGTCATGTGCGTTTCTTTTCATTTGCTGGCATTGATTTTTAGGTGCCATTTTATTGACCACTATAATGAGATAGTTTTTAATAACATTTTATTTTTGCAGTTTTTTTAAAATTATGTTAAAAATTGTATAATATAAAATATTTTTTTATCATTAGAAAATATTTAGATGTTAGGATTCACAACTTACTCTGGATCACTTAGGAGTTTATTAAATAGCTCAGGTTTCACTGCAGATCTTTTTGATATTCTGGTGGCAATGTATTTTACACATAAACATAGACTATTTGTATACCCTGACCTTTTTTTCTGGTCTTTGTTTCTTGTATGTTGACAGTTATTAATTCACAAGGATGTTTCTTGTTAATTGATGGTGTTATAATATCTTGAAGACTTTTCATCAAGAGATCTTTAAGAGTTTTTGAAAAGCCATATTTTTTATGACTATTTCTAAGTTGTTAGGTTTGGAATAATTCTGGTCTTTCTCATCTGCAAACTAGCAGGATATTAAAGAGATATTTGTGTGAGATTGATAGCAAGACATCAGGGTGCCCTCTATGTGTTCAAGATATTTTGATTTAACATGAACTAACAAGTTCCTGATGAGTCATATTTTCAAAGATCTTGCATCCTTTTTTTTCCAAACTATGATAATTTCTAGGTGCATGATTACAAAATGTTAGTAAAAGATTTAAATATACTGCTTTCAATTAGACATTAGCTCTGTTCTGTCAGGTGCTTTACCTGATCCTCTGTGAGGGAACATTTTTTGTCAAGACATTGCTCAAAGACCACGTAAGTCCCCACTGAATTAATCACTTATTTCTAAAAAGTCAGAACAAAAATTCATTAAGTACACCGAGGGCTAAAAAATTTCTGTTTTGACCCCTGCCCAATGCTAAACCAACATACCAATTTTTGTATTCCTTCTCTTCAAGCTTTGAGTCCCTGACATCCTTCTTTTTCTCATCTAACGTGTTACACTTTAAGGTTTATGAAGTCACACAGTTCTCATAGTTAGTAGGCATTCAGTAACCAAGAACTATACACTTAAAAGAAAATTATAACAACAGGACTGGAGATTCAAGCTAAGTCTTCAAGTTTAATGAATAATATAAATCAAATATAGCAGTGTCTCATGACTGTCATCCTCAATTACAAGTACAGTGTGAACAGCTAGTATCCTACTCAACTAAGATAGCAGAATGATGTCTTGATACTATACCAGGGTTCTGGAAAATATAATGATGTGTATGTGTAGTATATGAAGTGCTCTGTAATTTAAGGCATTCTGTTGTAAATATTGTACAGAATACTTTGTCTTATCAAATATGCAAGCTGCCTCTGGTTTATACATTTGTATACAAATTTTCTAGACATTTACTGTATAGGCAGAATAAAGTAGTAGATATTCTGGATATTTTTACTCCTTGAAGAGTTTATAAGTATTTGTAATTTTCCCATAAATTATATGCTTACCAATTTTCCTCGTTTAATTTGTTCCTGCTAATACTTCAGAATAACACTTCAGATATAACAAAACATACCTGATTATTTTTCAGTTACAGTGACTTTTTTTTTTAGTTGGCCCACTATCTTTTAACCAGTCATAGATTCACATATTTACAATCCTTTATTTTAACATAACACAGCATTTTCAATATATAGTATTTTCAATATAGTATCAGCTCTATTGCTTTTAGATTGTATTTCATATATGTACTACTCTCTATTTTCAATCTATTTTTTAAACTTTTTTTTTTTTTAGATCTTGTATAAAGGACACCTTTTTTTAACACCCAATACACCATCTAAAAATAGAAAATGACTGTCTAGTTATATATTTGCATATACATAGACATGTGGACACACAGATTATATACCTACAATTAAATGTGATTTAATATTCTGTTAACGTTACTACAGTTTTACTTAATAAGCATAAATAGTGTCGAATCTATTTCCATTATGCCCAGATGTCTTTTCAGGAAGACACTACTGTCATTTCACATAATCTCTCTTTTTATTTTTTTCATGTTTTTTAGAAATAGAAACTTCGTTTCAGTGGGGAACATATGCTTTTGCATGCTATTTTTCTTGGAAGTCACCAAAGCAACCTCATTCTTCACTTGTTATTTGTTGTCATAAAAGACTAGTATTTTCTCATGGCATTTCAAAATATTAATTCTGTCTTTCACATCTCAGTCATAGTATGCAAAAATATCAAAAGGTAGTGTCCATGGGGAACTAGGTACAGACACAGGCAAGTATTTTACTTCGCTACTCTGTGCTTGGACCACCCACAAATCATCAAAACTGGCCATGAACTCCTGAGGCTTTTAACTGGGAAACAGAAATGTCAGCTTTCTTTAAATCCAAACTTCAGAAAATCCTTATCTTTGCTGTGAAACTCTATATCTACCAATTTGCAGTGTTTGCATGTGGCAGCATCATTTTTTTTTTAATTTAATTTTCTGTAATATTCAGATTTATCATGATAAAAGACCTCGCATATTAGCACAGGTTAGGCTCTGATGTTAGATAAAAAGGAGTGATACCAGACTAACAAGTGTAACACTAAGATTGTATTAAAATAACTCCCTTGTCTGTCCTTCAAACTATCTTTGCTGTATCTTAGGTTTTCCATAGTCTTAGATTTGACCGAGTTGCTGCAGTTGTATGCACTTCTATTAAACACCTTATTTCTACAAGTTATTCATTCAGTACCGACCTTTGTAATAAAACTCTTAAGATGAGAAATGCAGCACATACTGAAATTACAGAGCTGTTATTTGTAACACTTCAGTTATCTTATTCAGAGATTTTTAAGGAGCATAATAGACCTTAGATTGTCCAGCATGATTCAACAACACACAAAATATGGAAATATTAGAAAAAAAATGAAAGAAGGATTTTTCTTCAAGGATGATAAAATAATATTTTACTTCCATTAAATTGAAATGCAGATGTAAATGTCTTGAACTTTATAGTCATTATAAATAGGGTAAGAATCAATGCAAATATAAAAGAATAGAAATATAAAGAAGTGTCAATATAATGATAACTATGAAAAGTTTTAAGGTTGAGTTCTCATAGACTTTTTTTCATTCCATGGTTAAAAGAATGGCAATTGCATGGTAGAAATAAACTGATTAATTTAGCATAGTCAGTATTCTCAAGATGTTGAATAATAGCCTACTCTAAGCTTCATTAAAATTCTTTTAATGAAGGGGAAAGAGTTGCAGTTCCTTCTACAATTTAAAGGGCTTCATTAAAATACTTTACATGTTATGTAATTTTCTTTCTTTAAAATCCCTACAAGAAATAATTTCAATAAAAGCATTGATATGTCAATATTCCATCTTCTGAGATTGAGTCTTCTTAATCAGTAACGTGTCCTGAAAAATCAGGGAGAGTAGCTTGAGACCAGAACAGAATGTAAAAATATGAAAATATTTCTGGATCAGTATGAGACTAGACACCAGATGAAACACATGAAGATCCTTGCTTTTGAACTCTGCAATACTGATGACATTTAATCTGTGCCCTCTACATGGCTTGAGCATTCCTCATATGCAGCTTTCAAGTGGGACTACATGCCCAGAATAAATACAAATCATACCAATAGCTCTCTATACTGCACACTAAAAAAATGCTGGAGAAGAATAATACACTGTAAAAGCAGACTTTTTCTAAGATTCAAGCTATATATTAATGCTTATATAAAAATTTATTTTATAGACAAAGCAAGATTTTTTTTTTGCTAGTGTTGTAAAACGGGGACAAACAGTGTGACAAAAGAACTAAGGTCTTTCAAATATGGTTCTTCAGCTGAAATTGGCTGAAAATTTGAAGAATTATGATCCAGTCAGGTAGTTTATTTTCATCTTGAAGCTGTTTGATTTACAATTTCCTGTACATATACGAAAATACGAATTTAAATGTTTAGACTTTAAATTCATTTATCACATTATAGGCAAAACCAAACCACAGAGGTGAACAATGACCAATTTTCATGGATTGCTTGCACACACACTCCAGGTAAGAGAAGAGCTTTGCCTAGAGTTTGGTACATATCTACTCAAAGAATTTATGTATTCAATTTTGGGGTTTTGTAGGTGATTTAAAATCACTGTCCTCAACATAGTCTATATAAAATAGGCAAAATCCTTGAAATTGCTTCATACAAAGATGCAGAGATAAAATTGATGACTTTGAGCTCAGCATGGGATAAGGAGATAAGTGTGCTGAAGTCAAAGTTACCTACCATTTGCTGATAACTTACAGAATTAGTCTTCTCTTTGATAGTCAGAAGACAATTAGCCAGGGATAAGAGAGTCACAGTGATTTTGTTTACTATTTAGATTTTTGGTTTTTTTTTCCAGTTAAATAGTTTCCAGATAAATTGTACCTACAAGTGGCATTTAAGGCTCAGAGCAGGATCAGCAGTCTAACTTGATCTGTAGCTCTGGTATTTTAAGAGAAAAAGCCTGGGACTTCCAAGAGAACATTCAAAGCTTCCAGCTTCCTGCCCGTGCCTTTAGGTTTTTTTGCTCTGGCACCAGGATTGCTGTAGATCGTCATTACTCACTTGCCAATGCAAGTCATTCTCCTGGTTTTGACTTGACACAAGATGTTAAGAATGAAGAGATGTGACAGATAAGCCTTCCTCTGTTTTACACTCTTGATTACACTGTTCCACCATGGACACTATTACCTTTTTTTGCCAGAAATTTTCACCACCTGAAAATTTCTTGCTGTGCAACTACTACTACTCTTTAGTCACCAAGAATGCATGCTGGGTTGCTTTTGCCAGTGCGGTGAGCGCTTACTGGGAGAAGACATGCTGTGTGGTGGGTAAGACAGGAATTACTTATGGATAAGGAATCTGACAGATCTTGGCTTCATTCAGTTCCTGCTGGGTAGAAGAGGCAGTAGCACTTGTGTTGATAGAAGACTTCATAATAAGCTACATGCAAAGTAAGGTATAATACTTTGCTGTTACCTGTGTTACTGCTATTAACATAGCATTTCTAGAAATATAAAAGAATGATGATTTAACAATGAAATACTCAGAAAAGAAGTTATTTAAACAGGTATAACAGGATATAAAACTCCAAAGTTTCCGTGAGAGTGAAGGAAGCCATCTCATTTCAGAAAAATCTTCTAGGCATGGTGCTAAAAGGAAGCATGTTGAATGCTCTAAGAAAATAGACGTTTGCCACTGCTAACAATACAATAAGGTATAAGAGGAGACTTCCTTTATTATTTATATTCATTTTTCATAATATTTACATGAAGAAGGAGGAAGACAGCAGGGAAAGACAGAAAAAATTGTGCCAGCAACTAAAATGTCTCAACCAGCTCTGAGAAAAAGATGTGTTTATAGCACATTCCCTTGTTCAGCAGACCATACAAGGCTGTAAATATGGAAACAGATAACACAGCAACTGAAGAAAAGCTGCTAGCAGTTTTTGACTTGATGAAAAAAATAAACATGTGGTTTGATTTTTGGTTAAAAAAAAAAAAAGCATGTTAATGCCAGCTTTCTGGTTTCTGAAATCTGTGACCTGTGATAGCAGTTTCCAAGTGATGTCACAGACTGAAAGCAAAAAAGGAATTCAGCTGAACTGCACAGGATCCGAATCTAACCCAGCAGAGAACTGCGTGATATCAGGGATGCATAGGCACAGTACACCAGCCAATTCCAACTGTTTCTGGCAAGAGCTCCTTAACGGTACACTCTTCTGTAGCTTCCTTCTTTGGAAGAAATAATCATAACAAATAGCAGTATTAAAATATTGATTCATTTAATCCTGTAAACATCTTACTATCAGTGTTTCAGCATGTCTGGTACTGTCACACAAGCCTACTGTGCTCCACAGAAATATTGCAGCTCTGACACCTGAGGGCAGCTGGACCAGTCACCCTGACCATGCCATGCCCTGGAGTTTTATCTGACTCCATCATGGTGGTTTCCTCCTGGTTTCCAGGTGACACAGCCTGCCAGGAACGTGAGAAGACATCCGGAGCTGGAGGACTGCCTTAGGTTTCAAAGAGGGGCAAAAATCTGTACTCATGTACCCCCAGGTCGGTACTGCGGTCACACCTCTGACACTGGCAGGAACCGTAGGGCCTATGGGGGAAGTAATTAGGCCGGAACCATCTGTTGGGGTAATTGGCCTGAGGTCATGATCGCTTCTGGTCTCCCGCGTCTGCAAAATGGAAAGACCTAAATTCATAAGTGCCAGTGTCTTGGCCTGTAATGTTAGCATATGCCATAGACTTTAACAAAGTGCATGCTGTCTTTATTCATTAACAACTTTCTAAATATGTCTTCCTTTATTTTCAGATCCTTTCAATTCTTGAATGATCTGCATGATTATTTTTAGTTTGAGTGGTCCAAATGATGAATGGGTGGCCAGGAACAGAAAGGTAGGAATCCCCTAAGCTTTTCTCATTTCAAGGAGAAAAGAATTCTTTACTCATTGTCTGTAAATGACCTGATCACAACCTGAAAAATAAATAAAGTGGCACAACATTTAATGTCCAAAATTGAGTACAGAATTACAATTACTTGCATTTGGACAAATTCAGGAATGCAGCAAAGCCATTACAACTGATTAATATCTGTAACTAACTGAAAAGAGTCATTATTGAGTTTTCCGCTGTGGGAACACTGGGACAGCTAGAGGGCAGTTTTATAGACTTTGTTAGACAGTTATATAGACTTTGTTAATCAATCAATAAAATATTATTAATATTTTCCATAGCCACAGGTGGTTTAGTAAAAATCTTTAGCCACTTGAAAATACTTAAATAAACCCAATATGGGGATGTTGAATTTTTAAAGCAAGGCAAGAATTTCAGCAGAGAATTATTAGATAAACAAATGTAGCTAAAGAAAAAAAGATTTTAAAAAAATTACCCCTCCCTGACAAAAACTCAGGGTTTCCATTCTAAGGCAGCAGCAATTTAAGCCAGTTGAAAACAACTTTTCCTGATTGTGACTCAGATGTGCTATTTTTGTTTGTGTTTTTTCTTTCCTTCTTATTTTTCCTCTTTATTTGTCCTTTCTATTTTCTCTTATTTTCTCTTTTCCTTTTTCTTTCTTCTCTTGCCTGTCATTTCTTTTTTCCTTTTTTCTTTTTTCTTTTGCTTTTTCCTTTTTTCTTTTTACTTCGGGGGTGGGAAGTGGTGATATTAAAACCAATGTGATATTTTGGTTTACCTTATATCCCATCGAATGTGACATTGGCAATGTAGTTTTATTCTGGTTGCAGGAAAGATAACATTTCCCTGATTGCATGGAATTTGCAACGGAATATAAAAACCCCCAACCTGATTTACCACAAAAAAAAATCTCAAACTCTATTTTGCAAGGTAGACCAAGACTCAAAGTGTCATAAATATATATATTAAGATGGCAAATTTAGGAGAAGCATAAGAATAATGGCTAATACTTAAATGTGTTACTTGCTAAGTTCTAAATGATTATAATATAGTGCAACATTTTTAATACATTCCTATAGATATGTGTGTGCACACATACATACATATATATAATTAACACAATTTAAAGTCGCTTCTCTTTCTTCAAGAGAGATAACATTTCTGAACAGAAGAAGTCAATGGAGATGGAGCAATTCTTTTGGAAATAAACAGTCAGATTTTGAAAATTATGTTGTCACAGTTCTTTTAACAATTATATCCTCTCTTTATGACAACCAGGGTCTCCAAAGTTACAGTTGTATTTATTACTTTCCTTTAAACTTTACATATTTTCTTCTGTTGACTCTTTTTTTACTAGAAAAAACCTCAAAGCTGTTTTTGAAATCCAGATGGTTATGATATTACTCAACTTTTTACTCAGTGCTTGTTTAATTCTTCAAAGTTCTGACTTTCCCTAATGTGTGACAAAGGAGAAAGAAAATCTGGTCTTTTGAAAGCTTTATCTTAGAAGGATTTAAATCCTTACTTTATCTTGTGCCTGAGATTAGTACACACTATAAAAAACTGTATCTCTCCCTCTACTATTGTCCCTTTGGGCTTCTGCATGTGGACACTGAAATTTTGCAATGTACAAAGAATCATTTATCAGATTTAAGCACAGAGTAGCTTCCAAACGTTATTATAAAAGAAATAGGGTCACTACCGTAAACTCTGAGGCCTTATTTGATTTTTCAATAGCTCTATATTTAATTTTATTGTTGAAAATTTCTTGCCCATGCTTTCTGATTGTTGCAAAGGATAAATGCCTGCCCTCTTGAGGTTGTATTTTTTATTATCTATTGTGCCAATTTTCCTTTTTTCTAGCATGGTCATCTGAGAACTTAAATCAAGGAACAGAGTGCCACATTTTCAAGTCTTTTTTCCCCGTCAATCTGAATCCCTTTTTTCCTGCAGTTAAGGAGAACTGCAGATTATCTATTGGCACTTAAAACCTCCAAAAAGCTCCCAATACATTTATTCTCATTAACGGTTACCTCTATATTCTCATTATTAGAGATGGCCCACTAGGGAATCCTTCCCTCCAACTGGCAAATTCAGTGAGAAAAAATGTCAGTTTTATCATTTTTATTCTGAACTCTACTCATTTTATTTATGAATAGTTCCCACAGAAGTCATTTACAAATGGTGTTGCCTATAGGACTTGTATCCCACTGCTGTTTTTTAGGATTCACAAATGGCTTAAAGGGATCCTATTCTTATTGCCTTTCCCAGCAATTTTCATACCAAACATTCTCAAAGTACAGGCAAAAATCTATTTAAACTGTTTGTCTCCTGCCAGCTCTACTTCAGCTCTGAGGGTTGAGCTGCAGTTCCTCTTTATTTATTAGTACTCACTAGTAATAAAATGATAACAGTTTTACACCACAATCTATTTGCTAAATTTAATTGTCATTTTCATGTTTATGGATTTCAAAGTGGTACTAAGGTCCCTGTTGTTCATACAGTGTACTTGTATCCTTGTATCCACATCTTTCAGAGGCAGATTTTATTCTACTTCTTAAACTTGACGCTATGAGGTAATTTAACAAAGTGAAGGAAAGCAAAATAGGGAAAGGTAAGGAAAAAGTCCCAGAAGCTTCTGTATCCACCCCTAATTCCAGAGAAAGAAAATAGATGCACTGGCTTGGATTTTCAAGGGACCACAGCTGATGGTGTCTCTCAGCAGCTAAGCAGGAACACAGCCACAGAGTCCTAGCCAGTGTACAATTAGCAACAGAACATTAAGATCTCTACCTCTCTCTGAAATTAGGCTTCAATTAATCAATGAGTTCAAATGTGAATGAGGTGTGAGAATGGGAGGGGGCAGGCATCCTGTGTTGACTATGTTACTAGATAGGTCCTATTTTCATCCAAAATCAGGTTCTTGAAATGGTAAAAGCATTTGCTGATCCAGTAAAAAAAATTATGAATAAGACAATCTTCCGAAAGGGTGAATGTGCTTGAACTGAAGAAAAGAGTGGTACTGCATTGCACAAAGATAGTAAAGAGAAGGAAATCTATTGATGCTTACTTGAGGAATATGACTTATTCTAAGTCTGCCACAAATGTATTTTATCACCTGGGTATCTCTTAGGAGCCCAGTGTTCTTTAGAAAGAAAGTAAAATTCCTACCATTCTTTTTCAAAATCTGTAGTAATAGGACTTTTCGGAAAGATCATGGTACTCTGAAAATGGAGGAAATGGTTAGAGACAGTCTTTTCTTAACCAAGGAGATGTAGCATGATATCATAGGCTTTGTTTCCATAAGGATGTAAGGCTAAGATTCCCCCATGTTTCAGAGGTTGCAGGTACATTTGGCAATAATTAAAATAAAACCAACCAAGCGAATGAATAAACAACAAAAAAAATGAACAAACAAAACCGCTCTGTGCTTTCCATATCCTTTACCTCTGCCTATAATAACATTTTATATAATCAGCCATGAGAACAGGTGGCTAGCACTCTGTATTTAAGTCTGGGGGGAAAAAAAAAAAAGAAAAAAAGAAAAAAGATCTTTAAGCTCTGTAAACAGTCCCTTAACCTTTTTTTTCTGTCTTCTTAGGAACTTGTTTTGGTTTCTAGACAAGGATATTTTTCTTTTCTCTGAAATTAAGCCCTCACCTTCCTTGTACAACTGCTAAGTCTATCTAGTCTCAGTTGCAGTAGATTACCTCCTGACAGCAGAATTTTATTGAGCTGGCTCTGAAAGCTCCTACAGAGATATAACAGAAAAGATCAGTTTGACTAAAAAAGATCTCTTCTCAGGTTACCAGCTGGGGAAGGAAATACCTCATGGCTTCAGAGAGTTCTACAGGGGCCACTGAATGCTCTAGAAAACCCACAACATGCTTCTGCTCTGAAGAATTTACACTTACAATCTCAAGGTCAAATTCAACATCAAATTTAAACTCATAAGTTTATGTGTCTGCACATAAGTAGCCATGTGCACTAAGCATCTAAGCTCCTATTATAGTTGTTGAAGATCTATTTTCCAATGTTTTGAGCTTGTTTTGGGCAATGGCAATAAGCAATCTATTGGTGAGACTACATTGTAAGTACCCCTCAGAGCCATTACACAGAGGATATAACTTCCCATAGCCCCCGGTAACAACATGTTGACCATTTTCCTAGAACTGTAATAGTTTATGCTTTTAGTTCAGGAGTTCATTGGTTCAATTCCTATTATGTCAGCCGAGGAGCAGCTGCCATATCTGTATTAAATAATATGCTTCGTGAATTTGGGACACAAGCTACAATTCAGTGAGATGATTACTGATACAACCCTGTATAACCAAATTTAATCTAACAGAAATGCACAGTTTACTGAAAAGGCAATCAACTATTAGCAAACTTTCTGATTAACTGTTAGTTTAAGTATCCAAAAATTTCTAATTTGGATATAGGAGGGGAAGATATTATATTTAATTCTAAAGTATAGTGTTTATCAAATTGGAGGAGAGCAATATAGAGTGAAGAAGATGCAGACCCAATCTCTGTGAAAACTCAAGTCAAACTTCTGGGATAATTTTGACTTCAATCTTCTCTGTATTTCCTGGATTAACAAAGAAATAAAAAAATTATAATCTAGTTCCTAAGACTAAAATATATTAAGAAGGTTAAGGTCTCTAGTCACTAAGTTCACTGTTGGAGTATTGTCAGGTAAATGCAGGTAACCATTAACATTTTGAGAGATTATTCAATCTCAGTCAACTTCAGTCTTGACACTGAGATTCATCCAGCCTTAATCAAAGAAGTGTTTACACTATGCAAAAGGATAGTCTAGTATAAAAATCGCAGCATGGTATTTTTCAAGGAGGACACAGAGTGAGATTACCTCAGGCATTTACAGAAACAAGTTATCTTAATGGAGCTAAAATAGTCTATGATATAGTCAGAGAAAGAATACCAAACATTTAGCAAGATTTATGAAATTAAAGAAACCCGTATGTATTCTTAATAATTACACAGTGTATATTATTTGCACATATATTTACAAAGTTTTGCCTATAAAAGTTTTATCAATGGATGTGTTTAATATTATTTTATAATCAGCAATTAAACAAAACAATCACTTCTTGATAGCAGTCTACAATATTTCACACTGAATTCTAATTATGCAGTTAGAATATCACTGCACTGTTTTATGAGACACTAATTTTGTTCCAGAATGGGTAAACTATAAGACCAAGGGACAAATAGGCCCACATGATGAAGAGATAAAAATGATTTCCTCATAAAACAGTGCAGAGGATTTGGTGTCTCCACTACACTGAGAGGCAGTATCTTTTAATAATGTATATCCCTGACAATGCTGGGTCCTTTGTTTCTGGTTCCATAAGATGACCTATGTATGTCCTGTCACAGCTTTGGTGCAAATGTTGGGCAGTGACCAGGACACTGTGTTCTGTATGCCTGCTATCTGAAAAGAGAGCCTTAGAGCCTGCACATTTGTTGGACTTTTTTCTCCACTAGTATCAATCAGTTTAATAATAAATATTTTTCCCTTCAAACCTGAACAAATAGCACTACAGTTCAGGTATCTATAAATCATAGATTTGATTTCTTTTAGGCTAGATAAAAAACAGAACTAATGCTGCTCATCACAGAAACATTAAAATCTTAAAACATTAAGATCATTTATATAATATATGCTCTGCTGCTGCAATTTGGAAAAAAAAAAAAAAAGAAAGAAAAAAAGGGTGGAGAACTAAAAACAAGAAAAAAGAAGAGAAATTTAGTCTTTCAATGTGGTATTTGCACTCTGAAGAACTGTAGGATTCAGGACATAGCTCTGCATTTCCTTGTTTGGTTGTTGCTGATGGCACCTTTTTATCTATAGCAGCATTCTTAGGAAATAAAGCATCTTATTTTCAAATAATTTTATCCTCTCATTATATCTTGGAAAACACTGAAATCTCACTTTCTGCTTAAATTCTGACTTCTGTTCAACAAAAGTCTTACAAGATGCTGCATTGGGGCATCGAAGATCAGGGGGAAAAAATGCTTTGACTTCTGAGAGGCTGCTGGCTGTGATCATTCTGTATGTTTGGGTAGTTGAGATGTTCAAACAAACAAACAGAAGTGTTTATTAGATGCAAGCCTATTTTCTAGCAGGAGTAAGTGAATGAATTTTTCAGGAAAACCTATGAACAAAAGTTCTGATCACTAAAAATGTTTTGACAGCTCCACTCCTTACCATTAGCTATACACTAAAAGTGTCAGGAGTAAAATCCACCTAAATAAGAAAGAGTTGGAGCTGTATTGGCACTCATAAGTTCACATTTTCTGAAGTTAATCTACAGAAAATATTTTTGCATGACATTTCCTAAGATTTTTGTTTTCTATGTTTAAAGGAGAAAACTATAGGTGATGTTGTTATTGCTTTTAACTAGCTGGAACCTCAAACTTCAGAAAACTATCCAAATACTTGAAGGTAGGGCATGTAGGGTTCATATGGGGTTCAGCTTGCTCTGTGTTTCTTGGTATTTTTTATCTCTAAAAATTTGCAGAGTGCTTTGACCAGGCATTTGAGCATCTCTGCAGTTAGGTAATCCTCAACAGGGCTCCTAATTCTGCTCTAAAACATACAGGAACCATGTCACTTCTGAACTGCTCTGCAGACTCTCTTACCCCTGCTGCACATTTCAAGTTCCACAGGGACTAGGTGAAAAGTCAACGGGGGTTTATAACTAAATGAAAAACAATGAAAGGCCCTCAGAGAATGCATTCTGGTGTAATTACAGCAGCGAACTGTAGTTCTTAATCAACATGATTAAACATAAAGCAGATAAAAAAAGGACTGTTCCTTCCATGCCAACTCTTCAGTGCTTGGAAATGGATGGGCTATTAAAAAGGTATTTAATTACTTTTATACATTACTATCATGAATAAGAGAATGATTATTCTGAAAAAAAACCCCTGTGTAACCTGTTTGTAACTAAGCAAGACACCATGGCTTTCTTTAGAGTATTGCCCAGAAATGCTAGTTTGCTCCTGTATAGGTACAATACAGGAGGAGATGACTGTAAGCAGTGTCGATGGTCCTAGTTTGAACTAACTTGAATATATTTCAGAATTCTCAGATGCTCAAAATACCACTTGAGTATAACTTTTATTCCAGACACGTACCTCCTAACACAGGGCAGGCAAGAAGGCAACTTACATGTAATTAGCCACTGAAGGTCTAGTCTTTCTACATAGTTTTACTTACATGAATAAAAGACTTGTATTTGTTAGTCCGTAACATGTTACCCTCCCCATCTGACGTCAAAGAAATTATTTCATTACTTTAGAATTGTCATATTTATTTATCAATGACTGTATTTATTATCTAAACGTTTTGGGGGAAGTGGGGGGTGGTTGGTTTTTTTAGTTTGTTTCTGTCCTGGTTTCAGCTGGGATAGAGTTAACTGTCTTCCTAGTAGCTGGTAGGGTGCTATGTTTTGAGTTCAGTATGTGAAGAATGTTGATAACACTGATGGTTTCAGTTGTTGCTCAGTAGTGTTTAGACTATAGTCAAGGATTTCTCAGCTTCTCATGCCCAGCCAGGGCACAAGAAGTTGGCACAGGACACAGCCAGGGCACCTGACCCAAAGTGGCCAACAGGGTATTCCATACCATGGGACGTCACATCTAGTATATAAACAGGGGAGGGGGGGCGGGGAATCGCCGCTCAGGGAATAGCTGGGTGTTGGTTGGCGGGTGGTGAGCGATAGCCCTGCGCATCATTTGTACATTCCAATCCTTTTATTACTACTGTTGTCATTTTATTAGTGTTATCATTATCATTATTAGTTTCTTCTTTTCTGTTCTACTAAACCATTCTTATCTCAACCCATGAGTTTTACTTCTTTTCCCAATTTTCTCCCCCATCCCACTGGATGGGGGGAAGTGAGTGAGCGGCTGCGTGGTGCTTAGTTGCTGGCTGGGGTTAAACCACGACAGTTTCCGTTTGGGTTTTTACTGCAGGGTTAGGTAAAGACCAGTGTGCTTGAAAGCTAAGGAAAACCTGCCACATCTGAGACAATGCAGCAGAGTAAAGAGAAACAAGAATAGTTTCACCTTTACTGATCCTGTTTTTTTTTTCTGGTGAAATCAGAAGAGATCACTCTTTTAAAATATGTTTTACAGATAGAAGCTCAAAATCCGTAAAGCACTCATATCCCATCAAGCTTAATTCTGTTTGTACATGATTAGAAATCTGAGCTGACAAATCATCGTTTCACAAAATGTCAATAGCACCTGAACTGACCCATCAGCTGAGCACTGAGCAAAATTTCTTTTTAACTTGAAAATTGTGTAAAGAATGGGAGAGAAGAGGAATAGAAAATCAAGGCATGACATATCTACTATGAAGACTTGCCCTAATACTGTCAAATAGAAAACTGTAATATTTGCCTCTAAATCTGTTTAAGTACTTGTTTAATTGTCCATTTTCAGGTACCAAGCATCATATATTTCTGTGTTACCTCATAGGGGAAAATGTTGCTTACATCTTTTGCAATCTAGGAACAGCTATGGCAATCTCTCCACTTAAGACATATATTTAAAGTTATTGAGAGCATTTATCCAGATGATATAATTTACTTCTACAAGACACATGAATAAGTATTGTCTTAATCTTCCCCTGTCATGAATCTTCAGAATATTTGCAGAGCCAGGGTTGCTTACAACATTTTCTAAACAAAAGGGAAAATTTCAGAAGTGATCTGACAGGAAGTTGTCATTTCACTTATTCTTGCTTAAAAGTTGAGTATGTATAATTTTTTTCTTATTTTTAGTATTTCTTAGTGTCAGTAAAAAAATAAAGGCTTAGAACAAACAAAATCCAGGTTTCCCATTTTTATTATCAAATACTACAAAAATCTACAAAATGCTTCCTTTATATTTGTAACTGAAAATGCTCATTACATTCAATCTAAGTAGAAGAAATTCAGATGCCCTGTAGATCAATACTGTAAATGGTATATCACTAGAAGATATACAGCCTTCAAGAACCTGATACAAACATCAAATTCAGACTAGAAAACATTGTGGTATTTTAAAATTCTTTCCAGAATTTAGGAAAAATAGTCATTTATTAAAGGGCCATTACATTAGTCATTTAACGGTTACTACAAAACTTTAAAAAACCCTAGATTATAATAAAGCTATACTATTAAACCTAACTTGAGGTTATTTGAGATTAATGTTCATCCTATTGAATTAAGAATTGATCATTAAATTAAAAACTAATGATTGCTGGGTATATATGATTATGGTTTAATTATATTTCCAATACAAAACTAAATACATATATGTCACCAACAGATACAATTGGCATTCTAAAAGATCACAGTTTCCAAAAGCTGAAAGCCAAGTGGTTCCATAAATATCTAGGGGAAAACGGGTATCCAAGCAGAACTTATAATATTGTCCAGGAGACCTTTATGGAATAATCCTAATGAAGTCACACATAACCCTGGCTAAGAAGGGAAGTTGAACCACAAGCATTATTAGATATACAGTCTGAATGATGACTCTCTTACTTCATTTCTAAGTTTGTACTTCTGCTCTATATTCTTAGAGCCAAAAAAATTAAAAATTCTACCAAAGAAACCAAACAAAAAAGAAATTAAAACAAATAGCAAACTTCAAAACCACAGAATTTTCTATACAGTTATGAAGAGCAAGTTAAAAACTTAAACATTTGAATAGTGTTTGGGTTGAAGCAGCTTGCTTGATGAATTACATATGACCTGTACTTATGGCTGAAGAGTAAAATAGATGCAAAACCTCAGTCTGCCACAGTTTCATATACATATGAATGACCTTGGTTTTGTCCTCGCATTATTCACCCTGTTTTATTTCCTTCCAGCTGTGGCCTGCAGACCATATTTATGATCTTAAATGTAAGATATATGATTAAAAATATGGTATTTATGATATATGATATTTAAAAAGCACTTAGGTCTCACTGGAAATTTAATTTCAGAAATACTAGAATTTCTGTGCTTTTACTGCTTACTGCTTAATCTTATGTGTCATGGTTTTATAGAGAAAACTCTTTTTTTCCCCATAGATATGTATAAGGCAAGCAAAGCTAGATATAGACTTTTGTATTCTGCAGTTCTGTGGGTGTCAATGACAATTCACAAGCTACATTGTATGAGGTTTGAGATTGAGAGCGCATCCTATGTTTATGAGCAATTTATTTAAAGTGAATAATAATGAAATGACAGTTCTTATAGTTTCCCTAGTGTTACAGTTTTCCACTGAATGTGCAAGAATTATGAACTAAATGTACATTTCCTTGGATATCTAAATCCAGTGACCTTCTTTAAGTTTAATACTGCCAAACTCCTATTCCATTTTCAATTGCATATAAACAAAAAAGGGAGTTTTAGTCAAAAACTACATACATCTTGATAGAAACACAAATAGATGTTTCATTTCAGTTAATTTTCAGGGTATATTTTCCAGCACTGTTTCATTCTAAAGTATCATTCCAGCTGAAGTGCATGGATTTCAGATGTCTTATATTACATTCTTAACCATGAAGTCTTCAATTCTTACATAAACCCAGAAGTTAATTTAAAAAAAACAACTCATATATAATCATAGGCCAGCCATGTTCAGTTTTTATCAGTTGGCTCAGATGAACTAGATTTGGTCTAATTCAGGATAAATCCTTCTCAGCTTCTGTCCCTTGCCTTTTTGTAGAGATATTGTCTTCCAGTTCACAGTAGGTCTTAACTTACATTCCTTCTCTTTTCCAGTCAAATAAGCTTTTGATCTCTTTCCTTCAGTTTGTGATATACTGTTTTCTGGCTAACATGTAGAGGCCTTTGTGGGGCCACTTGCCTATTTTCTAAAGTGCTTTCCCTCCATTTCACGTGATCATACTTTGATTGTTCTTTTTAACTTACAGAAGAAGGACTCCCCAACACGCTGAATTCTTGTTGATGTTTGCAATTCTCTGACAGGTTGGAAGACCACTAGAAGGCAACATGAAGTTAAAGATGGATTTGATGTGGTAGAATTTATGCAGAAGGCTACTTCCTCTGTATATAGAAAAGAAATAAATCGCTTTGGATTCTAACAGTAAGTAATTAGAAAAATTGAGAACTGGAAACACTCTTGATTGAGAAAGAGGAAGGGAAGGAAGTATTTTCTTTGGTCATTATGACACAACCATTTAGAAATTTTTGTTTATTAAAATTGTATTTAGATGCATTGTCAAGGAGTAATAGAGAGGCTTTAGTAACAGAATTTTATGGGTGTAAGTATCCCCTGATTTTGAACCGTACATTAAGCAAGTACAAACTTGTACATTAAGTATTAAAATTCATGTCTATAGGAATTCAATATCAAGATTCATCTTGGAAGTGTATGTGTAATTATACATACCTAGATAATATACATTCAAATATACGTACGCACACATACATTTTCTGTATGCAGGAAGCATTGAGTCTTTTGTAAGACTGATGTTTCTTTAGAGGAAGAAAAAAATTATTAAACAATTTAAATAATTAAAGCCTGAAAAATGCATGGTTTGTTAATACACAGAGGAAATAAAGAACAATTTATTCTTACTGGAAATTCTGAAGATATTATCTCACTGAACAAGCCACTCTCAAACTGATATATAGAAAATAGATAGGAAAATTATTTTCAGGTATTGTATATGCTAGTTAATCTCTCCTTCACCTTTTGTGATTTTAGAGTGATGATTTCCAACTCAAATAATGCTCCTGCCTATATGAAAGCAGCAGAGAAGCAAGGGAGCCTGTCTAGCAGGCATTACACAAGAAACTGAAACTGACTGCAGATAAAGTGCTATGAAATGCATAGAGTAAACACACTGAAAGAAATTAGATTATCCTCAGGTCTCCTTTCTTTATAGAAATATGGTCTGTTTCTTGTAAGTTATAACAACGCACCTTATAGCAAGCACAACGTTTTCAAACAGAAGTCATTTTTGAGATGATAGTATTCCTTAAGACACTGATCTATTTGATTATATTATCTAACCCAGAAAAGCAATCTGCCACTGCTTCAGAATTGCAGATGAGAAATATCAACACTAGAAAATAAGAATGGACTCAGGAATAATAATAATAAAAAACAAAACCAAAACATAACCTATTTTCCTAAGCAGGGAAACCCACAGGAGGCCAGAAAATCTGCTTTGCAGCACAGAAAACACATATATACTCCACTTCTTCCTCCTAGCAAAAGAAATCAACTACAGTCAAAGAAGTAATTAACTTGTTCTTCTTTCACAAAGAGAATTAGAAGGAACTATTAAAAAATAATAATAATTTAATACTTGAAAATATTTTAGAATATATTTTTTAATGTTAGTGCAGATGAAAAAGTACATTTAGCCAAATGATTCATAAACAGGAAAAAACAAAGCTTTCTTTCAAGCCTTTAATTTCCAGAACCAGACTCTATCTGTCTATGCAACCACAATTACTTGTACAGAAAATCAGAATTATCAGTTCTTTTAGTGGAAGTGATGTCAGCCTCATTTGCTGTCACGAAACAGAATGATCAGAAAATAAAGTCATCCAAAACTGAAAACAAGATTGCTTTCTTCCCTACTTCGCTGTTGACTCTTAGGTGCTGAACCAATGTGTGAGCAACACTAGAAAAATGAGGCATTTGTCATTTAACAAAGACTCAAAGTTTAAGAAGCTGAGGGAAAGGAAGGAACTTTGGAATAAGTGGCACAGCAAATTGAACAAGAGCTATGGATAACCTTGCATGCTCCTAAAGCAGATACAAAAAAAAGGTGTGGAAATATTTCTGGAAATATGGGAAAATATTAATAGTACAAGATAGCAAACTTACTGTGAGACAATTACACTTAGTGGTTTCTAACACAGGGAACTTGTATGTGGAGGGGGTGGATTCATGAAGTGATAGCACTTGTAAACCACAAGAAAATAAAATTAGAGCAAATAGGATACTATTTTTGCAGGATAATCTATACTCTAAGTTTGAGAATTAAGGTCAAAACCCTTATTCTCTAACTAACAATGAAGATGATATCTTATCCTTGGCTATGCATGCAGCTTCATTTCCTACAGTGTGTCATAGAATCAGAAGAAAAGAAAAAAAGCTATCTTAATTTAGGGACATTGACTAACTCACAAAATCTCCTCCCCCCCTTCCCCCCGAAGTTAACTACGTTTTAGCTACAAATGCAGTGCTTATAATCTTATTTAAATTATAATATAAGGGATATGTTCTATTTCTTGCTCTTTCTCAGCCTTTTATCATTTAAGGAAGACATTCAATTCTAAATCTCTAAAATAAGGGACTGATATTTGTGTTACCCATGAATATTCTCCAACAGGGAGATAGATTACAAAAGGACTAGACAGCATTACAGGTAGACAGTGTGCAGGTAGATTGTACTCCTTCAGGTAGACCTGAAGGTTTTCACATTACCTGTATAAAATTACCGCAGTGTGTTATACTACACTTTTGGTTTATGACCACCTTTTTAATAACATTTAGAAAGCATTCGGTTCTGTGGAACCCACCTACATGACTGGCGTGTCTAGGCAGTCTGACAGCATTATTTATGAACAATAGCAACAGCCGGGGACCATGCTATCTTGCTTTATATGGCTACAGCTTCTACTGCTCCGAGTAGCGAGTAATACCCAGCGTTAGTGAAGATGCAAACATGTTAACATTAAACAAGGGAAAAGATAAAGGGAAGGGGAAAGGCATACAACAAAATGAAACAAAACAAAACAAAAAGTTCTGTAGATTGGAAAACCAGAGCATAGCACGTTAAGCTACAGCTACTTTCTCTGAATGTAGTGGGGATCATTTAAATATTTTTTTTCAGTTTGTCGCAAGAAAGGTCCTTCTGGGATTTTCATCACAGCAGCTTTGTATCACTTCTTGAAAGGACGTGTCTGTGGTCAAATGTATGTTGCAAAATGAAGAAGCCTAAACATAAGAAGCAGTGAAATTCCAAAGCAGTATCAAAAATATTGCTTAGAGCTGTCAATGGTTGGTCACTGGTTTCCTCCATTTGAATTTATAGGGAACAAGATAATCTAAACCAAAATAAACTTCCATCAGATAAAAATCGCCTAAACTGGAAATAAAGAAAAAATTGACTGTAATGAAAACTTTAGGTAGGAATGCATATTTTACAGCGATCACATCTTTAGCTCTTACAGAACCTTGTCAAATTAGTAAGATATTGTAATTTTATGAAGAACACTTTAGTACATGTAGTCTAGTGGAGTAGGAAGGGTCAGAGATTTTTTTCTATTTATTAGTCTCAAGGCTTAACATGAGCAGACCTAGCAAAGTCATAGCAAAAACTCAGAACTGCAGGGTGACTGACAGGTGTCTGGATCAGTATGAAGTTTGAATCTTAATATCTGCTTTTTCTAGCAGCTTTACCATGGTTCATATGCAGACAAGAAATCTGCTGCCCTTTGAATATGACATTAAATATCACAGGAAACAAGTTGGCATTTCGTCAGTTCTCTTCATATCTCTCCTGAATGTTTGGTAATGGACTGAGATACCCATGACGACAGTAGTAGGGGAAGATGATGCTTTCCAGATCTCAATTCAGAGAGTTTTGCAATTATTTGGGCAGAGTTTGAAACACTTACTGTGCACAGTCTTCAGGAGACACTATGAAAAACAGATGTCTTCTGAGAACTTCAGGCATTGAACAAACAGTGATTCGTATGCTGAAGGAAAGTTAAAAAAAAGTAGCAAGATAGAAAAATGAAGCAGAAGCTGATTTAAAGCATGTAAAGAGCAAGTAAAGAACTTTTTTTTTTTTTTAAAGTTTAACTGTTAACTAGACGCATGGCATTTTATAGAATGAAGGCAAGAAGATTTTCTCAATTCTGTTCTAAATCTAACACTTTCATTATGCAGTTAAGTATCTTATTCAAGCTGTAGATTTTAAGGCAACTTAAAGTTATATGCTCCTTTCTCAAAGCTGAGATCTTTAATTGGTTTGGAAGACTAGTCTTGAAGCACTTTTTGACTAAGATCCTTCTATTTGTCTATGCCAGAGTAATATATTCACCTTGACATATCCTGAGATGCTAGCTGAGAAGACAGTACATTTTCCTTTTTATAAATGATAAACAGGGTAGAGATTCATGTGAGATATATATGTGTGTGTGTCTGTTGCTCAATATATCTAGAAATTTAACTGAGTGTTGACATGTCAGTTATTTAGCATGGAAGAATCACATCTGAAAATTCTGGAGTAATGAATTTTCAGAGACATCCAGGATATAACTCACAGTCTTCGCTGTCCTGACCACTAATTCTATTACCATTACCACAAAATAAAGTACAATTTTCTGTGTTCAAAAATCAATATTGTTTGTCTTCTCTAATGTGGAGTTTTAGCCTGACCGTGCTATTATGTAAAAGAACTCTACATAGTAAATGTATGCTCAGAAATTCAAAGATATGGCATTTATTAAGTCAGACTAAAATAAAATTGCCCATTACTTATTTTTTTTCCTGCAGTGTTGGCCATGGTATATTTAAAGTTTAAAATGGCTTTTTATACTTGGGATAAGCTAGGAAGGAGGAAAAATATGAAGAATCTGGTGAAAGTACTTACTGTGTAAGAAGCACTGCAGTAACACTAGCTTTGAATTTTAAGCATATGACTAAACTTATCTACAGTGGTCAAATAGCATATCCCATTAATCACTGTAAAAAGAACAAGAAACACTTTTAAAATGGTCTCTTCATATACAAGATTCAGATGGACAGATGCAGATGCTGCTGAGGCCTAACTATTTTAACTTATTTGCTACTTATTCATATATAGTTACAGGTAATTTCTAAAATTATTTGAGTGAATAAAAAAAAAATCATAAATTTGATAGGACTTGGGAAGATTTCTGCAGATTTCCATGAATTTTAAGAGCCATCAGAGCAGTCACTTGGTGAGAGGTGGAAAAGAGCAAGCCAGAATCAACGGGCCATGAGAAACATAAGGCAGGAGTTGCCAAGAAACCCTCATTTTGCATTAGTATCGTGTAGCAGCAGTACCTGAGTACCCTGGGATCTCTGAAGGAGAGATCAAATAAAGGAGAACAAAGATCTGTGAGCCATTAAATCCAGATGAAAAGGCGGAAAGCTTTGAGCCAAACTACTCAGAACAAAACCATAATTACTCTCAAGACATAATGTCTATGTCCAAAGTAGCATTACCTATGATGACTATGAGCTGTTGGCTGGTCCTTTGTTTATCACCATATTTAAACTGGCTGCAGGAGCAGGTCTCCATACAATATGCTATATAAAATGGAAGACTGTGACAGTGCTTCATATACAGTCTAGTAAAGTAAATGGGATTGAAAAAAAAAAAAAAAGAGTGAGAAGTTTATAAATAGCACAAGAAAATGAGTGTTCAGTGTTCCCTGAGCCTTTAAATACAGCATACTCCCTGCTGAAACAGCTCCCATTTAGTGTTTCGGTTGGGAAGCAGCATGTTACAATTCCTCTTTTGCTGTTTTTTTTGTTTGTTTGTTAGTTTCCCTCAATCTAGAATAAAAGTAAATCAGCCTGAATAAAAAGAGGTTTGCTCTATATGTATAGCAACAAAACCATGACAAAGAGATTGATGTCTCTATTAAAGAAATAAGTGAGGAAAATCATATCTTAGTTTTGCTAAGGCTCTGCTTGCTGTTCTTTTTCTAAATACTTCACAGTACAATTTTGGGTTTGAACCAAAAAAAGGAAAAAAAACATTAACCCCTTCATCTGGCATTGGAAATTTAAAGCCACAAGCAGCCAAATAATCATTTAGCTTTGAAGATCAGAAAGAAAATACTGAAGTGTTCTTGTCAACACCCAGACTCGAAACAGACTATAGGTTCAATGATCAGAACCCTTCCATGCAATTACCTGACAGCCTCTTTGAGACATTGCAGAGGATAAAAATGGCCTGTGGGGGTGGTTTGGGTTTTTTTCAGTAAAGAAGACCAACAAGCCATTCTCTGAATTCTCTTATTCTCTGTTGTCACAGAGAAAGCTGCAGCATCTGTCATAATGAACAACTGGGAACATTCTGGGTATCAAAAATTTTTTAAAACTACTGATAAATACATAAGGAAAACATCAGTGGTGCAGTTTAGATGGTTGGTTATGCATACCCCTCCTCACTGAACCTGACATTCACTTGCAGAAACACGGAGGAAAGCTCTCCAGCGAAAACCTTTTAACATTTGCCTTTTACCACTTAAACTCTTCTAAAGCAATGGACTTTTAACAGATTCTGAATCTGAAATGAATCTGTCAAATGAGTCTGAAAAGAAGAAGAAGAAAAAAAGAAAGGAGTCCTAACAGGGAGTGAACCTTGTTGCAATTTTATAAATTAAAACAGTGCTGGGGGTAAGACATAAGAAGGAAAGAAAATATAAATTAATGTGCAAGTAAGCATTCATTTGTTACTTTCAGTGTACTCCCTCTATCCCTTAGACTGCAAGAGCCTCAGAGACAGAAGGTCAATGTGAGTGAGCAAAGCTGCACCGCACTCGTGGTTTACAATTTGAGGAACAGTAAAACTGTTGGTCTGATCAGACTGCCTAGCTGAGCCCACATAGTTTGGACACATCTACATACAGTCATGATGCTCTTTTGAACTGATTGAGGACTTAAGCACCAATGCTGGTAAGGTCAGGCAAGCAGACCAATGTTCAGATGTATTTCTTGCTCTGCTGTGTCCCTTATCAGTTTAAGAATGAGGAATTATAGGGCATGTAAATTGATTGTCTTATATCTGTAGAAAGCTTACATGGGTGCTATGTGTTCATACAAGTGTCTCTCAAGCATTTTGCTTTGCTCATGAGCCAACTGGGGTTTAGCAATAAAAAACAGGCTTCCACTCTAGGCTCAAGGACTCCAATCAAAATTACTTTCAGAGATGGTAACACCTTGTGGCTCAGGAATGGTATTTCCAAACCAAATTTAAAATACTGCAGCCTGGAGTTTTTGACTTTTTGTGTATTCTTATTAATACTTATTCTAAGTTTTTGGAAAAATCAAAACTGTGTAACATAAGGGGCAGGGCACTAGATGAGCATTTAAGGGACCTGTATCTATTCCTGTCTCCACGGCTTGGCATCTGTAAAAAGTCCTCCCCCCACCCCCCATCTCTCTGTCTTGTCCATTTTTTTCTGCAAACTTCCAAAGGCTAGGATATACCTCCCTGTGTGTATGAGCATCCTTGCATCCTTCATTATAATAGGAGTGCTGTTATGTTGTTTTATTTACTATTATATAAACATGTTTTGGAGTATTGGTGAATAATACCAGTAGAAAAAATGCTTAATAAATGGTGACTGCTGAATAATATAAAGGTGAAGTATGTATACATCACACACAAATTGAAGTTTAGAAGAAATAAAACTTGTCCATTAGAACTGGTAAAGGATAACAGTCATCTCTATCAGTCTTCAGAAGAAAAAAAATAGCCTCTAAACTATTCTTCCAGGAAAAGTATCCAAGAGAATTTTCTCAGGGAGTAAATCCAGGTTCCAGATTCTTAATGAGCTATAACTAAAGGCAGTAATTTTTAAAAGCAAACTGAACTCTGAATCTGCAATAAACCAGAATCATCTATAAACCATTTTATTATCAAAGAAGACAAATGTGGATAAACAAGTATTGTAATTATCATGTCTCTAAAGACTTTTTCCTTATTTTTATTAACACTAATGTCTAAAGATTAGTATTGCATGGTAAATGCTCATATCACCAAACTGAGCCTGATCTGAACTATACAATGATTTTTGTGTTTTCCACATGCAGGTGATGATACAAAATGTCTCCACCAGATGTTCTCAATCTCTGCTACCATTGTAATGATTCTAAAAGCCCATAAACCCATGAAGGAACTGCTGGAATTAAATGATTGTTCTTCACTGACAATAAAACCAGATTCAAATTTCTACTTAATTAAACCTTTTTTTCAGTCTTTCTTTCTTTTTATTTTTAACAGATGAGTCTTGTGCAATATCAAGCACAAGTATAAACCAAAATCCAGCAAGCATTCAATGTGTATTTCGTTTGGAAATAATGAACTGTAAAAATTTCTGGTCACAATATTTGCTAGATGTTGAAACACTGAAAAGCGTTTTTGTAAGAAAACACACCCACCACAAAAAACATGTTTCTGTCTGTCTTGAATGATAGTAATATCTGAGCATGCACTGGAAACTTGATGCTCATCTATTCTCTCCATTACTATCAATATCTATCAAGTCAGAGAAGTTATTTTACTGTGCAAAAATCCGTGCCTTATGAAGCAATATTAGGTCCACAGAGGGTTAAATAAAGTTGATGAATGTCAACAAAATTTAGAAATAATACAGGCAGGGGAAAAGGTATAGGCATTTTCACAATTAGATTTAAATTCTACATCTTAATTGGACTGCTGGTCACCAAAATCTACTTCTGTGCAGTGGGTTTGCAATGTTCTAGATGGGAATCACTTCTTAAAACCTATGATGACAGTATGATTGTAAGCATCTTATTTTAGGAATAGTTCCTCCTATACCTGCATAAATCCCTATCTATTTGTCTATCTTATTATCTATCTCATTTTATCATATAAATGGTAATCACAAGGCTTCCCACTGCACTTAGTATTAAAAAACACTTGACAGTTTCTGAAATAAATCAGATGATAAATGGACCTGAAACCTTATCTAACCTGCCAAGACTTTAGACAAAGCATGTAGCTCAAAGGTGGGGGACATGGAAACTGCACCGGATTGCAGAACTTGGTATCACTACTCGGTTGTGCCCTGGCAATGCCTCAGGGCAAGGCTAAAATATCTATGGCCATAGCCTTTCATCTGCACAACCTGGAAAGAAAATAAGGGGGGCAATCCAGGTATAGCAGCAAACTGGCACATGACAGATGACTGATGGACCTATGTCTCAGCAAATATACAGAGATACAAAGCAAGAATGAGAAATAGCCTGTAGTTAAGCAGAAGATCTGTTCTCTTTGGTAACCTCTTTTTTGGTGACTGCAGAACAGCTATTGAAATCCAAGGCAATAACAAAATCAGCTCAAAAGAACAATGTTGTAGCAAGTATTTTGTTGAAGTAATGAAACTGGAAACAAACAAAGGGAAAAGGGCCAACTTTCTTGGACCTGAAACAGTTGGTATTAAGTGTCTTCTCATCAACTTCAAACTTTAAAATTAACAGAAAGACTCAAGCTCCATTTTTTGACAGATTCTTCTGCAGTGAAAGTGTCTTTGAGCAACTGTAAACCCAACTGCTATGTCAGGTCCTAGCCATCCCATTTACGAAGACACTAATAAGCTTCACAGTGTGAATGAGAAAAGGCAAGTTGCTCAATAGAACAAGTCAGAGTGTAAGCCCTTAAATTAGGTGCTTCAACACAATTTTTCTGATACCATTCTAGCTTGATTTTCATTCTAAGACTTTAGTTTTATTATCCAAATCATTCAAGTAAGCATGCATATTTGAGGAGTCATGGGATCCCACCACCGAGTGCTGGCCTCTGTCCTCCACAACTGTCACTGAACAGGTAAAGGTGAACACAACACCTCTGTGACCTTGTCTGCCAAAACATATATTTGTAGTTTCCCATCTAGGATGCCTCCAGAAACTCCCAACATCAAGGACAGAACAGAAATTGAGGAATTACTGTGCCTTCTTAGCTTTGGATGCATGTGACTCCCAAACAGGGAACACAGAGATCCTGAGGTGGTCTCCTTCTTATAGATCTCAGCTGTTTTTCTTGCTGTCACAGCAGCCGCAGACAGCTTGCTTGGACAGCATGGTGAGAGATGAGTCAGACTTCTCTATGCATCAGGAAGTTTCCGCATGCCCAACACTTCTGAAGATTGAATGATGCAGATAGGGTAGTTTGTACCCTAGGAGTTATCATATTGCAATACAAAACTATGTAGATAGCTTTTGAAGGAAAAAATTGCTTCTACCAAAGTGCAGTGTGGATGGAATTGCTGTCAGCAATGTATCTACAATGTCAGAGCCTCCTGGGTCTGAGATCTCGAGTCTGAATTCAAACCTGACCACTTAGTGCAGCAGTATCTTGAATCTGAAATACCCGAGTCTTTCTCTTGACTGGAAAGTTTAGGACAATAATGGTCTTTCCTTAGACACCTTCTGACAATTAATAAAGTAGTGTCCTAATTTAGACACTCATAAAGAACATTAAAACTTACCATATTACTCATAGTTTAAAATACAAATTCATGTAAAGATTATAGTTAGTAAGTTTGCTCTCTGCCTAATATTTATTCAAAACACTTGCCCACTGCAGCTGGGAATGCTGTTTCTAACCACCAAGGATGAGTACAGAACACTGGGGATACAGAACAATTGGCATTGTTAAAGGTAACAGGGAGAGCTTTCATCCAAAACATACTATGTATCCCACAGATGCTGGTGTAACTCCCAGTGCTGGTAGTGATAAATGATGTACAAAATGAGTAAATGCTGAGACACAGCCACACATAGAAAAAGGAATCCAAGAGGAATTCCTTGACAGCAAGAGAAAACTGATTGTATGAAGAGAGCAGGTATGGCATTTTTTTTTTCTTTCCATGCACATCTGTCTTCCTACTTTCTAAACTTTGGGACTGTTTTTTGACTCCCTCAGGGTGCTCTGTTTCAAGACAGAGTCTTGGACACTACAGCAGTAAACCCCTAATTTCCTCGTGTCTAGGAAGGAGTAATATAGGCATAGATGGTAATCAAGAGCATGTAAAGGTACTTTTGTAAAGGTGTTCTGCGTTTTTGAGAAAGCGGTGTGCACATTCAGAAGGTAGGTTTGATAATCAGAAGGGATCTGTGGTTCACTATGCCTTACTGTTACTCCGTCAGAATAGCTAGCATGTTCCTAGTTCTCCTCCTTCCACTTTATCTGTTCATGTATTTTCCTTAGTTTCAAATTGTCTGAGTTGTCCTAAAAAGCATCTCTGTTGTTTGAAAGGGTGTACAGGTTTTCCAAACTAACCTGTCTTATATATTGAACTGTGTAAAGAACATTTGCATCTAACCGAAAACATGCCTACACTTCACAGATGAATGCGTCAGTCATTATCTTTCAATTATGAATCTTGGCTCCCTCTATTCTTCAATACCTGGTTTTGAAACCACCTTCAAACCCTGGCTGAGAAGCTCAATAGCTTATGTAAGATCTGGAAGATGAAGAACACTTTGAGTTTTGGCTCTGTACGATGTCAGATCCTATTTATGGGGAAACATAAATATTACAGTCTACACTGACTACAGTATGGCAAATATTTAATTAGAATAGGCATAATTGTCTCTGAAGCACCAGAGTGTGAAAACAGGAATCAAAGAGTTTGCAATATCTTGTGCCAGTCTCTGATCTATCCCAAGCAAAATAGGAGAGTTTTTAAAGGAAATCATAGATCTTTATTAACCCTGCTCTAAGGTTCTGAACCAAAGAGTGCTGAGTATTAAAGTGTGACTCACTGACATTGATCCAGGAGTCACTGAGGACATTTTAGACTGACTTTAGTATAGATTATAGTTGATCCACTCTATCAGGAGTGGTAGCCTTCAGCAACCATGAAAGTATACAGATTCCAAACCCTTTAAACATTGCTTGATTTAACATTCTTGCTGTTGGAGTTAAAGTGTTTTTCTTAAAAAAAAGTTTCTATTTATGCAATTGCTAACAACTATATGGAAATTTTCTAATGAAAACTTTTTCTTTTTTTGAAAAAAGTTTTGTTGAAAGCAATATGAATAGATGGAGAAATCTAAGTATTCACAAATTTCTTTGTCTTACACAGGAAGAAAGAAAAGACTTTTATATTACTAAAGTGTTACGCTTTAACATTTTCAAGTTTTAGTTGCTTGTTCAAGTTTTACTTATTTGATTGAAATGACCTTCCATTTGGGAATTTATTTCATTTTAGGAAAAAAAGATACAATTAAAATTAATTATTAATTGAACAAATAAAAAATGTTAGCGATTACCAACTCATTATTTCTTTTTATGTTTTATTTTTATTTTCATAGAATTCAGGATTCTTATGGGCAAGGGAAACAAAAAATATATCTTTAAAAATGGTTTACAGCTAAGAATAGAAAAGTGAATATATTAACCAAGATTTTTCCTACTTTTTTTCATAGACTTTATTTCTTAGTTCAACTTTATAATATAAACACAGAAAATGTTACAAGTCACGATATCCCTCCCATGATCATTATGACTATGTTTGGTTTAAAGGAAGATTAGGTAGGTACAAACTAGTCAGAAAGTAATTTGGCTGGTCACTGGAAGAACAATACTAATCATCAGCAGATAGTATATTCTTTTACCCCTATTCAGTCTCTCAGAATTAGTTCTAGAGCTCAGAATTATACTATGGCCAAGGTAGTCTGACTTTGAGCAACAAAATCAATTAACCCAATTTATCATTGATCCATTTGATCAATGAAAGGTATGATATAACAGCAGACTACAGTACCCAATGATTCATGTATTTTCTTTCAGTCCTTAGAAGATGAAAACAGGAATATGATTTTTCTGTTCAATTTCTACCAATAATTATAGGCCTTTATGCAAAATGTCACACTGGTTTTATCATAATTGACACCTTCTGCTCTTCTAATGCTTTTTGAGACTAAGAAGAGGCCTAAGTATTTACCTACGCACTCCTTTCCCTTCGGTAGTAATAAGGGTGACTAACCAAGAAAAGGCTTCAGCATTCTGGTTTTGGGCCATTATATGGCAGACAGCCTGGTCCAATTATGTCTCCTATCCTGGCCTGCTGCAAGAAGGGTCATGTTTTGAAATGTATAAGACAGGAGTAAAAAATCCTTAGTTCTTTTCCTCAGGAAAAGATCATGAAGACGACTGGGAAGAGTAATCAGTATCCATGTTTGCCCTTTCTCTTCCCTACTGTGGAATCACATTTTTATCCTTGCATGACACAGAGCTTAGAGGTTTGCTGAATTTTGTAAGGCCGGGATGCATTTAACTCTTTCCTTCTGTAATGGTGGTACAAAGTCCATTTCACCACAGTAATTGTTTGTGATATCCTAAAGAGAATTAAGCAACAACAACGAGTGAAACTTTACAGCCTCTGTGAAGGATGAAGAATTTCTATGCAGACAGCTGTGGGGTGGGGAGGGCTGTTTGCATATTTTCCTATAGACTATGCTATGAAATAGCAAATCTCACAGAACAAGCAACAAAAAATTGTGATTCGCAGTCTAATAGTTGTTTTTCCATAGCCTGTATCTAGTGTTATCCCTCCCATGGAAGCAAACTGAGTAGTATTTTCCTTTGCAAAAGTGGTTTTCTTCACACTACCTGCCTAGCCGTGCTTAGTCTTCAGTTGGTTTACTCGTTTTACTTGTGTATGAGATACATACTAACCACAAATCTTCATTCTTCACTCCCCTTCAGGGATGTAAAGAAAGACCCACATTCCTCTTTATCAATTTGTTGAAGTACAGGATGGCTTAGTTGCACCTCTGTAAAGCTTATCTGTCTAGAAGCTTTAGTATATTACAGTACACAAAAATTGTACAACTGATCCTACAAGGACATTTATGAACAACACATTCAGCAACAGTGCACACAGTGGATGTGATATAATCCCACTTTTCCAACAGAAGCAAAATATAGCCATCAGCAGAGTTCAATCTGATGCCTGTGTATACAAATCTGAAACCTTCGTCTATTTTCCTAGCAATAGATTGATGTGAGACACCAAAAGAAATAGAAGTCGCTGCCTTTCCAGTCTGTGAGATCAACGATCCACAAATAAAGAAGCATTCATGCCAAGAATTAGAATAGATTGGAGATCTGTTTCTTTTGTCATCAATGTACTTGAAAAATAGAGCCCATTATGGAAATCTGTGTATGGATTGGCTTTCTTGGTTTGTTTTGCTTTTTTTCTGGTAAGAAATCCATTTTTTCCAAGATGTTCATATCTGCAAACACAGAATTAATATACCAGTGCAGTTGTAAAGGAGATATTGAAGTATGTTAAATGTACACAATATTTTAAATATTAAATGCATTTTACCAACTTTATAAGTAAATTTTTACATACAATTATTTGAATGATTTACTACAAATCTGATTTTATACTTGCACAACATATTTATTTAAGTATAGCTCAGGATAACCAAATGAGATTAAAGAAGAGGAAAACTCTCAGGTAAGATAAAACTGTCTTTCATTAAGTTAAATTCTGGTTGTCATTCTGCTATGCAGTAACAGATCTGGGACACCGAAGGTCAGTTCCTAATAGGAGAAGTCAGTAGAGTGAAGTCTGGTATTTTCTTAGTATAAATTGCTATATTTACAATAGTGCCCAAGTACATCCACATCAGAGGTAGATAACAAGGAACAGAGAGAAGTTCTTGTTGGGGATTTTGATTAAAGTATTAATGATAACTCTCTGAGAAGAAAAATTATATAAAAAATTACTCAAACAGAAAAAAACTTTTCAGGCCTTTGCTACAAGTCCACTAAAAGATTTCCAATGTAATATTGTCCTTCTTCCATTCTTCCACAGCTATAACCCTGCTTGTGTGCTGCAAAAGAGAAATGACAAAACTGTTTTTACAAACACAGTCTACAGGCCTTGTGTGATGATATCTTTCCACATTTAAACAAAATAACACATGATCATTGACCTTTTATACAATAACAACAAATCTTAACTGATACAACTTGCTGTATCTAACTCTGTTAACTCTTAGTAGTCAATTTAAGCTTATGGTAAAATCACATTTCTGTATTAAAAGTACCTTTCTTTGTGAAAAGAAAGTTTGCATATTCCCTTTCCTGATATGTATCTTAGACAGACCTTGCTGGTTCATTCTTAACTCACATAGACTCTGCAGAAGTAATGTGACAGGTCCAACAAAAAAAGCACAGAAGACCCAAATGATTTTGATATTATAGAACTGAGTACCATTTCCAAGGTGACTAGCAGGCTAAATTGCTTAAAAGATCTCCTTTAGTGGCTTGAAATACGTATTATTTAGTCAATAAACAGCACTTTCATTGTGTTATATGAAGTAATGTTTAGGGAATATCGGTTTTGTTTGATTTTTCTAAACAGTGAGTCTAAATATGTGTGTGTATGCAAGCATGTGTGCATACATTGTTTAATTTTAGCAGTATTTATCTCATACTTACACAGAGGAGTACTGTTTGGCCTTGTGATGTTGCAGGGGAAAGAAAGGTATGGCTACCTCTCCCAACTTGTTTCATTCTTTCCAGTTTTAATTTTTGAGTCAACAATTTTGTTTAAGTATGTCTCATTAGACTACGAGCGAAACAAATATGATCAACATGGGATTTGTTTTTTCGTAAAATTCATGAAGTTTCTGTCAGAAAACACAAAAGTATAATCGCTAAGTTAAACTAAAAAGTGAGGTGTCGAGCTTTGAATATCCAGCACAGTTATAGACAAGACGATAATGAATAAAGCAATTTGCAGTGAGAACTATTCCTTCTGAGTTTATCCAGATTTTCCAGCTGCTGACTGGAACCCTTCTTAGATTCTGGGTTTCAAAGGTGGTCTTGGTTTGTGTGGTCTCGGTTTGTGTGGTCTCTGCCACATTGGAAGGACAAATTGTCTCATCATGGTTTAATTTGTCACATGCCACTTACTTACCAAAACAGGGAATAGAATAGTCTAGAGGATACTTATATATACTGTTTCAGTAATGAAAAGAAGTTCTTTATGCTCCCAGTGTCCTCTCCTTTTAAGTCTCAGATATGAATTGAATAACCAGAAGTGGTGACAGACGGATTCCCAACATTTAAGATTACTGAAGCTGTTGAAAATCCAACTACAATTTCCTGTGAACAGATGAAAGCTAACTGATTTGTTCTTTCTGTGTTTAAGGCTTTGAAAATTTTACTACTCCTTTTAAAAACTTAACACCGAAGAGCCATTCAATATCTGGTTGAAGGCAGGGAGTATTATAGAAGAAGGAAAAAGTGGAGGAAAAAAGTTGGAGCGTGTAGGATTGATTGTCAATAAGGTTTTATGTGTGTGAAACACAATCATCTTTATGGCAAAAAGAGCACCAAGCTGCAGTAAAATAATGTTGATGACATGGATTGGCTATTCTGAGACATTTATTATCTGATTCCCAAGGCTGTTGTGGTAGACTCACTGGGATCTTAAAACTAATTACTCCAATTTCAGATAAAATTGAGAGAAAAAAAGGGGCAGGGAATAATAAAAATATATTAGAAGATCACAGATGCAATAAAAAATTATGAGGCTTATGTCCATCTTTAAATTGTACAATGCATTTTAAGTGAATTCTATTTAATAGATTGTATCTTGTTTTGAATGTTTCAGCATGTTTCTGGGTGACTTTTTATACTAAAGCTAACCAATATTATTTCATATATGTGTGTGTACATAAACCTATATATACATAACAATAAAATATGCTTTATGAACTTGGGCTGCTGACCATAAGTAGAAGTTAATAAACTGGACTGACAACTGTAACTGGAAGATACAGTCAGATCACAGGTATAAATACAGTGCTTAAGTTAGTATACAATGTCTAAAATTATGGAATAATTCCACAGTATAGAAAATATTTTTCACAAAATTTTGGGGGATAGTTTTATAGGAAGATAATGCATCAGTCTATTAACCCTTTAATATTTAATATTTGATTTTTATAACTGCATGAAAAATGGAGGTTTGACATCATGCAGCCACTTGCTCACTCCCTCACCCCCAGTGGGATGGGGAGGAGAAGGGAGGAAAAAAAAAGTAAAAATTGTGGGTTGAGATAAGAGCAGTTTAACAATGGAAATAAACTACAATATAATAGTAATAACAACAACAACAACAACAATAATAATGAAAAGGGAAATAACAAAAAGAGAGAGAAATAAAACCCAAGAAAGACAAGTGATGCACAATGCAATTGCTCACCACGTGCTGACCGATGCCCAGCCAGTCCCCAAGCAGCAATCAGCCCCTCCTGGCGAACTCTCCCCAGTTTATATACTGTGCATAATGTCCTATGGTATGGAATATCCCTTTAGGTAGTTCAGGTCAGCTGTCCTGGCCATGCTCCCTCCCAGCTTCTTGTGCACCTCCTTGCTGGCAGAGCATGGAAACTGAAAAATCCTTAACTTACTTAGGAAAAGCGCTACTTAACAGCAACTAAACCATCAGTGTGTTATCAATTTTGTTTTCATACTGAATCCAAAATACAGCACTGTACCAGCTACTAGGAGGGAAATTAACTCTGTCCCAGCCAAAACAACAGACAGCCTGGAAGGTGGGATCACTTGTGATGAACCACTACGGACATTGATAGCTACTTTCACTTCTCACTCTTGCAGAAATACTGTAATTAGCATTGCCTCAGCATAAGAACTCTCTCGAAACAATCAAATGTCACTGGCAGTTAACTAAGAATGATGTTGAGAAAAAAGTAAAATAGTTGGAAATTCTAGTTGGCAGCATTTTTCACCACTACTTATCAAGACTTTTTGCCATGATGCCACCAAATTGGTGTGCAAGCAAGGACTGGGTTGGAGTTTCAAACATTTGCTTTTGGAAAAGCACCTATGTGTGTCTGAGACAATCTAGAAGACTACCCCTGTCTTTTTAGGTAGTAATTTTGTGGAAGCCTGCATTGTAACCAAGATATGAGAACAGGACATGTAATTATTATTTGTCTGTTTTTCACTAGCTGTCTTGAACATTGGATAAAGTACCTAAACCAGCAAGCTCAGGGATAGCTACACAGGCCTCATGAGCAGAAACAGGTAGCTGTTTCTCAGGAATCTCAATGCTGTCAAAACTAAACTGTTACCAAGCCATAGAGTTTAAAGTTAATTTTGATGTATCTGCATGACCCATATCACAGTATGCAATACAGATATGATGGTAATTCATAGGTTGCTTGACTCAGGCATTTTGTAAAGGTAGAAAAAGAAATAGAGGAAACAGAGCAACTATGATCAGCACTTGAATAAGCAGAAGAGAAATATTTGCTTCATTAAAAACTTTGCCCAAGTTCTTAATAAAAGCATAGTTTATTATAGGAATCAAAGCAAAATAACTGTGCTGTGGTTTTAATTCAGTGTCATTTTACTTATTTGTTATGCATTTTGTTCTTTTTTCTTTACTTAGAAGACAAAATCATGAAATGACAGTATATAAAACAAGTATGGATGTGTATACCTGTAGTGTAAGTGAAAGAAACAAAACAGTTTCCATAGCTAATATTCCTAAGCTTCCAATAGCATAATTTCAGTTACAGAAAAGGGAGATTTTGTTTACTAAGTTTGCTTTGACATTTGAGTTCAGTTATTGCCATGGTAGAAGACAAGCCGATTAGGTCATTTGCATCATCTAAATGGAATTCTGAGTAATGTCATCATTCAGTGGGTCATTGAGAACAGAAAAGTGATTGTATCCCATCAAACCAGGCTTTATAATCAAGTAAATAATACTTGGAATGTATCATTAGTCTGTGCAGATAAAAAGTCTGATTGGCTGATATTCAGATAAGGAATATGGACCTTAAGTTTGAAAAGGATACTTTAGAGGGGAAAAAAAAAGAAAACAAAAAGAAAGAGGAGGAGAAAAAACCTCTCAAGTGAATCCAAATTTACAGCCAAACTTATTCACATTAGACTGATTTGAGATCACCTTTAAATATTCTGTGATACAGCCAATAATAAAATTATTTTCAGTAATAAATTAATTTAATTTATAGGCATTATAGTTGGTTTAATCTGATGGAGACAATGCACTGGGTACCTTTGACATATGTTTGAAAAGTCAAAAAAACCCCACAAACACAAAAAAACCCCAAACAAAACACAGCAAAAAAAAACCCAAACCCCTCAAGCCCCCCAGATTTTGTGCAATGTCTGAGCAGTTTTCTCCTTATCTAACTGAATTAATTTCATAACTCTTACTATATATGTCACCAAGTGAATAACACACCTCAGCAGGTGTCGACTATTGTTTCTATAGTGGATTACATATTTTCTGATGTAGAAATGTCCAAGACGAACAGCAGGGCTCACTATCCAAACCAGCTTTAAACAAACTTGTACAGAAAATTTAACTTTGGCTGCCCGAAGCACTTGACATTCAATCAGCCCCAAATGGCTCAAGTTAGTCCAAACTGTAAAATGCACTTTCATTTAAAATATATACCAGCACTGGATGTGTGTTGAATCTGTTGTGTATTAAGTTAGCCTTAGTCAGCAGAACATTACAGGGATTTAAATGTGTGTTAACAAATTACCTTCATTCAGAACACCAACTTGACCTGAATCTCCTGAGTTATAAAATTCAGCATGATCAAAAAAGAAAGGAGAGTGACAGTCTAGGTTAGATTCTTTTGGAATTGTAATGTCCTCACTTTCAGTACAACTGACAAGAGTTTTAAGGAAGTGGAGAATGTCTTTTATTGAATGGAATATGAAGTAATCCTGAGAATAACACTCTATTTAACCTCTGTACTATAAAGAACATATATTCACACTTCCCTGTATACCTTGCCTTAGGCCAGTGTCAAGGAAGAGAGGGAGTTCAATCCTGTAAGGTACTGAGTACTGTGGCTGTGATCCAGCAAAGCACTCAACTATGAGTTTGAATTTAAATACATGGATCACGCCACTAACTTCAATGGGATTGTGCTTAAAGATAAACTAACCTGCAATGCTTTGCTGGATCACAGCCACAATGCTCAGCACTGGGTGAATGCAAATCCAACCTGAGAGGAGCATTTTCCTCTCTACGTTTCCAGAGAGAGCTCACAAAATACATACAAAGTTCCTTTCAGGAAAGAGAGTTCACGTGATAGCCAGACTGAATAGGTTCAGAAGGGTGGGATGATTTATAAATCTTGGGATACTTGTGTTCAAACAAACGAACAATGCTCTTTGACTTTCCCAGGTTCAGATATTCATTTATTCATTTAACATAATGACTGAGTCTGGACAGGGATATAGATAAAGCAGAAGAAACTGAGTGAAAGAGTAGAAACACAGGCAAACAGTGTTGCCTATTTTCCTTTGCCAAATTTCTCTCTTGATTTTAGCTGTGGCCTCTGTTACTTCTGTAATTGAAAAGAACAAGAAGTCTCTAAGTTTAAGAGTGTATGAATACCCTCACAGAATACATGTAAATTGAAATCAGAAAATACAGTGTATATAATTAGACGTAAGTGACATTCTTACAGGCCTACTGCTGTTCCAGCTAACAACAACAGGAAAGTGAGCTTAGGAAACAAAGAATATTTCAAAAAGTAAAAGCAAGCCTGTGCTTTTCGGCATTATATATTACGATTACTAACTTTGTCATTTGGTATGCAAGTTTTGAACTTCCCTTGGCTACCACCAGCGTAGAGAGGACCTGGTGAGAGCACTGGAGCCTGCTCAATGAAGGCAGAGGAACCTTACTTGTCTTTCAAAAAGTGTAGGAAGTGAGAAGAGAAAGAACAAAGCATGTGTACACTTCCACACCTCACCTGTTCTTGATGGGTGGCAAGAAAGGTTTTGCACCAATTTTTCTTCTCTTGTTAATTATTTTTAGGCCAGGTTACCAACTCATTGGGTAAACCTGCAAGCTTGTCTTCAAACAGTAGCTGTCACAGCAACTACACACAGATGGTGAAAATGTGCTGTGCAACACCGTTATACCAGGGTGATGATGTGACTTGAACAAACATGTAATAGTTGCTACATCCTGGACATCTTGACTGCCAAAATGAAAACCAAGCTACATTAAGCCTCCTGTAAAGCAAAAAAGAGAAAATGTCCCCTAAAATAGCATACAAAAACCTAGGACTGCCTCAGCAAACTTGGCCACATGTGGCTTTCTCAAAGGCTTGAATCTTATTTAAAAATAATACGCAATACACACAATAGGGCTCCATATTTCAAGGGAAATAATTAAAGACAGCGTTGCACTTTCTAGCTAACAGCTCTCATTGAAGCAATGGGCAGCTCTGGCAAAAGTCTGCCACAGTGCACCCTGCAGTACGATCAGATCAAACTGATAAAGAATTCTATCACAGGTTAGTGAACATGAGACACTTTTGAAATACAAAGTGCCCAAGCAGCTCAGCATGTGTATTTTTTTTTCCCCCTAGGTTTATCTTATTCCCACAATTCAACTTCTCACCTTTTCATCATATCCATCAATCTTTTCCCTGTTGAGAAACAATTGTATCCTAGGAATCTCTTGAACTCATTTATACTTTTTCCTTTACCTCATTTCCTTGAACTTTGTTCTATGGCTTTAATATCTTTTATATAAGCCATGCTATAAATTTTCTATTTACTCCTAGATCCTTAATGCTATAACATGTTCTTCAGTTTCGAAATCTGTCACCAACATGTATCAGTTCCTTTCATAAACTGGAAAGCTCGATTTTTGATTCACCTCTTGAAATTTGAAGAATATTCTGTAGTCATGCAGGTACATTTTATGCTTTCATCAAACATTCATAACAATATTTTAAAACAGGATGTGTTTTCTCAACTATATTCCCATAGATCTACCTTTCTAACTGCATAATCAAGTCAGTTAAAACCATAAACAGTGAACTGCCTGATATCCAGTTCCCATTGTACACAGATTTTTATCCTTCAATTTATGAAGCAAATAGAAAAGAGGCTACTAGTTGTATGCAATATAGGAACTCATTACCTAGTCTTTTGAAATGCATTTGCAGAATAAACCCTGCTCTAAATATACCAACAATTTAAAAAAAAATACTTTAATTTTGTTTGACTGAAAATTCCACTTGGCTCCAATACGTGGATAGATTTTAGTCTGTAGTTCACTGATCCCTGTCTAACTAAGATCAAGAGATACTTACACTTCTCAAAGTCCAATATCTCTTCCATAGCACATCTAAAATGACTGCAGTGATTGTACCAGCTCATTTCCTGGGAGGCAAGTTTCCATCAGGAAATCCATCACGAGAACTAGGATTGCTTGGGAAATTCAACAAAAAGACTGAGAATTAAATGCATTCGGAAAGAAAATTTTCTTCTGGGGTTAGATTTAGGTGTAGATTAAGGTATTTTGGTGACGTTCACTACTAATTTTTGACTATTGTAATGCCCCGCTGAGGCCCACAGCAGCTGGTAGAGTTTAGGATGATCTCAAGGTTAGTTGTTTATCCAGGCTCTTGGATTGTTTTCTTAGTGATATTAACTCAAGTTTTCAACAGTCAAGCGAACTCCTTTGCAAATTCACTGCACAGTGTTCGCAATAGCAGTACACGACAGCTGAACTCTTCATTTCGAACCCAGAATGTCACATGGGCCAGCTAGCTCAACCTGAAGGTGCTCATTAACTCTAGTGAGCAGTCTCCAGCTGTGAATATGCATGAAGTTAAGATCAAAATGAAAGTTAAATCCTGAGTTTACACTTCAGTAAAAGAAAAGACACTCAGATTTTTTTTTTCCATTTATCTTTTAGAGTTTACAAGGGAAATGAACAAAACAGATTTTACACAGAGAAGCGAAGCATGTTTAGGCAGAGAAAAGTAGATTTCATCTATTTTATTAGTGTGTGAATAATTTTGCTGCAGGCTTCTATCTGTATCAGTCTTGTTGGGTTAGGGATCTGTTACTGCAGTGTAGTTCCTCTAAATCCAGTAGCACAACTAAATTAAAACTCAGCTCTCAACCAGCAAATGTCATTCATTTGGGGAGGCAGTGGGGATATTGAAGTTCTGTTGTTTGGAATTAGTGACAAAACATAAGCACAGTTCAGACTTCCTTCTGTTAGTAGATAAGTGTTCTAAAAATTGGGAAATGGGAACTTATATAGTAAATAAGATGTGTTACCTATGTGGTCATTTAACCAAAAGTACCCCATATTAAAAACTGAAAGTGAGAGAAAATACAGTCATTGACTATGACATAAAAAAAAAAAAAAGTTAGTCCATTCTCTGGATGCAGCTCAGTGAGACAACAGAGACAACCTAACTGCTCTCTGCTGCTTCAAGGGTTTGAGGTATCTTCCTCTTCTTCCTTCCTTAATCTTTCCTCTCTCCTCTCCAACTCCTCCTTTCCCACTTCATATCTGCTCTCGTCTCTGCGCAGCAGTCCCACTTCTCTTGTGTCCGCTCTGACACATCTGCTCTTGAAGGCAAATGCATGTCAGAGTCTGTGAAAGCAAGGGGTCAATAAACCCATTTGACTTGCCATAACAACACAAAATTACTTTCTTCTCTTGTATTTTTTTTTCTTATTTTTTCAGCCAGATTTAGTTTATTGACTTGATTTACTGCACAGACAATGTTTGAGATGGCTCAAGTTTGGGAAGGGTTGTCCAGAGAGAAATGTGGAAGCAGCAGAGGTAGGGGAATAAGATAGTGCTATCTCCCTTTTGAAGGTAGCAAGCTATTAAGTCATCTCAGTTTCCTGTGTAACTGCACCACTAGGATATGGATATGTGCTCTTCACTGGGTGAAAAACTGGCTGGATGACTGAGCCCAGAGGGTTGTGGTGAATGGGGTGAAATCCAGTTGGTGGCAGGTCACAAGTGGTGTTCCTCAGGGCTCAGTGTTGGGCCCTGTTCTGTGTAATATCTTTATTGATGATTTGGATGAGGGGATTGAGTGCACCCTCAGCAAGTTTGCAGATGACACCAAGTTGGGAGGCAGGGTCGATCTGCTTGAGGGTAGAGAAGCTCTACAGAGAGATCTGGACAGGCTGGATCGATGGGCTGAGGCCAATTGTATGAAGTTCAACAAGGCCAAGTGCCAGGTCCTGCACTTCGGTCACAGCAACCCCATGCAGTGCTACAGGCTTGGGGAAGAGGGGCTGGAAAGCTGCCCGGCAGAGAAAGACCTGGGGGTGTTGCTTGACAGCCAGCTGAATATGAGCCAGCAGTGTACGCAGGTGGCCAAGAAGGCCAACGGCATCCTGGCCTGTATCAGAAATAGTGTGGCCAGCAGGAGCAGGAGGTGATTGTTCCTCTGTACTCGGCACTGGTGAGGCCACACCTCGAGTCCTGTGTTCAGTTTTGGGCCCCTCCCTACAGGAAAGACATTGAGTTGCTGGAGTGTGTTCAGAGAAGGGCAACCAAGTTGGTGAGGGGCCTGGAGCACAAGTCTTATGAGGAGCGGCTGAGGGAGCTGGGGCTGTTTAGTCTAGAAAAGAGGAGGCTGAGGGGAGACCTTATCGCTCTCTACAACTACCTGAAGGGGGGTTGTAGTGAGGTGGGTGCTGGTCTTTTCTGTCAGGTGGCTGGAGATAGGACAAGAGGAAATGGCCTCAAGTTGAGGCAAGGGAGATTTAGGTTAGATATTAGGAAAAAATTTTTTACTGAGAGGGTTGTCAAACATTGGAATGGGCTGCCCAGGGCAGTGGTTGAGTCACCATCCCTGGAGATATTAAAAAAGCGAGTGGATGGGGTACTTCAGGGCATGGTTTAGTGGACATGGTTGATGGTTGGACTCGATGATCTTGAAGGTCTTTTCCAACCTAAATGATTCTATGATTCTGTGATTCTATGATAGTCTGGAAAGGGTAACAGGGAAATTTAATGTGGCAGTGACACATACAGAACTAAATTAAGGTCTAATTTTATACATCTACTTTAAATGCCTGAAAATGGAGCTGTGACTCTAAATATGTTAACAGATTTCTCAGAGGATGATTCAACACTCAGCAAAGAACCTAAGAGCCTGACAACTTCTAAATCAGATGCCCAAAGTTAAATGGGGTTAATACATGAATATTTGTTCTAGCACAGCCCTGAGGGCCCAGTGCAGAAACAGGGATCTTGAAGTTTCTCACGGGTCCCATGTTTTGTAGTCTATGAAGAAGCTGAGGGGATTATTTTTGACCTTGCAGAACAGACAACTGCAGAGGTAGGAGTCTCTTACAGAGAACACTATGCCAGCAACCAATATGCTTTTGCTGAGAGATGAACTCTTTTGCTGCAAACAAAATGTAATGCAGCCGACTGGCTTACTGTACTCTGTGATGGTATAGGATTTTAATGGAGCTTTCCTGACACAAAACTGGAATAATGTAGTACAAACCAGTCCTGTACTGAAAATGAGAGCCAACTTATACTAACACACTTTCTCATATTATTCTCTACCCTCTCTTAATAGAATAAAAATTATTAGCTTTTCTGAACGCTTATTTGCATTGAGACACCAAGTTCAACATGCTGCCTGTGTTGATACATAGATCTTTTTCCTGCTAGGTTAAAACTAATTCTAAATCTATTACTTTATATGAATTCGTTTTCCTCCTTGGTAGGTGTATCACATTGCTCTAGACTACAATGAATATAATTTCCTGGCATGTTTCTTCTTTTTTGTTTTAACGTAGTCCCCCTGCCTTTCATTAACATGCACATGGGCTAAGCTTGTGACACTTTCTTTGACCTCAACTCACCCTCTTTAAACCTCTTAACTTTTTTTCTTCTCTGCTTTAGTTGTGAAGTTCCTCAGAAACACTTCTTTCTTAAGCACTTCTTTCCCCTGTAGCCAAAAGAGGTCCTCTCCATTCCATTCAGCTTTTTTGTTGTGATTGCTGGGTAGAGCTACTTGAGTTGCTCTTGAGTTTGGATTTTGTTTTGTGCACACTTGGGTTCCCTTTTTAGAGGTTTCCCACTGTGCATCATGTGTCAGAGCACAGTCTTTACGTTCTTACCCCTTTCTTACACTTGCTGTCTAAGGCCCAGTAGTACTGCTACCGTAAATGTTAGATCTTGCATTGTTATCTACAAAGACAAGTCATTCTGGTATATATTTTGATACTGCATGATCTGAGGGTATGGTTGCATTAGCTGCAGTTTGGAAATAGACTGGCATTCAGACTACCTCTTAAGAAATAAATAGCTGTATTTCTTTGTAAGTAAAAGTTCAGATATTTATGGTTTGAGGGTACACAGGAGTTGATCTCTAGCTTGATCTAAAGGCTACTGAATCAATGAAAAGACTTCCACTGGCAGCAGCAAGCTTTGTATCAGGTCCCTTGTGCAGTATCTGTCCTCCACTAGTGACAGATACCTTGTCCTGTGACTCTCTCAGCAAAGAAAAGGAAAGAGCATCTTACTTAACAGCTGATATAGGAAGCATTTCTCCTAATTCAGAGCTAAAAAATAGCACTTCAGCAGAAGATGTAAATGTATTTATAAAAGCAAGAGTAAAATTACAGACCTTTACAATTAATTTATCACTGTTCGCAGTTTCCAGTCCACAGCAAAAGAAATAACAATAAATATTTAGCAAAAGAAAGTGAATCTGCATTTAGAGCATTTTAAATAAATGTTTGAAAGAAAATCAGCATAGATCACTTGGCTCTGGCTAACACTTTTTTATCTTCCATCTGTCTGTCTTTGATGGATGTTGTTCATGCTCTTTAGTTTACAGTAACAAGCAGGTTTTTAATTTTTCTATCTTCCTTCTCTCTAGTGCCAGGCTATGATGGATGATGTGACAATGAAATTCATCAGTAAATTCTAAATCCTGAATACAAAATAAATTAGTAATATAAGAAGCAGATTTGCATTCTCCTTTGACAGCATTGCAACTGCATCTGCAGTGTCTCATTTTTCCCTTTTACTTGTTTAATCTTGATCATAATACGAACTCAGCATAGGGATATCTTGCATTTTTTAAAGTACATGAGTGTACAGTATTGTCCTAATATACTCTGTGTCATTAGTTCAGCCACAGGGTTTGGATTTTGTATTGAAGCAGCAGCAGCTGAATCATAGGCAACAATCTCAGCATCAAGAACTGGATTTCAAATGAGCTGTGTTCCACTCTCTCAACAGCATTTCTCAAATATTGTGATACCAATGTGCCAGGTACCATGTTGTTCCTAAAGACTAACCATTCATAACATATGGATCATGTACATCTCATTGTTTTTCTTTGACTCTCCTGAAGGACAACATTCACCTTAACAATTGCTTTCCTCAAGTTTAGGGATGTCTGGGTTCCTAAGAGGTCTGCTGCAGCTAAATGATTGCTTGGAATCCTTCTGGGTTCCTCTATCCTTTATGTAAAGAAAAGCCAAGGTTCCCTCATTGCCAAAATGAACAGTAAGAGCAGTGATAGAGGAGCTGAGTACAATTTTGATCTTTTATTCCATTCTAAAGGTATTCTTTCTTGCATACAATTTCTACTTTAGAAAAGAATTTCATAGTTACTCTTGCATGAGAACTCTGTTAGGCACAAACACACACACACACACACACGAAGAAAATTGTGATGCTTCCCTGAAGGAAGAAATAACTATTCAGGAACTTAAAAATTGATACTTATGGAAGTCAGGCAGGACTGAAATAAATTTATACAACTAAAAAAAGTAACTAGCTAAAAATCAACAGTGAGAAGAAAGCTGGATGAATTTAAAATGTTCCTTCTTACATATACCATATTTTCAGTAGAGATATCTCAGCATTGCAGTTACTCACTCTTGCTGAAACGCTACTTTCAGGTCAATCTCAGCAGTGGCTCAGATTGTCTGCAAATAAAGCTTTATTTTTATGGTGTGGAGGGCATCTTCTGCACTGCCTTTTACAGCTCTCTTCAAAGGTAAGACTACCCATGTTAAAAAGAGATGGCAAAGCATCCTTGTTCTGTAATCAATTTCGCGCCACTAGATTAGACTTTTTGGTCACTTAATTTAACCATTTGAATTGCAAAGGTGACAGATTTTCTCCCATAATTCTTATATCTGTCTTAAGGCTTTACATCATTACTTAGTACTGTAGTATGTAAGCATAGATAACATCTGGTGGAGCTACAACATTTGTTTTAGAAAGGTTCTTAGTCTTAATTTAAAGACTTGCAGAAACAGAGTTCAACAGTGCATTGATTATAGGATTTCAGTGTTTAATTATTGTCAGAGTGAAAAATAAGAGTCTGATTTCTAACATAAATTTTCCTCTTCTGGCTACTGGATTTTGTGATAAGCAGGAAAATATCAAAACTCCCTTAAACAAAACAAATCTAGCTGCATGATTTGTGCTTTGAATGGCCAGGAATGAGATGTGTCAGGAGGGCATATTTTGAAACATTGAATTCCATGCACCCCAAACATCTAAGAGGATGAAGCACCCAGCAATCAAAACTTCAGCTCACCCCCTGCTCACTCAGCAAACCAAACAAACCTGACATGCCAGCACAGTATAGGAGGTCAGACAGAGGTTCTGAAGCTCCATTTGTTTTCTTTTTTACCTGTTGTATCATTGAGTGTTTCAGCAAATGTGGAAGCTCCTGTTGGCAAAGAGAAGCTGAAACAAATCTTTCTTGGGCCAGGAACAAAGAGATCATCAAGCCTGTGTTCTCATCAGGCAATGGTGATGCCCTTGGGAGTCAATATGCTCTCAAAGAGATTATTACAATATCTGTCTCAGTGGGAATATAACTTTTGTGGGGCTAGAACTTGAGCGTGAAAATTTGTAAGATCATGGCAAAAAGACTTTACTAGGGAAATAAGGCAAAATGGTTAAAATCCACAAATGCACAGAGAAAGCTTTGCAAAGGAAAGGAAAATGATTGATTTCATGCATTTGGGAAATTATGGTCTTGAGGTAGAGAAGAGGTAGAATGTTACTCTGGCTTAATTATAGGACCAGGCATGACAAGAGAAAGGGTATAAGTACAGAAGATATTTGATTTTACAGAACCCTTGAAATGCAGAGGATACATGGAGTATGCTCCCAGAAGTAACCCAGAACACTTCAGAGCAATGAGACCACTAAGGCAAGGAAGGCTGTTTTGTTGTTTATTGGTTTTGTCCGATACTTCTCATGTAGTCTGACATGTAGTCTGACAGCAATTTGCTTTCCAGTATAAGCAAAGTGTCCGTATGTATAATACTCATACCTGCCACAAATTCTTGAAATCATTAAATGTAAAGCTAAAAGACTTTCATTTTCAGCCAGAGCTGCTGGAGGTGCCTGGGAAAGGCAAACCTTATTTCCAAAACCTAGTCGGTCTGGGCACTTTGGTGCCAAAGGATTATCAGAGTTGCTGGGGGAAGCTCATATCTGATGTACCTCAGGCAGGGACAAAAAATATCCATATACAGCACCAGAAAACTCACAGCTTATGGGAATTAAAGTCTATAAAATCTCTCACAGTGGTCCTGTGGGGTTCAAGCAAGGGTGCTCAGTTAAATCTATGACGTATTTTGTTTTCCTTCCTGTGCCAAGTTTAGCACATTCACAGCTGAGAATTTAGCCTAATTTGAACAAATCTTTCAGATAAAATGCATTCAAATCAAATTTGTGTTCTGTTTGTAAATACAATTAAAACATACTTTATTTTTTCACCATATGTCTCATATGGGTGCAAAAAGGAACACCTACAAATGTCTCTCCTTTTTCATTTTCCTTGGAATCTAATCTTTTTTCCCTCTGAGGTACACCACAAGCATCATTCCTCAACTTTAAGGAGTGTTTCTCAGTCCATAGAGCAAATTAGCACAGTTTTTGCCTTCCACTCTATATGTTCATCACTGATCCCTCCTGATAGTGTTCAGTATCAATGACGAAACTGGGACACCATATCTGAAAACACATTTAGATGTTTCAGTTTCAGTGGAAAATAACCATCTTTCCAAGTAATATTTGAAAAAAAACAACCTTTTTTTTCACAGTAATTCCAAAGGCATAGCATGAAGTGTTGCTATAAATAGCAGTGGTTACCGAAAATGCTGTGGAGTATATTACAAATGTGTTCGAATTACTTTACCAGTGCTGCGTAAAAGGCAATATGAATATGCAGAAACCATGCTGGAGAATTAAAACCAGAAGAAAACTTATGGGATGCAAACCAAGTTACAATCACCAGTTCACCCATCGCTTTCTGCCCCTTCAAGTTAAGATCTTCTCATTGAGGTGAAGCTAAATAAATACTAGAAACGGAGAATAGAGAAATACAAGCAGCATGCTAAAAGGAAAAGCTAATGTGCTATGGAAGTTTACTTTTTCCTTTCTTTAACTGAAAGATAAGGAAAAAGGGAAGAGTATACAAAACTCACCAACTAAGCCTTACAGGTTACTTCTAAAACTCTGGGGAAATAAAACATACCCACTTATTAAGACTAATCTCAGATCTGTGTTAGGAATACATTTAAGACATCTAGTCATAGTTTCAGTCTGTCTTTGTCACCAAACCAGGTAGGAAACAATTTAGCTATCACATACTGGGACACAGTTCGTCGCTAACTGTTCCTTGTTTTTAAAGATTTAGCCAAAGAAATTGCGTTGGGAAGAAAATAATATCTATGAAATATTATTATAAAAATGATACCCTTATCTACTAAATACAGAAATATTTTGGGAGGCTGAAGTTGTCCCTTAAAGGGGAAGCTACCATACTTCAGGATTTTCCAGGTTCTTCAGAATAGGCAGATTTAAAACAAAACCAAATTAAAACCACCCAAAGCAAGCAAACAAACCCCCAACAACAAAAAGGTTTGAATAAAAGCTTTATTACATTCCTCTTGGATCTGATCACCAATTTTGAAAAAGTTTGCATTGCCCTCTTTTTAAGCAGTTGAAATTTTCACTGTACCATTAGCTGTGTAAAACATCATCGTGCACTACTTCACTCCTGACATGCAAAGTTCAAACAGGTAAATGAATTTGCAAAGGACCATGATGGAAGAGATTCTTTTCCTTTAGAGGTCTGAACCCACTACACATAGTGAGTGGCTGGCCTGGTCCTAATGACATCCATGAGAAGTTTCCCTCGGAGCCGTGACTCCAGCTGGGCAGTACACAGCTCCAGGGCTTAGGGAGCCCTGAAGAATGGCTGTGTGACACACAAAAGAGGTAGTTTCTATCACGTATCATATTTTAATACCAGTGCCTGAGTCCTTGGCTAGTGCTTTAACAGCTGGGAAATCCCACTTTTCAGGTTACTTTTCTCCGAGTGAGGAAAGTAAGTCTCTTTCAATAACACCTCCCAGTCAGGTCTGAGAAATGGGACCCATGGGATTCACCACGGCATTCATGTACATCTGTTGTCAGGTGAGAACTAAAGTTTTAGGATGGTTTTTCATGGCACCCAACAGCTTTGCTATATTAACCTGAAATCCAAAGGCTAAACCTCATTATAAGTAGTATGCCCTTGAACACAGAAAATTAATTTGTCCATTTTGAAGAAGCTACCATATTTTTATCCCATGTGGCAAAGGCATGGTACATTGACTATGTCGGGTCCCAGAATTCCTATTTTTCATACTGAGGTTTTAGCTAAGTACTTAAAGAGACTGGAAATCTGTTAGTCGCAGGCAAGAGAGAGCTTCATATAAATATTGAATTTAGTCAAGAAGGTTTGTGTTCTGGATGTCAATGAAGGGCACAAGGGGGAAAGGACGGAGTGGAACAGGGAGCTCGCGTGAATGACTTCAAGCCTGTGGGTGAGCTCAGGGCAGACCCTGTGCCTATGAAATCATTTTCTATTGTTAGCCTGCACAAAATGTTTGGCTGTAAGCCCACAGCAAAACTAGGCTGTTTTTGTGCCAGACTACTGGTATGAGGACAGGGTCTGATTGCTACTCTGCACATACAGAACAAAGAATTACAGATTTGTTTTTTCTTCTCCGTGAAAGTCAGCTTAATAACCTTTATTGTAATTTTCTACAACAAATCAGTAGAAAAACCTCCTGTTCAGGCAGGTGTGTTTCTCATGCACTAGAGAAGTGTCCTGAGAGTGAGGGGAGAGTTATTCCTACTCTTGGAAAGGTGACCTGCCCCTGAACATCTGAGCTGAGATTTTCTGCCTTGGCATTCTACAAGCCTTTACCTTTGCCTGCACAATAATCCTGGCTATCCACCCTACTGAATAAGAAAAATGTTTCTGCATGTGAAGGCACATAGCTTTAGTTTTCCCTGAGAGAACCAATGAACTCTGAGTATATAAGGGGGGGGGGGGAGGAAAACACTTTTAGAAATATATTTAGTAATAAAAGATGAGAATAATTATAAACCTGAAAACATCCTATGATCCCGTGTCTCAGTAAGCTCTGCAGTACAATGTTCTAGTAAGAATGAGTAACAGATTAATGTAAAAGTTCTTTCAAAATAATTTTATGTTCATAAATTAAATTCATTCCTTTCAGTCCCTGCGTTTTAGCATTAGCATCTGAGTGTGACACAGCTGTTGAACTGTATTTCTGCATTACTGGTTGTAATAACTACTCAGGTTGATAATCTTAGTTTCGGATATTGGTGGACGGGCCATTTTGGTTTAGGTCCAGGTTACACTTTCTGCTCATTGTCTTTGGATCTGAAGGTTCAAGGCTTTAAAATTGACAGTAGAATGTACTTTTCACAGGTCATTTGATTCAGCTTTGGAGAAAAGAGTGTTGTGATACTGATCATGTCAGGATCTCTTCCTCTGCTCTAACCAGACCAGTTTAACATTAATTTCAGAGCATTTAAAAGTCATCTGTTTAAAGGGGACTAGCTGGGAGGAAGGCTAGGTGAAAGAACTTAATCAAGTGCTATCTTGGTTGACATGCATTTTGAACAGTAAAGTGTGTTATCAACCTTGAATACGATTCATATTCTGTCAGCATGTTCAGGAAGTGGTAGGTTTCTTTGTAGCAAAAGAAAAATAAATGTCATTTTGAATGTGAAATAAATACGCAAACCAAGTATCCTCAAACATCATTTCTCTAAGGAAGTTGTCACTGTCAAAAGTCATGAAATGATTTATTGTAAAGAAGACCCTAGATAGTTTTGCTCCTCTCCTCAGGGCTCACTGACATTAATTATTTGCAGGAATCTGTGTATTTCAATGAAACAATAAAGACAAGGTATATTGACTCTGTAATAAATAGTTCCATTAAGTAAATACCTGTAGGTAAAAATATGCTCTGTGAAATGCAACTCTCTTAAAGCCCTATATACACTTGTGCTGACACTGATCTTAAACTGAGGTTACATGAGTACATCCAAAGGTTAATAAATGAACATAGCATATCCACCATGTTAAAATGTTTTTTCTTAGATTGAGCTGACCATTAGAGGACATAGCATTTACTTTGAGATGTCATCTGAAATTAAGACTTTTGGTTTTTATAAACAAGTTATAGTACAGCTTGTACTAAATAAAATGTAAACGCCTCAACTTGGTAACTGCTTTACTTAGCTGAAGTCATAGTGCCCTTTTAAAATCCCTTAATCCACCAGTGCTTGCCAAATTCTGAATAAACGATATTCATAAACTTTTGTCGATAATTCAGGTGGTTCATCATACTAATCCGATGCGTTGGCAATGGCCAAATGCAGCCATATATCAGCTGGTAAATGACTCTTGGTAGAGTCACTCTTTGCATTGCATGAATGGATAAACAGATCATATCTGGCTAAATTCAGTTTTCTTCTCTGTATTTGCAAGTGTATGGTTAGCCTGACTTTTTCTGGCAAGTAAATATTAGAATATACCTAATAGTGGAAGTCTTAGTTTATCTCTACCAGAGTTATTTTTGTGAGAAAAGAAGTGATGCAATCTCTGTTAACTAGGTCTCATATATCAGCTCTGGCAGTTTTATGGATTAGCACCTAAAATAGTGGTATAAAGTGGGAGGATTTACAATAAAATTCCACCAGAACAGGCTTGCATTCATCTTTCTAGAGATTGTACCCAGCTCCACAAAAAATAAACAAACAAAGCAGAACAAAAAAACTAGTTACAGTGATTCAACTTGTGGGTTGTACAAGCAATAATGTCTCCATAATGAGATCTTCATCTTAAAGCAGAGTTTGAAATCTTCTGGATAACCGGTAATGAAAGATGTTTTTTTTTAACAATCTAGATGATGGGAAAGCATTTACCAGTTTCCCAACAGCTTTTTAAAATACTGTTGATCTGTTTGATAACTGATGTCCTTCAGTATCAAGGGTTGTGTTGAGAAAACAGCATCATGTCTGCTTGCAGATGATGTAATGAGAAAACACTGGCAGATGAGAGCTAATACACAGCAGGGTGAAAACTTTGTACCATGACCCTATGAACTAAGTCAGTAACACATTATTCTCATAAGTCCACAATTCTGAAAAGTTAAAAATTGCAATTGAGGATATAAAAGAAAGAAAAAAAAAAAAAGAAAAAAAAAGAATTTGCTATTATTGGCAGGGTTAAGACAGTTACTCCATGATCAGTGATGGATTAATTTTACAATGTCACTGGAACTCAACTTTTAGGTCCTTCAATCCTACTCAATCTGCACTGAGGGCAGTTCTTCCATATCAAAGCATGAACAAATAGCTCAACTCTGTTTAAATGGTACCTGTGGTATTCTTAAAGATCTATTTTCAAGAGCTTATTTTTTATATTATAAATCTATTCAGGAGCCCTCTATAAGTGTATAGTAGTCAGTCAAACAATTGGCATTTTGAGAGAAACAGTGCAATGGATTTGAAGTCCATGTAACTCAGCACTACAAGTGAAAGGCATCATCTGCTGGCCATCACCCCAAGAGCAAGGTGGCAGAGACGTGTCAGAATAGGCTCTCAGGCTCAAGGTGAGATTTGTGCCTGAAGAGGATATTTTTACAAATGCTGAGTTAACAGAGGACAGCATAATGTCTGTGATACTAAGAAGATGATATTTCCTATTAATGGAGCAGGGACCTTGCTATCACACATACAATTCTGCTCAAGCTCATCAAGACCCATTTTTTCTGCTTGAATGAAAGATCACAGCAAGGTATATTTTGTAAAGAAAGCTTATGTAATCAAAATGAAAATTGAATTCTTACAGAGGAAAGATTTTAACAACAAAAGCTGTAAAACTCCCCTGAAAGTGAGATTCAGTCCAATTTGACACAATAAATTGTTTTACCGTTGAACAGAGTCCCACTAACAAGTATAGATTACATGTGTAAGACCTGGTTTTGCCTGCAGCTAATGTACCTAGAAGATGTATTAACTGTGCAGCTCTCCTGTTTGCAAGTAGTAGAAAGAATTTGATTCAAGTATAGGAGGAAATGGAGAGGAATATGAACACTAAAGCTTAAAAATGGCCAAATATTCAAAAATATTTAATATCTGTAGCTGACTTAATGTTCCAAATAGTCTAAGGAGGCTACAGCCTTATCTATAAGTAAAATATGCTTTATTATTTACTGGAATACAGAATAAAAGGCAATTACATTAGCCACAGATATTAAAATGCCAGATGGGGGAAGGGGAGGCATGCTATGTATTCTGCAGCGTGCCTCCTTGGAACTGTTAGTGCTTCATGCTGTAACAGGCTGAAAATGAAGTGCAAACTCATCAGTGTAATTATTTCTTCTCTTCCTTTTGTGGAGGCTGTGCTGAAGGATGGACATCTTTAACTTAATCACTGATTACATTTGTTGCTGTATGAATCTGTAAAACAAGTGTAGCAAATCTATTGCTACGCTGAGACGTTGGGAGCCCCAGTTCCTGTTCACAAATTTGTAGCTCTGCTGTACGAAAAACAGAAAACCCACTTTTCCCTGCTGGTGGTTTGAATTGCTCTAATTTGTTCTGGTAATGGTGCCAGATGTCACAGTATAAAAGGAAGCCCGACCCGGCAAAAAAGATTGCCATTCTGACCTTCTATTGAATTCTAGAGCTCTTGCCCTTTTTTGTTTTCTGAACAAACCCAGCACTCACAAACATGCTGAATGGAGTGGAAAAAGCAGCTTGACTCGTGTGAAAGAAGTTACAAGCAGAGCTGAGATGGCCGCTTGCCACTTTCCCTGTCATGGTGACATCTGCCACCGTTTGCTGAGCTGCTTTTTTGGGGGGGGAGATGAACCTTCACCCCAGCAGGGCTGGCCCTCTCCCCCCATCCCTGCACTTTTGTCATTGCTTCTTTTTTTCCAGAATGGTTGTTATTTTTCCTTCGGTCTTTGGAGTCTGTCTTCTAGGAGAGATGAAAGCTATATCTTATGAAGCTTTTACTTCTTCAGCAAGATCCTGACACTATTTCTTTTCTCACACAATAAGCATTTAGTTTATCATATTTACCACTCCATTTGTCTTGGTAAAATGGTTTTACATCTGTAAAAAAGCCCAGCAGAGTAAATCAAACTGAATACAGCCAGATGCCTGCTTGCATTGATAACAGTCCACTTTCATGATAAAGGCAGTCAACTTCCACATGATTCATGCGTCTTAGTCTTTAAGCCATATTTTTGGTTAACTGATCTTTGCTGTGTTCAAGATAATCTGTGTGAAATTCTGTTTTCCTGTTTGCAGGAAGAAGTAACAAAGCATGGCAGTATTGATTTTGGAAACGAATAGATGTGCATATGTGTATGTACATGGGTGTGTATTTCTGTGTGTCTACACATTTCCAAGGTCTTGGCACTTACTTTATTTCCATAATTCTTATTTATATAAGCCTAAACATGGCTCTGCCACAAAACTGAATACAGAGCAGGATACAGTTGTAGCTCTCACAAGCAGAGAAAGAGTCATTAAAAGAAAAATAAGAGAAAAGATTCAAAGCCTTTCTCTGCTTGGTGAGGGTGTAAATACCCTTGGCAAGCCAGAGAGAGCATAGATTTTGATCTGTCCTCCTAACTGGCTCAGATGCACTATTCAGCATCCTCCAGGGCAGAGGCATGCTGCTTGGCAGCGGGCATAATCTCCCAGTGCTACACGAGGCTGCCTGTATCCAGCAAGTGCAGAAAAAGAAGGAATAACCACCAGAGAAGAGCAAGTGACAGTCAAAGATATAAGGCACAAATCAGCCATAAGAACATTTTAGAACCAGACTATAGCCCTTGCTCACGCTAATTCGTATTTGCTCAATTAGAGAAACCCAACAAGTATGTACAGTGCTTTATGATTATATTCAGCAAGCAGAATTACATGGATAGGTATTTTGTTCAATATAAAGTGTTCAAGTGGGGAGCTTTTCTTTATCTGAAATAAAATATTCTTTGTTTGCATCATGTCCAAGAGAGTGAAAAGCAAGACAGACATTAGAGACTAAAATTAAAGCAGGCTGAAAATAGAAAGAATTTTAGAATCTTAACATTAGAACCTGTCTTGGACATTAAAATACGGTTTAGCAGTGACTGTTGAGTTCTTCTGATCTGCCCCATGAGATTTCCTGTAGGTAAACATAGGACATGAAAATTCTTTACTATAGAAGAAATGTGGAGTTTATTTTATATCTTTATATCTTTACCTCTTTCTGTCTTTATAACCATCTCCAAATCTTTATTCTTTATGTCTATATCACTGCATCTTGTTAACACATTTTATCATCACTGTGTACTTCATTAGGCTAGATCATGCATTTTGGGGTTGATTTCAATTTACACAGAAGAAGCAATTAAATATTCACATCTTGAGTTGTTCTTTAGTTGCTGTTCTGGTTTTAAAATGGAATGCAGATAAAAATTATGTCAATTATGGGGTTTCTAGTTTGGTTCAAAACCACAGCTGATAGAATAGACAATGAAGAAACTTGGTACAATGCTAGTTATTCACTCATCTCCCAACAATTAGCAAAGCAAGTTTCCTTTTCTTTGCAGACTATTGCTGTGCATTGCTAAGGTATTTCTTTGTTTGACTTCTGTGTTAGAGACATCTAAGTGCTGAATTCCATTATTCTTTCATCAGAATCATTCTTATTTTTACAATTCAGAAAGCATGGTAGGCTGTACATAAATGTGAAATACAGTTTTTGGCATGAGGATGAAGCTTCATGAAATTGCACATACACACATACACAAAAAAAAAAAAAAAAAAAAAGAAAACAAACTCACTAAATAAGACACTTGCTGGGCCAATAGTCCTTCTCCAAGGATTCATGCTGTCTGGAGATTTCTATCCAACTGTCTTCCTGTTTTCTCCCCTCCATTCTCTTCTATTTATCATCAGTCCACTGGTTCTTTTTATTCTTTACAGCAGTAACTGACACCTACCAGTAACAGCAAGTTGAGGTCACTAAGGCAAGTGCCTGTGTCTTGCTAGAATTGATCATTGATCTAGGGGTATGACACACATATGACAGAGCAAGGTCACTCAACTTCTTTCCCTCCATTTTTCATTTCTATGCAGGTAGCTACCACTTCAAGGTTCTTCCTCCCAGCCTGTCATGTTGTTTCTTATTATACTACTGCATGAAAAATAGAGAGTACTTCAACCTTTATGAGATATTATCTCCTAAGTATTGCTCTGCTAACAGTTCAGAAACACACTTACCACTACAATATGTCACTGAGGTACACTAGTTTAAAAATACGATTTTATCTAGTAACAAGTGCTACTATGGGAAAAAACTGCAAAGAAAGAAATAAGCCAACTCATTAGGAATAACCTATTAAATCTTAATGAAGATATGTTGTAGAGGAGTCATATATCTGCAGGGATGACATAAATAATAATCCAATGTGAAGTAAAAATTCACTCAGATACCTATGATAGTAACTTTTGTTGATGTAAAGCACTTTAGGATATTCCGTAAGTGCTACTAGGCTATTTATCTTCGAGCAAAAAAAGCATCTGGGAGTTGTGCAAGGTCTTATATTTAAAATGGATAAACCTGTATATTAAAAATAAACCTCATGCTCTGGCATTAGTACTCCACTCTCAAATGTTTAATGTAAAAATACATGTATTTGTGTGAATATGTGAAACAAACTTCCTGGCTTGTTCTTTTCTTTGGTTGACTTGACAGGGTTATTTAATTGTGTGTAGGAGTGAATGGCATATTCATTGACAGGTTCCTAAAACTGTAATTTCTATCTGACCAGGGTTTTAAGCCTCAGGAATGTTTTTAAATTAATCCTAATCCAGAAGTGAAATACCTTCTCTGAGGGAAGAAAAACTATTGATTGTTCCATTTCATTGATTTTCAAAAACAAAGATTGGATGTAAACATAAAAGTTGAGGTCAGCCCTTGCTAGACTGTCTTCATGACCTAGAAAGGACAGAAGGCATTATGTTTTGACAGATCTTCTAATCAACTCAGAATAGGGCCAGAGTTTCAAATGAGGTCCAGCTGCTGTCGTCACTAGTGCAAATCAAAATCATTGTCCTTACTAGTTTTGATGCCAGGCTATCTGATGTTGATGAGAGCTTACAAAGACACAAGAACAGGAATGGAAAAAAACACTTTTCTGAAGCCAATGACATTAGAAGATTTAAAAGATTCCAGAGAATTACAGAGAGGTAAAGTTTAAAAAAAAAAAAAAGGTGCTTCCTTCCACATTTCATTCAATGAATTTAAAAACTGCTGAAGACTGAAAATGTCTTCATCCATGCAGTATAAATCAATCTCAAAGTGGTGGAAAAGAGGTAGAAGGATTGGCTAAGGACAATTATTTCATTGTTGAAAACTGACTTTTGGAACAAATTGTTCTGACAACCTTCTGGTATTAAAACCCATGATGTTAAGATGACCTCATATCCAGGGGTCAGAACCCTGGAATCTTAAGAAATAAAACTGGGGTGGACCTTAAGGCGTCATTAGATCATTTCTTTACACAAAGGCAGAATCAGATGAACTTAAAACATTGGTGATACATGTCTGAATAGCCTGGTCTAAAAGCCAAATGTTATTACACAACTTCCCTTCTGCATCTAGACCTCTATCACCCTTCAGCTGAACTTAAGACATTGGTGATAGATGTTTGAATAGTCTGGTCTAAAAGCCAAATGTTATTACACAACTTCCCTCCTGCATCTAGACCTCCATCACCCTTAAAATTTTTCTTGCTACATCACTTTGTAAACTCCTGTATAAATCACCCCTATCTCAATGCCTATTATTTTATAACCAAGAAATAACACTTATCTATTCTCACTGTTAGATTTTTTACCCTGGTATCTATCCTCATGCTTTCTTGCTTAGAATGACATTCATTTTTTTTTTTGTCCTACCTATGATGATCACGGTGAATACTTTATCTTATTCCTTTATGTTTTTCTTTTCCTTTCTCGTATGTTCTTAGCAGATTTCAGTATATAAAAAAAAAGTCATATACTGTAATATACTGCCCTGCCATGATTAAGCTGTTCTTTACTAAACTCCACAATAACTGGGTAGGTCTTTCAAAATTTTCTGCATAATGAGCTTTTCCTCTGTTCTGTGGAACAATTGTTCTATCCATAACATGATCTTATTGCCTGGGTGATTCAACAATGTTTAGATGTAATGCTCTTTATCTATATCCATTTGCTTGAAATGTTACCCTCATTGTGATATTTTAATTTCCTTTAAAATAGCTTGCTTTTCGTCTACATTCAAGAGTCTGACTCCAATATTTGCTCTCAATGACATTTTACCACACTGCCAACTTCTAACTAAATCATTGCACTGTTTGTGTGAATGACCAAACTTGATATTATTTAGTTGCGTGAGGGTCCCAGACCAAACTGAGGAATGCATCTTTGCTTTATATGTAAAAGTATTAAACTGTAACCAATGTAACACAATTAAACAGCTTATGATAAACTGCAGATAGAAACATTCAGGCCTGTGAAGTTGTGCAGTTGTAAGAAAGCAAATATACCTAAATGGCCAGGTTTCTCAGTCTTTCCTCTGAGAAAAAGGTACAGGGGGGAAAAAAAAAGAAAACATAGATATCTATACCACATAGAAACAGTATGTACACATAATGACCTCCATATGTCCATGTTTCTATAGGCTTATAATGAGTGGTTTAATTTCTGATAGTTCTGTCTCCAGATGATGATACATCCAAGAATGTCAGCACAGACTTATAATTTGTCATGTTTCTGTCCAAATTTGTAAACCTGCTCCAGTATCACTGTGGAAGTACTGCACCCCTGCCCTCCCCACAACATCCCTTGCACTCCCTGCCAAAGGTACCATTGCTTTAAAACAACAGCAATGACTAGAAATTATGTGAACATTTCTGCTTAAGAGAAATTTAGTGAAAAGATGAGTTTGCCAAATCTGAAATGCTTTGAAGAAAGATATTGATATTTATTGTCATTGGAAGCCTACTAAAGGCCAGAGCTTACATTTCCTCTCCAAAGGAGCTTCCTCTATCATTTGCTGAGTTTCAGACTAAGGACGCTTCGTATCATAATTTGCAGTCTGAAGGTAGGGCATATTGTGCCTGTTTTACTTCTGTTGATGTAATTTCTGTCTTCTCCTGTCCCTCTTTGAAATATGAGCGCATGACCATTTCCAACATTGTGTTAAACAGAACTGGAAAAAGAATTAGTGGGGAAAAGAAGTCAGAAATGTTGGAAGACACAGAGAAGATACTCTGTAGACAATAAATGAGAGCATCCTAGCAACCTCGGAAATAGTTATAGTAAATGACATATAAAATGGTAATCAGAAAGTACCATGTGTATTATAAGCATTAAGAAGGAAAATAGGAGAAAAGAAAACCACCCTAGAATTGTAGTTATGGTGGAAAACAGATAAAATAAATAATAATACGAAAAGGTTCATTGAAGTCTAAGGCACTGCTGAGAGTGGTAGAGCATTAGATGCATGATTGGCTAGATTGCCTTAGAAGTAATTAAAAATACTGCAACAAGAAAAAAATCTTCATACAAGTAGATCAAAGAACAGAAACAATATTTTGCATTATACATACCTGTCTAAAAAAAATGAAAAAAAAGAAAAAAAAGAAATCTGCTGTTCTTTGAGGATCTAAATGGTAGTTCACTAATAAAAGGTGAGATGGCAACTACCACACGTAGCTTTTGTACCATGTAAAACAGAACTATACATTGGATTGGGATGTTAGTGCTAAAGTCATCATTCACAGCAGTAACATAAATAATCACACCACCTTGTCAGTTTTTCCTCTGTAAGCATGAAATAAAATCCCTGAAGCCTGAAGTGAATTACTTGTCTCAGAAGGTGGTAATAGCAGTAGCATCACCAGTTACAGGAAAGGAAACCAAACTTTCTGTTGTCTTAATCCTTTGGTGGCCAGTCCTGCTGCCTTGTGCCCCTCCTCCCTGTCCCTGGGGAAGAAAAACTGTCCCACCAGTGCCAGCGCATTGCGGCAGAGACCTGCCCCTTCCTCGCCTCTCTCCGCTCGTTTCCCCTGGCTGTTGCTCTCCCATCCATCCGCAGGCCATCTCCTCTTGCAGGACGAGCAACCTGGGAGGCAGGCAGACCCTCCACGGAGCAGAAGGAGGGACCAGAAGCCATCCCCTCACCTTGAAGTTTCAAGAGCTTGCTGATCAGTGCCTCTCCGGTACTTCAGAAGCAGAGAGTCACGTGTGAACACATGGGGCTGGAAGGATTAATTTTTTTTTTATACCAAGTCCTGCTTTATCTCTGTGTTGGCAATTTAAGAGACTTTCAGTTATCCTCAGCAGAGTGTTCACGCATACAGATTCCATAAGTAAAATAACTGAGTGTAAGCGTGTTTTTTTCTGATGGATGTTGTGGTTAAGAGGACATGACAGTGAGCTGCAAGAGTCATTATCTATTAATTTTGCTAGTTTATTTTAGTAAGCAATTTATAGCTTTTCCAGAATGTCTTTTACATTTTCCGCTCATTAATTGAGTCCCATTTATACTATTTCGTTTGCATTAAAAGATGTATTGCACTATTTAAAGTCTTAATTTAGCCCATATGTCAAAACTATATCTAAATGAGACACTTACAGCACTTTTGTATGAATTACATTATGTAAGTCTCCTCTCCTGTCTTTTTTATCCTTGCAGATTCAATTTCTTTATTAGAAGGTAGGAAAGGAACAAATAAAATACGAGTATAATAAGCAGCAATATTAAACCACAAATTTGGGACTACCAAGTCAAGGTCGAGCTGTAGAAGATATTTTAAGTGCCTAAAAAAAAAAATGGTCCAGAACCTTGCATAAATGTACTTAAATTATTGCTGCTATCATCAACAGAGAGAAGGTGCATACCTTCTCAAGATAATGTCTTCTTTGTAAGCCAGTGGTGGAAGGGAAAAAAAAAATGCAGAATAAGGAGGGAGAATCAAGGCAGACCATTATCAGAACTTCTTTCTCAAAGCTCATCTAGTATTCCAGCTTCTGACAGTCCTTAACTCTAGGAAAAAAATAAAAAATAGACCAAAACAAAACAACAACAATCCCCCAGCCCTGGGATCTACCCCAGAGTTACTGAGGCTAGGACACATTCTCTCTTTAAACACGGTGTTTTTTTTCCGGAAACTCTTCCGGAGTTTTTGTTTGTGTATTTGTTTTCTGGCAAGTAATTTCTTCCTGATTCATATATTAGCTACCAATGCTGTGAGCTAGATACTTTACTGGTTTAAATTTTCATATCTTTCCGTTAATATCTCCACTGAATGGCCCATTGATTCCCAAACTGTATTATTTACAAGAGGTACAGGGAACATCATTCCTTTCCTTGGTTGGCTAGCAGCAGGCGGTGACATCTCCCACTGGGAGTCGTACCTTTGCACTGTTCAAATGTGCGTATAACTTAGATGCTGATATTGATGTTCACAATAATGATGTTTGTCATCTGCTCCATTGCAGACGTCAGAAGCTCTTTCCCACTTAGCACTACATAATAAGGTGTCACTCGTGTGGTTCTTTATGCTTCTTTCTTTAGTTAGAGAGTTTGGTGAACTTTATTTCTACTTTCTCTTTCTATGAGCAAAGTATGACTTTTTTAGATTATTTAAGGTATATGCTATATTTTTAAGATCTCAGTTAACACTAATCAAGACAGTTTTTTGCCCTTAAAACTGTGACTATTTTCAACATAGATTTCCTTTTGCTCACACACTATTTTGTGCTAATATATTGCTTATAATAAGATACAATGTTGCCAGTGGTTATAATCATGATCTTTAACATCTGTTCTTTGCAAATACCAACTGTTCCTTAATATGGTGCCATATTTAAAAATAATTATCCACTTTCAGCCTTCCAATTTAATATCAAGTTGTATTTCATATCAATGTGTTTTACTAGGTAGATGATTTTGTTTCTTTTATTGTATAGTTGATTCTTAGCTGATAACAAATTACTGTTTCTTTCACTCTGGATAAATATGGTAGAGTGAGTAGTACTCCTTATTACCTGCTTCCATCAACAGCTTTCTTTTGTCCTGGCAAAAAAGAAACAATCACAACATAATACCATGTTATCCTGAGAAGGAATTTGGATGTACTAGAATTTGGAGGTATCTGTACTGCATATCTGATAGTGTTGCTCTTTCCTAGTAACTACTCTTCCACACAGAGCTGAGTATTCCTTTTTTTTATTTTTTTATTATTATTTTTTATAGCTATACTTTGGAAAACTATGTGTTTCAGCTTTTACTATAAAGAGATTTTTAGTATAAGGGAAGGCGCCTTTATGATAATTTCTTTACATTGGGCTTGGAAATCCCTTCAGACCCTGGACTGCTAATGCACCTGCTCCAAAACCAAGAAATAGAATAATTCTGAACCCAAATCTTGAATGTTATGGGTCAGATAGTAAATTCTGAGTTATGATTTTTTTTACATATTAAAACCTTGCTGAAGTTATTTGCTCAGATCCTAACTTGCTCTCCATTTCTTCAAGAAGTGCAGCCTGACCAGTCCTTGTGCGCAAGCAGAGTCCTTCACCCCCTGTAGTGGGTATCATGACACATGCTTTCAACTTACTCATTTTGTGGAAAGGCTTCAGTTATTCAGGCCAATGTGCAGTGTTACCAGCATTGGAAAAACCTGAGCTCTCTTCCAGATCTACCCTACTCTGTAGCAAACATTTTTTGCCTTTCTTTATCTTCAAGATAAGGTTGGAGAAACCTGAAACCACCTAAGGACTTGATCAGGCTCTCGATACGGATAGTTCAGAAAAAGAAGTGGGAATCATGTTATCCCACAATCACTTACTACAGCATTTCTACAACTTCCCGGACCAGGTTAACATTACTAACTGTTGAAGAGTGGCTCCTATTCTAGCTAGACCTTAGCCTCACCCAGTGCAGCTATTCCAACATTTCTGCAATAAATTCCATAGTGATACTGGATCTATTCTGATTTTCTGCTGAACATAACTTAAGTAATCTTGAAGGTCATGGACATAAACATTCTCGGAGGAAACTATGGTCATGCACAAATATCTTTAAAGATTCTTGTAGGTGGTTATCCCTGTTAAATTTATTACAGTTTAGATAAAGAAGGCTGGAAATTACATCAAGTTATAAATAACATAGCTTGTAAACCTGTATAAGTGACCAATATAGCAGAAATGCAGTCAAATACAGTCAAAATGCATTTTATGTGTATAAAAGGCATAGATAACTTTTTTTTCTTACAGACAAGGAAAGTAATTTGAATTAATCAAGAACTGAATATAAAGTACACACAGATAGACAATTTTTTACTTTTAAAAATATCTGTGAAAATCTAAACTTCTAATTTTTATTTGTACTTATAGCTATACTTCCTGAATGGCAAGACACAGAAGCTGAGATCTCAGAAGTTTTTCTTACTGTGTCTGATCAGCTAGAGTCACTGAGCAGAATATTCAAAACCTTAAACAAACATATGCTCTTAGAAAATCTCCAGCTTTTCAGACTCACAGATACTGGACAGTTCAAAGATGGCAAGTTCATTGCACTGAAGATGCTCTGGTCTGAACACACAAACTTTTGCAAGCTTTATTTTTACTGTTGATAGAAAAAGCCATTTTCTGTTATTTTCCTGATTATACTTAAAATGAACAGATCATATACAGATGATGGATTATTTTTTTTAATTTATGAATATCAGACTTGATCTTTAAAAAGAGCAGCAGAACCTCTCATTTTTCATTGAAATATTTAGTTTACTTTTTTTTTTTTTTGGATGAAGGAACTTACTTTTTTCACTGTATGTACAGTACCTAACACAATGAAAATGCTATTTGTTAAAGTCTCCTAGACATTACTGCACATAATATGAAAAACTAGTAATATTATTAACCTAGTGGGGTAGCACTTCAGAATAAATTTATTTCTTGAGCTGTGCCCTTAATTTTTACAGAATTACATCTCTAATGCTTTGAAGGATTTATGAAATAAAATCAAAAGTGGTAAAGTTGTAATATGAAAGAATGAGTTGTTTTCTGACAATGTATTGGCTTTAGAAGCAGCAAGGGTAGAAAGTCAAATACAACTAAAAATGAAATGTCCTATCATTGACCTCTAGAGAATGAATATTATTCCTTGTAATAGGGAATGTTAATTTTATTACTTACAAATTATGTTTTGAACAGCTCTACATTCTCTTTCTATATTGCTTATTTTAAGAATGATTGCAAATTTTTAGGTTGAAAAAAGGACTAAGCGATAATATGTAAATTTTGTGTTATGTGACTTTAAAAACAGAAGATGAGAAAGCCTTACTACCTTGTTTGATGAACCTTAGGATATTATTCTGAATACTTTGTTTCTGTTTTTGTTGAAGATGGCCTTTGTGAAATAGGCCTACTGGCATATGATACTTTACATACCCACTGTAGCTGGTAAGTCAGATAAATTCACTGAGGAAAATTAAGCTGTGATGTTTGTATGAGAGATTCTTTGGGCATTTAGGGACAAAATCATCTAACTTTCACTGGAAGTATCATTACCAGACTGCAGGCTGAATTTATTTACTGTGTTAAAGTTAAGTAGCTAGTGATAGGATGAGAGGAAATGGCCTCAGGTTGCAGCAGGGGAGGTTTAGACTGGATATTAGGAAAAATTTCTTCACTGAGGGTTGTCTGGCATTGGAACAGGCTTCCCAGGGAAGTGGTGGAGTCACTATTCCTGGAGGTGTTCAAAAAAGGCATAGATGTGGCACTTCAGGACATGGTTTAGTGGGCACAGTGGTGTTGGGCTGATGGTTGGACTTGCTGATCTTAGAGGTCTTTTCCAAACTTAAAGATTCTATTTCTATTTCTATTTCTATTTAAAGAAGAAATATTTGAATGCTAATGTTCCTACCATGTAGGTTCCATAAAGTTTTATGAACCAGAAGAAAACAACCATTTTTACTTCAATCGATTGACATGATACATTGTTTGCATCCTGTTTTTTGCAGAACTTAGTTTATTGCTTATAATAATCAGATTAAAGTTTACTAAATTAAAGAAATTTACTTTTTTCTTCTAATAATGGAACACACAGAGTATATGCTTTGACCTAGGAAGAGATTGTAAAACTGAAGCTATTAATATCTTCTCAAATTATCCTCTTGAATCTCTTCACTAAGATGAGAAGGCAACATTCTCATCTTCATTTATTATCTATGTTGCATATGTCTGTGTGTATACTAAATCATTTTTTGCTTTGTTCAGAATACTGAAAAAAGTCATATAAATAGCTACTCATAAGCATTTACTTTTTTGCTTGACAATCTCAAAAACTTCATGCTGCAGGACAAACATTAACTCATCTGATGAACAAAGAATCACAAAGTCTGAAACGCTAGTACATGCATACCTGTGCTACCAGTTTGGTGCATCCAAGTTGTAGAGTAGGTTGCTTGGATTCCTCTGAATAAATTACTCCCAAATCTTGTTATGAGCAAAGGGCAATGAATACACTTTATCTTCAACATCAATTTGTTACTCTAGTTGAAATCTCAAGAGTCTAATGAAATAATAATAATTATTAGCCCAACTACCATCTTAGTAAGTTGCAGTTCAAACTATATACAATTAAAAGTAATATGCTCAAATTTCCTAGTATGGTCCCCCTTTCTTTACTGAAGTGTTCACCCCCTCTAGTGCCCTGCTGGGTGCTGAGGTCAAAAGCTTCAGGGTGGCTTGAGGGAAATTGTACACTGAAACTTCAGCATCCCTAGTCCTTCACTGGAAGGAGCTAAATGTTGATATGGATAGCATCTCCCCCCACACGGCCCGAGGAGATTTTTTTTTTTACATTTGTAGTACCTTGCTCTTTCTTCATTGGTCTGCAGGACCACGTCACATCCAATGCACTATATATGGTATGTTTTACATGTTTACTCAGGTTATCAGGTTGCATTCTTTTCACAAATGGTGGTATCTCATCTCTGGTACCATCCTATGCCCACAATTTTAAGGCCTCTGCTCCTATCCTGCGCCTCCCCTCCTCTCTGCAGCATTTCATTCCAGGGTCATAGGTAGTTCATTCTACACCAAAAAGCTGCTGAATATGAATATGAAGCAGCTACCAAAATGTATATAGCTATACACACAAGCACATATGCATGTATGTACACAGTTACACAATTTTAGAAAGCTAAACAAAGATAAAATAAAATCAGATAATTATTAATCTGATCATTGGATAATTGCTTTTATGGTTAAACAAGCTAAACAAGATCTTTAGAGGTGAATCCAGACAAATCCTGGTAAGTCCTAAAGCATGTGTTATTTTGTCAACACAAAGTCTGTAGCCCATTACAAGCAATGATGTCAGTCTACTGAGCTAGAAGGCTGTGCTTGTTTTCTTGAAAAAGATGGTCCTAAGAAGATGCTTGAAGTTGATTTATAGGATCACAGACTGACTGATTAATTTTTCAATGCTGGAAGATACCAATGCTGGAAGAAACCAAGCTGACAAGTCCATATAATATAGTTCAGAATTATACAGCTATGGGTACGCTGTTTATTAAATTTAGCTCTGATATTCCTTTTCATACCAGTTTCAGTGATCTTCCATACTCCAGCCAGGTAACCTCCATCACTAGAGAATCCTCCACAGCATCCAGGGGCCCTGCATACCAGGACATGTTTAGCTTCCTAGCACATACAGCACTCATCACTGAGACTAAGATGAGGGATAAGATAAAGAGCTATACTTATCACTACTCCAAAGTCTGTCATTTTGTTGCAAAGTAGATCAATTTTATGAGGGTACATACAGTCACATAAGCTCAGAATTATAACCAGGCAGATAAACCCTGCCTTTTATTACCTTTGATACACTGGTACCTATGAAAGAAGCTACATACATATATATATCTCACTGTGGATCTTAGTTTCTAGACTTACTAACTCAGGTTTCCACTGTCTCGTGCATCTTTGCACAGTTTTATGGTGTAAACATTCAGATATCAAATCTGCATTTGGAGATAGTCATGGCATTTCTGTTGTAGAGAAGGGAAGATTTAACCTGTATAGTTTATAAAATATTCACATACAAAAAAACCAAGACATGGAGAAAAGTTTTGCCTCATGTTCAAATGTACTATTTTGGGGCTGCAATTTAAGCATCATTTCAATTTGTCATTATTGGAATTAAAACAACAGTAACACCAATAAATTACAGTACTATACTAATGAAAGTTATGCCAGACTTTTTATCTTAATAAACACTGAAAAAAATGTTTCTTTTTTCTCCCTGTGAAATAAAGATCGGATATCTTCATTAGTTTAATAGCAATAATAATATGAATGCTACATTTAAGTTCTCTAAGGAGAAGTCAAATTTGAGACTGGGCCTATAATAAATATTACTGGTGATCTTGGAAACACTGGGCAATTTGAGTAAATAATATTGTATTTCTTTTGCAGTTCAGAAGGCAAAATATTTAGCCAAGGTCAAAAATAGAAAATAGAGCTTCAGTGTTCTGTACCAGACAACAGAATTCAAGTGCCTCTGTTGCATCCTTGCTAGATTTAGCTTCCCCTGAATCCCTAAACCCTTTCTGAAGAGTAGAGTCATCCACTGGCAATGATAGCTCCTTCTCCTCTCAGCCTCCTTCCCTGTGTGAAACCCCACAGCCTAGCTGTTTGCACGGGAGGTGGGATGGCTCCTGAAGGCAGTGACACGACTGCTGCACGAGCTGTTCTCCATCTGCCTGTGGGTGACCTGGCTAGCACCCAAGGCAGGGCTGACCTTGCTCCTGGGCTGCCCACATTTTCATCTGTCCGGGACCTTGCCGTGCTTCTCATAAGTTGCTCTCCCCTTTCTCCTGACTGCCAGAAAAACTGGTCCTCCCTCTGGCTAGTGTCCAAGATGATCCAGTCACTGTTTCTCCATCTGGTTTATTCTTGGAAAGGTGAACTGGATGTTCTTAATTTAGAATAGTCAGTCTCTCCCTACCCTCTCTCCCCAGCCAACTTACTGCATCTACAACATATTTAATTTTGGCCAGATTTCTGTGTAATGTTGGAGAGGAGATCTGGCTGTTTCCCTCCTTCGCTCTCAATCTCTCTTTTTTCTCTTTTGTCCTTTGCTTCTTTTCTATTCTCCAGTGGCTGGCAGAAAGTTCCCTAAATACTGTGAAATTGTCACTCACAAGATCATTTCTCCATCTCTACACAGCTTTCCTGTTTATTCTTTGCTGGTTTTTAAAAACAATGCTGTCCGTCCCCCGTTCCCCCCCCAAAATAGAACAGCTTAAAATCTTTATAGTTTTACTGTATTTTCATTGTCCTTTTGATACACTACTATCAACTACACACATATATCCCTTCCTCTCTCTCCAGTGGGTAAAGCGCTTTAACAACACACATTCATAAAAATTAATTCTATATGAACATCTTATATCCTTGGTACCAAATGGTAAAGTGCATAAACAGACAATGGGTTCAAAAGGAAAAGCCTCCATGAATATTTTTAGTTTACTATAAAATATCTGAGTGAAGCTAGGCTGATTTTTCTCCTCAGATTTTATCACACAAGGTCCTGTTTGTTGGTTGATTGTGTCGCTGACTCTTAGAGGTCAATGCGTTTCCATGCTGTTACTCCTGTAGCATTCATGTCAGGGGCTTCAGCTGGTCTAATTGGCGTAGACTACACAGCAGTCAATGAAGCTAGTGAAGTTTTCATCTGCCCATCCTGCTCACAGATCAAATAGGAGCATTTCACAAGCAGCAGTTACTCAGTCCTATCTATCTGACCTGTCTTTGACATTTAAAGATAGGACAGACTACTTTATACCAGCTATAAATCTGCGTTAGGCAATGCTGTGTTAACTCTTTAGTAACAACTATGGTAGCATTTAAAAAAAATAATTGTTTATGAACAATCATTATTCTGATGTTTAGCCCACATAAACTGATCTGCTGGTTTCTTTAGGGCTTCCATTGATTTTAGTGCAACTTCAAACTGTTTTTTTAGAGAGAACATGCTGTTAATACTTACAACTGTACACAGATATTAAAGAGGAGAATCTCACTGTGGATATTTCAGTGAGAAATACAGAAAAATAAATCACACTATAAGCTTGATTTCAGATATTTTATAGAAGACAGAGTGAATTATTTTAGCTGAAGTTATTAATTTGGCCCTCTTTTGGGGAGAGTAAAATGCCTTAAAGTCAGATTTTTCTTTGCTTTTTTTTTAAAATAATTTTTTTTTTTTTTTAACTAAACCAGCAATCCTTTCAGTCTGCGATAGGTGTTAATATGGTGCAAGAAATCACAAACCCTCTAGGTAAAAACAAAAGGAAACAAGTTAGGATTAGTGTCATTATAATGACATATAAGTTGAGGTTAAATTGTTGTGCCCAAAATGCAACTGTAAGCTCTGTATTAAATTCTCTTGTGTCAAGACCCTACCTCTGAACCTCAATGCAAAACACAATTTTCAAAAAAAAGGAAAAACTTTTTTTCCCAAAACTTTTTTCTTTCTTAATTAGAACAAAAAATAAAAAGCGGGGGGAATTCCTTAAAAAAAGGGGGGGGGGAGTTGGTGTCAAACAAAGCAAGGTTCTTTCTGGCTGATTGACTTTTTCTCAGGGTGTAACTGAAAAGCCCAATTTTTTAATTCTAGAAAACCAGAGAGCTCAAAAAAATTGCCTCTACGTCATTCCCCTATCCTGTACCTAGAAATCAAAAAAATGTAGAGATGAAGGGTGGTCCATGGAGCACAGAGTGAGGGCATCTTGTCCTATGTCACCTTCTTAGCACCTATTAACAAAAAGAAAAAATGTTGGCCTTCTGTTTTCCTCTCCCTCTTGGCAGGAGGGATGAGATTTGAATCTTTTCCTTACCCAGGAGCTCATCTCAAAGGCTTTTCCCTTTTCACAATTGTCTTCCAAACTATCATTTAGGCTTTGCTGGTGGGACATGGGATGAAATGTTGAAATTATGAAATTATTCAGACAGGAATCCTTTATTTTATTTTATTTTGTTCTATTCAATCTCATTCATTTTTTTTTGAATGGAAATGTCATGGGGATTAATTAAAACAAAACAAAACAAAACAAAACACATTGACATTTCTGAAATTGGAATATTTAATTTAGTTTTGTTGAACTAATCCAACAGGGCTATTTTTCTGCCACTGAAATTTGTGCATAAATGTCTTTTCCAAATTAGGCTGACCTGGCCAAGTAATCTCTATACCAATTCTCATACTAATCTCTACACTAGTTTTTATACTGAGAGGTTTTAATGCTGATCAGTCACAGCTACAGATTTGGTCTTCATAAGCTTGCATGTAATATTTCTGATATTTCTTCTACCTTCATGCTTCATTTTTTTTCTACATGTAAATGGGTACACTAATATTTACATCACTAGCTACCATAGAGGTAGAATAGCCTTCTAACATTTGTAGCAGATTGATCACGTATGTGAAAAAGTGTATAAGGGTTACATAGCTAACCAAATGGAAAGAAATATTTGTCTTGTTATTCTTCAACATATTTTATATTAATTCATGACCAAATTCTGACTAGTGCTATATATGACTTGTATCTAATAGCAGTTGCTGTCATCTCTGCAGGAGACAGGTGGAAGAATATGAACTAGTTACTTACAGAAATCAGCTGAATTCAGGTTCTTCTTAGGATGTGACCATCAGCATGAGATCTTGGGCTAAAGACAGAGATGAGACAACATCCCCAATTTTGTTCCATCTATATCTAAACAGTGTGTAACCGTAAGAGAACAAGGGAGCTCCATTCTTTCAGGAGATCATCTTGAAGATTTTCCTGCTCTGAATTTGATCTTATTGATTGTATCTTGTGATGGGAACAGGACAGGAAAAGATAATAAGGTGTCTGCATATTATTTTCCAAACACAGTGTATTCTATCATAACAATATTCACTGAGAAAATGAAAGGGAAGGGAAGGGAAGGGAAGGGAAGGGAAGGGAAGGGAAGGGAAGGGAAGGGAAGGGAAGGGAAGGGAAGGGAAGGGAAGGGAAGGGAAGGGAAGGGAAGGGAAGGGAAGGGAAGGGAAGGGAAGGGAAGGGAAGGGAAGGGAAGGGAAGGGAAGGGAAGGGAAGGGAAGGAAAGGAAAAGAAAGGAAAGGAAAGGAGAAAGGAATTGTCTTTGGAAACGTCTGATTACAGTGTGATATTCAGATTCTTTTAATTAAGAAGGTTACGCACCATTTCCACAGACTTTTCACACATACTATTAAGCACACACTTATCTTAAATAAGTATACTTTGTTGCAATTCATTAAACTTCTTTCCCCTCTGGGGGAAAAAAAAAAAAAGAAAGGAAAAAAAAAGAAAGAGAAGAAAAGAAGAAAAAATGGATTTCATAACACAGAAAGCACACAATCATATGGAAAAATGCAAAAAACACTCAAGTTGATCATTAAATACTGAAACAAATAAGACACAAAGATTTTGAAACTGATTCCAAATAATTCCATGAAAAAGAGTCTCCCTGGTATTGTAAATTAATCCATGCATTTTTGTATTTACAGTGCCTCATGTGTAGCTTCTAACTTCTGTTCCAGAAGCTGTGATTTAAAACATATTTTAGTGGGAACTGAATTTTAGTTACAGTGGAATTATTAAAGAAGAAGTGAAAGAAAAAAAAACCCAACATGCTCTTATTGCTCTTGTTCATACCCCACTGCTGCTATTTTCACAGCAGCTTCTCCACCTTTTAGCGGTGTTGTGCTGGATGCTTATCTAGCCTGGAATAATTCTGCTTAGTTTGATGCAAATTCCAAACACAAGAGCCATGATTTGGGTATAGGTGACTGGGGAGGATCATCCACCTTAAAATCTTGAGTTCTGTCCTTCTCCCTCCCTGTCCCTCACTGAGTAAATTCAACTTACTCTGATTTCAGATCAGTATTTGAATAACCTACCTTATTTTCTCTGGGATATATTTGCAAAAGTTATAAGCTGCTACTTGGAAGTTGGAAATACCATATGTAAATCAAAAATAATCAAATAAAACTTTGCTCTTCTCATATTTCATGCCAATGATCTATAAAAGTGTAAAAACATAACCTGCATGATATTCAGAGATCAAATACAGGGATGAATATCTCCTCTTCCCCCCCGTTTTAGTTCACAGGAGCAATGTATTCCTGTGCAAAACCGAGGACAGGACTTAGTAGAAAAGTCTTTACATACCTTGCTTTTATATAGCAGCTTGCTGTAAAACTCAGCAGATGTTTGACTAACTTCATTTAACTTTTTCCAAAATGTGAAGCTTTTTAAACAGCTTTTGTTTGAAAATAATCATCTTTGTTTGTAGATAAAACCATAGCTTCTTATTCTCTGCAAACTAACATACATGCAATTTATTCATTTGGGTTTTGCCTTCTAGAGACAAATACCTTCAAAGAAAAAAATGTAGTTTTGCTTTGGTTATAAAGTTTTTCTTTCTTCCCTTTGTTTTATGAGAGAAATCCACCCTTAGGTGGATAGAACAGAAATCCCATCACTGAAATTCCTCTAAACCTCTGCCTTGCATAAATGCAGGCCACGAACACAGTAAAAGAATAATTAAACAACAAATAAATGAAATAAGAAGCAAAATATGTGGGTTTCCCCCTCTACCACCCCTGCCTCTCTTCTTCTTCTTGTTTTTTTTGTTTGTTTTTTTTTAGGTTTTGTTTGTCTCACCTTTTGGTTTTCCGAGATTTTTCAAGAAAACTTTTTGCCCTTGCCAAAGTATCTGTCTCTGTTTTGAATTCTCCTCATACTGGAAAGTGATTAAGGGAAGAACTGTTTACCTGTAGTCCCACCAAATGAACCCAAGAGAGTGAAACCTTCTGAGATCAGTCCAATTAAGCAAGTGTCAAAGATGAGGATACAATCTCATTTATCTCCTTAAATGACAACTGACCCCTTTTTAATCCTTTTTTTTTTTTTTTTTTACAGTGTTCTTTATTCTGTTTAAAAATAAACAGTGCTCCTAGGGTTTCGCATCTTTATTATTTCTTTAGTTTCTGGAAAATGGAATAGGTTTTCCTTAAATAAAGATAATTAACTCTACTGAATTCTTAGGACTATCTTTCTTCAAGTCATCATAGCACATACACATATAACCACAAAATTTGATTGGTCATTATATTTGAACAGAAATTTAACTTCAAAAGAAGTTAGTAGATATCATATTACAATGGACTGATCACTAACCAAGTTTTAAATTGTATAGACATTTTAATTCCAATTTCATTATCATGTTCTTGCCCACTAGCAAACACCTAATTTAAGCTATAGCTTTTGGATGGATCAAATTCCTATTTTTAATCACAATGAATATAATGAAAAAGGAAAAGTTTCCAAACAGTTTAACTGGAATTCTGAAGTTTCTCTCTCAGTACACAGTGCCTATACGACAACTCATTTTCATTTATTTATTTTGGTAAAATAAAGTTCACTCAACTCTTCCAAACCTCCAGTAAGGTTTTGCTCGGGCAACGATTAGAGCTCCTCACATGTTCCCTCAGAACTGGGTTGCCCAGTCATGTTGATTGTGCTACTAAATCTGCTCTCAGCAAGCAACGGGTCTCCCCCGTGGAGCGAGATGATGTTAAGCTTTTAACACACCTTGGAGGGAAGCTGTGACAACAGTCAAGGTGACAGTGGCTGCTGAATGCTACCATATCGCTGAGATCCCTCTCTGCAGGAAATAGCAAGGTCTGTGACATCCAGAAAGAGCTAACAGCGTAACTCTTTTCCTTAATATGTGACAGTCCAAATCATTTCCTTTCAATGTTAGTACCAAAAAGCCTGTCTGTCATTAACAGATGCCTAGACAAAGAGAAGCAGAGACTGTTTATCACATGAGAACACTGTACTGGGAATAAGTATGTATTTTCTCCTCAGTTGAGAAATGTTTTCTCATAATTTTGTGAAATAGCCTTCTTATTTGACTTCTTTTTTAAGATGCAGACTACACAACTAATTTCTTTTTTTTTACTTATTCCTGTGTGCTACCTGTACCTTGTCAAAAGTCCCTCCTATTCTGGCCAGTTCGCCTCATCAGTTCTTCAGTAAACATTCCCAAGAAACTTCCATTTTTATTTGCTTCCTACTACTCATTTCTGTTCCCTTCACATGGCATATATTATTTAGATTACATCCTGTGACAAGTTTCAGCATTCTTGGTAAATGAGCATATCTTGTTTGCCAAATGTTAGCAATGGTTGTACCCTTTTCTTACACCTATGTGTGGTTAATTCTGACTTGGTGAATGAAACGTCACCTCTTCTGTATTGCTAGAAAGCCGGTGAGAAGCGGTGTTGGTAAAAAAGCTGTTTTTCTAGGTGGTAAATGGTAACATATCACTGAATTCCAGTAACACTTCTTCAGTTTCCACAGGTCTTAGGATAGCATCCTTCTCCTCTTCCCATTTTTCCTTTTTTTGCATCAGCTCTAGGTCACCCTGTGCAGAGCTGATGTCAGACCATGGACCAAAAGTAGGATGCAAGCATTATTACCAAATAGCAGCTGTCTCCAAACATTCCTGTTTCTTAAAGAAACAAACAAATAAACAAAGAAGCATGATAAAAAGTGCAGAAGACATGAAAATGTGATTTGAGTTCATGTTGATTCCCTCACTCAAATCTAACATCAAGTTTCAGACAAAGAAATCAAGTTTTGCTTAGCACAGGCAAAAATGTTTGAGGTAAGAGCACCAGAAAGAAATCTGTCGGTTTGGTTTTGATATCCAGTTTCATAAATAATTAAATAACCATTACTAAGAACACAGTGTTATCAAAGAACCTTAAGCTGTATAATATTATCATGTTTGCTCTGTATTGAGAAAAAAATAACAGTCAATCTATCTACTTCTTAAAGCTGAAGCTGTATATAATTTGATAAATTGTGTGTTCATTTCCAGTCTGATACAGAAACTATTTACTTATACTGACGTAGTTAAGAGGAGATAATCCTGAAGAATTTACCGAGAGATCATCCTCAAAAGATTGAGAAGTAATTCTGAATAATCTCAGAAAAATCCAGCTGCTCAGATAGTGTACACAATACTTTTCTATGGATATAAGGCTTTCTGATGGTGTCATGATGGGCGCAATGGATAGTCAGTTTTCCTGTGTTAACTTCAAGCCCATTCATTTCAAGTTTTAAGGTCTGTGATATTAGGGAGGTTTGTATTTCTTTGGAACCAGCTGATTTGTCTCTGACACATAGACATAAATACAGTAAACAGTGATTCAGTGTTAGCCAAGGTACCAGAGCTCACCTCTGCATCAATCATCAGGTCTGTTACCTTTGCAGACCATGTTCTGCTCTGCTGTTGTTCTCTGAGCTGGCAGCACTACCTAGTTGTATTTTCTTATAGCATTACGTATGCTGAAGAATCATTTTTCCTCATTCACCATCTTTTGTGTTCTGGCCATGAGATTCCTGAATGACTGAGTAAGAGCTGCAGGGCTGGTCAGAATTTACTTTCCTTCCTTTCCAGAAAAAAAGTATGATAAAAATACATGACAAAAGTACAGGCAAAAGTTTTTCAATCTCCACATAGGAACAGTTGTTAAATTTTCCTAGACTGGATGACGAAGAGGAAAGAGGGAGAGGTAACTTTTCTCAAGATGTCAAAATTTTCTCTTTAAAGACGGCAGTTTCAGGAGAAATAAAAAAATCTGTCAACTGAAGGCATATTCATTCCTTAAGCAACTAATTTCATAGTGGAAAATCTAAAATTGTTTTAGAAGTTTTTGAGGTGGCACTTTTTTTCTTTTTTCAGTTTTATCATTAACAGGATACATTAAGTCTGACAAAATGTAATGTTTGTTGTTTTACCATTTAGGACTTCTCAGAAATCTTGTTGGCCTGGAGCTAATACTGCTGTAGCACTAAGCTCTAAATTATCTCACCATAAATATGTCTTCCACAGTAATGACAGAAGTGTTACTGTAATCCACAGTTCTTGTTTATTCCCCAAATATCCTTATTTCTGTTTGAGAGTGCAAGGAATGCACAATGAATATTTGAATTTGTTTTTTTGTGTCTTGAATATTTGTTCAAAATTTCCTATATTGACTTAAGATAAAACTTAATTTCTATGAAAAAATTGTAACCTGTTGCATAATTATTGCACAAGATTTTGAGTGTGGGGTTTTTTTTAATGAGGATTATATTATTTTTGTTATATTTTTCAGTGGACTATAAAAACCAACTTTAGCTAGTAGACAAAAATTAACTTTTGTAGGCAGTTGCAAGAAAAATAAACCGATGTATTTCATGTCTCTCAAAGTATGTAAGGACATAAACCAATACCTTGGGCATGTGTTTTTTTCTCAGTGTGAAGATTTCATGATTCTTGAAACTAAATTATTTTGGGAAAAAAAAAAAGCTGGAGGGCAAAAAACAGGCTGTAGAAACTCTCTTCTTTGACTAACTTTTGTGACTATTCTAAATTGATCACTTGTTTCCCAGACTAATCTCTAAACAGAGGGCATATCCCTTTCACTTGCAAAATACTCTCACACAAAATGAATTACCTTCCCACCACCTTGGTTACTTGCCAGGGAGTACTTTATTTTTCCACTAGGAAAAAGAAAATCAGCTCGTATTTTGCTTGCTAGAGCCTTCTGCATTTTAATTCTGAACTCTGAATGAACATCAGAGAGGCCTTATGATGTTTTGCACAAAAGTGCCTGTGTTCATAGTTTTACTCAGGGCACCCAAAATAGCATGCAGTAAGCAGTGTCATACTGTGAGTTTTCAAAACTAAAAGCAGAAGTGACTTATACTGGCAGGAAGCTGTAACTCCTAAAGCTTTCCGAGGATCTGTGAAGTAAAAGAGAACTGCTTACTTCTCTGCATCAGATGTTTAATTCAACTTTTACAATACCCATTTCTTTAAACCTAGAAGGCCCTGAGGTTACACAGGTAAGATCTCTATCTTTTTTTCCTTTATTATCTTCAAAAATCAAATTTAAAACTTTTAGCTATGTGTCTCCAGTGCAAAAATCATAACAGGCGAGACAAACCCAAAAGCCACTCAAAACCTCCAGGAGGAGAAATCTGCTTTTGTTGTTTTCTCACAGTCCACCAACTAACTTCTATAGCTGTGGAAATCCAACTTTCTAAGTTGGATTTACCAGAGGAAATACTTACTATGACTGTTTTGTGTTCAACTGGCATATTAAAATATTCATGCTGATTATCTATCTGTTTTTGCAAGACCCCCACCTCTGACAGACTGCTTGCAATTGCTTCATCTACACTCATGCAAGTGATTGTCGCTAAAATGTGCTTACAATTTCTGAGGGTGATATCAAGAAGAGTGAAAAGTCTCTTGTTTTACAGCAACACTTAGAAGTACTCCCTGGCTTGCTACTCTCCATTCTACTGTTGCAATAATAATAATAATAATATATCTTTTTAAATTTTGTCTTAACTTTACGTTCACCTTTCTGTTCCCATTTCTCTTTATAATCCCACACCTAGCAACAGCAAAGTCTTTCAGACCGCAAAAAAGGGATGCCTCTACCTTTGTTGGATGTCAAGTGTAAAATGGCAATTTGTTAGTAAATAAGATGTTCAAAGAGCAGTGCAGTATATATACTATCAAAATATTTGTATTGTATGTTTCTTTCATAAGCCTTCTATTAGGAGGTATAGCTAAAATTTATTTTTCATGTTCAAACTCTCTGATTAGACTGTAGTCAAGAAACAGACAGTAGAATATAGCCCAGAAATATTTAATAGCTGTTGATCGGTTATTAAAATGCAAATGTCTGTCAGCTTGTTCATTTCTACAAATTATTTTGGTATGAAATGGGTAGGAATTACATGGCTTTTGGATTATATAATTTTTTAATAGATTGTAATTTAGAATCAGTTGTGGTTGCAAAAACACTCCAGATAGATAAACTACTTTTAATTTATATGGGGATAAATTTGCACTAAGGTGCAAAAATTGATCTGTGGACACAATTTGAGAAGTTATAATGATACATTGAAATGTTCAGCGTTTTTCTGTTAGAAGTGTTGAACCAAGCACTTACATAAAATGAATATAGGGCTGTGTCTGGAGTTCAGGCTTTCTGCATTTTTACAGCCTAAAAAATACATTGGTGTAAGAGCTAGCAGACAATGAAAATCCATTCTTGGAATTATTTTTATGTAAAGGAGGGAGGAAGAAAGAAGGGCTTGCCCAGAAAATACTCTAAGTAGCTTAAAATTGAAGAACAAAATTACAAATCTACTATGGAAAGCCATGCATTTTTAAAACCAAAATGTAACTATTTTAACCTAGTGTTAGGTAATTTATGAAATTATAATGCACATTTTACATTCTGAACTGCTGGTATGTAGAATATTTTAAAAATGAACTCAGTATGTTGCCTCTCTGTTTCAGAATGCTTTACAATTACCAACCTGAAGTAAATATCAGACAATATCAGCACATTTTGTTTTTGAAATAAGAAAGCAATATGTGATATGCTATACGGGCAGATTTTAATGATGCTCATGGTTTAAGCTACCTGTTGCTTTTCATCATTGCCTGGTGTTTTATATGCTTTGGTACTTTATAACTCTTTGGGGTGAAATTGCCATGGTGTAGTCTTTGCATCACGTTCACTATAAATATACTTGGAAACTTGTTGTTAGCTTTATCAGAAAGATTTGGCTATTTCTTAAATCATTTTAATTTAAAACAGGTAATTTTGCCAACAGATCTAACAATGCAATAGATAATACTGAATTAAAGCATTAGCTCTTTTGTAGGTGAAAACCATTATTCTCCTTTTACTCTGCAAGTCACAGAAAGTCTTGATTTCTACCACAGGCAGCAGAAATGGGTTCCATCACAGTCCCTTAATATTTTTCCCTATTTCAACTATGTTCCCAAGCCCTTTTGAGTCTACATGATGCTAAAGGAAGAAAGGTGTAATAGAATGTCTTCGTTATCCATCCTTTCAATCTTCTTAACCCAGAAAAATACTTGTTTCTGAAGATGAATGAATTGAGAGGCCAGAGAGTGTGTCTGGCAACCTCAACTATCCTGAGTATTGCAGGAGGTTTCATTCCAGACCTTACTAAGTAGACAAGGTACATATCCATCACAGAGGAGGTTGATGAGAATGGAGCAATGTCAATGAGACCACATGGGATGGACCTGGGAACATAATTGTGCTTTGGATACACAGATCCAGGTCTCCTTTCCACAGCCGCATTGCCTGTAGCATAAAAGGAATTGCTATTGCTGCTGCTAACAAGCTGCAACTGTTAACAATGTTTGCAAAAGGACATTACTCCCAGGCTTTCTATCAGGGACACAAACATAGTGAAGACCTTGTAAATGGAAGGCGATATTAAATTAGAATCCTTCATTCTCAGGCCACAGACCTAACTGTTAAATCAAACTCCTTTTTGAGACAACAGAATTAGAAACATTCAAATAAACAACATAAAGGATATCCCATTGGGAAAAAAAGAAAAAAGAAAGAAAGAAAACCTCAGTAAAAGACTTCGTGTCTGCACATATAGTACTGGAACTAAAAATACGATAATACCTGAAATAAGGTTACTAAAACTATATTAAGGGAGAACTCTAAAGTATATATTCTGATGGAATGTTAAATTTTTGGAGGACAACTCTTTTTTCCAGTGGCACTATTTTTTTTTTCCAGCTTATGAGTGACAGTTGTTGCAACCTTAAAATTGCTAACTAAACATTAGAGGAAGTGTTAAGCTGTCACTTAACATTTTCCTGGTTTACTTTTTACATGGATTCATGACACATTGGGAGCCAAAACACATCCCAGTAGAGTAAATTAGAAAATATAAATAACAAAAGAATAACTGAATTCAGTGTGACTGAGCCCTGTCTTTATGTATTAATCCAGATTCAAATCTAGCCAGGATAAAATCTGTCTGCAGAATAAACTCTTTTTCAGTATTTTACAGACCTTTAAGACAGTCAGTGGTAAATAACATGGGTAAATAAAATAGCAAATTAAAGTTCTTGAAGTTTTATTTTGCTTGACAATTTTCTGTTTAAAAATGGTTTTACAACTATTTAAGCAATATTGTATATTGTTATTATATTAACAAATATTTAAAATGCCCTGCCCTCAGTCTCATGCAGTATAAAGAAGATTTGTGGCTTTTCATTGTTAGAATTCTGATAGTGTAGTCAAACTGTTGAGTTCTCTTTAAATACAAAGACTACAAAAATTAAAAAGGATTTAAAGAGACAATGCTTGGCAAATGTAAAGACACTATGGTTACACACTTCTTTCCCTTTAGAGAATCTTCTCAGAATGGTGAATAGGATATGTAGAATATGCGGGGAACAATTTACAAGGCAACATAGTCAATTTTTCGTCTTGTGGTGATAAGTTGAAGTGAGATAATACCATCTGTCAAAACCAGTCAGAAAAAAACAGGATCAAAAGACTTTGCAAAGAAAACTGTATCTAATGTCTCTCTAACAATTTAAAATTGTTAAATGAGATCTAGATATTCAAAACAGAATTTATCAGGAGATGGAACAAGGAGCTATGTCTTATATTGCTTCGTAAACAGATTGTGGTTCACTGGATGTGGT